>NW_027361908.1:7887500-8610000 GCF_039654945.1 Dendrobates tinctorius
ACATATATACTACATGCATGCAACATGCATACTACATATATACTACATGCTACATACATACTACATATATACTACATACATACTGCATGCTACATACATACTACATGCTACATACATACCACATATATAATACATACATACTACATGCATGCTACATGCTACATACATACCACATATATACTACATACATACTACATGCATGCTACATGCTACATACATACCACATACATTCTACATACATACTACATACATACTACATACATACTACATGATACATACATACTACATATATACTACATGCAACATACATACTACATATATACTACATGCATGCAACATGCATACTACATATATACTACATGCTACATACATACTACATATATGCTACATACATACTACATATATACTACATGCATGCTACATACATACTGCATGCTACATACACACTACATATATACTACATGCATGCTACATACATACTACATGCTACATACATACTACATATATACTACATACATACTACATACATACTACATGCTACATACATACCACATACATACTACATACATACTACATGCTACATACATACTACATATATACTACATGCATGCTACATACATACTGCATGCTACATGCATGCTACATACATACTGCATGCATACTACATGCTACATACATACCACATATATACTACATACATACTACATACAATACATTCATACAATACATACATAGACATACAGTACATATAACAGAGTAACATACTTACCAATACTTGTCACATTGTTCCCCGAAGCCATTGTCTTTTACGGAATAAATATTAACATAACAAACCACAAAAATACGCACCCACGATCCGAAGCATTCCACGAGTGTGTCCCACGACGATCTTGGGTAGAGAACTGCAGCATCAGCTGTTGCTGCCGTTCTCTACGGGCTGCAGGAATCCAATGATGGAAGGTAGGTATCCTTCCGCACTGTATTCCTCCGCCACTTAAAAAAAAAAAAGTCCCTAGTCTCACTTTATGCCATTTCTGCGTGGGAATTTCCCACGCAGCAATGGCATAAAGTGAGACTAGGGACTTTTTTTTTTTTAAGTGGCGGAGGAATACAGTGCGGAAGGATACCTACCTTCCGTCATTGGATTCCTGCAGCCCGTAGAGAACGGCAGCAACAGCTGATGCTGCAGTTCTCTACCCAAGATCGTCGTGGGACACACTCGTGGACTGCTTCGGATCGTGGGTGAGTATTTTTGTGGTTTGTTATGTTAATATTTATTCCGTAAAAGGCAATGGCTTCGGGGAACAATGTGACAAGTATTGGTAAGTATGTTACTCTATGTTATATGTACTGTATGTCTATGTATGTATTGTATGAATGTATTGTATGTAGTATGTATGTAGTATATATGTGGTATGTATGTAGCATGTAGTATGTATGTAGTATGTATGTAGCATGCATGTAGCATGCAGTATGTATGTAGCATGCATGTAGTATATATGTAGTATGTATGTAGCATGTAGTATGTATGTGGTATGTATGTAGCATGTAGTATGTATGTAGCATGCATGTAGTATGTATGTAGTATGTATGTAGTATATATGTAGTATGTATGTAGCATGTAGTATGTATGTAGCATGCATGTAGTATATATGTAGTATGTATGTAGCATGTAGTATGTATGTAGCATGCATGTAGTATGTATGTAGTATGTATGTAGTATGTATGTGGTATGTATGTAGCATGTAGTATGTATGTAGCATGCATGTAGTATGTATGTAGTATGTATGTAGCATGCAGTATGTATGTAGTATGTATGTAGTATGTATGTAGCATGTAGTATGTATGTAGCATGCATGTAGTATATATGTAGTATGTATGTAGCATGTAGTATGTATGTAGTATGTATGTAGTATGTATGTAGTATATATGTAGTATGTACGTAGCATGTAGTATTTATGTAGCATGCATGTAGTATATATGTAGTATGTATGTATGTAGTATGTATGTAGTATATATGTAGCATGTAGTATGTATGTAGCATGCATGTAGTATATATGTGTTATGCATGTAGTATGTATGTAGTATGTATGTAGTATGTATGTGGTATGTATGTGGTATGTATGTAGTATGTATGTAGTATGTATGTAGCATGTAGTATGTATGTAGCATGCATGTAGTATGTATGTAGTATTTTTTTTTTTTTTAACATTTAACACATTAGCCGGATGATGGGACTACTACTGTCCCATCATTGGCTAATGTGTCAATCACTGTCATGGTAGCAGGCATCGCCAGATGGGACTTGTAGTCCCATCGGACGATGCTTGCACAGACCCCCGGACATCAGCACAGCCCCCCGGCAGGCCGGCACAGCCCCCCGGCAGGCCGGTACAGACCCCCACAGGGTGCACAGACCACCGGCAGGCCGGCACAGCCCCCCGGCAGGCCGGTACAGACCCCCACAGGGTGCACAGACCACCGGCAGGCCGGTACAGACCCCGGGCAGTCCACACAGCCCCCTGGCAGGCCGGTACAGACCCCGGGCAGTCCACACAGCCCCCCGGCATGCCAACAGAGACCCCCGGAAGGCCCGAAATGACAGCGCATCATGATGCGCACACACCGCGCATCATGATGACGTCAGGCTGTCAATCAACTTTGAACTTCCGATTCCGATGCCGACTTCCGATATTGAAAAAATATCGGAAGTCGGTATCGGAATTCCGATACAGCAAGTATCGGCCGATACCCGATACTTGCGGTATCGGAATGCTCAACACTACTAATGTTATATTGGAATATTTCCCTCTTGTCATTAGTCATGATATGTCTCTAAACTCAAATAATTGCTTCACGTTGATATTTTCATTTTGATGCATATGATATTTTTTTTAATCATTACAGGTCGTGAGCAATGAGAAGCCAAAAATACTACAGCATGGTGCTTTTACTCAAGCCGTTCCTTTTAAGGAGGAAAAATTCCACCGACACGTAAGGTTGGTAGACACATTGTCGCTTACCTTATTTCAGTATTTCACGATGTAAACTTTTGACTTAAAGTTACAAAGGTTCCAAAACTTGGCCTAATATATAAGGAAAACAACATAAATATGCAATACTGTATACAGGGAATGAAATTATTAAGCAGCTTTGAATTTTTTTGTAGTCTTGCTAGTCTACTAGTAGAATATGACTGGGGTCTAAATCCTAAATTCTCCAGCAGGACAAAATAGTGTTGAGTTCTCTGCAATATAATCTCAAAGTTCATCCAGACACTGCAGCTTACTTTTATGTTTGGCTCATCCTGCAGTTCAACCACACAATTATGAATGCTGTTGAGTTAAAATGCCAAGAACAGCTGTAATTTAATAAATATTGGAGCACCATGACCCCACTATTAGGCAGATTAAGTTAAAGCTGACACATTTTCTTTGTATTTAGGCAAAAGAATAGATATTGATATATTTTACATTTTATAAATTACAAAATGGAAAATGGGTCAATGCACAAGTCTGGGAACCCTGCATGGTCAGTACCTAGTAGCACCCTCTTTTGAAGGTATCATAGTTTGTAAATGCTTTTTGTAGCCAGCCAATAGTCTTTCAATTCTTGCTTGAGGGCTTTTCATAAAATCTTCCTTAGAAAGTTTCTTCCAGTTTATTTTGTGGTCAAGCCACAGACTTTTAATGATGTTTAGATCAAGGGACTGTAAGGGTTATTGTTAAACCTTCAGCTTGTGCCTTTTGATGTAGTCTGTTGTGGATTTTGGTGTGTGTTTAGGATCATTATCTATTTGTAGAATCCATCCTCGTTTCAATTTCATCTTTTTCACTGACTGTGTTATGTTTGCATCAAGAATTTGTTGAACTTTCATTGAATCCATTCTTCTCTCTACCCATGAAAGTTTTTATGTTGAGGATGCCGGATAGGTTTTCTTCTGATGGTTCTTCCCTGAAGGACATATTTGTGTACTTGTCTCTTAACAGTAGAACAGTGTACCACAACTCCAGATTCTACTAAATCTTTCTGAAATCTTTTGCAGTCAATGGGGTTGTGATTTCCCAGTCTAGTAATCTTACAAGTCGAATACTCAAATAAAGTGCATGGTGCTCATAACCAACAACACACAAAAAGACAAGCCCAAATAATGCTCCATAGAGTCCATATATAATGCTCCAGTGTATAATGGGCCCCGTAAATGCTGCTCTATTGTCTGATGTCCCCCATTTGGAATGCTCCAGTATATGATGTGCCAAATGGATGATGCTCCAGTGTATGATGGGCCGCATATATCTTTGTCCAGTGTATATTGCTCCCCAAAAAATGCTCCCAACATTTAAAAAAATGAAATACCTCTCCTCACTGGGCACTGCTCTACTCTGAACTCCTCAGCATTGCCATCTTCTTGCTCTCTGCACTTGAACTGTTTTGGTAGAGGGCATACATACGTGATGTCATCACGCTCTCTAACCTGAATGTCACTGTCAGGAAAGGCGGAAGACGTCACCGTGGTGGAGCAGGGAGAGGTAAGTATTGCAAGTGCTGTGGCCCTGAGCATGCATGGGGAGCCCACTCGTGGGCGACGGCACTGGCACAGGGCCCCTCATAGTACGACAGTAAGTCTGACGGCGAGTGGGCCCTCCCACCGGCAGAGTCACTTTTGCGTACTATGAGGGGCCCTGTGCCACTGCCGTCGCTCACGAGTAGGACGCCCCCACCTGCTCAGGGAACCGGCACTTTCATCTGCACCTTCCTGTGTGTCACCGTGTAAGGTGGTATAGTATGCGGGAAGGGGAACCTGAGTTTCATCAGTGTCATATTCTGGCTCTGTAGAGTGCAAGGGGAATGTAGTGCTGTGGGTCAATGTACCAGCAGAATCATTTAGCAGTGGCTGTGCATCAGTGCACTCCATCTCCAATTCATGTTGGACTGGGGAATTCAGAATTTCACTTGATAACGCAGGCATGGCATGTGAAAAGAGCTCCATGGAGTAATCTGAAGTGTTGCCTGCCACATCCTTCACTTTTAGTGGGGTTGAATGAGACAAGGAAAGGGGTGGTTCCTGACCAGAAGCCTGCACTGACGACTCAGTGCTTGCAGTTTTTTTAACTTCAGAAGAGGAGGCAATAGAGCTAGAGGCTATGTCAGCAATGTAAGCCAAAACCTGTTCCTGATGCTTCGGCTTTAAAAGCGGTTTACCTACTCCCAGAAAATGGAACCTTAAAGGCCTTCTTGTGCCAGACGATGACGCAGGCTCAACACCTCTTGCCTTAGCTGCTATTGTGCTTTTGCCAGAACCAGCCAATGCCCCACCACTACCATCAGTACCAGCTGCGCCCCACCGCCCTCGTCTACGGCCTCTTCCACTACTTCCTCATGTTTGGGAAAATGTACCAAAAATACCAGCAGAGAAATGGTACTGTATGAGGAGCGTACAGCTGTGTAAGGTGTATGTAAAAAGTGAAATCTCCGTATATATTTTGTGAGTCACAGACACTCACCCAGTATGTATTTCACAGTAATCCAACAAGCAGATGTACGGTACTGTATCAGAAGTGTACAGCTCTATACATTGTTTGTGAAACTGTCAATCTCCGTATATGTATTTACGGAGTGTCACACACACACGCTGACTCTGTGTAGATGTGACCGTAATAAGAACAGCAGATATCCGATACTGTTTGAAAATCGGACAGCTCAATATGGTGTATGGAGAACTGGAAATGTCCATATATGTATTTACGGAATGTCACACACACGCTGACTCTGTGTAGATGTGACCGTAATAAGAACACCAGATATCCGATACTGTTTGAGAATCGGACAGCTCAATACGGTATATGGAGAACTGGAAAGGTCCATATATGTATTTACAGAGTCTCACACACACACGCTGACTCTGTGTAGATGAGACCGTAATAAAAACACCAGATATCCGATACTGTTGAGAATCGGACAGCTCAATACGGTGTATGGAGAACTGGAAATGTCCGTATATGTATTTACGGAGTCTCACAGACACACGCTGACTCTGTGTAGATGTGACCGTAATAAGAACAGCAGATATCCGATACTGTTTGAGAATCGGACAGCTCAATACAGTGTATGGAGAAATGGAAATGTCCGTATATGTATTTAGAGAGTCTCACAGACACACGCTGACTCTTTGTACATGTGACCCTAATAAAAATAGCAGATATCCGATACTGTTTGAGAATCGGGCACCTCTATATGGTGTATGTATGGAAAAATGTTAATCATGTATTTTTTAACAGAGTCACACACATATAGTATGTATTTGTCCTTGATACCAGCCGGTACACGGTAGTGTGTGAGGAGCGTACACCTCTATACGGTGTGTGCAAAAATGTACGCTCCGTAACTACTGTGCAGAAAAAAAGGAATAAAGGTATTTTTACTTTGAAAAAAGCAGCCTGCACAGCAGTTTGCACACAGCAGTGCAGCTATCAGGTAGCCTTATAAGGCAGCCTAATAACCACCAGCACTGCTGCACACAAAAGTGTGAAAAAATGAACGCTTGGTAACTGTGCAGAGAAAAGGAATAAAAGTTTTTTTGCTTTTAGAAAAGCACTCTGCACAGCAGTGTGCAAACAGCAATGCAGCTATCAGGGAGCCTTATAAGGCAGCCTAATCACCAACAGAGCTGCTGCACACAAATATAGCCTCCCCTGTCACTGCACACTATACAGTTGTGTTGTACAGTGAAAATCGCTATCAGCAGAAGCAATTTTTTTTCCTGCCTAAACACTCTCCCTATTGAGAACGAGCGGCAGCAACCTCTCCCTATGCAAAGATCGGCAGAAGTAAGATGTCGGTCGGCAGGCACGGCCTTTTATAGCCACTGTGACGCCACACAAAGCCAGCCAATCACTTGGATGCCCTTCTCTAAGATGGTGGGGACCGCTGCCTATGTAATTGCATTGACCACAGAGTGCATCCTTGATGATTGGCTGAGAAAAGGCGCAGGAAGCATTGTGGGAAACGCAACTTTGGTGCTCAAGTCGGCAACCTCATGGCCGACCTCACGCTATGGTCGGGTTTCGATAGGCGAAATCCGACTTTAGCCAAAGTCGGCAAAATCTGAATTTGTCCGACCCGTTTCGCTCAACTCTACCTATCAGATATTAAATCCAAATCAATTTGCAGATAGCACTATAGTGACAATTATTGCAGGTTGCCCACAAGGACTATAATGAAAATTATTCCAACTTGCCAACCAGGCCTTTAGACTATAGTATTGCAGGCGAATAGTATCTATCATCCAATTGAATTCACAAATGACGCCATAAAAACAGCCATTGCAAATTACCTAACAGGCCTGTAAATCAGTGACACAGTGGCCTACCAAATCTTAAATATTCAGATGCCCAATGTAACTGATATAATACACCATATACAAATGTTTCTCATTAGTGTTATCAGTATTAATATGGGTCTATTCACTCCTTTGGCATAGACCTCATTTGTGTGCACTGCCCCCAGAAAAAGCACCAACCAGCTTTTGCCCTAATTAGACTCCATTTATGAAACTAAACTGAAAGTGGCCTCGCTTAAAGCACTGTGTAAAAAAATGCAACCAAGCTAGAAATAACAGTGAAACTTTAAAATGTAGAATGCAAATGCATACAGCCAAAAAAAAAGGATGACGTTACTCACTGTTATGAAGACTGGCTGTTGGTGAACATAATGCTCTTGAAATCACAAGTGTTAAAAAGAAGGGCCTCTAAGCAAAAAGACTGAAGCAAATCCAGAGAGCGTCCTCCCGTTTGCAAAAGAAACAGCTCCCCGCAAAGGAGCGCATCCCCCAGAGCGGCAGGCAGCCACGGCCGATGGCGCCGCCGAACAGTAGCGTGGTGAACGAGGGGCGTGACTGGCGGGGGCCTGTAGTGTGGGCGGTGACGTCACCGGTCCGTGCAAGACGGACATGTGCAAGGGCCAATCCTGATGCGTTTCGGGGGAACCGTCCCCCTTCCTCAAAGGTATGGATCTTGCACTACCGCCCACACTCTATATACCCCTGCCTCCATTTAATGAAAATGACACAAGCATATCCCATTATATACAGCGAAATACACTCAGGCTAAATATTACTACAAATCAATAAAAATAAACTTTATTAGAGTGAAACAATTTAAAACCGGGTGCAAACAATTAAAACCAATTATATTACGAATAAAACAAACTCTAAACACCCCAAAATGTTTTATAATTTTTATTCTAACAATAAATAATATCCAAGGAGGAAGTACTTCTTTACTAAGGGAAAAAGAGAGATTTTATTCTCTCCTCTTCTTTCCCCTCTTTCCTCTCTTATATAAATTAATAAAACATAACTGATAAAAAGAAAAGTTTTTTCAAAAATAGAATAAAATAAAAACCCCTACATACAGGAAGAGAGATGAAAAGGAGATTATATGGAGTGGGTCACAAAGCATAAAGTTCAATTTCATGATTGAGCCCGTTTGGCACCAAACTATCCAGTGCAAAAATCCACTTAGACTCAACCCTCGACATACTTTTAATGTAATCCCCGCCCCTCAGATTTTTTTGAACTTTTTGAATGCCCAAAAAAGTGGACCCCATACATGTCTTGCCATGTTTCTCCATGAAATGGCGAGACAGCTGATGTCCTGAAAATCCCTTAGAGATATTATCAAGGTGTTCCTTTATTCTCTCTTTAAGTTTTCTTTTCGTACGACCAACATAAAACCTATCACAGGGACATTTTACTATGTAAATAACCCCCGTGGAATGGCTTGTCATGTTGTCCTTAATATGGAACATCTCAGTTTTCTCCATATTCCAAAAAGTGGTCTGCTTGACTCTCTTATTTTTCACACGCACACAACAATTGCCACACGGGGTGAAGCCTCCAGTAATATTAGACTTTTTCCCATTTAGTATATTACTACCCTTAATCAAACCCTTCTTCTGAGTGGGTGCTAACAAATTACCAATGTTTTGGGCCCTTCTATAAACAAACCTGGGTTTTTCAGGTAAAAATTCGCCCACCATTTTATCTTTCTTTAGAATAGGCCAATGTTTCTGAATGATCTTAGTGAAAACTCTGGGATTATTATGAAACTGAGTGATAAAGGGTAGTCTGCCAATCTCTTTTGTAATATCCAGGGTATCCAAGACCTGTTTCTCTCCATGGATCAACCTGCTCCTAGAAGCCGATTTTGCTAAAAGTCTTGCTTGATCTACAATGGATGCATCATACCCTTTATCTGCAAATTGAGCTTGTAAAAAATTGGCTTCAGTATCAAAATCACTATCCTTAGTACAATTGTGTCTAATGGGCATGAATTGGCTCTTTGGAATGTTTGAAAGCCACAAAGGGAGGTGACATCTGTTCATGTGAATATAACTATTACAGTCCACCTCCTTATGGTAACATTTGGTATAAATTGAGTTATTTTCCACAAAAATATTAAGATCCAAAAAATTAATATTATTGAGACTGATACTGGAGGTAAATTCTAAACCAAATGAATTGTCATTGATCTCCTTCAAAAAAGAGTCTAAACTAGTCTGAGACCCTTACCTAATAAAGAGCACATCATCAATAAACGCCGCCAATATAATAATCCCTCTCTTAAATGGCCATTATAAAAAATGTGTGACTCCTCCCACCTTCCACAGCTATATGCAAGTCATGGTAGTTCATCATTGTCATAATAAAGACCTATCATTGTCATGCATTCCACTTAATACCTCACATCCTTCTCATAAGAGGTTACTAGCAAGACAAAAAAGGACTTCATGGCATAAATAAAAAGAACGGTCTCACCAATTGCGGGTTTTGATAAGATGTGCTTTCATCCCCATAGTGGTGAATGCAATACCCCTTCTCCCGACGTGTTTCGTTTACTCATCAGGGGAGTACATTGGGGCCAAGGTAACCATACGTTACAGGTGGCCGTTTCATGCCCAAACTGCCATAATGGAAATGTGTCATCTTTAACTTTACTACTATTAGAGAGATTAGTTCATCATCAACTTGCTTAACTGTTGACAATAACAGTTATTTTGACGAGCGATGCCCAAACTTTTACATGTCACTGTATAAAGCTTAAGCTGTTAGAATAGTCATCATGAGACCATATCTAATTTTCATACTTATTACATTCTGACTAGCTGTTCTTTGTAAATCTTTGAGATGCAGGAAGACACGCTAGTTGTCATGTGACTGTAAAGGCCCCATTGCACATATCCCAGTGATCCCACCAACGATCCGACATGGATGGGATCGCTGAGGCATCGTTAGGCTGATTGCTGGTGAGCTGTCACATAGACAGCCCCTCCAGCGATCAGGACCAGCGAGCAAGCTGGTTTCCAATGTAAACATTGGGTATGTAAGAGCCGCGCGGCTCTTGGATACCCAATGTTTACATTGGAAACCAGTGTCCAGCGTCGCTGATCACTGGTCTCTCACTGCCACACGCAGCGATGCACACTGGCCAGCAGGAGACCAGCAATAAAAAACGGCCCAGGACGATGGAACACGATCAGCGATACCCGGCAGGGGGGCCGGTCGCTGATCCCCGTCACACACAGTGATCTCGCTGGCGAGATCGCTGTGGCATCACAAAATCAGCAATCTCGCTAGCGAGATCGCTGTGTGTGATGGGGCCTTAAGGAAGATATTGCATATGAGTGGTTATGGGATCATAAATGGAATTAGGAAGCAAAGATAAATCCTTATATTAAGTAAATTACATTGTTAGGATTTGGCATGATACATTGCTTAACCCTTTCACAACATGCGCCATACATGTACTGTACATGTCGTGTCTCTCCCTTTGATGTGGGCTCCGGTGCTGAGCCCACATCTTTTCCTGCATATGTCAGCTGTTCAAATCAGCTCTAACAGCCATGGGTGGAATCGCAATCCTCCCGTTGTTAGAGTTTGCGGATTGTGCCAAATGTAAATTAAGAGAAGGTGCGATTGCATCTGGGGTCCACCGTTCGGTGATGGAGAATCGCAGCTAGAGAACAATGGTGGAGCCTAGCTGCGAGTAAGTACTGTAAACACACCGAATTAAATGTCACTCGATGTGAACAGAGTGCAAGTTGCCTGACTCTTTTACTCCACAGAGCAGTACAAAAATTAAGAGCACTCTAAGCCATGCCCTGTTAGACGTCACAGGAGCATAGTGGAATTGACGTTAATGGGGTCCCTATAACTCACCCCCTACTACATTGGTGATTGAACCTGCTCTGACATGCGGTGGTTTTTGAGCCCACGCCTGAGATGCTAAGTTCAAGCAGGAGTTCCCACCCTAAACTATCTATCAAGAAACACACTCATAGTGCTATTAGCAGCCCACCACACACACACACACACACACACAGAAAATACGCATAATACTAGCGCACCTGCATGCCTCTGAAAGCCTTTTATACACTAGGCTCATGTCCGGACAGACAGGAACTTGCCTGTGGACCAATCTGAAGCTGCCACATCACCAGAGCAGCTGATGTCCGAGCACCATTGAGAAGGTGCCATATCATGGACATGCTCAGTAGGGTAAAGCCTGTACTTAGGCTCCAGAGCATAACGCTGCACGTATACGCCAGTAGTCTCCATAGGCCTAGCTAGAGAGACAGCAGTAATTACACATACAGCAGGAGCCTGGGCAAGACCCTAGGACAGGAGTCTGTGCTGAGTAGTCATCCCAGTGGTCGAGCCTGAATGGGAGACCACTGCACCAGACAAGGCTTGGAATTTATCCCATGCAGTTGGATAATCTCGGTGCTTAACACCCATGGCTGTTAATCTTTTATATGCCTCTGTCAATCTCTGACAGCGGCATTTAATGTGATCGCACCGGAAGGGCGTCACTATTCCTGTCGATTGGCGCCTGTGTCACATGACTGTGGGTTGCCGATGGGATGGCATGACAACCCGGGGTCTGCAGCAGACCCTTGTGGTTGTCATTGCAAAGTTGCCTGAGGTTGGCGCTCATAGCAGCACAGAAATAATGCAATAGATAAGACAAGTGACGTGAAGCAGAATAATGACAATTCTGCTTCACGTCACTTGTCTTATCTAATCCATTATTTCTGTGCTGTATTGTGCATAAATATGTGATTCTTCAGATGTTGTATTAGTCTTTGCCTGATGAAGAGACCTGAGTAGTCTCGAAAGCTTGCAATGTGTTACCATCTTTTCAGTTAGCCATTAAAAGGTATCAACCACTGAGGACTCTCAATTTTAAATATGCATCCCTCTGTAAGAATTTTAATTTTCTTTACTTTTCAGAGTCAGTTACATGTCTTTTTTGCCCCATTTTTCCTGATAAAAACAAGATGAGTAATAATTAGGAGCGCCTTGATAAAGAGGGTTGACATTCTATGGCCACAACCTTTCTCCCTCATTACATAAATGCACATCACCTGATATGCTTTAAGCCAATAACTTCATATTTGCCTTTTTTAGCTATAAATGCCTCACTGTCTGCTCAGATTAGCTATAACAACTACAATGTTCCTATCTTATGTGTTCTCCACCACACTCCAACCCTTCCATACTGGACCTCTCTTCACACTGTCTTATCACACTGTGTCTCGCCCTATACTGAAGATGGCCCATCCACCCTCTGTATACGATCCCCTCCTTGCTGTCCCCTAATACTATTCCCTTCACGCTGCTCCATTTCTATACTGCACCCCCCACTCTACTAAATCTTTATGCTATACCTCCTCACACATTTCCCCCCATACTGTCACTTCACACTTTTCTCCAAAAATAGCGTCCCCTTACACTTTTCCCCTTCTGGCTGGAGGAAATTTAACAACCAAAGCTAAAACCCCCACTAAAAGGATAAACCCTTACTAGATACACATTTAAAGCAGAAAAGATCTAAAATAATGTAAAAGTAATTCAGCACACTTAATAGACAAAAAGTGAAAAGATACACATATAAGGAGAGTGCTGAATATTATTCTAATATTATGTGTGCCTAGTGTCAATGGGTGCTCTCATCCTCTGGCCCACCTGTCTTTAGAAAGACTGCGATGGCCCAGGCTCATCCCACTGAATGCTCCCACTCTTCTGTGGGCATAACACTACTCAGACAACACAGAGTGAGAGTACCACAGTCCAGTAAGACTTTATTGCACAATCAACAGTCAACAGGATACAAGGTTTAGAACCTCTGCGATTTCAGTGAATCTAGGGCCAACTACCCCAGCCAGCAGCACCCTGCTTTAAGTGTGCAACCACTGAGAGGAGGTAGAGGCAAGATTAAGAAGCTTACCGAGTACAGCAAGGTATGTAGCCAGGTGGCTAGGTTATCCCAATCTGGGTTCTCCAAACAAATTCATTTGCTCAGTGTTGGGCAGTTTTGTAATCCACAAGCTGGAAACAAGGTTCCTAGGCTTAAGTCCTGTAGAATCAGACTGATGACAGTAATTACTGTCCCCTTACAAATTCCTTCCCTAATACTGTCACTTCAAATGATCCCCTACCCCCCAAAAAAATCCTCTGTCTCTTTAGCTCCTATGTAGTGCTTAACTTACCATCGTTCTCTTGCTCTGTGGTGCTCAAGTTAACCTGATTATGATGCTGATTTGGTCTTGAACCCAAAATTTCCAGTGGTGAGTGCTTTAAATATATAGAATCATATAATCATAGAATTTTAGAGTTGGACGGGACCTCCAGGGTCATCATATCCAACCCCCTGAACAATGCAAGATTCACTAAACCATCTCAGACAGATGTCTGTACAGCCACTGTTTGAAGACTTTCACTGAAGGAGAACTCACCGCCTCTCGTGGCAGCCTGTTCCACTCATTGATCACACTCACTTTCAAAAGGTTTTTCTAAAATCTAATCTGTATCTTTTCCCTTTCAAATGCATTCCATTGCTTCTCATGTTTCCATGGACAAATGAAATTAAGGATGATCCCTCTACACTGTGACATCTCTTCAGATATTTGTTCTTTTTTGTAAGCTAAATATTTCAAGATCCTTTCACTGTTCCATGTAGGACATATGAGTCCCTTCACCATCCTGGTAGCTCGTCTCTGGACTTGCTCCAGTTTTTCAATGTCTTTTTTAAATGAGGTGCTTAGAACTGGACACAAAATTCCAGATAAGGCCTGACCAAGGAGCTGTAGAGAGGGATAATTTATTCATGTGATTTAGACTCTATGCTTCTTTTAATGCATCCTAGAACTGTTTGCCTTTTTTGCTGCTTCATCACACTGTTGACTCATGTGCTGTCTGTGATCCATTAGTATACCCAAATCTTTTCCCCCACATGCTATTGCTTAGTTCTAATCCTCCCATTCTGTAGATGTAATTTTCATTTTTCTTGACCAGATTTAGAATCTTACATTTCTCCCTCTTAAATACCATTCTGTTAGTCGCTGCCCATTGTTCAAACTTAATTAGATCCCTCTGGATCCTTTCACTATCTTCTATAGAGTTACCTATCCTTCCTAGCTTTGCATCATTTGCAAATTTGATTAGTATACATTCTGTTTCCTTATCTAAATCACTTATAAAAATATTGAACAACACTGGGGCCAGGACAGAGCCTTGTGGTACCTTACTTGAAACACTTCCAATTGGATGTGCTACCATTTATTACCACTCTTTGAGTGCGATCACTTAGCCAGTTATGAATTCACCTATCCGTAGCCTTGTCAATCCTATGCTTGGTTATTTTTTCAATAAGATTTGCTGAAGTCGAGATATATTATATATATATATACTATATATTCTATATGTTCTACCAGGGCAAAATGCTGACACTTGGGAGACACCTCGGACCACCATTTGTGTTCCCCTGTTGGTTGTGTCTAGAGAAAATGCCCAGTCTGCTCCCACATAGTTCCTACTCTACAGAAAAGCAAACACTGGTTTGTAATGTGCTAGCAATTTTTTGTGAATGCAAGTTTCAGAAAATGTCAGTTTTATATGTTAGCATTTTTCTTGTGCGCATATATAACAGGGGACTTTTTCCTGTGTGTAATTTTCATGAAATAATTTGTGGTTATTTTACAATGGCTACAATGGCAAATAACATTTCTAATGTTCAGAAAAGCTGAGGTCATTTTACTTAATTTTTTTCTGCCTTTGCTGAACTCAATATGTCCTTTAATGCTCCTTTTTGTTCGCCCTGACAGTCACTATGGCTATGGCACAGCTTCTAACTCTTTTAGTTTCCTTGGTGAAGTGTTTCAAAACTACAGTTCATGTTTGCCAAGATTTCTTTTCTTCTAGTGAACACAAAACCAGTCATTACATGTACAAAGTTAGAAAGAGGAGGTAATAGCATTTAAATAAATGTATTACAACAGAAATGCTTAGTGTTTTGGCTTTTGTGAATGCATGTACCTCCAGACAATCATTAAAGTTGGATTATAAAAGAATGAATAAGTTGTTGGAAGTTTGTGCCATTGTCAGAAATCCGAAATTCTTACAATGCTTAATTGTAAAGCATCCGGGAAGGTTATTGAAGGGTCTAAGGTGAGGATACAAGAATTAGGAGTACTGGGTACAATAATTTTTGAATAATATAAAGGCACATATGATATATTTAATCTGGAAATCCATTATCCTGAGAACTCTGTACAGCCAATGAGAAGAAAGAGTAAATAACTGAATGATAACAACATACACCAAGCAGAACATGACTACATGTTATTATATCTCAAAGACACAGAGGAGTTTTGCTGAATAATGTAACAAGGTAGGGACTAACAGGAACATATAGAAGAAGAATGAGATGTAAAAGGAGATTATTTCAAAGGTATTGCTCAAAATAAAATTAACTCCTCTATTTAACATTTGGTCATGCATCACATTTGTGTCATACAGTTCTACAATGTAAATTTGGCAGTTTTCCAAATGTAAAAACCAAGAGATTGTCGTGTTTATTGAAATATTAATATATTATGACTAAAAGTTACCATGACCTTGGTAATTACAGTATTACAAATCTTTTATTTCATGTGCATTACACGATTTAGCTGATGCCAAAACCGTAATAAAGAGAATACTGCATAGGGCCTCATTCAGATTTCAGTGATTTTTCTCATCAAATTTTCAACAATGTTTGATCAGTGTTTCAATTTTGATTATCAATGTTTTATCAGTGATTTCTTACAAGCAAAAAATCCATCGAAAGCTTCTCCAGTCAATTACAATGTTAAAAATGGACAATAAATGGTTTGCACACAGACATTCTTTCAATGCTTTTCTCGGACCCGTAGACTTGCATAGGATAGTTTGATCTGTGACTCGGAAGAAAAAGATAGAACTCTGTTTCTTTTTCTCAACGACACAGTCTGTGAAAAAGCAGGGCAAGTGAACAGCTCTACAATCTATAAGTTTGTATACATAGCAAACATGGATAGAATATTTCCAGTACTTATAAAAAACAGAAAAAACTATACAATAATTAAAGGCTTCCATACACAATAGATAGATGTTGGCCAAACAATCATTTGGCTGTCAGTTACCACTTCCAACTCCTCCATGCAAAAGAACTTTCGGCTCAGAGGAACATAAATGTGTTTTCAAAAGGAAGAACAAAAAAAGCTGCTGCCAGACAGTTCTGGCAGATGCTTATTTCCAGAATGACAAAGGGTCTGGCTTCAAAATGTAAACAATTAAATCCTTATCTTTCCCATGTGCTAGTGGTTTCATCATTGCTGAATGGAGTTGAAATAAAAATGTACCGGAAAACACCTGTAAAAAAAAGTCACAACAAAAACACTTGAAACATGCTCAAAACATTTCTGGCAGCCAAAATGTTGAAGACGGGATCAGGAAATGAAAAAGAAAAACTATAAAATAGATGTTTCAGGAAAAAGGATGCCACGTTTACTGAAGTTTCTGTCTCCTGAAAAACTGTCAGTTCACCCACAGAGAAAAGGGAAACATAGGAATCAATGATCCCTAAAGGTGATAGTATAGACATAAATCTATATATAATACTAATTGCTCTTGTCAGTGACAAGCATTGAGCTCCCTTTAGAAAGTTTACCGGAGTTCATAGCTGAATCTTGGTGACCTCAGTGAACTTATTTATTATTTTTCTTTTTTTGCTTGGGACATGGATATCGGTGGATTAGGTGTAAGGTGAGTATTTTGGTTTTTTATTTTGTTTTTTTTTCATACAGGAGACAAGGGCTTCAATGGAATGGGCGTGAGGTGAATATAACTGTGCTTTTTATTTTTATTCCAATGTCAGCGGACATGAAACAATTGACATCAACCCCACAACCATTACCCCACTTGCCACCACTCCAGGGCAAGTGGGAAGAGCCGACAAAGCATCAGAATTGACACGCACCTTTTCTGGGGTGGCTGTGGCCTGCTATTTATAGGCTGAGGGAGCAATAACCATTGCCCCTTACCAGCCTAAGAAAACCAGCCTCCAGCTCTCTGCTTAAGCTTGGCTGGTTGTAAAAATGTAGGGAATCCCACACCTTTTTGTATTATTTATTTAAATAATTAAAAAAACAGTGTGAGTACCCCACTAATCTTGATAATTAGCCATGATAAAGCTGACAGCTGAGGGTTGCAACCCGCAGCTGTCAATATTGCCTGCACTAGTTATCAAAAATAGAAGAGACACCACATCATTTTTGTATTTATTTATTTATAGCACAAACACTGCTGATGAATACTCCCATAAGCGGCGTCTGCTCCCACTGTTTTCAGCTACAGCTGATATAGGCTGTCATTTTTACTGTGGTTTACAGCTGCTGGCTCATGCTGTCATCTGACAGCGTGAGAATTGCAGCTCTCTGGCTGGTGGTAATTATCTTCCCACCAATCAGAGCCACTGGTCTTTCTTGCGCTGTCATGCAGATGACAGCATGGGAAACACCAGAACTTTGGGTGCCAAACGCAAACAATAACACAGACTTCCTGGAGAAGTCCGTGTTTGGGATCTGTACCCGAATACTAGGTATTTTGTAAAGACCCCGAACTATCCAAGAGTTATCACACCAGGACTCTTGGTACAGCAGTCTACCTTAATTACTACTATAAATTTGGGCATGAAAGGCATTTGACTCTGCCACAAGGTGAGTTTCCCATATTTGGGACCATCTTTCATATTCTATAATGCAATTCAATACTTGGCAGGCTAGCAAGAAATACTCACTAAATAATTTTATTTATAAATGATGATAGCATATGCTGCTATGCTGCAGTGATTTAATTACAATTTTTACCACCATATTGCAACTTCAAAGTTACTATGACCTTAACATCTCTGAAAACTGTACTATAACTTAACAAATTCTTCATGATTCACGGGTCACAAGTCAAAATATATTATACAGTGCCACATAATACACGACTTAAGGCTTTTTTTTACTATTGTGCTAAGATAGGTAGTTACTAACTGCCTGTTCTGCCCTGAGATGAAATGTTTCTGTTCAGAGTAGTCACAGAACACTCCTGCTGGCGAATCTTCTTCTAGTGATATCACATCGACAGAGCAGCTTCTTCTCTACCACTCTGCTTGGGGAGTCTCTGCAGATGTCATTTTGATTGCCAGCCAGCTTGCCTGACTGCGGGGGACTGCCTGTCAATCTGCATTGTCAGCAGAGACAGCATTGACAAAGCAGAGAGGAAAACCTGCTCTGTAGACATGAGGTCAAAAGAAGCAAGGGAGTCACCATCTGAGCCAATAGATATCAATGCAGGGCAGAACAAGGCAGGTGGTTAGCAGATACACGTAGTCAAAATTGTTGGTACCCCTTGTTTAATGACAGAAAAACCCACAATGGTGACAGAAGTAACTTGAATCTGACTAAAGTAATAACAAATCAAAAATCTATGTAAATGAACAAATGAAAGTCAGACATTGCTTTTCAACCATGCTTCATGAAATTGTCCTTGACAGAAATGATGGTACCCTTAACTTAATATTTTGTTGCACAATCTTTTGATGTAATCACTGCAAACGATTCCTGTAACTGTCAGTGAGACTTCTGCACATCTTGACAGGTATTTTGGCCCACTCCTCAAGAGCAAACTGCTCCAGTTGTCTTGTGTTTGAAAGCTGCCTTTTCCAGACGGCATGTTTCAGCTCTTTCCAAGGATGCGCAATAGGATTTAGGTCAGGGCTCATAGAAGGCCACTTCAGAACAGTCCAATGTTTTCCTCTTAGCCATTCTTGGGTGTTTTTAGCTCTGTCTTTAGGGTCATTATCCTGTTGCAAGACTCATGACCTGTGACTGAGACCAAGCTTTCTGACCCTGGGCAGCACATTTCTCTCTAGAATTCCTTGATAGTGTTGAGATTTCATTGAACCCTGCACAGATTCTAGACACCCTGTGCCAGATGCAGCAAAGCAGCCCCAGAGCATAACAGAGCCTCCTCCATGCTTCACAGTAGGGACAGTGTTCTTTCTTGATATG
Organism: Dendrobates tinctorius; assembly: GCF_039654945.1. Taxonomy (NCBI): domain Eukaryota; kingdom Metazoa; phylum Chordata; class Amphibia; order Anura; family Dendrobatidae; genus Dendrobates; species Dendrobates tinctorius. The sequence continues at coordinate 7,906,923 of NW_027361908.1, forward strand.
CTTCATTTTTCCATCTGTGAACATAAAGCTGATGTGCCTTGCCAAAAAGTTCCATTTTTGTCTCATCTGTCCATAGAACATTCTCCCTGAAGCTTTGTGGCTTGTCCACATGTAGTTTGGCAAATTCCAGCCAGGCTTTTTTATGATTTTTTTGCAACAATGGTGTCCACCTTGGTTGTCTCCCATGAAGTTCACTTTGGCTCATACAACAACGGATGGTGCGATCTAGCAGTGATGTTCCTTGAGCTTGAAGTTCTTCTGTTTAGAAGATATTCTGGGCTGTTACCATTCATATTATCCTTCTCTTTGATTAGTTATCAATTTTCCTTCGGCGGCCATGTCCAGGGAGGTTGGCTACTGTCCCATGTAACTTAAATTTCTCAATAATATGTACAACTGTAACCACAGGAACATCAAGCTGCTTGGAGATGGTCTTATAACTTTTACCTTTTACATGTTTGTCTATAATTTTCTTTCTAATCTCCTGAGACAACTCTTTCCTTCTCTTCCTCTGCTTCATGTTGAGTGTGGTACACAGCACGTCACGAAACAGCACTGTGAGTATCTGTAGCCCTCTATACAGGCCCACTCACTGATTCCAAGATTGTAGACACCTGTGATACTAATTAGTGGACAGACCTTGATTTAACATGTCCCTTTGGTCACATTATATTCAGGGGTACCATAATTTCTGCCCAGGCCTATTTCATTAAGTTTTTTTTTTTTTTTTTTTATTCTGTGGAAGCATGGTTGAAAAGCAATGTCTGACTTTCATTTGTTCATTTTAATAGATTTTATATTTATTTTTACTTTTGTCAGATTCAAGTTATTTGTGTCACCATTGTGAGTTTTTCTGTCATTAAACGAGGGATACCAACAATTTTGACCATGCGTGTACCTGCCTGTAATTTGTTAGTCCAATAGAAAAAAACATTAGTTACAGATAACCATGTAAAATATGGTAGGTCAAGCATAAAAGCATTTTAATGTGAATAATGGAGTCGCAAAGGTAATTCAAAGGCCAAAAGTCTTATTGTGGAACAGGCACATTATTATTATTATTTATTATTATAGCACCATTTATGCCATGGCGCTTTACATGTGAGGAGGGGTATACATAATACATACAAGTACAGTAATCTTAAATAAGTCATGACTGGTACAGGATGAGAGAGGACCCTGCCTGCGAGGGTTAACAATCTGCAAGGAATGGATGAAGATACAGAAGGGGGTTAGGCATGTCATGCAGCGGTTTGGTGGATTGTGGTAACTGCAGGTTATAGGCTTGTCGGAAGAGGTAGGTCTTCAGGTTCTTTTTGAAGGTTTCCATGGTAGGCAAGAGTCTGATATGTTGTGGTAGAGAGTTCCAGAGTAGGGGGGATGCGCGGGAAAAGTCTTGTATGCGATTGTGGGAAGAGGAGATAATAGGGAAGTACAGAAGGAGATCTTGTGAGGGGAGGTTTCATGCAGGTAAGTACCAGGAGACGAGGTCACAGATGTATGGAGGACTCAGGTTGTGGATGGCTTTGTATATCATGGTTAGGGTTTTAAACTGGAGTCTTTGGGTAATGGGGAGCCAGTGCAGGGATTGACAGGGGAGAGGCCAGGTAATAGCGGGAGGACAGGTGGATTAGTCGGGCAGCAGAGTTTAGAATAGATTGGAGGGCTGTGAGAGTGTTAGAGGGGAGGCTACAGTACAGGAGGTTGCAGTAGTCAAGGCGGGAGATGATGAGGGCATGGACTATGGTTTTTGCAGATTCTTGGTTGAGGAATATACGGATCCGTGAAATATTTTTGAGTTGAAGTTGGCAGGAAGTGGAAAGGGCTTGGATATGTGGTTTGAAAGAGAGATCAGTGTCAAGGATAACCCCGAGGCAGTGAGCTTGTGGGACTGGAGAGAGTGGGCAGCCATTTACTTTAATGGATAGGTCCGTTGGGGGGTCACGTGAGATGGGGGAAAGATGATTAATTCTGTTTTGTCCATATTAAGTTTTAGTCATCTAGCGGAGAAGAAGGATGAAATAGCAGACAGATATTGAGGGATTCTGTTTAGTAGGGAGGTGATATCTGGTCTAGAGATGTAGATCTGTGTGTCATCAGCATAGAGTTGATACTGAAAGCCATGAGATTCTATGAGCTGTCCAAGGCCGAAGGTGTAAATGGAGAAGAGCAGGGGCCCTAGGACTGAACCTTGTGGGACTCCGTCCGATAGGGGGCGTGGTGAGGAGGTGGTGTGCGAGTGGGAGACGCTGAATGTCCAGTCTGTTAGGTATGACGCAATCCAAGATAGGGCCAAGTCTGTGATACCAAGAGATGAGAGGGTCTGTAGTAATAGGGAATGGTACACTGTGTCAAAGGCAGAGGACAGGTCCAGGAGGAGGAGGACAGAGTAGTGTCACTTGGCCTTGGCAGCTAGTAGGTCATTGGTGACCTTAGTTAGGGCCGTTTCAGTGGAGTGGTGTGGCCGGAAGCCAGATTGTAATCGGTCAAGGAGGGAGCAGAAGAGAGGTGGGAGGACAGTTCAAGATGGATGTGTTGCTCCAGTAGTTTTGAGGCATGGGGAGAAGTGATATAGGGTGATAGCTAGATACAAAGGATTGGTCTAGATAGGGCACATTAAGGGAAGGTCACGGTTTACTCCGATTCTTCATTGATATTAAGATTATATAATATGAAAAAACTAAGATCAGGAAATCATCCTGTCAGTCTCCAGTATTTTTTTTTACAGAGTAGCTGGTAACGCCATACCATGTGAAATAGATAAAACTACAGTTTTCACGTTTGTTTATATACATTAGAATTAGTGACAGGCCGATCTGATAAATTTAGAATTTCACAAATTGAAAACATTTTGTTGGCAAATATGATGCAAGATGAAGTTATTCTCTGCAAATTGAATGTTCCTGGTACCAGTGCATAATAAACATAAGAAAGAAAAAGAATACTCATGTTCACTTTACTGCTTTCCTTGATGGCTGCCCCCACTGCCCCCAGCCCTCTGTTCTCTGTGGCTCAATCATGCCACATCTCGGGCCCGACATTCACTCTAACCAGGGACTCTGAACTTGTGCCAGCCCCAGACATCACTGTACATGCGCCGTGCCCTTACTAGGCCTGTTCACGTATGGAAGACCCAGGCTAGAGTGAACACCGGGCTGTAACTCCCAGGCTCCAAAGGTTACTGTGCATTTGCAGTGACCTCATGGACCTTCGTATGGCTGGAAGCTCCAGTCTGAAGTGAAAACCGGGCCAGACATGGGACGCAATATGAAATGACTGGGCTGGCTATAGAGTTTAGCATGTTGTTCTTACCTTTTATTCCTTTGAAAGCCCTCTATTGTTCAACAAGATGGAGTCGTCATTTAGCCGCCATTATGCTGATTTTGTGCAGAGCAAATTTTAAAAAATTGCGTTATTCAGAAAGCTGAGTTTTGAAAAAAATTGATAAGAATTTACTTCCACTCAAATAAAGTTGCCCATTTCTAATTAGAATCACCAGAAGCCAGAAGTATCTTTGGTCTGAGTGCTTTTGACATGATGTTTTAAAGCAGTTTTTATGCACCTTTTTGAAACCAATGTCAGGAGTAAATCATAAATAAGGAAAGGTATATAGACAATAATTCTACCTGCACAACAAACCACTATTTTGCTGTTTATATATTTACCAACTAAATTGTAACTGTGAACTTGGTTCATTTGTTTAGTGTATTGTCAACATACTTTAATTGTATTTTTCGTATATTGTTTTAACTCTTAATATTCTTGTATGTTTTCTTTTGTAGCATAGAGGCTCTGATGTAATTGATAAGTGTTTGATAAGTGTATCTATATAGCCTGGTGTTTACATTTTGCAGTAGGAGAATAACATATTTGTGGATCTCCACATTGTAGTATATATTTGCATATTTCTGTAGTCATGCTATCTTCCTAATCCTTGTGTTTAAATGATCTGAAGAATGAATAGTCATTCTTGAAGGAAGTTTAATAATCAAAACTGCTGCAAGACTTTGTGTGCTGTCTTTGCAGTGTTGAATGAAAGCAACAACAAAGATTTGATTATAGATACATAGCTAAAAGCATGGATTAATGAAAATACCATAATTTATGGTTTGAGAAACTCTCCATACGTTCTAATAAACATGAGAGGAAAATTTTATTTTGGGAGCTTAAATCTCTATAGATAAGTAGAATTGTGGTCAAAAATATGTGGCAGTCAAAAAATAATCAAAATACAAACATCTTTATTAGTTATTAAACATATAGGACTTGATAAGGTAATAAATACCACAAATTACAAAAAGTAAATAGCAAAAGTACAGTATATAAAACCAAGCGGATAGTGATACCGATAGTGATACATGTCATAAATGTAAATGACCGGAACAGAAGATTTTCTACAGAAAATAGTCAGTCTGTGAATAGCAGATTATGGTAAAATTAGAGGGGTAAGCATAAGCTCATAGCATACACAATGGTGCATAAGACAGCCACCAACCTAATGGTGGTAGTATGATAATACATTTTAACTGCAATGCCCAAAAATCCCATTGATTTGATTTTATTAAAGGAGTTGTCCTGTCAAAAGTGAAAAGTCTGCAGTCACTCTGTGTGACTGCAGACTTGCGAAACCTTCGAGTGCATGCACTGTCCTCTTCAATGATTTTCCATTGTCTGCTACAGGAATGCTGATCAAGTATGCAATATGCTTATGCACATGCAGGATCTGTTTAGTGGGCAGGACCTTGCTCAATACACCGATTTCAATTGTTTTCATCCCACAGTGCTGCCTTTGCAAAATTTCATTATCAGATCATTTCATTAACAATATTCACACCCAATGACTAGAACCTCTCCCACTGTGCACATTAACAATTTTAGGGAGGTCTTGGAGCTGCCACAAGATGAATCCAAATTAGACAAGCCAATTCACATGTAGAGGGTGCACGTCCAAGCTAGTTAGCGTAGGGGAATCAGGAAAAAAATAAGACTGATGGCACTCCAGGAATAAGAAAAAAAGATATATATTTTATTGTGGCAAATCAAACCATATTAAAATCAAATTACCTGATGTGTTTCGAGTGTCTAGTGTGCACTCTTAGTCCTATGATTGATTTGCCAAAAAAAGTATATACTCGTGTATAAGCCGACCCCCCTAATTTTGCCACAAAAAACTGGGAAAACTTATTGACTCGCGTATAAGCCTTGGGTGGAAAATGCAGCAGCTACTGGTAAATTTAAAAATTTAAAATAGATACCAATAAAAGTAAAATTAATTGAGACATCAGTAGGTTAAATGTTTTTGAATATCCAAATTGAATTAGGAGCCCCATATAATGCTCCATACAGTTCATGATGGCCCCATAAGATGCTCCATAGAAAATACGCCCCACATAATGCTGCACATAGGTTAATAATGCCCCATAAGATGCTCCATAGAATAATATGCCCCATATAATGCTCCATAAAGGTTATGGCCCCATAAGATGCTCCATAGATTATGCCCCATAAGATGTTCCATAGATTATACCCCCATATGCTGCTAAATAGATTATGCCCAATAACATGCACCATAGATTATGTCCCAATAAGATGCTCTATAGATTATGCCCCATATGCTGCTCCATAGATTATGCCCCCATATGCTGCTCCATAGACTATGCCCCCATATGCTGCTCCATAGAATATGCCCCATATGCTGCTCCATAGAATATGCCCCATATGCTGCTCATAGAATCATAGAATCATAAAATCATATAGTTGGAAGGGACCTCCTGGGCCATCTGATCCAACCCCCTGCTCAAAGCAGGATTTGCTAAATCATCCCAGACAGATATCTGTCCAGCCTCTGTTTGAAGACTTCTATTGAAGGAGAACTCACCACCTCTCGTGGCAGCCTGTTCCACTCATTGATCACTCTAACTGTCTAAAAGTTTTTTCTGATATCTAATCTGTGTCTCCTCCCATTCAGTTTCATCCCATTGCTCCACAGAATATGCCCCCATATGTTGCTCCATAGATTATGCCCCCATATGCTACTCCATAGAATATGCCCCCATATACTGCTGCTGCAAAAAAAAAATGCCATACTCTCCTCTCCTGCTCATGACTCGGCACCTGAGATATTCACCGGTCTGGGGTCCATTGCTGCTCACCATCGCTGCTCACCGCTGTCTGCCACGTCATCTGTCAGTGACTGTTCAGCCAGCAGGGGGTGCGGTGCGCACTAACAATGTCACCGTGCCCCCTGCTGGCTAAACGTCACTGACACAGGAAGCTACAGACAGCGGTGTGCAGCGTGGGAACGGGAACAGGTGAATATCGCTATAGTCACCCCACCTGGCACGGTCTCTGCAGCCCGGCTTCTCCACTGTCTCCCTTCCTGCCTTCAGCGGTCACTTTATACCGCTCATTACACTCATGAATATGCCCATATTCATGAGTTTAATGAGCTGTACCACATGACCGCTGAAGGCAGGAAGGGAGACCTGGAGAAGCGGGGGGCTGCAGAGACAATGCCGGCAGTATGATCTCTGAAACCCCCGCTGACCCCCAGGTATATGACTCGTGTATAAGACGAGAGGGGGACTTTCAGCCCCAAAAAATGGGCTGAAAATCTCGTCTTATACATGAGTATATACGGTATATATATATTTTTTCTTATTCCTGGAGTGCCGTCAATCTTCATTAACAATTTTAATATACTGTAACTATTTAATATCTATTAATCTTATATACAAATCTTTGCATCACTAAAACCATTAACAACCACCATTATAATCAATATTGTGAAGTTAGTCCAATATCTTGGTCTTTTCAAGCTACATACATGCTCTAGAGTTGGTACATAGCGCCAATATTTGTTATGAAGTTTTGAGTTCTCCCCCTTTTCATTCTTGTGTAGCACGGCGCAGAGTGGTAGCCGCATGCAAGGCACTCGTCTTCTCCTGTGACACCCTGGCATGCTACATGAAGGAGTGGGTCCTGGCTGGGCATTGGTGTTGGTGCTGTGAGGGCCTTGCACCAGTGCAGGCTGCCTGTAGCCAAAGATGTTGGCTGGCCAGGACAATAGGTTTCAAAGACCAATAAAGGAGACTCCTGTTCTAAAACACAGTTTTAAGAGAACGGTTAATTGGCAAGGGTTATGTACAAAGGGTAGCAGGGGCAAAGTTTTATGGATTTTTCTTTCACAGTGTATCACATTTTCCCACACCTGGTTTCCATCTCTGTAGTCTACTCCAGTACCGGTGAAGCACACTGTTTAGTCCCACTTAGTCACAGCACAGCTCATCACCACAGTCCTGATCAGCAAGCCTCTCTAGCTGCTCAGCAGCTCTACGTTTTATTTCTTCCACTACTGACGCCCTGGATCTACTGCTTTGGACCCTCACAAATTCAGTTCTGATAGCTTCGGCACTTTTCAGGCACAGGGCTGCTAGCAGCACATCATCCTATCGAAAGACCTTTTAAGGTGGAAGGCCTCTGTGCCTAGTCTTTGGCCAGTTTCAGGTTGTGCTACTCCCTTGTCCCTAAGTCTCCTTCTCAGTAGTTCATCCAAATGGCAGCACTGCTCATAGACACTTCCTACATTTACTTGAACTTGTCCCTATCTGCCTAGCTACAGGAAATCATTTCTTTCCCTAACACTAAAACCATTATGGGCTTGTCCCGGACAGTAACACTTTCTTACCCTAATGACACTACCTAACTACAGTCAACTATCTTCATTACCTATCTTATGTCCTGAGCCCCAAACTATGTCTTACCCTATGCTATACACTATGTCCTACACTACTGTACATCAGTTTTCCCCAACTCCAGTCCTTAAGAGCCACCAACAGGACATGTTTTCAGGATTTCCTTAGTATTGCTCAGGTGTTTGAATTCTTGTCTGCCCAGGTGATGCAATTATCGCCTGTGCAATACTAAGGAAATCCTGAAAACATGACCTGTTGGTTGCTCTTGAGGACCAGAGTTGGGTAACACTGCTGTACAGTATATTATTATATAATATACAAGAACAAAGGCAAACACCACAATACAATATAATTTACAGGACACATTATATACAAAAGATACATTACACACAACATGATTGATTTCTTCAGGGGTAGGAATGAAACAATGCAGTCAACACCCCTTACAGTTGAATATAACATCATCCTGTTCCTTTGAAATACGTACTCCACAGGACAATGGCTGCCCTCTCTTCCCAGTCCCCAAGCTTGCTGTCTCACGGTAACCCTTGACTCTGACTCATATCCAAACCCTTTCCACTTCCTGATGACTCAAAATCAAAAATATTTCCAGGATCCGCACATTACTCAACCAAGAATCTGCAACAGCACAAGTGCATTCACCCCACATCTCCCACCTTGACTACTGCAACCTCTTGCTCTGTGGCCTCCACTCTAACAGTCACACACCTCTCCAATCGATCCTAAACTCTGTTGCCAGGCAAATCCACCTATCTCCCGCTATTCCTTGACCTTTCTTCTCTGTGAATTCCTACACTGGCTCCACATTGCCCACAAACTGCAGTTCAAAACCCTAACCTTGGCATACAGAGCGATCCACAACCTATCACCTTTATACATCTGTGACCTAGTCTCCTGATACATACCTGCACGCAACCTTCGATCCTTACAAGATCTACTTCTCTACTTCCCTCTTATTTCCTTTTTCCACAATCACATACAAGCTTTTTCTCATGTATGCCTCCTACTGTGGAATGTTCTACCGCAACGCATCAGACTCTCGCTTAACATGGAAACCATGGAAACCTTCAAAAGGAACCATGGAGACCTACTTCTTCAGACAAGCCTACAACCTGCAGTAACCCTCGTTCAAACAAACCACTGCATGACCAGCTCTACCCTCACATACTGTATCCTCACCCATACCTTGTAGACTGTGAGCCCTAGTGGGCAGGGATCTCTTTTCTCCTGTACCAGTCGACGACTTATTTTGTTAAAGATAATTGTACTTGTTTTTGGTTATCTACACCTCTTTTCTCATGCAAAGCACCATGGAATAAATGGTGCTATAATAATAATAATAATAATAATAATAATAATAATTACACACCACCTACAGTAACACAGGTTTGAATAATATCTTACCACAGTAGATATCTACTGTATAACACAGGTATTAGATGATGTTGAATTTGAACATTTATGAGCATTGAGCTGGCTGAATTACTTCTAAATTATTCTTGATTTAATAATAACTATGTGATTTAAATAATATGCTGCTTGAAAGGTTTGTCCAATTTCATAAGAAAAGTCAACAATCTTTGTGACTACTGACTGTTTCACTTACAGTGTGCAATACACGCACTGTCACTAATTTCCTTTATTCCAAGTATGGTTGGATGGTCACATTGCTGCATGTATACGATTTGCAAACCTGCAGTCACATTCTAGAAGACCAAAGAGCTATCGACGGACGCTAGAAACAAAATTGTAGCCCTGCATCAGGCTGGGAAGACTGAATCTGCAGTAGGCAAGCATATCGGTGTGATAAAATCAACTGTGGGAGCAATAACAAGAAAATGGAAGCCATACAAGACCACTGATGATCTCCCTCGATCTGAGTTCCACGAAAGATCTCACCCCGTGGGGTAAAAATGATCACAAGAACGATGAGCAATAATCTCAAAACTACGCAGGAGGACCAAGTGAATGACCTGCATAGAGCTGAGACCACTGTAGCAAAAATCTCAAAACTACACAGGAGGACAAAGTGAATGACCTGCATAGAGCTGAGACCACTGTAACTTCAATATTGGACTAATTTTTTGATGGCGATTATGATGGTGCTTGCTACATTGTTTCTTTATTGATGTGAAGATTTTTATTTGCAATCTTATAATATTTATTAATTCATTTAAATGAGGATTGAGGATTATTGACTGTGCCTGGTTTATTTTGTAAAGTCTAAATAAGTTAGTTTGCAATTACCCAAGGTTTTATGCAAATTTTACCCCACACATGCAATCTTAGTATAAAAATAAAATTAATTTTTGATCCCAAGATTTCTGTTTTAACTTTCATCTCTAGACATTACCCATTCTCATCAAGATAAAGCACTTGTCTTCAGAAAATGACCTTCGTCTATTCTATTGCCAGCAGAAATGCTTCACATGGCTGGCCAGCTTACATAATCAAATCTCTAGGTATTGTATGCTGTGTTTCTAAGAATGATGTATATAGATGACTAATTAAATTTATAGATATAGGACAAAATAGTATGCACTGTCAAATGCCATTGTGAAACGTGCAGAGATTTCCCAACAAGGTCTTGAAAGTAGTCTCAAAATGTTTTGATTTTTTTTTTTTTTTTGCAAAATGTAGTGTTATCAGTGCAGAAAAGGGTCACATACTGTAGATGTCCAAGGAGCTGCTCATATCATGATCTTGGCATTCCCTGCTGTCTACAGCTCAACTGTGTGGTACCGCCAAATTCCTTTTTTATGGTTTTCAAACATACTCACTTAACAGATATTGAGATTGTAATGTGAACTGCCCTTAACCTGTTCAAAGATATAGAATTTTTTTTATAATACTTTTATTACGACTGAGAAAAAATAGGAGCAGTAAAATGGCTAAATAACATTATTTTTCCTTGTGTCACATCATTCAAATATATCACCAGTCATTCAGACTTGCTGGTTTCCATGAGTTGTACATCATTCTTTCTGCTAAAACTGATATATGTGCACTGGCTGCTTTAACTTTGGTATGTTTGCTGTTTTTATGATACTGCTCATGTTGGATTTTAAATGTGCATTTCACCTCTTAAAAGTTTTAGGAGCGATGTCCGTTAAGGTTACAACTTGACACATTGCTGTCAGGTTGTTCTTTTTTTACCTCCTTGAAGGAACAGAAGTGTAATTCAGCTGGTGAAAAGTGTTTTTTTGTGTATTCATCTGCGAATAGAGTTATTCACATTAATTGATGCTTGTTAGGACACACTGCCTCCAATGTTCTACTTCCTTAGAAACTTATAATAATGGATACACATTATTTTTGTACATCCAAAATGTTGGCTTTGCATTTGGAAGAAAAGTTCAGCTATTATTCAGAAATGCAAATATAGCTTATGCTGCAAAGTATAGTTAGTTTAAGCCAGTCAGTTCCTGTCTGAGTCTTCCTCCCATATTCAAAATTCCAAATGCTTTTCATGTCTCCTTACTAAGTGCTCTGGTCTTTAAATAATGTTCTCCTACTGTAAAGAAAGCTTATGCATCTGCCCCTGATCCTAACATAGAGTGTGCTATCAACCATATTCTAGACTGTGAGAAGGTTAGTGGGAACCTCGTTTTTCTGAGGAGACATAATGCCAAGCACCCGCTTTCTTCCAGTATGATTCTTTGTGGAAAGAGGGTGGGGATGCTGTTAGGCTAGGTTCACATTTGCGTTTGATTCCGCAGCGTATCATTCGTATTCCCAAATGCATGCAAACGCATGTTTATGCAGCGTTTTTTATCCACATCATCTAACGCATGATGTCAAAAAAGCTGCGTTTACATGCGTGTGTATGTGTTTTTGCATGCGTTTGCATTTTTATGCGCATGCGTGCGATTGGACATCAAACAAAAATGGGAATGTCTCATGGGATTTCTATTTACATTTACATCAATAGTACAGTTAGTTCATGTGAGACTGAATGTACAAACCCAAAGACTTACTAATGAACCCGTACACTTGTGACACCCCAGAGTCCAGTTTTCACAGTGACATTGCCTCCCTCTAAGGGGTAAGGTCATGCCTGGAGGCAGGAGGGGGACCCCATGCCAGGTAACATAGATTACATGACAATTCCTGCTGCAGTTCAGAAAGGAGAGCTTCCTTATAAATTCTGGCCAGCAGATTGAGTTAGTGAGTCAGCAAGAAGTCAGCAGAGAGAGCGTGAACAGGGGAGTTGTCATGGAAACGAGAGGAGCTGAGCTCATGATAGGACAGTTAGTCAGTTGGTGACGGGGAGTCAATCTGTGAAGAGGGAAAAGACAGGAGCGGAGACAAGAGGCTCTGGGGAAGCTGAAATTGCATATAGATGACCCCAGAGCAAAGCGCTGATGTAGAAAAAGGACGCCAGAGTCCTAGGTTGAGCAGGAGCTGTATGCCCTGATCGCCGGATCTGGAAGTACAGGGGACTGCAAGTTCCTTAGCGACATCGAACACCTGAAGGCACGGCAGCAGATCAAGAGCCCGGGCTGATAGTGAAAAGGACAGTACCCGTGATATAGGCTCACGCTGTCAGCCATACAGGTTAGAAACCATCACACAAGAGAGAGGGTCACAGCTTAGTTACAAACAGCTGGGGCTCGAAAACAAAGGTCCCAAACCCCACCTGGGAGGGTGGATCCCCTGAATGCCTCCAGGCGAGCCGGACTCAATCCATCACCTGAATGTGGTACCCCGGATTGCAACCACTTGCAAGTAAAAGGTAAAGAAACCTGCACCTTTCTGTGTTCTCTTATTTCTCTGCACCCCAACATTCACTGCCATCTGAACCATTAATCAAATATCTTTGCCCTGGGGACCCTGTTCTACCTGTGGGGACCTGAACCATTCTTTGCTGCATCACCATCAGCCCTAGAGGACCAAAAACCGCAGCGTCGGCCATTCTTTGCCGAACACCACTGGTGGCATTCAACATTGCACAACTTTCCTCTATTTTATTACTGGACGCCCAGGACCACGGACCGGGTCACCGTGACATCACCCATTGAAGTGAACGGGCCCTGTACCGAGTAACCTAAGGCCCTACGGGGTGCTCCACACTGCTCTGTGGGCATTGGTCATGCAGGAGCCTTAGACAATTTCACTAATTGGTGATTGTCTCAGGACCCGGACACTCACTTACAGTATAGGAAACACTATGCAGTGCCTATATATAAAAGCTGTTATGAATGTATGGTTACCCTTTAAGTAAACTTTATGCTTAGTTATCTTTTGCCTAGGAGTTTGTTTTGCTGGTTCTCTTAGCTGGCAATCTTTGAACTCTCCTGTTTGTTTCTATAATCTGTATTTAATTCCTGACTCAGACCTGTTTCTAACCTTTCATCTGTTGTAAGCATAACAAACTTTTTTCTGGAGCTGTTCAAATTATAAATGCTGCCACAACAGACTACTGTACATGAGCAAAACAACCTACTTTTCCTGTTTATTATGACTGCCAGCAGCTATCCATTTGATTGCTGATTAATCATTTATGTTCTGCAAACATAATGAACTCTGCTATGGTGCTGTTCACATTACAAATGCTGCTGTATGTCCTGGAAAGACTACGTCTTCGACTCCAATATCTGTCTGCACTAGAGATGAGCGACTTTGCCTTTTTTTTTGGGTCGAGTCGGGTTTCAAGAAACCCGACTTTCGCAAAAGTCAGGTCGAACGAAATCGGCCACTTATCGTGAAAAGTCAAAGGCCGACTGAAACACGAAACCCAATGTACATTAATGGGGAAGAAAAGTCGGCAGTGAGTGGAGGACAGGAAACACACCTAGAGTGCCCATTTTAATGCCAAAAACATCAATTCCTATTCCTTAAGCTTGTCAACCTTAATTTACTTTATAGTAATAGTTAAGCATTGAAAACTGGGGGTTATTTGGCTAAAGTTGTGGGGTGCAGTGCTGGCTTCAGATTTTCGTGGGCCCAGGGCCAAAGAGTGTCACTGGGCTCCTTTAACACATGACACAATTCATGATCCTTTGATACGGCAGAGAAATAGCGGTACAGTACAATGAAAAATACTTCAATTCTTACATCACATGACTGATATCCATTTTAAATTCCCCTATAGCTCCAAAAACAGACAGTATATTCCTCCATAAAGTATTATGGCCACCGCATAGTGCGCCTTACAGAGTAATGAGGCCCATATATTTCTCCATACAGAATCATTGGTCCCATATAATGTTCGATACAGTATATGATGAGCTCCACATATTGCTACAGTATATGTTGCTCACCATGGATGAAGCTCCAGTGTCTTATGGGCCCAAATAATGCTCCATATATAATGGGCCCCATTTCTAAGGCTCCAGTGTATAATGTGCCCTGTAAATGCTGCTTCAGTGACTGATGTCCACCTTTGGAATGCTACAGTGTATGGTGGGCCCCAGATATCATTCTCCAGAGTATCGTGCTCCCCAAAAATTGCTCCCAACCTTTAAAACAATTAAATAAGTCTCCTCGCTGGGGAATCCCTGTACTCTGGACTCCTCGTCTTCCCCATCTTCCATCTCTCTGCACTTGGACTTACAGACGTGATGTCATCGCGCTCTTTGACCAGAATGTCACTGTCAGGAAAAGTGTTTGGTTTCCGGGGGAAGTATGGTTGCAAAGCTGAACCTTAAAGGAATGTCCAGAAGGGCACCACCAGGAGTGGAGCCTGCAGCTTAATTGGACTAAACACGGGCAACCTCAACCAAGCCATCCACAAAAAAGCTGCACAGATTGCAAGCTTAATTCCGTTTGAGAACGAGACTCAAGCATGCCCCCGCGGTCCACGTCCAGCTTACTAGAGGGACACGCGAGGCTCTGGCATGCGAGATCAGCCAATAACAGGTCTGTCATTCCCTTACATGTCTGGGGCTGCATGCGTGCTACAATTAAAGGACCAGCGTGTATCGCTTACAGATGCGGATAACACGCTGAACCCCGTTAGTGATGGGGATCTGGGATTACAATTCTTCCTCGCGAACAAGCATTTCCCAGTGAGTGCAAGTCAACCGTAATTCCGGAATTAGGCCTAAACGGCATTCCAGAGAGAATGTGAAAAAATTAAGTGTCCAAATAACAGGTGCTGTAGCTTGCTTAACAGCTGGGCACCTCTGCTGAGTAGCACACAGTTCTAACATAAACAGGCGGCATAGCTTGGTTCACGGGTGGCCAACTCTGCTGAGTAGCATACACAGTTACTAGGCCCAAAGTATTAAGTGGTGTAAATGCAGTCAAAAACTGGTTCTTTCATAAACAGGTGGCATAGCTCGGTTCACGGGTGAGCTCCTCTTCTGAGTAGCAGACACAGTTACTAGGCCCAAAAGGATTTTCAGGACAATATGCGGTAAAAAATTATTAGAACACACACGGTGTAGCTCCTTCACAGGTGTACTACACCACTGGCTACCAGACACCGCTACTATGCCCTAAAGCTGTCTATTATCATTGAAAACCATTATTAATGTGAAAAAAGATACGCTTTTGTTTAACGAAACGTTCTCGAACGGAAACTCGAACAGCTGAATTTTAATCAAAGTGTTGGAGTTCGACGAATGGATCTAACACCATCCAAAACAGCTAGAATTTGAACTTGGCCAACAGTTCCACTCAAACACCACTCATCTGTAATCAGGAGGCAGACTCAGATGGTCTCAGGCACAGTATGGATTTGACAAGATTGCAGAAAGTTGAGAAAGGGTACAGTATCACCGGATAACAGGTATATACTGTATAGCATAGTTTAAACATTTAAAATCTCCGTGTTTATTTCCAGAGTCCGACAAAGACACTCACAGCCTCAGTATAGATTAGACAACAATCTAAAGTAGAAAAAAAGGAAATGTTTTTGAAGTGTACACCAGTATACACTGATGGGGTATTTTTAAATCTTCATATATATTTCTGTCTCAGTAAGACAGTCCAGACTCTCCGCAAGAGGAAACGAGATGGCTAAAAGTACAGACATAGAGTTGAGTGATTGCAGAAATTTAGGAATTACTAATCAGGGGAAAAACTCCTGGGAGAATTCTCAGAGGTGATGCTTACCCTCAATTACTTTGTGTGTGGAGACAGCGAAAACAGTTCTTTGTGAAGAAAGGGTTGCTGATCCCATCACCGTTACTCATCTCCATCAAATTTTGATCACAGGGAGAGATGTAGACATGGTCCTCACTGCCTATCATGATCTGTCAGGTAACTTTGGAGTGCAAAAGACAGAAGCCACAGGCTGTAGGCTATTCTACTGGATTGGCATGAGAGGGCACATTTAAAAATATGGGCAGGAATGTCACACGTCTGTGAGTAGGAAAACTGTGAAAGCTGATGATAAACCATCACTGCATCTCATTGTGAGTCGACGTCCATAAGAAATGGAAGCCATTGATCATCTGAAGCTAGAGCCCGGCCAGCATGACAGGGCATAGCTACGTCTTAACCATCATCTATCAGGTCACCAAATTTGTAGTGGCAGTCCCAGGGAAGGATTTGACAGCCCAGACTACACAGCGGAGGAGCAGGGAGAGGTAAATATTGCAAATGCTGGGGCCCTGCCCAAGCAAGGGGGGCCCACTCGTGGGCGTTGGTACTGGCACTGGGCCCCTCATAGTATGTCGGTGTGTCTGACGGCGGGTGTGCACCCCCACTGTCAGAGGCACTTGATTGCACTATGAGGGACCCTGTGCCAGTGCTGGCGCCCAAGAGTCGGCCCACCCACCTGTCCACTCGCACGGTTGCGTGCGCTAGGTGGTGACCCCGGCCATGGGGAAGGGAGGCAGCCCAGTTAGTGAGGTTTAAAAAATTGCATATGTTGATGTTGGACATTCAGCAGCTGCAAATGGAGGAATTGGAGAAGTCCGAGGAAGAGAAGGACAAAAGCGAGCCATTTTTCTGGCAACTTAAGTGTCATCAGGGGAAGGTGGGACAAAATCCTTTGAAACTCATGCATGGTTCATTTTAATGAAGGTTAGATCATCCACATTTTGGGTCGACAGACGGGTCCTTTTTTCTGTCAGGATTGAGCCAGCAGCATTGAAGACTCTTTCCGATAGCATACTAGCAGCATGGCAAGCGAGCTCCTGTAAGGCATATTGTGCCGATTCAGGCCAGTCGTCCAGTTTAGAGGCCCAATAGTCAAAGGGGAATCACCTGTGAGGGAGAGCATCGATATGGGACGAGAAGTAGTTTGTAACCATAGTTGACAACTGCTGTCTCCTGTCACTTTCAATCGATGCAGTATTACCAGTCGTGTGAGCGGGACTTGAAAAATCAGTCCACAATATGGTCATGAAACCCCTGTCTCCAATGCCACTTCTGATGTGTGCACCACGAGCACCTCTTCCATGTTACCCCCTATGGCTCGTTGGAGAACCATCACCGCTGCTGTGTGCTGGGAATGCCTCAAACAAACAGTTTACCAGAGTTGCTTGTTTGTTAGCCAATATTAGGTCAAGGTTCTCCTGTGGCATGATGTTTTGGAATTTGCCTTTATAGCGTGGATCCAGGATGCTGGCCAATGAATAGTCATCATCGTTCATCATTTTGGCAATGCGGGGGTCCCTTTTTAGGATCTGCAAGGCATAATCTGACATGTGGGCCAATGTTCCAGGTGTCAATGATGCACTGCGAGTGCTGGGTGGAGGAGCACTTTCTGGCAAATCCACATCCCTCCAGTCACACACAAACCCTGTACCAGACCTTGCCATGCCAACATTTTCTCTTGCCCCACGAGAAGCATCCTCCTCCCCTAAATAATCATCCCCATCATCATCCTCCTTCTACTCTTCCTCTTCTTCCTCCACCTCGTCGAGGAGAGGTCCCGGAGCAGACAATGGCTGACTGTCTTCAAGGCTTCCCTCCTCCTCTTCCTCATCCTCCTCGGCTGCAGATGCCTGCTCCTTAATGTGCATCAAAGTTTGCATGAGCAGATGCATAAGTGGAATGCTCATGCTTATGACGGCGTCGTCTGCGCTTACCAGTCGTGTGCATTCCTCAAAACACTGAAGAACTTTGCAGAGGTCTTTCAGCTTCGACCACTGCACACCCGACAACTCCATGTCTGCCTTCAAAGTGCCTGGCCGTGTATCCTCCCACAAATGCATTACAGCCTGCCTCTGTTCGCACAGCCTCTCAACCATGTGCAGGGTAGAGTTCCACCTTGTTGCAACGTCAATAGTTAGGCGGCGCATGGGAAGTTGGAGCAATCGCTGCTGCTTTTACATACGACTGGAGTGTACGGGTGACCGGCGGATATGTGAGCTCAGTGTTCGGACCTTCTGGAGCAGGCCTGTTAACTCCGGATAATTATTGAGGAAGCACTGCACCACCAGGTTCAAGGTGTGAGCCAGGCAAGGTATGTGTCAGAGTTTTGAAAGGGTTATAGCTGCCACAAAATTCCAGCCGTTATCACTAACTACCTTGCCTGCCTCAAAATGTAGACTACCCAGCCATGACTCAGTTTGTCACTGCAAGTAGTCAGCCAGTACCTCCGCGGTGTGTATGTCGCCCAAACACATCATCTTCAACACAGCCTGCTGACACTTACCACCACATTAACCCAGTGCGCAGTGATGGACACATAACGGCCCTGGCCATGCCTACTGGACCATGCATCTGTTGTGAGGTGCACCTTTCCACTCACTGATTTCTTAAGTGCAAGGACAATGCAGTCTTTCACATGAAGGTGGAGGGCTGGAATGGCTTTGCGAGAAAAGAAGTGCCGACTGGGTAGGTCATAGCGTGGTACTACGTAGGCCATGAGTTTGCGGAAAGCTTCGCTTTCAACCAACCGGTAGGGCATCATCTCTAACGAGATTAGTTTGGCAATGTGCGTGTTCAAACCCAGTGTACATGGATGAGAGGATGAGTACTTTCTTGTCCTATTCATAGTCTCTGGTACGGTGAGCAGGACTTGAGAGCTGCATATGGTGGAACTAGCGGTGGACATGGAGGACTGAGAGAGGGTTGATGATGGTGATGGAGTTGGTGTTCTTTCTGTTGGCCTAGATTCAGTCTTTCGTAGCAATAACATTGTGATTCCCTGACTGCTTTGGCTTTGCGACGACACCTCAACATTTGCTGCTGGTGGTGTGCTAACCGGTGGGCTTACAGTGGGGAAACGATGTAGTGTTGCTGACTACCTTCATTGGGAGCAGTTGCACATGTGGTTCGTGAGGCTGGTTGTTCGTCCATGCTTGCAAGTGCATGGTGGTTAAATGTCTAAGCATGCAACTGGTATTCAAATTTCTCAGATTTTTCCCTCGGCTAAAGGTCTTTGAGCACTTCTTACAGATAACCTTGGCTGTTGTGAGTTCATTTTCCCCTTCACCGTCGATGTCTGATGAACTCCCTCTTCTGGTGAAGGAAGGTAGTGAGGCTGATTTCCAAACACCTGATCTGGTAGATGATGACTGGGTAACAGGAACTTCTGACTGGATATAAGGCAGCCGACGCCCTTCTGAGTCGCTGGTGATTTCTCTGCTGGATTCTTGGAGACCAGTCTGACTCCTGCTTCCCAAAGATAAGTTTTTGCTCTGCTATTGAACTTATTAGTTTTGTTTTTTTTACCTTGTTTTCTGGAGTTCAGCCATCCCCAGTCGGGGGTGTGCTGAGTTCCATTTTTGTCTCTGATCAGTTTGTCTCTTTGCTCTGTCTTCAGAATTTACCTGAGTGCTGATATAGTCATTTTGAAGTCCTAGTGACTTCAGGGCCTGTTTTTCCTATCAGACGGTTGAGACATTTTTTGGTAGGGTTTTTTACGGATTGCAGACAGCAGCTTTTCTATCCTGTCCTTTTTAGTTAGCTTGGGCCCCATCATTTGCTCAACCTATCTTTCTATCTGTGTTAGTGTTTTCATCTTGCTTCACCGTCATTATTAGAGTTGAGCGAAACGGGTCGAAAAATTTCAAAAGTCGCCGACTTTTGGCAAAGTCGGGTTTCATGAAACGAAACCCGACCCTAGGATGAGGTCGGCCACGAGGTCGGCGACTTACGCAGTACCGTGTAATGGCTGTTATCACAGCCAGAGTGAAGCTATCTGTGTGTCACTCTGTGAGAATAAGTCGAGGACATGTTCCGTTCTTACAGACCTGCACCTACTAGTTTTGTCTAGCTTTCAAACAGTTAAATATATTTGCTGTTTGATCACATTCAAAACTATAGAGAGACAGCGTGTGTCAGTCCGTATACTTAAAAAACACGGAGCTTGACAATTTTACGTACACCGGACAGCCGTGTACGTGCACGCTCCTCTCAGTACCGTGTAACGGCTGTTATCACGGCCACAGTGAAGCTATCTGTGTGTCACTGTGGAAGGATAAGTGGAGGACTTGTTCCGTTCTTACAGACCTACACTCTAGGGAGATCCCTATTCTGCCCAATTCTACATACACCTTGTAGTTTGTGATACACTAGCCAATTTCTGCCTGTGACATAGCGCTCTGATATTCAGTGGGCCTCACACAATCCAAAAGTGTCCAGTGTCCACTAGTGTCTGCAGAAATTCAAAATCTCCCTTATCCTGTAGTCACTTTTTTCACACCTGTGCCATCGAGCCTGTGACATAGCGCTCTGATATTCAGTGGGCCTCACACAATCCATAAGTGTCCAGTGTCCACAAGTGTGTGCAGAAATTCAAAATCTCTGTGATCCTGTAGTCACTTTTTTTACACCTGTGCCATCGAGCCTGTGACATAGTGCTCTGATATACAGTGGGCCTCACACAATCCATAAGTGTCCAGTGTCCACAAGTATGTGCAGAAATTCAAAATCTCCCCTGTCCTATGGACACCTTGTACCTTGTTTTACATTACTATATAGTTTGTTGGATTTTGTCTACATTTCTACCAAAAATGAGGAAGGCTGGTGGAAGAGGCCGTGGAATTGGGCGGGGGTTGGCAGCTGGTAATGATGGTGTTGGTGGTGGATCTGATGGTAGTGGCAAGAGCAAAATAGGACCGAATGCAGGAGGTGTTGAGCCTGCGTCATCGTCTGGCTCCATAAGGCTTCGAAGGCTTAGTTTTCTAGGAGTTGGCAAACTGCTTTTAAAGCCAGAGCATCAGGAAAAAGTTTTGTCTTACATTGCTGACTCAGCCTCCAGCTCTATCGCCTCCTCTTCTTCAGTTGTAAAAAGTAAAAGCACTGAGTCGTCATTGGAGGCTCATGTTCATGAACCACACCTTTCCTTGTGTCCTTCACCCCAACCAAGATTGAAGGATGACGCAGGCCATACTACTGATTACTCCATGGAGCTGTTTTCACATACCATGCCTGGATTATCAAGTGAAATGGTGAATTACCCAGGCCAAGATGAATCTGACATGGAGTGCACTGATGCCCAGCCACTGCTCGATGAATCTGCTGGTACATTGACCCAGACCACTACATTCCCCTCGCATGCTACACGGCCTGAATCTGACCCTGATGAAACTCAGGTTACCCTTCCCATATACAGTTCCATCTTACACGGTGACAAAGAGGAAGCTGCAGATGAAAGTGCAGGTTCAGCCCACCCGCCATCAGACACACCACCATACTATCAGGGGCCCTGTGCCAGTGCCGTCGCCAACGAGTGGGCCCCCCCTGCTTGCTCAGGATCACAGCACTTGCAAGGTTGAAATACTGTGCAGTGAGATGGAAGATGGGGACGACGAGGAGTCCAGACTAGTACAGGGATTCCGTAGCGAGGAGACTTATTTGATTGTTTTCAATGTTGGGACAGCAATTTTTGGGGAGCACTATACTCTGGAGAATGATAGATGGGGCCCACCATACACTGGAACATTCCAAAGGTGGACATCAGACACTGGAGCAGCATTTACAGGGCCCATTATACACTAGAGCATTAGAAATGGGGCCCATTATGTTTGGAGCATTATTTGGGCCCATAAGACAGTGAAGCTACATCCATGGGGACCAACATATACTGTAGCATTATGTGGAGCTCATCATATACTGTTTCAAACATTATATGGGACCAATGATTCTGTATGGAGAAATAGATGGGCCTCGTCATGAGATGTAAAAAGTGAAGTGTTTTTCATTGTACTATACCGCTATTTCTCTGCCGTATCGGAGCATGATGAGTTGTGGTATGTGTTAAAGGGGTGCTCTTTCGCCCAGGGCACATGAAAACCTGGAGCCAGCCCTATCCCCCCACAACTTTAGCCAAATAACCCCCATTTTTCAGTGCGTAACTTGTATTATGAAGTTAATTAAGGTTGACAAGCTTAAGTAAGAAGAATTGATGCTTTTGGCATTCAAATGGGCACTGTAGGTGTGTTTCCTGTCCTCCTCTCACTGCCGACTTTTATTCCCCATTGACTTACATTGGGTTTCGTGTTTCGGGACGACCCCGACTTTTCCCTATAATCGGCCGATCTTGCTCGACCCGACTTTTGGAAAAGTCGGGTTTCACGAAACGAAACTCGACCCTAAAAAACCAAAAGTCGCTCAACTCTAGTCATTATATGTTGGGGGCTGCCTGTTGCTTTGGGGTCTGCTCCGGGGCAGTTTAGATTTCCCCTTTCTTTCTTTAGGCCTATTTAGTTCTCCGGCTGTGATCGAGGGGTCTAGGGCATTGTAGGAACCCCCCACGGCTACTGCTAGTTGTTGTGGATAGGATCAGGGGTCTGCAATCCGATAGCTACCAACCTCTCCGGTTTTCTGGACTTAGCTTGTATTTTTGTTTTTTCCTCCTTCGGTGACTCATTCATAACAGAATCACCAGCTATACCGCAGATCCTAGGGTACTCAATAGCAGGAAAGAATTGTAAAAAAAAAAGAGTTTGTCAGAATTTTTTTTTGTGTATATTTTTTCCTCTATGTTTCTAAGGCTGTAGGGGGAATATTTTTTTCTCAATGGAGATGAAGCAATTGTCTGATCATGTGGAGCAGCTCACTGCTGAAGTGCGGGGAATTTCCGCCTATCTTGCTCATTCACATGCTGCTGAACCAAAGATCCCTACTCCTGATGTGTTTTTTGGGGATCGGTCTAAATTTTTGAATTTTAAGAATAATTGTAAATTATTTTTTGCCTTGAAGCCTAACTCGTCAGGGAGCTCCGCACAGCAGGTTAAAATTTTCATCTCTTTGCTGCGCGGCGATCCCCAGGATTGGGCGTTTTCTTTGAAACCTGATGATCCTATTCTTACTAATGTGAATGCATTTTTTCAAGCCTTGGGGTTGTTGTATGATGAACCTAATGCTATTGATCAGGCTGAAAAGGCCCTGTTGGCATTGAGCCAGGGTCGGGATTCTGCAGAGATGTACTGTCAAAAATTGCAAAAGTGGGCGGTCCTTACTACCTGGAATGATGGTGCCTTGGCAGCTCTCTTTCGGAAGGGTTTGTCAGAAACTGTAAAAGATACTATGGTGGGATTTCCTCTTCCTGCTGGTCTTGACGATTCTATGTCATTAGCCATTCAGGTTGATCGGCGTTTGCGTGAACGCAAAACCGCACGAGAGGTGTTGCCACCTGTTGAACAAATGTCTGACCCTATGCAATGTGATAGAGTTTTGTCTAGGGCGCAACGTCATGAGTTCAGAAGGCGTAATAAGCTGTGTTTCTTCTGTGGTGATGCCTCGCATATTATTTCTGTCTGCCCTAAATGAGAGAAACGTTTTGCACACACATTTGCTGTGGGTGGTGTTCAACCTAAGTTTCTTCTGGCAATTACTCTGATCTGCTCCCTGTCCACATTTTCCGCTAAGGCTTTTGTGGATTCTGGAGCAGCTCTGAACCTGATGGACTTGGATTTTGCTAAACGTTGTGGATTTCCTATGACACCTCTGCGGACACCTATCCCTTTGAGGGGTATTGATGCTACTCCTTTGGCGAAGAATAAACCTCAGTTTTGGACCCAGGTGGTAATGCGGGTCGCCCCAGACCATCAAGAGAATTGCAGATTTTTGGTGTTGCATAATTTGCATGATTTACAGGGCCCATTATACACTAGAGCATTAGAAATGGGGCCCATTATGTTTGGAGCATTATTTGGGCCCATAAGACAGTGAAGCTACATCCATGGGGACCAACATATACTGTAGCATTATGTGGAGCTCATCATATACTGTTTCAAAACATTATATGGGACCAATGATTCTGTATGGAGAAATAGATGGGCCTCGTCATGAGATGTAAAAAGTGAAGTGTTTTTCATTGTACTATACCGCTATTTCTCTGCCGTATCGGAGCATGATGAGTTGCGGTATGTGTTAAAGGGGCGCTCTTTCGCCCAGGGCACATGAAAACCTGGAGCCAGCCCTATCCCCCCACAACTTTAGCCAAATAACCCCCATTTTTCAGTGCGTAACTTGTATTATGAAGTTAATTAAGGTTGACAAGCTTAAGTAAGAAGAATTGATGCTTTTGGCATTCAAATGGGCACTGTAGGTGTGTTTCCTGTCCTCCTCTCACTGCCGAAGGTTCACTTCTGCTCCGGTTTTACGGCAACCTGATGTCTCACTCCCGTTTCAGGTAGAAGTGGATGCTTCTGAGATTGGTGCAGGAGCTGTTTTGTCCCAAAAAGATCCTGTAACATCTAAAATGAATCCCTGTGCTTTCTTTTCCCGAAAGTTCTCCCCATCTGAATGTAACTATGATGTGGGGAATCGGGAACTGTTAGCCATGAAATGGGCATTTGAGGAGTGGAGACATTGGTTGGAGGGAGCTAAACATCAAGTCGTGGTCCTTACTGACCACAAGAATTTGATTTACCTGGAGTCGGCCAAACGCTTGAATCCTAGACAGGCTAGGTGGGCCTTGTTTTTCACACGTTTTTATTTTGTGGTCTCTTTTCTTCCGGGCACTAAGAATGTCAAGACAGACGCCCCCTCTAGGAGTTTCTTTGCTGATTCTCCTGTTGTGACCAAGCCTGCTACCATCTTAGGTGAGGGGGTAGTTCTTTCTGCCATCTCGCCCGATTTGAGATGTGCTCTGGAAGAGTTTCAGGAGGACAAACCTGAGCGTTGTCCCATTGGAAAATTGTATGTTCCTGACCAATGGAGGAAGAGAGTGATGTCTGAAGTTCATTGCTCTGCATTGGCTGGTCATCCAGGTATTTTTGGTACTAGAGATTTGGTGAGTCGGTCTTTTTGGTGGCCCGCCTTGTCTCGTGATGTCAGGAATTTTGTGCAGTCCTGTGGGACTTGCTCTCGGTCTAAACCTTGTTCTCTCTCTAGTGGGTTGTTGATGCCTTTGCCGGTGCCCAGGAGGCCATGGACCCATAATTCAATGGATTTTATCTCTGATATGCCTGTTTCTCAGAGAATGACCGTTATTTGGGTGATTTGTGATAGATTCTCTAAGATGGTCCATCTTGTACCACTCCCTAAGTTGCCATCTTCCTCAGAGTTGGTGCCCTTGTTTTTGCAACAGGTGGTTCGCTTGCACGGGATTCCTGAGAACATTGTATCTGACAGAAGAGTTCAGTTTGTGTCTAGATTTTGGAGGACTTTCTGTTCCAAGCTGGGAATTCAGTTGTCCTTCTCCTCTGCGTTTCACCCTCCGACCAATGGGCAGACGGAGAGAACAAACCAGACTTTGGAGTCGTATTTGAGATATTTTATTTCCGCTGATCAGGATGACTGGGTTTCATTTTTGCCCTTGGCTGAATTTGCTTTAAATAATAGAGCTAGTTCTGCCACTTTGATGTCACCTTTTTTTTGTAACTTTGGGTTTCATCCTCGATTCTCTTCAGGGCAGGTGGAGCCTTCTGCCTGCCCAGGTGTTGAGACTGTGGTGGAGAGAATGCACCAGTTCTGGGACCAAGTGCTGGATAAGTTGTCTCTCTCCCAGGAAAAAGCCCAGCAGTTTTTCAACCGGCATAGGACCATTGGTCCACAGTTTAAGGTGGGTGATATGGTTTGGTTGTCATCAAAGAATATCGCTATGAAGGTGGCTTCTCCAAAGTTTAAACCTAGATTTATTGGACCTTACAAGATTTTTGAGTTTCTTAATCCAGTCTCTTTTCGATTGGCTCTTCCTGTTACATTTAAGATCCATAACGTGTTTCATAAGTCTCTGTTAAAGAGGTTTGTTGAGCCAGTAGTTCCTGTGGTGGCACCTCCTGACCCGGTATTGGTTGAAGGTAATGTGGAATATGAGGTTGAGAAGATACTGGATTCTCGCCTGGCTAGACGGAGACTCCAGTATTTGGTTAAATGGAAGGGTTATGGCCAGGAGGATAATTCTTGGGTCCCTGCATCCGATATTCATGCCGAAAGATTGGTTCGTGCCTTTCATCGGGCTCATCCTGATCGCCCTGGTGGCGTGGATGAGGGTTCGGTGACCCCTCCTCAAGGGGGAGGTACTGTTGTGAGTTCATTTTCCCCTTCACCGTCGATGTCTGATGAACTCCCTCTTCTGGTGAAGGAAGGTAGTGAAGCTGATTACCAAACACCTGATCTGGTAGATGACTGGGTAACAGGAACTTCTGACTGGATATAAGGCAGCCGACGCCCTTCTAAGTCGCTGGCGATTTCTCTGCTGGATTCTTGGAGACCAGTCTGACTCCTGCTTCCCAAAGATAAGTTTTTGCTCTGCTATTGCAGGGTTCCCCAACTCCAGTCCTCAAGGCCCACCAACAGATCATGTTTTCAGGATTTCCTTAGTATTGCTCAGGTGATAATTGCGTCACCTGTGTAATACAAAGGAAATCCTGAAAACATGATCTGTTGGTGGGCCTTGAGGACTGGAGTTGGGGAACCCTGTGCTATTGAACTTATTAGTTTTGTTTTTTTTACCTTGTTTTCTGGAGTTCAGCCATCCCCAGTCGGGGGTGTGCTGAGTTCCATTTTTGTCTCTGATCAGTTTGTCTCTTTGCTCTGTCTTCAGAATTTACCTGAGTGCTGATATAGTCATTTTGAAGTCCTAGTGACTTCAGGGCCTGTTTTTCCTATCAGACGGTTGAGACATTTTTTGGTAGGGTTTTTTACGGATTGCAGACAGCAGCTTTTCTATCCTGTCCTTTTTAGTTAGCTTGGGCCCCATCATTTGCTCAACCTATCTTTCTATCTGTGTTAGTGTTTTCATCTTGCTTCACCGTCATTATATGTTGGGGGCTGCCTATTGCTTTGGGGTCTGCTCTGGGGTAGTTTAGATTTCCCCTTTCTTTCTTTAGGCCTATTTAGTTCTCCGGCTGTGATCGAGGATCGTAGGAACCCCCCACGGCTACTGTTAGTTTTTGTGGATAGGATCAGGGGTCTGCAATCCGATAGCTACCAACCTCTCTGGTTTTCTGGACTTAGCTTGTATTTTTGTTTTTTCCTCATTTGGTGACTTATTCATAACACTTGGCCTGATCACTAGGATTTTGTTCATAAAAGTGCCACACTGCACTCTTCCTACTATGGAAGACATTTTAAGGCCTAGCATGCTGTGCTAATTTGACCATCTGGCCTAGCTGTCCTGCAACTCTTTTGGTTTTTGTAACCCATTTTTGGACTGCTCCGGGCCTGCCAGATAACAGCTGTTGCGATGTCAATGTCCACTGCGGATGCTACTCCTCCTCTTCTGAGCTATTGGCAGCGGCACCTTCTTCCCCAATGGATGCCAATCTGGGTCAACAACTGGGTCATCCATCACCTCCTCTTCAATGTCATGTTCACCTTCCTCTGTGTCACCATGTAAGGTGGTATAGTATGCGGGAAGGGGCACCTGAGTTTCATCAGGGTCAGATTCTGGCTCAGTCCACTGCGAGTACAATGTAGTGCTCTGAGTGAATGTACCAGCAAATAAATCTAGCAGTGGCTGTGCATCAGTGCACTCCATGTCAGATTCTTCTTGGACTGAGTAATTCAAGATTTGACTTGCTAACCCAGGCATGGTATGTGAAAAGAGCTCCATGGAGTAATCTGTAGTGTGGCCTGCCGCATCCTTTACTTTTGGTAGGGGTGAAGGACAGAAGGAAAGGTGTGGTTCCTGACCATGAACCTCCAATGATGACTCAGTGCTTTTATTTTTTGAAAGTTCAGAAGAGGAGGCGATAGAGCTGGAGGCTGTGTCAGCAATGTAAGCCAAAACTTTTTCCTGAAGCTCCGGCTTTAAAAGCGGTTTACCTACTCCAAGAAAAGGGAGCCTTCGAAGCCTTGTGGAGCCAGACGATGACGCAGGTTCAACACCTCCTGCATTAGGTGCTATTGTGCTTTTGCCACTGCCAGCAGATCCACCACCACCACCAACACCATCATTACCAGATGGCAACCCCCGCCCACTTCCATGGCCTCTTCGAACACACTTCCTCATTTTTGGGAAAATGTACCCAAAATACCACCAGCAATATGGTACTGTAAAACAAGGTACAAGGTGTATATAGTATTGGGGAGAATTTGAATCTCCCTACAGACTTGAGGACACTGAACTATTATCTCAGGCCCAGTGTAGATTACACCTCAATATAACAGGCTGAAATTGGATGGTATAACACATAATTCTTCTAGCTAATTATAGCAGAAAGAAACAACGAGTATTTAGGAAAAAATATGTAACCAATTTTATTGAAATATATTAAAAATAAACACCAATAAACAGAGTTTCCCACTAGGCATATGACATGGGGTTAATCCAAAATAAACAGTACAGATAATCTTAAATAGCTGAAACCATATATTATCAACCTGCAAGCGTCCTAAAATGTGTTTATTTTTCCATACTGACATACTGTATAAAATGCAGATTTGTAACTATATGAATAGGCTCAATGCATAATCAAACCAAGTACAAAGTGCAAATAGTGCTTTTATAGTGCAAATAAGGCTAATTAATGCACTGACAATAGAGTGTCATGCAATCTTCCAGTGCTAGCAAAATATGCGATACAAACTGGATACTACAACTAAATAAGCCCACTGCAGGTGGACAATTATATACTGCTGCCAGTGCTTATACCGTGACCCAGACAAAAACGCCTGTAATTAAAGCTATGCGCTGTACTTACATCTAATATGTGATCAAGGATTCCCCAGGCCTGCCGCCCCAACGCGCGTTTCACTGCTTCTTCCTCAGGAGGACACTGAACTATTATCTCAGGTCCAGTGTAGATTACACCTCAATATAACAGGCAGAAATTGGATGATGTATAAAATGTCTATATTGGACTGGGGAGAATTTGAATCTCCCTACAGACTTGAGGACACTGAACTATTATCTCAGGCCCAGTGTAGATTACACCTCAATATAACAGGCTGAAATTAAATGGTGTATAAAATGTCTATATGGGACTGGGGAGAATTTGAATCTCGCTAGAGATTTTAGCAAGTTGACAATGATGCTCTCAGTCTCAAGTATGGCAGCAGGCAGCCTAATAAGCAGGACTGCTGCACACAAAAGTGTGGAAAAATGAACGCATGGTAACTGGGCAAAAAAGAGGATGAAAAGTATTTTTGCTTTTAAAAAGCAGTTTGCACAGCAGTGTGAAAACAGCAATGCAGCTATCAGGGAGCCTTATAAGGCAGCCTAATAACCAACAGAGCTGATGCACCAAAATATAGCCTCCCCTTGCACTGCACACTAACTGATGTGTTGCACAGGCAAAATCGCAAGCAGCAGAAGCAGTTTTTTGTATCTTCTTCCCTGCCTAACGCTCTCCCTACAGAATCAGCAGCAGCTCTCCCTATTCTGAGATCAGCAGAAGTAAGATGATGGTCGGCGTGCACTCCCTTTTATAGCCCCTGTGACACCACACAAAGCAAGCCAATCACTTGCATGCCCTTCTCAAAGATAGTGGTGACCGCTGCCTATGTCATCGCGTTGCCCACTGTGTGCGTCCTCCATCATTGGCTGAAAAAGGGCGCTGAAGCATCATTTCAAACGCGACTTTGGCGCCATGGTCGCCGACCTCGTGGCCGACCTCATGCTATGGTCGGGTTTCGTTTCATGAAACCCGACTTTTGCGAAGTCGTCGACTTTTGAAATTGACCGACCTGTTTCGCTCAACTCTAGTCTGCACTGCTAACTCTGTGCCTAATGGTATTTCCTTCCTCACTTGTCTCTCCACCTTCCTGGTCCTCGCTATAGCACATGCTGTTCAACAAGTTCTGCCTTCTGTACCACTGTCTTCAGTCCATGTTCTTCATAATGACCTTTGACTTAGAAAATCCTACTCACCAGATAAGTCTATAATAGTTAGGACTAATGAATCCATTCAATATTTTCTATATACTCTGGAGTTTAAGCTGTGTATTCCTATCCATTATAACGTGGCTTAGCTGAAATATCCACAGCCCATTATTAATAAAAAGTTTGAAATTATCATCATGAGATTGGTAAATTTACTTTCAAATCTGATGAATAGAAACCATATAAGGAACCATAAATGATAAAATGCCAAACAACACCCTAAGCCATGTGGCTAAGTGTTAGGCATAAAGGTAGGATACTCCTAAAAAACCACATGAAAACAATGAGAAATGGAGTACAAGGTCCATAAAATATGTAAAAAAAATAATGTTATTGGAAACAAGATTAAATCTTAATATCTTAATCTTAATAACCTGGTGATGGTACGTGTCCTTCTTGTACGGACTATGGGTAAGCACTGAGATGGTGGGACGGCTTAGCCTTGAGTATTTCTGTGCACATTATTAATAGGCTTTGCTTTTAGTACTATATGCAGCCCACCCTTACCCATTATAATATTGGCACTTAGCACTTTATTGCGGTTCTAGTCCGTCCATGATTTAGGACATTTTTTTGCCACTATTGTATTGATCCTGTTGCTAATTGTTTCTCTGTATCTTGTTTGCACTATTTTTGCTTACTTTTTTGTAAATTAACATTATTTGTACATGGATTATTAAGATTTAATCTTGTTTCCAATAAAATTTTCCTTTTTTTTACGTATTTTATGGACCTCGTACTCCGTTTCTCATTGTTTTATTACTTCTAAATCTGGTTCAGATTCAAATTTTGCAGCATATTTCTATGGCCACATCTTTGGTGCAAAAACATGAAACACGTTCACTCTTTTTAGTTCTAAACACATTTCTATGACAGTAATACCTGTCAACAAATTACTTTATTCACGTCGTCCACTATTAGAATTAATACTAATGCTATTTTTTCTACTAAATTTTCAAATTTATTAAAATTAGACTACAGAAATAAGAGTGTGGGGTGAGTGGACATTAAATGGAAGGGGTTGAATTCTTTCTACATGACCTACAACCCTTTTGACTGTGAACTCAGGGATTGTGAGAGTTGGCACTGTTCACATGCACGCTGTTATGAAAATTAACTTGTGGTCATGCTGTCACCAATGCCGGAAGCCCACTGCAATAGGCAGCTACACCCAGTGAATACATTCCAATCACTACACATCATTTTTATTGTTTTTATAGATCATGTTTGCATCATTTCTCTATTTCAACCCTTTTTTCTAACAATAATGGTTTTTGGTTTATGAATGCACTTAACATTTTAGACTTCTGGACGATTTAACCACCCAACTATAATTAGTATGCATTTTTGAACCACTAAGAACACTTATTAATTTTTAAAGTGCTTGCTTCTATAATTCACAAGAATGTCTTGGTAACTACTTATTCTGAAGAAATTTCCATAATTATATGGTCTCTCGAAATCTTGAACTTTGAGTGTCATTACCATTAAAGGGGTTACATTTTCTGGGACGTCTTCAGAAGGGACGGAGATGCAATAAACTAGTAAGTAACTGCGGCGGCTGCCTCCTGTGACATCCTGTTCCAAGAGGAACAATGGATGCTGCTGGGAGTGAGTGCAGCCCCCCGTTTCCTGTGACATCACATTTGAAACTCTTCTCAATCGAAATATCACATGCAGTACCGTAAAATAAAGCGCATTTAGGGATTAGCTAGATAGGGGAAAATGTAGAGCATTGTGTAATAAATAGTGATGAGCCAGTATACTCATTGCTCGTGTTTTCCCGAGCACGCTCGGGTGACCTCCGAATATTTTGGCGTGCTCAGAAATGTAGTTTTTGTCAAAGTAGCTGCATGATTTACGGCTAATAGACAGCCTGAATACATGTGGGGATTCCCTAACAAACAGGCATTCCTCATATGTATTCAGCTGCATCAACACAAACTAAATCTTCGAGCATGCCAAAAAAACTCGGAGGACACCCAAGCATGCTCGGGAAAAGCCGAGCATCAAGTATACTCGCTCATCACTAGTAATAAAGCAAATTACAAAAGATTGTAAGAATAGAAGTTAGAAACCACATTTTATGTACTGGACTACTCCTTTAATCCCTACCTAAAAGTTCCATTCTAAATCACTTTAGTCCTTTATTGTGGTGAACTTCAGTTTTGGGGTTTGAGAAAGTTAATACAAAGCAACACTTACTCAACTATCATTTTTGATCAAAATAAATTTAAGCAATTACCTAAAAAACCTGAGATCACATAAGAAATTTGTTAAACAACCATCTAGATTTCCTTTTTTGTGGTTGTACAAGTCTTTTCATACAATTAATTGTTTTAGAAACTAAATCCAAATGTCTAGTGCACCATAAACTAAAAGTCTCTTTCAACTCACACTGCAGTAGCAGCTTGGCGTTTCTCCAAGCTCATAAACTTGGTATGTGATCAAAAGGTTGTGACATAGCTCCAAAAGATTAATAATTCTAGCTTTAGAAAAAAACAAACAAAGCCACAAGACAATTGAATATGCTTCTGTTTTACAGTATGTGACCTGAGGTGGCATAAACAAGCCGTTCCAAACCTCACTTTGCTCCTATTACTTTACATGAATCTACATTTACAATTAACTTTGCCATTTTTTTTTCATTTTCTTAATTACACCTTAATTAAATCTTCTAATGTGAGAAAGCTGAGGATGTGCTCGTTCTTCTTGGATTGTTGTGGGATACTTTCTCTCCTGCTTGATTTTATTAAAAAGAACAACAGTACAATTCTTCCGCCACAGAACAGTTGCCATAGAGATTATTTGTGCAGACTGGGCAAAAGTCTTTGCTATAGTACAAGAGAATTCAAAACTAAAATTTAATTTTATCCATTGGCGTGCATTAGTGACATATAAAAGTTCTTTATTAGTTTCACGTCCGAAAGGCAATAAAAGCTAAACAAAAATTAAAAACAACTTTGAAAATTGCAGACAATTAATTAAAACCCACTTCTATTAAACTAATCTCATTGATTAATTGATATTTAATACCACATTTCTTCTACAACTTGAATGTATGCAAAGCACAAAATCCCAAATACATAATTGGAAGACCAGGGGGTGACATGAAATGGTGACCTGTAGAAGCGCTATGTAGCACGAAACGATTGTCGTCTGTTTTCTGCTCCATTGTTTTATCTGTCTCCTGTTGGTATGATGAGGCCACAATAAAGGATTATTTTGCACAGTACGGTCAGTGCCTAGCCGCTTTCTTCACTATGGATATACAGAACTTTTTTCATTGGAAGTGGCACCTGTAATCCCTGGTGTGTGTGCAGCTTCATTATCCTTAGGTTATACAGCTGTGCCAGATTCCTGTTTCTTCTCTATGGTACGTGAGGTGACATGAAATCTTATCACCACATCCAGACTTAATGCACCAGCTCCAAAAAACTGAAACATGTAGGAGAAAAACGGAGCCAAGCAATGTCCTCCAAATAGGGTAAAAAATTTCAATTTTATTGATCATTAGTAGAAAAAACACATAACACATAGTCAATACCACATCTCTTGACTACATCCAAACTGTAACTTTTGAATATTTGATAAAAACAGTTTTCTTACAATTTTATGTAAAAATTGCAATTAATTTAAAATTGCATTTGGGATTTAAAATTTAGAAGTAAATACAGAATGGTTAACTGGATAGATTTGTCTATAAGAGAGTATGGTGTAATATACAACACTTTACAGAGCACCATGTAATCAGCTTTTCCTTCGACTGATTTGCTATTGACTGTGTTTTCCCTGCGCCTTCGGAATATATTGCAGCTCAGACAGAATCAAGTCAAAATGTTCAGGCGGAAAACAAAAGAGAATTTCTCACCTCCAAAATGGATTAGATCAGCTGTTTCAATTATTCCAGAGAGGGAGAGACAGTGACCAACTGACTTGCTCATCCTCAGAAAAAAAAATGATATCCAGTCCTGCAAGGATGCCATATGCTCTGTGCTTTGAGGCAAGCTGCCCACAGTACAGTGCAATTACAAACAGACTGGAGGCTACACTAAAATTTGATGAAAAAATGCCAGCAGAGAACAATGTTTCAGGATTTTCTTAATTACTAATGGAGACAAACAGCGACATGTTAGTTATTAGTCACAACTTAAGTTGGTTAGAATGCAAATTCCTGTATCCTTCCTCCTGCAAAGGGACAGACGCATAGTTACAAAACAATTACATTTTTTTATGACTGGGATTATTCCCGCTGGCCTATCAGTCGTTAAGAATTTTAAAATTCTTCGCCATGGCTTTAAATAATACATCTATTAGCGGTGCGCTCTCATACCCTGCTGCTTAAGATGGATTTGATAAATTGAACATTTACTCTCCAGTCTAGACATAATACTGCCTTTCAGCCACTTGCAATATTGACAATTATATTGTCATTTTGAAAATTACACCTATCTAGACTGTATACATGCAGAGGCATTGCACTTCTTCTCTGGCTGATGTGGCTGAATAATAAGACTATATCTGCAGGCTATGAAAATTTTAAATTTGTCAATTTTGTCGTACCCTTACGGCTCTCTATATAATATGTAACAGATAATAAGATCTCTAGAATTCCCATAAATTCCTAACTCAATGTGGGTAAACGGAATTTACTTTTATTGATTTCATGTAGGCAGAGCTATCATTGGATGCCAGGTTTAAGGGGTATCCATACGTGATGCTAGGCCAGGTTCACATGTTCAGTGTTTGGCCAGCCTTGTACCTCAGCCAAAACCAGGAGAGGAACAATCAGAGGAAAATTATAATGGAGACACCTCACCACTTGTGTATCCATCACCCATTACTGGCTTTGGCTTACAAATACTGATGTAAAATACTGACCAAATACTGAATGTATGAACGTGGCCTTAATGTGTCGCTCCCCAGATGTGAATTAATACACAAAACAGGAGAGCAGTTTACTTGTATAGTGCTTCAGTTTAGTGGATGCCACTTCTGACATTGCAGACTCATACTTAAAGATATTCTAGCACCATTATTTATATGTCAAACTGGCCACCATCATGATAAAGTAGATGAAGATCAAAATAAAAAAATTGTTCTCATTACTGTTGCTGATATATTAGTTTGTAAAGTGTTTATGCTGTTCCACTTTAACCTAGGAGGTGTTAAGAGAGATTCTTCCATGGAAGCACTTACTTTTTATCCTGCATGTTATTACCCAATCAAAAGCAGGCAGAAAATGCCCACAAAGAAGATCACAACTGACTATCTCCGTGTCATACAGTAAGACCCACCTAACAATCAGTTCTCATGCTGATGACTAGAGTTGAGCGACTTTTGGTTTTTTAGGGTCGCGTTTCGTTTCGTGAAACCCGACTTTTCCAAAAGTCGGGTCGAGCAAGATCGTCCGATTATAGGGAAAAGTCGGGGTCGTCCCGAAACACGAAACCCAATGTAAGTCAATGGGGAATAAAAGTCGGCAGTGAGAGGAGGACAGGAAACACACCTACAGTGCCCATTTGAATGCCAAAAGCATCAATTCTTCTTTCTTAAGCTTGTCAACCTTAATTAACTTCATAATACAAGTTTCGCACTGAAAAATGGGGGTTATTTGGCTAAAGTTGTGGGGGGGAGGGCTGGCTGCAGGTTTTCATGTTCCCTGGGCGAAAGAGCGCCCCTTTAACACATACCACAACTCATCATGCTCCGATACGGCAGAGAAATAGCGGTATAGTACAATGAAAAATACCTCACTTTTTACATCTCATGACGAGGCCCATCTATTTCTCCATACAGAATCATTGGTCCCATATAATGTTTGAAACAGTATATGATGAGCTCCACATAATGCTACAGTACATGTTGGTCCCCATGGATGAAGCTCCACTGTCTTATGGGCCCAAATAATGCTCCAAACATAATGGGCCCCATTTCTAATGCTCTAGTGTATAATGGGCCCTGTAAATGGTGCTCCAGTGTCTGATGTCCACCTTTGGAATGTTCCAGTGTATGGTGGGCCCCATCTATCATTCTCCAGAGTATAGTGCTCCCCAAAAATTGCTGTCCCAACATTGAAAACAATCAAATAAGTCTCCTCGCTAGGGAATCCCTGTACTTGTCTGGACAGGTGCTGTAGCTTGCTTAACAGCTCGCCAGCCGTTCTCACGCCCAGTATGGATTACACGTGATTGCACAAAGGTGAGAAAGGGTACCGTATCCCCAGATAACATGTATGGATAGCGTACACATTCAAAATATATGTCTCAGGAGGCAGGCTCAGATGGTGTTAGGCCCAGTATGGATTGCACGTGATTGCACAAAGGTTAGAAAGGGTACCGTATCCCTGGATAACATGTATGGATAGCGTACACATTCAAAATATATGTCTCAGGAGGCAGGCTCAGACGGTGTTAGGCCCAGTATGGATTGCACGTGATTGCACAAAGGTTAGAAAGGGTACCGTATCCCTGGATAACATGTATGGATAGCGTACACATTCAAAATATATGTCTATACAGCATGAGGCAGGCTCAGACGGTGTTAGGCCCAGTATGGATTGCACGTGATTGCACAAAGGTTAGAAAGGGTACCGTATCCCTGAATAACATGTATGGATAGCATACACATTCAAAATATATGTCTCAGGAGGCAGGCTCAGACGGTGTTAGGCCCAGTATGGATTGCACGTGATTGCACAAAGGTTAGAAAGGGTACCGTATCCCTGGATAACATGTATGGATAGCGTACACATTCAAAATATATGTCTCAGGAGGCAGGCTCAGATGGTGTTAGGCCCAGTATGGATTGCACGTGATTGCACAAAGG
This sequence comes from Dendrobates tinctorius, assembly GCF_039654945.1. Lineage (NCBI taxonomy): Eukaryota > Metazoa > Chordata > Amphibia > Anura > Dendrobatidae > Dendrobates > Dendrobates tinctorius. Next base: position 7,943,592 of record NW_027361908.1, read on the forward strand.
TTAGAAAGGGTACCGTATCCCTGGATAACATGTATGGATAGCGTACACATTCAAAATATATGTCTATACAGCATGAGGCAGGCTCAGACGGTGTAAGGCCCAGTATGGATTGCACGTGATTGCACAAAGGTTAGAAAGGGTACCGTATCACCGGATAACATGTATGGATAGCGTACACATTCAAAATATATGTCTATACAGCATGAGGCAGGCTCAGACGGTGTTAGGCCCAGTATGGATTGCACGTGATTGCACAAAGGTTAGAAATGGTACCGTATCCCTGGATAACATGTATGGATAGCGTACACATTCAAAATATATGTCTCAGGAGGCAGGCTCAGACGGTGTTAGGCCCAGTATGGATTGCACGTGATTGCACAAAGGTTAGAAAGGGTACCGTATCCCTGGATAACATGTATGGATAGCGTACACATTCAAAATATATGTCTCAGGAGGCAGGCTCAGACGGTGTTAGGCCCAGTATGGATTGCACGTGATTGCACAAAGGTTAGAAAGGGTACCGTATCCCTGGATAACATGTATGGATAGCGTACACATTCAAAATATATGTCTATACAGCATGAGGCAGGCTCAGACGGTGTTAGGCCCAGTATGGATTGCACGTGATTGCACAAAGGTTAGAAAGGGTACCGTATCCCCAGATAACATGTATGGATAGCGTACACATTAAAAATATATGTCTCAGGAGGCAGGCTCAGACAGTGTCAGGCACAGTATGGATTTGACGGCCCAGATTACACAGCGGAGGAGCAGGGAGAGGTAAAGATTGCAAATGCTGGGGCCCTGCCCAAGCAAGGGGGGCCCACTCGTGGGCGTCGGTACTGGCACTGGGCCCCTCATAGTACAGCGGTGTGTCTGACGGCGGGTGTGCACCACCACCGTCAGAGACACTTGATTGCACTATGAGGGACCCTGTGCCAGTGCCCGCGCCCAAGAGTCGGCCTACCCACCTGTCCAGGGCAACGGCACTCGCACGGTGTCGTGCGCTAGGTGGTGACCCCGGCCATGGGGGGGAGGCAGCACAGTTAGGGAGTTTTAGAAAGTGGCATATGTTGATGTTGGACATTCAGCTGATGCAAAAGGCGAAATAGGTGAAGTACCAGGAAGAGGTGGACCAAAGCAAGCCATTTTTCTGTCACCCTATGTGTCATCAGGGGAAGGTGGGACAAAATCCTTGGAAACCCATGCGTGGTTCATTTTAATGAAGGTTAGATCATCCACATTTTGGGTTGACAGACGGGTCCTTTTTTCTGTCAGGATTGATCCAGCTGCACTGAAGACTCTTTCCGATAGCACACTTGCAGCTGGGCAAGCGAGCTCCTGTAAGGCATATTGGGCCAATTCAGGCCAGGTGTCCAGTTTAGCGGCCCAATAGTCAAAGGGGAATGACCTGTGTGGGAGAACATCGATATGGGAGGAAAAGTAGTTTGTAACCATAGTTGACAACTGCTGTCTCCTGTCACTTTCCATCGATGCAGTATTACCAGTTGTGTGAGCGGTATTTGAAAAATCAGTCCACAACATTGTCATGAAACCCCTGTCTCCAACGCCACTTCTGCTGTGTGCACCACGAACACCTCTGCCAAGCTGCCCCCGGCCCGTACAGCTCGTGTGAGAACCATCACCGCTGCTGTGTGCTGGGAATGCCTCAAGCAACCGATTTACCAGAGTTGCTTGTTTATTAGCCAATATTAGGTCAAGGTTCTCCTGTGGCATGATGTTTTGTAATTTGCCTTTATAGCGTGGATCCAGGATGCTGGCCAACCAGTAGTCGTCATCGTTCATCATTTTGGCAATGCGGGGGTCCCTTTTTAGGATCTGCAAGGCATAATCTGACATGTGGGCCAATGTTCCCGGTGTCAATGATGCACTGCGAGTGCTGGGTGGAGGAGCACTTTCTGGCAAATCCACATCCCTCCAGTCACGCACAAACCCTGTACCAGACCTTGCCACGCCAACATTTTCACTTGCCCCACGAGATGCATCCTCCTCCCCTAAGTAATCATCCCCATCATCATCCTCCTCCTCCTCTTCTTCCTCCACCTCGTCCAGGAGAGGTCCCTGAGCAGACAATGGCTGAATGTCATCAAGGATTCCCTCCTCCTCTTCCTCCTCATCAACATTGGCTGCAGACGCCTGCTCCTTAAGGTGCATCAAAGTTTGCATGAGCAGATGCGCAAGTGGGATGCTCATGCTTTGGATGGCGTCGTCTGCGCTTACCAGCCGTGTGCATTCCTCAGAACACTGAAGGACTTTACAAAGGTCTTTCAGCTTCGACCACTGCACACCTGTCAACTCCATGTCTGCTCTCAAAGTGCCTGGCCGTGTATCCTCCCACAAATGCATTATGGCCTGCCTCTGCTCGCACAGCCGCTCCACCATGTGCAGGGTGGAGTTCCACCTTGTTGCAATGTCGATAATGAGGCGGTGGTTGGGAAGGTGGAGCAATCGCTGCAGCTTCTGCATACGAACGGAGTGTACAGGCGACCGGCGGATGTGCGCACACAGTCTTCGCACCTTCTGGAGCAGGGCTGTTAACTCCGGATAATTTTTGAGGAAGCACTGCACCACCAGGTTCAAGGTGTGAGCCAAGCAAGGTATGTGGCTGAGTTTTGAAAGGGCTATGGCTGCCACAAAATTATGGCCGTTATCACTAACTACCTTGCCTGCCTCAAGATGTACACTGCCCAGCCATGACTCAGTTTGTCGCTTCAAGTACTCGGCCAGCACCTCGGCGGTGTGTCTGTCGCCCAAACACATCATCTGCAACACAGCCTGCTGACGCTTTCCACTAGCTGCTCGATAGGGGGACACATCGTGTGCAACAGTGGCAGCTGCAGATGGAGTGCTCGTACGACTGCGCTCTGTGGACGAGCTTTCGCTTCTGGAGGAGGAGGAGGAGGAGGAGGGTCGAACGCCTACAGCCAACTGTTTCCTATACCGTGGGCTAGGCAGCACTGTCCCACCACCGCTGTCCCCTGTGGACCCTGCATCCACCACATTAACCCAGTGCGCAGTGATGGACACGTAACGGCCCTGGCCATGCCGACTGGACCATGCATCAGTTGTGAGGTGCACCTTTCCGCTCACTGACTGCTTGAGTGCATGGACAATGCGGTCTTTCACATGATGGTGGAGGGCTGGGATGGCTTTGCGAGAGAAGAAGTGGCGACTGGGTAGGTCATAGCGTGGTACTGCATAGGCCATGAGTTCGCGGAAAGCTGTGCTTTCCACCAACCGAAAGGGCATCATCTCAAACGAGATTAGTTTGGCAATGTGGGCGTTCAAACCCAGTGTACGTGGATGAGAGACTGAGTACTTTCTTGACCTACTCATAGTGTCTGGGAGGGTGAGCTGGACTTGAGAGCTGCATATGGTGGAAGTAGCGGTGGACAGGGCGGACTGAGAGAGGGTTCATGATGGTGATGGAGTTGGTGTTCTTTCTGATGGCCTAGAATCAGTCTTTCGTTGATATAACAGTGGGATTCCCTGACTGCTGTGGTCTTGCAACGACACCTCAACATGTGCTGCTGTGCTAACCGGTGGGCTTACAGTGGGGGAAACAATGTAGCGTTGCTAACTACCTTCGTTGTGATCAGTTGCACATGTGGCACTTGAGGTTTGGTGTTGTGTCCACGCTTGCAAGTGCATGCTGGTTAAATGTCTAAGCATGCAACTGGTATTCAAATTTTTCAGATTTTTCCCTCGGCTAAAGTTCTTTGCGCACTTCTTACAGATAACCTTGGCCTGATCATGAGGATTTTGTTCAAAAAAGTGCCACACTGCACTCTTCCTACTTTGGCAGACATTTTGCAGCCTAGCATGCTGTGATCTTTTGACCCTCTGGACAAGCTGTCCAGCAACTCTTTTGATGTTTGGAACCTGTCTTTGGAGTGCTCCGGGCCTGCCAGATAACAGCTGTTGCGATGTCGATGTCTGCTGTGGATGCTCCTCATCTGAGCTATTGGAAGCAGCACCCTCTTCCCCCAATGGATGCCAATCTGGGTCAACAACTGGGTTATCCATCACCTCCTCTTCTATGTCATGTGCACCTTCCTCTGTGTCACCGTGTATGGTGGTATAGTGTGCGGGAAGGGGCACCTGAGTCTCATCAGGGTCAGAATCTGGCTCTGTACACTGCGAGGACAATGTAGTGCTCTGAGTGAATGTACCAGCAGAATCATCCATCAGCGGCTGTGCATCAGTGCACTCCATGTCAGATTCATCTTGGCCTGGGTAATTCACCATTTCACTTGATAATCCAGGCATGGTATGTGAAAACAGCTCCATGGAGTAATCAGTAGTATGGCCTGCGTTATCCTTCAATCTTGGTTGGGGTGAAGGACACAAGGAAAGGTGTGGTTCATGAACATGAGCCTCCAATGACGACTCAGTGCTTTTACTTTTTACAACTGAAGAAGAGGAGGCGATAGAGCTGGAGGCTGAGTCAGCAATGTAAGACAAAACTTTTTCCTGATGCTCTGGCTTTAAAAGCGGTTTGCCAACTCCTAGAAAACTAAGCGTTCGAGGCCTTATGTAGCCAGACGATGACGCAGGGTCAGCACCTCCTGCATTCGGTCCTATTTTGCTCTTGCCACTACCATCAGATCCACCACCAACACCATCATTACCAGCTGCCAACCCCCGCCCAATTCCACGGCCTCTTCCACCAGCCTTCCTCATTTTTGGTAGAAATGTAGACAAAATCCAACAAACTATATAGTAATGTAAAACAAGGTACAAGGTGTCTATAGGACAGGGGAGATTTTGAATATCTGCACACACTTTTGGACACTGGACACTTTTGGATTGTGTGAGGCCCACTGTTATCTCAGCGCTATGTGACAGGCTCGATGGCACTGCTGTGACCTAAGTGACTAGAGGATAAGGGAGATTTTGAACATCTGCACACACTTTTGGACACTGGACACTTTTGGATTGTGTGAGGCCCACTGATATCTCAGCGCTATGTGACAGGCTCGATGGCACTGCTGTGACAAAAGTGACTAGAGGATAAGGGAGATTTTGAATATCTGCACACACTTTTGGACAGTGGACACTTTTGGATTGTGTGAGGCCCACTGTTATCTCAGCGCTATGTGACAGGCTCGATGGCACTGCTGTGACCTAAGTGACTAGAGGATAAGGGAGATTTTGAATATCTGCACACACTTTTGGACACTGGACACTTTTGGATTGTGTGAGGCCCACTGATATCTCAGCGCTATGTGACAGGCTCGATGGCACTGCTGTGACAAAAGTGACTAGAGGATAAGGGAGATTTTGAATATCTGCACACACTTTTGGACAGTGGACACTTTTGGATTGTGTGAGGCCCACTGTTATCTCAGCGCTATGTGACAGGCTCGATGGCACTGCTGTGACCTAAGTGACTAGAGGATAAGGGAGATTTTGAATATCTGCACACACTTTTGGACACTGGACACTTTTGGATTGTGTGAGGCCCACTGTTATCTCAGCGCTATGTGACAGGCTCGATGGCACTGCTGTGACCTAAGTGACTAGAGGATAAGGGAGATTTTGAACATCTGCACACACTTTTGGACACTGGACACTTTTGGATTGTGTGAGGCCCACTGATATCTCAGCGCTATGTGACAGGCTCGATGGCACTGCTGTGACCTAAGTGACTAGAGGATAAGGGAGATTTTGAATATCTGCACACACTTTTGGACAGTGGACACTTTTGGATTGTGTGAGGCCCACTGTTATCTCAGCGCTATGTGACAGGCTCGATGGCACTGCTGTGACCTAAGTGACTAGAGGATAAGGGAGATTTTGAATATCTGCACACACTTTTGGACACTGGACACTTTTGGATTGTGTGAGGCCCACTGATATCTCAGCGCTATGTGACAGGCTCGATGGCACTGCTGTGACAAAAGTGACTAGAGGATAAGGGAGATTTTGAATATCTGCACACACTTTTGGACACTGGACACTTTTGGATTGTGTGAGGCCCACTGATATCTCAGCGCTATGTGACAGGCTCGATGGCACTGCTGTGACAAAAGTGACTAGAGGATAAGGGAGATTTTGAATATCTGCACACACTTTTGGACAGTGGACACTTTTGGATTGTGTGAGGCCCACTGTTATCTCAGCGCTATGTGACAGGCTCGATGGCACTGCTGTGACCTAAGTGACTAGAGGATAAGGGAGATTTTGAATATCTGCACACACTTTTGGACACTGGACACTTTTGGATTGTGTGAGGCCCACTGTTATCTCAGCGCTATGTGACAGGCTCGATGGCACTGCTGTGACCTAAGTGACTAGAGGATAAGGGAGATTTTGAATATCTGCACACACTTTTGGACACTGGACACTTTTGGATTGTGTGAGGCCCAATGAATATCTGAGCGCTATGTGACAGGCTCGATGGCACAGCTGTAACCTAAGTGACTAGAGGATAAGTGAGATTTTGAATGTCTGCACACACTTTTGGACACTGGACACTTTTGGATTGTGTGAGGCCCAATGAATATCTGAGCGCTATGTGACAGGCTCGATGGCACAGCTGTGACCAAAGTGACTAGAGGATAAGGGAGATTGATTGCTTTTAAAAAAGCAGCTTGCGGAGCAGTGGGTAAACAGCAATGCCAGCCTGTCAGGAAGCCTTAAAAGGCAGCCCAACAACCAACACCACTGATACACCACTATATAGCCTCCCCTTGCACTGCACACACAGTGACTGGTGTGTTGTGCAGGCCAAATTGCTATCAGCAGCAGAAGCAGTTTTTTTTTCTTCTCAGCAGGACAAAAAAAAAAAATTGGGATTGCTTAAGCAGTTTGAGGCCCAATGAATATCTGAGCGCTATGTGACAGGCTCGATGGCGCAGCTGTGACCAAAGTGACTAGAGGATAAGGGAGATTGGATTGCTTTTAAAAAAGCAGTTTGCGGAGCAGTGGGTAAACAGCAATGCCAGCCTGTCAGGAAGCCTTAGAAGGCAGCCCAACAACCAACACCACTGATACACCACTATATAGCCTCCCCTTGCACTGCACACACAGTGACTGGTGTGTTGTGCAGGCCAAATCGCTAGCAGCAGAAGCAGTTTTTTGTCTTCTTCCCTGCCTAACGCTCTCCCTACAGAATCAGCAGCAACCTCTCCCTATGCTAAGATCGGCAGAAGTAAGATGGCGGTCGGCGTGCACGCCCTTTTATACCCCCTGTGACGCCCACCAAAGCAAGCCAATAACTTGCATGCCCTTCTGAAAGATGGTGGTGACCCGTGCCTATGTCATCACGTTGCCCACAGTGTCCGTGGATCCTGATTGGCTGAAAAAGAGCGCAAAACAAACTTTTGAAACGCGACTTTGGCGCGTAAGTCGCCGACCTCGTGGCCGACCTCATCCTAGGGTCGGGTTTCGTTTCATGAAACCCGACTTTGCCAAAAGTCGGTGACTTTTGAATTTTTTCGACCCGTTTCGCTCAACTCTACTGGTGACTATGAATGCAGGGGGAGGACAACTGCATTGTAATGATATCACATACACCACTCTGCATCTATCCCAGCGATTGAGGAATAATGTCCTGGCAACTGTAAACGAAGCATAATGGTATGTGGGGGACAATGTGGAGGAAGGAGGAGGAGAGCAGAGTTTTATGCCATTGCATACAATGCTGTGCATATATCCAAATAGCTCTAATCTCCTCACAGCACTTTAATCACAAAGTGGTGAATGTAATTACACAAAGCTCTGCCCCAGGAGGACCAAGTTGTAGAGATCTCACTGTGAGCACCTATTTTGAGTACAAGCACAGGAGAAAAGCATAGTTCTGTGACTTTATATACAGTGGGTATTGGAAAGTATTCAGACCCCTTTACATTTTTCACTGTTTCATTGCAGCCATTTGTTAAATTCAAAAAAGTTCATTTTTTCCTCATCAATGTACACTCTGCACCTCACCTTGGCTGAAGAAAAACAGAAATGTAGAAAGTTTTGCAAATTTATTAAAAAAGAAAAACTGAAATATCACATGGTCATGTGCAACAAATTCTCTGAGCACATCCAAATACTCGGAGATCACCCGAGCATGCTCGGAAAATGTTGAGTAACGAGTATACTCGCTCATCGCTACTGGGGACCCTACTATTAAAAGGGATTTGTAAAATATACAAACTTTAGTGTCCAGCTCTTACTTTGTAGTAGAACAGTATAATTGGAAACCTTATGCTAAGTTCACAGCAGTGTAATAATTATGCCTTAGGGTACTGTTACACTTAGCGATGCACCAGCGATCCCGACAACGATACGACCTGGTAAGGATCGCTGGTGCATCGCTAAATGGTCGCTAGTGAGCTGCCAAACAGACAGATATACTCACTGATGCAGCAGCGATACAGCAATCCATACAACGACCTCGGCAGTAGTTGGTATCTTGTCACACAACGGCTATTCAGATGACTCCTGCCTGCATCCATGTGTTCTGCGTCGCCAACGATGACGCTTATTGGCGTCAAAGACTGCGATGCGCGCTGGCCAGTGGGACACTAACGATGAAAAAATGGCCCAAGCCATTCAAGCACAAACAGCGAGATTGCAGCGGGGACACGATCGCCGCTACATGTCACATGTAAAGAGATTGCTAGCAAGATCGCTGTTGCGTCCCAAAATCAGTGATGCTTCAACGATCTCACTAGTGATCTCGCTATGTGAGAAAGGGTCTTTAGAGCCTGTGCATAGATCTGTTCCAAAATCCGCAATCGAATTTGCTTGTTTTAAATGCTAATTTTATTTGACAGATTTGACCATTCACAACATACCCAAAATTTCAGTGTGAAATTTCAGAATTTCAATATGGTTCTGTCCCCAAAATTTAACAAATAGAAATAGTAGCAAATATTATTACTGGCCCCACGAGCCCATGTACTTATAAAATTGTGCCTTTTACGTTTCTGATTGTGTTTTGTATGTATGCATGTGAAAGGAAGTAATGTGCTTCTTTGTGTTACAGTGTACTTATACATACCGTATATACTCGCATATAAGCTGAGATTTTCAGCCCATTTTTTGGGCTGAAAGTCCCCCTCTCAGCTTATATGCAAGTCATATACCAGCGAGTCGGCGGGGGAGGGGGAGAGGGGGTGTCAGGTCATACTTACCCTCCCGACACGGTCGCTGCAGCCCCCCTGCTTCTCCCAGTCTCAGGTGCCTTCCTTCAGCGGTCACATGGTACCACTAATTAAAGTCATGAATATGTGCATATTTATGACTTTAATGAGTGGTACCACGTGACCGTTGAAGGAAGGAGCCAGAGACCAGGAGAAGCAGGGGGGATGCAGAGACTGCACCAGGAGGGGGTAAGTATAAGCTATATTCACCTGTCCCCGGTCCTTCGCTGTGTGCTGCTGTCCTCTCCTCCACATCCTCTGTCTGTGATGTTCAGGTTAGAGGGTGCGGTGACATAGTCAGTGCGCGCTACGCCCTCTGCTGCCTGAACGTCACTGACAGAGGGACCTGGCAGACAGAGCGACGTGCAGCCTTGGAGCAGAGATGAGTAAATATTGCCAGTGCTGGAGTCCTGAGCCAGCAGTGACATCAGAACCTGTCACCGCCTGCTCAGGACACTGGCAGCGGGCCCTCAGCGACGAGAGGTGAGTATGTCTTTTTTTTAATTTGCAGTGGCAGCATCATCAATATATGGGGGCATAATTATGGAGCAGCATATGGGGGCATAAACTATGGAGCAGCATATGGGGGCATAATTATGGAGCAGCAAATGGGGGCATAAACTATGGAGCAGCATATGGGGCATAAACTATGGAGCAGCATATGGGGGCATAATCTATGGAGCAGCATATGGGGGCATAATCTATGGAGCAGCATATGGGGGCATAATCTATGGAGCAGCATATGGGGGCAGAATCTATGGAGCAGCATATGGGGGCATAAACTATGGAGCAGCATATGGAGGCATAATTATGGAGCAGCATATGGGGGCATAATTATGGAGCAGCAAATGGAGGCATAAACTATGGAGCAGCATATGGGGGCATAAACTATGGAGCAGCATATGAGGGCATAATCTATGGAGCAGCATATGGGGGCATAATCTATGGAGCAGCATATGGGGCATAAACTATGGAGCATCTTATGGGGGCATAATCTATGGAGCATCTTATGGGGCAGCATATGGGGCATAATCTTTGGAGCATCTTAAGGGGGGCATAATCTATGGAGCATCTTGTGTGGCAGCATATGGGGCATAATCTATGGAGCATTTTATGGGGGCATAATCTATGGAGTATAATCTATGGACTATCTTATGGGGCCATAACCTTCATGGGGCAGAATATGGGGCATTATTAACCTTTATGCAGCATTATACGTGGTGCATTTTGTACGGAGCATCTTATGGGGCCATCATGGACTGTATGGAGCATTATATGGGGCTCCTGACTCAATATGGATATTTAAAAACATTTAGCCTACTGATGTCTCAATTAATTTTACTTTTATTGGTATCTATTTTTATTTTTTAAATTTACCAGTAGCTGCTGCATTTTCCACCCTAGGCTTATACGCGGGTCAATAAGTTTTCCCAGTTTTTTTGTGGCAAATTTAGGGGGGTCGGCTTATACATGGGTCGGCTTATACACGAGTATATATGGTATGTAATATGCACATCTATTTATTTATGTCTATATATAAAAATGAGTGTATGTATGTGTGTGTGTGTATAAAGCCACACCCACTCCACAACAAATCACTAAACATATTTCATTTCACCAGAGCTGTTTAAAAGATGAGACCTGAATTGTGATTGGTTGCTATGAGCAACAGTTTCTTTGCAACCATTCACTAAGCATCTTTCATTTCACCAGAGCTGTTACAAAGATGAAAGCTGAGCTGTGATTGGTTGGTAGGAGCAACAGTTTTCTTGTAGACAGTTGTGGGAACTGTGGCCTATTTTTCTTTTCATTTCTATGGTGTTATCGTCCTTCTCTAAAGCTGGAAATAACACAATTTATTACTGTGCTGACACAGACCACCCTCTGACACAGACTGCAGGGGGAGCCAGTATCACACAGAAGAGGATTAGATACACAGCTCAGCAGACAGTATCACACAGGATAGGATTACATACACAGCTCAGCAGACAGTAACACAGGATAGGATTAGATACACAGGTCAACAGACAGTATCACACAGGATAAGATTAGATACACAGGTCATCAGACAGTAACACACAGGATAGGATTAGATTCACAGCTCAGCACACAGTATCATACAGGATAGGATTAGACACACAGCTCAGCAGTCAGGATCACACAGGATAGGATTAATTACACAGCTCAGCAGACTGTATCACACTGGATAGGATTAGATGCATGGCTCAGCAGACAGTATCACACAGGATAGGATTAGATACACGGCTCAGCAGACAGTATCACACAGGATAGGATTAGATACACGGCTCAGCAGACAGTATCACACAGGATAGGATTAGATACATGGCTCAGCACACTGTATTGCACAGGATAGGATTAGATACACAGCTCAGCAAACTCTATCACACAGTAAAAGATTAGATACATGGCCCAGCAGACAGTAACACACAGGATAGGATTAGATACACGGCTCAGCAAACAGTATCACACAGGATAGGATTAGATGCATGGCTCAGCAGACTGTATCACACAGTATATGATTAAATACACGTCTCAGCAGACAGTATCACACAGGATAGGAATAGATACACAGCTTATCAGACAGTATCACACAGGATAGCATTAGATACATAGCTCAGCAGACGGCATCACACAGGATAGGATTAGATACACAGCTCAGCAACAGGATGTGCCAAAGGAGGGAACAATTTCATTCCAAGAATTTTACTCATTCTATCTGATTTGCCTTTTGATTTTAGATGCCTCCAGTTTCCAGTTCAACTGACATTTGCAATGTCCATTAACAATGCTCAGGGACAGTCCTTGAAAGTAGTAGGGATCAATTTGCAATCTCCATGCTTTTCTCATGGTCAACTTTACATGGCCTGCTCAAGAGTTGGAACTGCCAAAAATCTGTCCATCTTTGCACCGAAAGGAAAAACCAAAAATGTTGTTTATCAAAAGGCTCTTGAATGAGTTGAACATAAAATACTATCAATACTTGGGTCATCATTTAGTTAATTTGTGTTGCAAATCTGCAGTGTTGAATATATGATGTGAAATGTTTTTATGTGCAATATAATCATTATAATTTGTTATAACTAACCACAGTTAGTTACTATGCCCAGGCAACGCCGGCTCTTCAGCTAGTTTGTTATATGTGTGAGATAGCATTGCTGTTTACATTAGCTTGTGGAGGTAAAAGTGTGTAAGAAATAAATCAGATATTTGCTGCATATTTACTAAATGTGTAGCATAAATGGTATGTCTCACTAGGTTTTGTACACCTAATTTGAGAGCAAGATAATGAGATAAATTAGGCTCTTATTCCAGCTATGTGTACTTACTGGGCTGCTTAGTGCAGTTTTGATAAAATCAGTGTTATACAGCAGAAAATTATCATTAGAGGACTAGTACACCTGCTGCCAGGTATTCAAGCATATTCATGAGCTCGGTATAACCCCGCCACCAAAGCTGATTTTTCATCTTTCTGTGTAGCTGACGATCAGTGCTGTTGGTGGGGATATGCACAGCTCAATATTCAGACAACTGCTCTATCTGTAGTAAATGAATCAGTGATTTAATCAAAATGACAGCAAATAGCTCAGTAAATGACACATTGCTGGAATCTGGGTCTTTACCCCTAGATTATGCTGCTCTCAGATTGCTTAGCAAAATCCTACTGACATATTCCCCGTAATTCACATGACAATGTTGACATCTGTTCAGAGCTGATGCTCAGGGAAACCACAACCACAAATAAGTCAGAAGTAAAAGAAATCACTGCACACTATGTTCATAAGAAACAAAGAATCTGCACTCCAAGTGAAGCTGGTCAATTGTAAAAACAAGTTGTGTCTATACTAAAGGTACTGTCACACTTAGCGATGTACCAGCGATCCCGACCAGCGATATGACGCGGTCAGGATCGCTGGTACATCGCTAAGTGGTCGCTAGTGAGCTGCCACACAGGCAGATCTCACTAGCGACATCGCTGGAGACGGGGATCGCTACTTACCTGTCACACCAGGCGATCCTGCGTCCTCCCGCCCGGCTCCACGCGTCGCTCGTCCTCACAGCAGGAAGCTGACGACGAGAAACAGTCCTGAACGTTCTCGCGCAATCAGCGATAACCAGCGGGGGAGCGGGTCGTAGGTAAGTATCAGACACAGAGATATCGCTAGCAATATCGCTATAACGTCACTAGTTATAGCGATATTGCTAGCGATATCTCTTAGTGTGACATGCCCTTAAGTCAATGGTTTATCTGAGCTCTTCATTAGGGAAATCATTTGTGGTTTTCAAACGTACTCAACATATGCAAAAATCATAATGTGAACAATCCCTTTGGCTAGATTTGTATCCATATATAGACACTACATGTCTATTGAATGCCATTTTTTAATCGTCTGTGGGGGGAGAGGGTTCACAATGGAGGTAGAAATTGTTCTGCCTTTAATCAATAGCTCACATCTTTGAGTGAAAAAACAGTATTTATTTTCAAAAACAGTGGCTTGCATATGGCTGTATTATCCATCATGTATATACTATGTATCTATGTGGAAAATGTGCAATTTCTATGCTAGACTCCTTTTTCCAACACTCTATACTACCGCTATTGTATGTATGCAGTAAGCATGTTTTTTTTTTTATTTTATATAAATAGTAAGCTTGTTTAGGTTATCATATCTACCTAGCAACCTTGATTTAGTTACTGTATCCATGTAGTAGGCTTTGTTGGGTTACTGTATCTATGTAGTAAGCTTTTACTTACAGTTCAAACAGATATCGAGGATGACACATGAGGGAGCAGTCCGAACATGAAGGCAACATTAAACACCATCTTGCCACTTTTATACAGTAGCCAAAGTTAAATTGGTTAAGTATTGACCATTCTTCGTTGGTTGGTGCTGAGGACTTGCCCCAGGCTATACTTTGTCAGCCTGCTCCTACCAAACATTATGACCTATTTTGAGTTCTACCCAGTGAAAATGTGAGGTTCTATTTACATGGAAAAAGTACATAAATATGGCAAAATTAAAGGTCAAGGACTCGGTTATTTTTTTTTTTCTGACTGGTCCTAGATGCTAATTAAGGCATATGTTAGCTTATGTCTGCACAAAATGAAAAACATATAATCACTTTAAGAGCGCCTTATAGTGTAGCAGTGCTTTTTATTCAATCTTCTATTCAATACAATTTAGAAAATGTCAATTTCCCATAGTTAGCCAGCAATTGATTTTTCTAAAATACATTTGATTTTTCCTAGAACAGACACAAGTGTCCCCATACATGTTCTGCATGATGGAGAGTCACCGCCTCACCGCCTCCATATAACTGCTAGGAATATCCAGCTATAATTGCTAGTGATAACCCCCATATCTATCAGCTAAAGTTACCACCATAACAGCCATTGCCATTCAATCACTTCTATAATTGGAAATCACAAATTCCATAATTGCCAGCAAAAACCCCCTTTTAAATGGCAGTCACAATTCTTGCCAAATTGGCAACTGTGGTTTATCCAATAATTGTCAGCTATCGTTCCTAGACAATTGCCAGCCACAGCCTATATGTCTCCCAGAATTAACAATAGTAGTGCCAGGTAGGATGGCCTACTCTGCTGTGCAATATCCTCCCTCTCAATACAGGCTGGGAGAGGGATGCATGCTCAGTTCACACTGCTATGTGTGGTTGGCTCCCTTCCCTTTTCTCTTATGTGTAGTGCCTAGCGCAAAGTAATCTATAGAGCTGTATTAGAACAATCGCTCAATAGAAGATGTCTTCTTCCATAAAATAAGTAAAAAATAAAGCACAATTACAAAAATAAAGTAAACATTTAATTTAATTAACAGATTGAACTAGTAATTAAAACAAAATTGCAATTAATTTCAACTAGACACAGTCTATTTTGTACCTCAATATTACTTGCTCTTTACATTTTCCTATTATTTTGAACCCATTGTCAACTTGGGTTTAGGTGTTTCTATTTTTTTGGCATACATTATAGTATTTTTTTTACATTGTGATAGACCATACCCTTTTGCTAAACAATGCCCAGTTTTTGAAAATATTTGAAAATGTTTTTAAAAATGTCTGTTAAGATATTTGAGTGAGCATGAAATTTCAAATAATATAATAAGGCCTATGTACTTGTAAGCACATACATTTCAAGAGCAGTTTCCCATTCATTCTAAAACTAGTTCACATTTCAGAAATAGTATAGTGAAGTATTATAGTAGTTTTAAAAAAATAAAATATTTTATTATTTTTTGCTTGGTGGAAAGTGTGTTGAAATAAAGAGGTAAACTGGTCAGTGGCAGATAAAAAAAAATTGCAAAGAAATACCATGGAGATAAATTGGGATGGCAGGGTGTAACGCTGAGTTATTTCTCACGAGCAAGCTGTGAGTCAGGGTAGTCAAGGAGTCCGAGGTCAAGAGCCAGGAGGGTATGTCATAAACAGAGGGAAGAGACATACTCAGGTTAAAGTCTGAGGTTACCAGGAGGATAACGTATCAGAGCAAATTGCTAGGCAAAACAGATGTCTGAACAAGGTCCAAGGTCAGTCAACAAAAAGATCTATAAGAAAAGCACTAGGCACAGAGAAACAAACCACACAGAGCTGATTCTACATCTGGCAAAGTTCTGAGACTGACAGCCCAGCTAAGTAGCTGGGCATTCATCTGGGACAGGGAACATCTGAAGGCAGCCAAGGACAACCCAGTCTCAGATGATTGTACGGCAGAACTGTCAATCAAAAGCAGAACAGCTCAACACACCCTTGCACCAGACTGGACAACTGAGCTGTCAAGCAAAATGCTGACAGCTTTAACACACCCCTGCACCATATTGGACTTCTGAGCTACTGCATCCCTGACAAACTGAGAGGTGGAATTGTGACAGTGCCCCCTCTTCTCAGGGGAGACTAGGTTTCCCAGGAAATTTCAGATGGAAGACCCTGACTATTCATTCAGCCTTCACATCTCAAGCTGGGAGCCATAATCTCTCCTCTGGTTCATATTCTCTACAGTGGATGAGGTATTGTGGGGAATTTCAGACCATACGAGAATGCACAACCCTCTGAACCTCATACTCCAAGCCACCATTAACTGAAGCCATCTCTCTGGGAACCTAATGTGAATCCTCTCTAAAAAAAAATTTCCAAAC
This sequence comes from Dendrobates tinctorius, assembly GCF_039654945.1. NCBI lineage: Eukaryota > Metazoa > Chordata > Amphibia > Anura > Dendrobatidae > Dendrobates > Dendrobates tinctorius. The sequence goes on from NW_027361908.1 coordinate 7,959,922, forward strand.
ACCAATAATAATGAATATATCATGTGCAATGAGATATTTTTATGAATTATTAAAAGCAAAGTGTTTCAGTGCATGTAAACATTACCAAACCAAATCAATGCATAAAATGCTATCAAGATATTGTTGCCTCAGTAGTTTAATATGGCAATGCCACTCAAAATTTTTTATAGTTTAAATCTGTGCATCTAAGTAATTTTGCCCAATGTATATTTTATGAGTGGCATTGTCTAGTCTGTACTGTCATTTATTTTGCCAATGTATAATGCAGTATTTTGGAACAATTTTGATCTGCCTTTTGGTGATATAAATAAAGAAAATTTTAACTATACATTCTTTTCTCTGTCCATTATTGTGGGTGGCTTTGTGTTATATATGAAGTCTATATCTCTATGGAAGGGTAGAATCCTACTGCAATTAAAAACGCCTGAGTGAGGCTAAGGGGTGGAGTGCTCAGTAGTAAGGCTAATACATACAAATATCAAAAAACTGACCATCACATCCAAACACAAACTAGGTCTGAACAGGTGCTTACCTAGAGTCGCCAACTCATATACAATCAAACAAATAAAGCAGCATTCTGTAGCGCTATAGCATGTAAACATGAAATATGAAAATTGAATTGCATTACTGCACTAGAAATATGAAAAATTGAGAATCCTTAGCGCATAAATTAGTCAATTCATGTGTACCTGGCAGCCATGATAAGGCAATTCTCGTTGCCAGGACCTAATGCCAATCCTCTAAGCTTTTTCCATGTGTTAACTAAACAGAACAGACCCTGGCTACTCATACACAGCCGATCTAGCCTCTACTTGGTCAAACAAAACAACTTTTGTCCATAGCAACCACTGATACTTGTGGTTCTCCGCACATGGCCTGTGTAGATTCTTCTCAGAGAGGAATTGTGGCCAGTCTCTCTCTTGAGCTCCAAGACACATCCAGTCTGGTCAGCTTGCCTGAGCTGGCTGACTAAGTAGAATAACTCGCCTAGCTATATGCAGGGCTAGCCAGGTAATCTAATTAGAACCTGTAAAGCGATGATTTTAGGCCTAGCCATTCCGTGTTTGCTACACTCCCTTATACTTATGCTTATGTCCCGTTTCCGTTCAAATAAACCACTATTGTGTATCTAAACTATATACTGATGTAAAGTCCCTCTTTGTGGCCCAGATAAAGTAGTCATTTCCACTTTCTGCCCATCACAAATTAATAATGCCCCCCGACAGGAAGCTCATACCCATATAATGTCATCCTATATGGCCCTCATACATTAATAATATCCCTCTTGTGGACCCAATGTATTAATATTTTTCCCCTTATGTGTTCACATATTTATAATGTTGCCTTATGTGGCCCACATGCATTAATAATGCTTCACTATGTGTTACTCATACATTGACATTGTCACCCTTTGTGGACCCATACATTTATAAAGTGACCCATACATTTATAAAGTTCTCTAGTGTCCCATAACCTAAAAATGTCCTTGTATGTGGCCCTCAAGCAAAATTTTTATTTCCAACTCAGTCCTCCTCACACATAAAAAACAACAACCAAATGTCTCACCTGTCCCAGCTTCCATGCCATGTTCCTTGGTCTTCATCCTTCTCCCAATCTACAAGAAGCCTGCACCTGCAGAATGTATAACGACGTCCAGCGGCGCAATCACATCACTGAATTGTTCTGCTTGCTGCGTGATGTCATTATGCTGGCATCTTCTACAACTGCAGGTCTCTGATAGGCCTGTGACTGCACAGTAAGTGGCTCCCCGGTAGATTTACGCTGAAGGTATGTCCAAGGAGTTGAACTTGGCAGGCACCCTCCTTCTCTTTTGACCATGGTTGTTAAGCCCCCGCATAATGCCATGTTACAAATTTGTGGCGCAAGTCAATGGGAAAATGTTTGACTTGTATAAATATATTCTTGAAAAGAATCTGTCACAGGACCTTGTCACCTTATCGGAGAACAGAATAATGTTGAGAAAAAGACTCTGATTCCTTTGATGTGTTATTTAGTAGACTACTTGGTGCAATTTTAATAAAATTGTTTTATCAGCAGGAGATTATCATTTGAGGACTAGTAAAGCTGCTGTCATGTAGTCCTCCTTATTCATAAGCTCTGCATGGTTCCACAAAGATCACTGTTTGTCAGCTTACTGCCTATGCACAGTGTACACAGAAAGCTGCCAATCAGCGGTGTGGGCGAGACTGTACAGAGCTCAGCATTCAGCGACTCGGTAGATCAGCAACAGATAAAATAGTGATTTTACCAAAACTGCAGCAAGCAGCCCAATTTATAATCAGTGTCTCTGTCCCTATATTATGCTGCTCTCAGATGGAGCAGCAAAAACCTGGCGACAGATTCTCTTTAACCATTTATTCTTCTGACTTTTTTAGCTCTAGTATTATCCTCTAACAGTTCTAATCACTTACAGTACTATCATTTTTTTGTGAACAGAAAATAATACATCAATATTTTCAGAGATTATTAAAAGGCAAAACAATTCTAGTGTTTAGAGATCAAATGAAAGCCCTATGATGACGCAGTGGTAGATCTTGCTGATTTTGAAGGCAGCTCTGTGGGAACCTTCACTCCATGCATAAATGGGGTTAATGCGGTGGCCCGTGTCAGACAATTTGAGAGGCCAGTGTCATCTTTGTTTAACCTTTGTGCATGATGTGACAGAAGCCTAAATGTATTAATCTTCTGGGAGCTGTGAAATAGGAAGAGTGGGCAGTTTTGTGAGAAACAATATCATCTACAGTGAGACAAGGGCAAACAAGGTTGGGCTGTGTAATCTGTTGTGCCACTACATGTGACAGGGAATTACTGTTTGTTTTTTACCAAAAATAATGTAATTATTGAACAGTATTGGTTATCTAAACTCATCTGCACGTAAGTGAGAACAGCATACAGTATTTGTTATTGCTGTGTGTAGTGATGAGTGAGTATACTCGTTGCTCGAGTGTCCTCTGAGTATTTTGGCATGCTCAGAGATTTAGTTTCTGTCGTCTCATCTGCATGATTTGCGACTTGTAGACAGGCAGAATACATGTGGAGATTCCTTAACAAACAAGCAGTCCTCACATGTATTCAGCCTGTCCAGCAGCCACAAATCATGCAGATGAGACGACAGAAACGAAATCTCCGAGCATGCCAAAATACTCGGAGGACACCCGAGCAATGAGTATACTCGCTCATCACTACCTGTGTGTACTTAATTATTCTCCTTTTTTTCCTGGGTCATGGCTGTATATCTGATTCAATTTAATATCAGCTGATCTGCCATAAAAAATAGGAGGATTAATCCTCTGCTGGCAACCCCACCCCCCTCAATTAACTGCAATGTCGGTTTGTTTAAGTGCAAGGTCGGTGTTTAAAGGGAATGTGCTATTCGTAAAAAAAAGTTTTACTGGTAAACAAATTTTTAATCATTTTAAAGATGACTTAGGCTACTTTCACACTTGCGTTCTTTTGCCCTGCGCCTCATGCACATTTCAAACACATATAAAAAACGCATTAAGCATTTTGCATGCATTTGCTGTTTATTTGCGCATGCGATTTAACCAGTGTGTCGCCATGTTATCTTTAAAAACGCATGCGTTTTTAAACGCATGCGTCACATGTCCTAGCGCACGCGTGCATGCGATCCCATAGACTACGTGCTCTCAGTGAGAGAAACAAAATAGGAATCTTGTGGGTATGATACCTTTTAATGGCTAAGAAATAATAGTGAATGATGTTACAAAGCAAGCTTTCGGGACTGCTTACGTCCCTTCATCAGGCTGATATAACAAAATATTTGAAGAAACCTTATTTATATACAGTGGAGAGCACAGGCAAGGTGTGATACATGGACATTTCAAAAAACAAACAATGAGCTTGATGAGAGAATCATTAATTAAGCAAGATTAGATAGGTAGTGTGAAAGTTCTGTGATATCAAAGGGCTATTTGGAGGAAATAGCTCAGATATGGTAATGGACAATAAAACCTTCTGATAGATTGCGTCCTGTGTGAATAGAATCAAAGATTGTAATGAAATTATGTTCCCACACCCTGAAATGTTTCTGTGATTTAAAATTGCCTTTTAAAATGACAACTTTCATATTGCCTATGTTGTGTCCTGGATCACAGAAATGTTTGGCCACAAGTAAATGGTTTTTTTTGTCTGTAATTGTATGATGATAAGACCTCAGCCTTGCTCTCAGTCTCTGTCCTGTTTCTCCAACATAGAGGCCACTCACAAGACATATATTGCATTGAATTAAATACACCACATTGGAAGAGGAACATACGAATGTCCCAGGGATCTTATAGTCCTGCTGTGTGTTGGGGATTTGGATTTTGTCTTTGGTCTCTATATGAATGCAGGTTTTGCATCTTCTCCCATTGCAAGGATATGTTCCTCTTTGTGAATCTGAGGGCATTGAACTTCGGATAATGATGTTTCTTAGATTGGGAGGTTGCCTGTAACATAGCAAGGGGGAGTCTTTGAATAGTGTTTTTAACCGGTCATCCTTGTGTAGGATATGTGTGACGGGCTCAGCTTCTGCTGAGCCCATTTTTGAGTGGACCCTCTGGGTCATGGCACCCTCCCACCGAGGGCGAGCTGACCTTGTGAGGAACCACCCCCTATACAGGGAGTGTCAGGGGCAAGACCAAGGGGGTGAGCCACCACGACTGCTGGAACCAGACGGCCGGCTCAGGGGGACACTATGTGAGTGTCTAATGACCAGGGACAAGCAGGAAACAAGACAAGATGTAAGTTCAAGGTATCTTCATTTAGACAACTGCAGGAACATTCAGTGCAAAAACATGAGGACAAGCAAACACGGCAAGTTGCGTGCGTGGGCACGCCAAGGTCCATAGCGTGGTACGTGCCAGGTGGCATGCCTGGGTACAGGCAAAGGCACAATGGCATCGGACTCCCGACAGCTGGCAACGATCGACATGATCAAGGCATCAGGCTGCGGACATCAGCTCCGGACATCAGGCCACAGTCATCAGGCTTACGATCTCTGGCAGCGATTGGCAGGTTCCGGGCATCCGAAAGGCAAACCAGGGTTCAGGCAAAGAGGTACGACAGATATCCAGGCATGGTGCGTGTTAGGGAACATGCCGAGGTCCAAGGCAGGATTCCAGGCAGGGTGTGTGCTAGGGGCACACCAGGTTCCAGGGCAAAGTGCAAGGCAAGGTGCGTGTGTAGGGGACACACCAGCATTCAAAGCAACAAACAAGACAGGGTGCGTGCGTTGAGACACGCCTAGGCACAAAGTTCAACAAACAAGACAGAGTGCATGTATAGAAACACGCCAAGGCACAAGGTACAAGGCAGAGTCCTGCGCGTGCCGAGGGACACGCCAGGGACAGGTTCAACATACAAGACAGGGTCCTGCGCACGCAGAGGGGCACGTCAGGGTTCAAGGCAGGGTGCGTGCTAGGAGCCACGCCAGGGTTCAAGGCAGGAGACACACCTCACTGGCCAGGGCACACGGCTGAGACACAAGCACGTGGCACGACTAAGGCACAGGAGGTGGGCAAGGGCAATTTGTAACGTATGCCTGTACTGTGTGACACGACTCAAAGGTCGGTAACTAAAACAACAGGACTGACTAGTGACCCTGTCCTGTGTGACGCGACCAACAGGTCGATACTGAAACAACAAGACAGGGGGAAGGAAAACCAACAGGGCAAGGAAAAGACAAAGCAAGGAGTGGAACCTGAAGAGGAACATAGGCAGAAACACAGAGTCAGGTCAGAGAGAGAACAGAGCTAGCAGCGGAGCGTAGGCCGAAGCCCAGAGCCGGGCCAAGGCAGAGCCTTGGGACTAGACAGGAGTGTGCTAGAGAGCACCAGAGGACAGAGTACGGAAAACCAGGCAGAGACAAAGAACGTGGAAGTACTAAAAGGCTCAGAATAGCAAAGGCCAGACATGGCGAAACAGGCAAGGCAGAGAACAGAGGAAGGACTACAAGTCAAAGAATAGCTAAGGCGAGACATAGCAAAACAGGCTAAGGCAGAGAACAGCGGAAGTACTACAAGGCAAATCAAGGCAAGGACAAACATGGCACGAGAGACAACACAAGACATGGCACGAGACAAGAGGCAGAGTACAAGCACAGAGCGTGTGCAGAGACACACGACAGGGCAGAGTGCAGGGGCACAGAACACAGGGAGCAACCGAGCAGACCAAGCAGCCATGCAGGGAGGCAACACGGTAATCAGGCCCTGACCATAGGGAGGGGCAGTCTGATATAGCACCATAGCACCTGTAGTTCCGGGTCAGGATCATGGAAGGACATCCGGTTCAGATCCTCCAGGATCATAGAGAGCATCGCTAGAACAGCCTGGGTAGAACCATAAAGAATGTCACATGATCAGGGGTTCCAGGAATACAGCGGATTGCAGAGCTGGAACATAGGAAAGGTCACATGATCAGGGGTTTCCAGGAATACAGCGGATTGCAGAGTCAGACAGAGATGGATGGTTACCCAGCAACAGCGTGCAGCCATGAGGTAAGGTGCGCATGCACACTGCTCCAGGCAACTTGCAGCATAACAGACATGGCGGACATGGTGGACATGACACATAACAGACATGGTGGACATGGCGGACATGACAATATGGTGAAGTTTCTTAGCCATTTTTCTCAGTATTTCAAGCTGTGGGTTGTAGGTCACTACCAGAGGTACACAATGATTTTCCTCTTTTTTTCTGTATTGAAGTACTTGATTTCTAGGGATCCTTGTGACCCTAACAATCTGATCATCAATGGAGGTGGGATAGTAGCCTTGATTTAAAAATGACATTTTAAGCTGGGTTATGTGTTCATCCCTGTCCTTGGGACTGGAACACATATGGTTATATCTGAGGGCCTGGCTGTAGACAATGGACTTTTTAGGGTGTGTGCACACGCTGCGGATTCTGCTGCGGTGTACAGTACCTTAATATCCTATGGGAAATGGAAACCGCAGTGCAGACCGTACGGATTTTTCCATGCGGATTTGCTGCAGTTTCTAATCCGCAGAAAGAATTGACATGTCAATTCTTTCTGCGAATTCTGCTGCAGTTTGCAATCTCCTCCATTGTAGAGGTGATAAACCGCAGGGCAAAACCGCAGGCTAATCCACAGATAAACCACAGGTCTTTTGACCTGAGGATTTACCTGTGGATTTTGCTAACTCCGCGCGGATCAATCCGCAGCAGAATCCGCAGCGTGTGCACACACCCTTAATGTGTTTAGGATGGAAGCTGTCCCATTTGAGGTATGTGGAACGGTCAATTGGTTTCCGATACACTGATGTAGACCCAGTACTTTTTCATGCATGTACCGTGATATCGCTATTTATGAATTGCATACCCTGGTTTTAAAACTTCACAATTTTTTAGGAAACGTTTTTTCTTGCCTGAAATTTGCGGATGCTGGATTGCCCCTTTTACCTTCTCCTACTCAATTTACCCAGGAACTGGACTGGAGCCTTCCGAGCATCATGTCTATGATGAATTTCCTCCTGCACCAGAGAGCTGATTCTTGTACTTCTTCTCATTTCCATATCATGGGAAAAGCATAGTTCAAGAGGTGTCTGCCCACACACAGCTTTTGCGCCTCTCTCCATTGAAAACAAGACTTGGCTAAGCGTTCCTGCGTATGTGGAAGTCGGGAGAGAGAGTCGTCTGCTCTGACTTTTTTTTTTTTAAGGAAGATGCTTCTTTGAATGAAGTCTTATTTCTCTAAAAAGCTATACATTGTTTCTAGAAGAGTGCTTGCTTCTATTATACAAAACAAAACAGTTCTCCTGTTTTCTTGAGTGTATTGTGCTTATAATATACCAAACAGTTCTCCTGTTTCTCAGATGTGCTGATGCTGCTGTAATCACAGGACTTCGTTAATTACCAAATGTTTTATATACCTTCAACATTTGCATTTTATTCCATTTGGCTGGTGATTAGATAAGATTTTATCATCGGTAGTGCAAAACCTACTATATGAGATGGATTTAATACAATCGTGTTGCAAGTGGGCTACAGTAGTGAGTGTGATCTTGTGGAGAGAGATCTGCCCTCCATCACACATTCCCTGAAGTCCTTTCTTAAGCTCTTTCCTTTTTCAGTTTTGTGCAATTCTTTTCAGGACGGTAACACCTGTGTTTTTTTTTTTTTGTTAAGCTTGGGATATCCAGGCAGCTCTGTACATTATCACTTTTCCAGTACACCAGAGTGCTGCATATTTTGCATGGAACACAGCTGAAGATATACAATTCTATTCATATGATGTTAATTTGTAGAATAATTTCATGACGACAAGAAGTTCTCAATGTAGAAATACTCGTAGTTTGATGTAACATTATCTTATTTATTACTGAAGTGAAAAGTTTCTCCAGCTTAGAGGGCTACCGAGCACTATAAAATGTATGCATGATTTTATACCGTGGGAAGTGTTTAAAGGAGTAGTTTGAAACCATTTTTCTTTTACTTCAAAATGACTACCTATTATCCTAATCTAATCTCTTTTCTAAAATACAATAATGAAAAATTCCCCACCACATTTCGTTATTACGCTAACTGCTTTATTTTTTTTATGTGCACAGTGACAGTGATCTCGCTTTAAAGCTCTAATAAGGAGTAACAAGCCGACCAGAGCACACTGTCATCACTCATTGTAAGATGATTACCCGCTGTGACAGAAAAGCGAAGACAGGCGCTGATCTCTGCATGCCAGATATTCTTCTTACAACACACACTGACCATGCAATCTCTTGATAGCTATCTACTTCCTATCAAAGCTGGCGAGCGCACTGTCACTGTGCATATTTCACAGTGCAAAAATCTTGTGATAGCAACACATGCTCAGTAGAACAGGGACTAGTCCAGCCCTTGAAACAGATGTCACTGAAGGAGTTTTGTTTCAGGGTGAGGTCAGTCTTTGGCAGTGACCGCAGCCTCAGCCCACTGATGACTTCTCGTTTATCACTGAGTGTCATCAAAGTGGAAATAGTAAAAAAATGAAAAATTCTAGACCAACCCTTTAAAGTATCAGGTTACATGAGTTTCTATGACCTGTAAATGATTTGTAGAGCTGTTGTTACTACTTGGAACCCATAAGTAAGCTTCTGTTGACTGATCTGGTATTCCTCACATGCATTTAAAAAAAGGGTGTGCATAGACCCTGTAGTGCAAATAAGAGAACAGGGTCTCTAGTGCTACCTATTGTAAGTAGCAATCCTGGAAGTCCAAGCCCTCAGATACAACCGTATCTGTTCCAGTCCCAAGGACAGGGATGAACACCTAACCCAGCTTAAAATGTCATTTTTAAATCAAGGTTACTATCCCACCTCCATTGATGATCAGATCGTTAGGGCCACAAGGATCCCTAGAAGTCAAGTACTTAAATACAGAAAAAAAGAGGAAAATCATTGGGTACCTCTGGTAGTGACCTACAACACACAGCTTGAAATACTGAGAAAAATGGCTAAGAAACTTCACCATATCCTACACAAGGATGACCAGTTAAAAATACAATTCAAAGACCCCTCCTTGCTATGTTACAGGCAACTTCCCAATCTAAGAAACATCATTATCCGAAGTTCAATGCCCTCAGATTCACCAAGAGGAATATATCCTTGCAATGGGAGAAGATGCAAAACCTGCATTCATATGGAGACCAAAGACAAAATCCAAATCCCCAACACACAGCAGGACTATAAGATCCCTGGAACATTCACATGTTCCTCTTCCAATGTGGTGTATTTAATTCAATGCAATATATGTCTTGTGGGTGGCCTCTATGTTGGAGAAACAGGACAGAGACTGAGAGCAAGGATGAGGTCTTTTCGTCATTCAATTACAGACAAAAAAACCCATTTACCTGTGGCCAAACATTTCTGTGATCCAGGACACAACATAGGCAATATGAAAGCTGTCATTTTAAAAGGCAATTTTAAATCACAGAAACATCTCAGGGTGTGGGAACACAAATTCATTACAATCTTTGATTCTATTCACACAGGACTCAAATCTGTCAGAAGGTTTTATAGCCCATTACCATATCAGAGCTATTTCCTCCAAATAGCCCTTTGATCTCACAGAACTTTCACACTACCTATCTAATCTTGCTTAATTAAGGATTCTCTCATCAAGCTCATTGTTTGTTTATTGAAATGTCCATGTTCACACCTTGCCTGTGCTCTCCACTGTATATAAATATGGTTTCTTCAAATATTTTGTAAGCAGTCCCGAAAGCTTGCTTTGTAACATCATTCACTATTATTTGTTAGCCATTTGTTAGCCATTAAAAGGTATCATGCCCACAAGATTCCTATTTTGTTTCTGTTACTGAGAGCTCTTTATATATTTTTTTCTACTGGCTAACACGGTACCAAACTACTTTTTTCGTTTTATCCCATAGACTGCAGCAGTTGGGCACACAGAAAAATGCAACATGTTGCGTCTGGCATGCCTGGGCGCACACCTGGAAAAAGCGCAGCGCACGAAAATACACATGAGCGCGTACAAGCGCTATACCATGCACCCGCCATGTTAAAGATAGGGGAGCTATACGCATGCGCACGATAGCGCAAAATAGCGCACGAAGCGCAGTGCTAAAAAACGCAAGTGTGAAACCAGCCTTACTTTTTATTTTTATATCACTATGCTATTTTTCCTCTGAACAGTAAGCTTCACATCAGGCTGATACTTTCTGCTTTGGATTGACTAGGCCTCAGTAGTCATCTCTTCAGCATTTCAAGCAGAATAACAATGACTAAAGATGAGTGCATTGATTCTAAACAAATCAAATTTGTTCAGAATTTGTGCAAGTTATTAGATTTTAGTGAATCCGAATTTTGTTGAATTTGATTTGCAAGAATCCAGAAAAATGGGGAGCAACAAGCTATCATTTTGCTGGATTCATGTGGGCAGCTAGTGGGTTAAAACAATAATGATTTGCATCTATGTAGACCCTCACATTTTCCTGCCTTTGCAAGTCCTCGCTGGTACCTAGCTGGCTTCTTAAGCAACTGCTCAAGTCTCTGTCTCCTTTTTATATTTTGCTGGCACTTCTGACTCCAGATAAGCCTTGCAGGCAATTCTGACATTATGTCCATGCGACCATGTTGGGAGATACACATCATAGGGTCATTACGTCATGTAATCAGAGCGCACTTTGAGGCCTAGCCAGCATCGTAAAAGTGAAAAGAAGGTCAGCACTGCAGTATTGTGAGGTCTAGGAAGTCAGCAGAAGACTAGTGAAGAGCAGATGAGGGGCTAGGTGAGTATACATTTTTATTGTTTTTTACCCACTTTCCATCATAACCTTTTCGTGGCAGAGCCTGTTTTCACCTTCGTGATCAGGCCAATTTTTACAATTCTGACCAGTGTCACTTTATGTGATAATAACTCTGGAATACTTCAATGGATCCCCCTTTTTTGAGATGTTGTTTTTGTGAAATATTGTTCTTTAAGATAGCATAACATTTGTTCGATATGACATGAGTTAATATCTGAAAATATCTTAAATTTGGTGCAAATGATGCAATTTTCAAACTTTTAATTTTTGTGACATTAAACCAGAGAACTACAGTGCCTTGCAAAAGTATTCAGCCACCTGCAACTTTTCAACTTTTTCCCACATATGCTTCAAACATAAAGATACCAAATGTAAATTTTTGGTGAAGAATCAACAACAGTTGGGATACAATTGTGAAGTTGAATGAAATTTATTGGTTATTTTAAATTTTTGCGGAAATTCAAAAACTGAAAAGTGGGGCGTGCGATATTATTCGGCCTCTTTACTTTCAGTGCAGCAAACTCACTCCAGAAGTTCATTATGGATCTCTGAATGATCCAATATTGTCCTAAATGACTAATGATGATAAATATAGTCCACCTGTGTGTAATCAAGTCTCCGTATAAATACACCTGCTCTGTGATAGTCTCAGGGTTCTGGTTGATGCACAGAGAGCATCATGAAGACCAAGGAACACAACAGGCAGGTCCGTGATACTGTTGTGGAGAAGTTTAAAGCCGGATTGGGATACAAAATGATTTCCAAAACTTTAAACATCCCAAGGAGCACTGTGCAAGCGATCATATTGAAATGGAAGGAGTATCATACCACTGCAAATCTACCAAGACCTGGCTGTCCCTCTAAACTTTCATCTCAAACAAGGAGAAGACTGATCAGAGATGCAGCCAAGAGGCCCATGATCACACTAGATGAACTGCAGAGATCTACAGCTGAGGTGGGACAGTTTGTCCATAGGACAACAATCAGTCATACACTGCACAAATCTGGCCTTTATGGAAAAGTGGCAAGAAGAAAGCCATTTCTCAAAGATATCCATAGAAAGTGTTGTCTAAAGTTTGCAACAAGTCACCTGACTGACACACCAAACATGTGGAAGAAGGTGCTCTGGTCAGATGAAACCAAAATTGAACTTTTTGGCAATAATGTCAAACGATATGTTTGGCGTAAAGGCAACACAGCTCATCTCTCTGAACACACCATCCCCACTATCAAACATGGTGGAGGCAGCATCATGGTTTGGGCCTGATTTTTTCAGCAGGGACAGGGAAGAAGGTTAAAATTGATGGGAAGATGGATGGAGCCAAATACAGGACCATTCTTGAAGAAAACCTGTTGGAGCCAAAAGACCTGAGTGCAAAAGACCTGAGACTGGGATGCAGATTTGTCTTCCAACAAGACAATGATCCCAAACATAAAGCAAAATCTACAATGGAATGGTTCACAAATAAACATATCCAGGTGTTAGAATGGCCAAGTCAAAGTCCAGACCTGAATCCAATGGAGAATCTGTGGAAAGAGCTGAAAACTGCTGTCCACAAACGATCTCCATCAAACCTCACTGAGCTCGAGCTGTATGCCAAGGAAGAATGGGCAAAAATTTCAGTCTCTCGATGTACAAAACTGATAGAGACATACCCCAAGCGACTTGCAGCTGTAATTGCAGCAAAAGGTGGTGCAACAAAGTATTAAGTTAAAGGGGCCGAATAATATTACACACCCCACTTTTCAGTTTTTGAATTTCCACAAAAACTTAAAATAACCAATACATTTCTTTCAACTTCACAATTGTGTCCCACTTGTTGCTGATTCTTCATCAAAAATTTACATTTGGTATCTTTATGCTTGAAGCATGATATGTGGGAAAAGGTTGAAAAGTTCCAGTGGGCCGAATACTTATGCAAGGCACTGTATGTCAAAGAAAATAGCTAATAAATAACGTTTACCACATGTTTACATAAGCATAATTTTTGAAAAATATTTCTTTTTGTTTGGAAGTTTGAAGGGTTAAAAGTTGAGGAGCAATTTCTCATTTTTCCAGCAACATTTACAAAACCAATTTTTTTTGGGACTACAACAGTTTTGAAATGACTATGTCATATAGACCCATATGACAGAAAGTACTCAATTGACAAAAATTGCACCCCTCAAACTGCTCAAAACCACATTCAAGAAGTTTATTAACCCTTCAGGTGCTTCACATGAGCTAAACCAATGTGGAAGCAAAAAAAAATCCCACAGAATTGTTACTTTAGTTCCAAAATTTGCATTTTCACAAGTTTACAGGTGAACATGCACCATAAAATTTGTAGCACAATATCTCCTGAGTACACCAATACCCCATATGTGGTGGAAAACTACTGTTTGGGTGCATGGCAGGGCTGGAAATGATGGAGCACCATTTGACTTTAGAATGCAAGACTGTCTGGAATTGATAGCAGAGGCCATGTTGTGTTTGGAAAGCCCTGATTGGCTAAACAGTGGAACCCCCCCACAAGTGACCCCATTTTGGAAACTAGTAAAAAAATGACAAAGGAAAATCAGCTCACCACATTGTAGGAATACAGATGAGAAGTCCCGCATGGATGGCCTGGAGCAAGACAAAATCTTTCATTGGAAAAGAATTGGAAATCAAGCAAGGCATTGGAAAAGAATTGGAAATCAAGCAAGGCATATGTGGTAAAATCCAGAAAAAAATATTATTATCAAAATAAATAAAATTCACGAACAAGGATGAAGTCACCAGCGACACACTGACCAACATGTGGTAATGAATAAGGCTCCTTAGCCAAAACACGTCAGTCTGTGTGCTGCTGGTGACTCCATTCTTGTTCTTGAATTTTATGTATTTTTGATAAAGTTTTTTCTGGATTTTACCACATATGCCTCACTAGATTTTCAATCCTTTTCTCATTTTGGAAACTACAACCCTCATTGAATGTATCTACATGTGTGGTGAGCACCTTGAACCCCCAAGGGCTTCAAAGAATTTTATAATGTTGAGCCGTGAAAATTAAAAACACATTTTTCCCACAAAAATGTAATTTTATCCCCAATTTAATTTTCTCAAGGGTAACAAGAAAAATTCAAAATAAAATTTGTTGTGTAATTTCTCCCGAGTACGATAATACTCCATATGTGAAAAACAAGTATTTGGGTGCATGGCAGAGCTCGGAAGAGAAGGAACACTGGTTTACTTTTAGAATAAAAAATTTGCTGGAATCAATAGCGGAAGCCATATCGCATTTAGAGAGCCCCTGATGTGCATAAACAATGGAAACCCCCACAGTTGACCACATTTTGGAAACAAGACTCCTCAAGGAATTTATCTAGATTAGTGGTGAGCACCTTGAACTCCCAAGTGCTTCACAGAATTTTATGATGTTGATCAGTAAAAATTAAATAACACATTTTTTGCAAAAAAATGTTATTTTAGCCCTCAATTTTTTATTTTCACAAGGGTAGCAAGAAAAAATAAACCCAATAATTAGTTGTGCAATTTCTTCTAAGTATGCCTATACCCCATATGTAGTGGAAAACTACTTTTTGGTCCCGTGACAGGACTCGGAAGAGGAGGAGCGCTATTTTGGCTGGAATACAGTAGGTTGTGTGCAGCATGTCACATTTGAAGAGCCCCTGATATGCCAAAACAGCAGAAAACCCCCAAAGTGACCCTATTTTTTTAAACTAAACCTATCACAGAATTTATCTACGGAAACAATTAGTATATTTTGTATAACTGTAAACTTTTATTAAAGTTTTTACAAAATTTTCAACAAATGGACGCATGTCCAGACAAGCAAAAAAACATATACACATGTGGTCAAAATTGTTGATACCCCTCGTTTAATGACAGAAAACCCACAATGGTGACAGAAATAACTTGAATCTGACAAAAGTAATAATAAATAAAAAAAATCTATGAAAATGAACAAATGAAAGTCAGACATTGCTTTTCAACCATGCTTCCACAAAATTAAAAAAAAATAAAACTCATGAAATATGCCTGGACAGAAATGATGGTACCCCTGAAAGTAATGTGACAAAAGGGACATGTTAAATCAAGGTGTGTCCACTAATTAGCACCACAGGTGTCTATAATCTTGGAATCAGTGAGTGGGCCTGTATAGAGGGCTACAGATACTCACTGTGCTGATGGGTAACATGGTGTGTATCACATTTAACATGGACCAGAGGTAGCAAAGGAAAGAGTGTTCTTAGGAGATTAGAAAGAAACGTATAGACAAACATGTTAAAGGTAAAAGTTATAAGACCTTCCCCAAGCAGTTTGATGTTCTTGTGACTACAGTTGCACATATTATTCAGAAATTTAAGCTCCATGAGACTGCAGCCAACCTCCCTGGACATGGCCGCAGGAGGAAAATTGCTAACAAATCAAAGAGACGGATATAATACGAAAGGCAACAAAAGAGCCAAGAAAATCTTCTAAAAAGATTAAAAGGGAACTTCAAGCTCAAGGAACATCAGTGTCAGGTCACACCATCTGTCGCTGTATGAGCCAAAGTGGACTTCATGGTAAACGGCCAAAGAGGAGACCATTGTTGAAAAAAACATAAAAAAGCCAGGCTGCAATTTGCCAAACTACATATTGACAAGCCACAAAGCTTCTGGGAGAATGTCCTTTGGACAGATGAGACAAAAATGGAACTTTTTGGCCAGATACATCAGCTCTATGTTCACAGACAGAAAACTGAAGCATATCAAGAAAAGAATACTGTCCCTACTGTGAAAAATGGAGGAGGCTCTGTAATATTCTGGGGCTGCTTTGCTGCATCTGGCACAGGGTGTCAAGAATCTGTGCAGGGTACAATGAAATCTCAAGACTTTCAAGGGATTCTAGAGAGAAATGTGCTGCCCAGCATCAGAAAGCTTGGTCTCAGTTGTAGGTCATGGGTCTTGCAAAAGTATAATGACCCAAAGCACAAGTGACCCCACAAGTGACCCCATTTTGGAAACTAGACTCCCTAAGGGAAGGAGTGTCATTTGACTTTTTCAAACCCAAATTGGCTGGAATTGAAATTGGATGCCATGTCGAGTATGGAGAGCCCCTGATGTGCCTAAACAGTGGAAATCCCACACAAGTGACCCCATTTTGGAAACTAGACCCCCCAAGGAACTTACCTAGATGTGTGGTGAGAACTTTAAACCCCAAATGTTTCACTAAAGTTTATAATGTAGAGCCGTGGAAATAAAAAAATCATTTTTTTTCCACAAAAATGATATTTTAGCCTGCAATTTTTTATTTTTCCAAGGTAACCAGAAAAATTGGGCCACAAAAGTTGTGTAATTTGTCCTGAGTATGCTAATACCCCATACGTGGGGGAAACCACTGTTTGGGCGCATGGCAGAGCTCAGAAGGGAGGGAGCGCCGTTTGACTTTTTCAAACTAAAATTGGCTGAAATTGAGATCAGATGCCATGTCACCTTTGGAGAGCCCCTGATGTGCCTAAACAGTGGAAACCCCCCACAAGTGACCCCATTTTGGAAATTAGACCCCAAGGAACTTATATAGTTGTGTGGTGAGAACTTTAAACCCCAAATGTTTCACTACAGTTTATAATGTAGAGCCGTGGAAATAAAAAAATCATTTTTTTTCCACAAAAATGATATTTTAGCCCCCAATTTTTTAGTTTTACAAGTGTAACAGGTGAAAATGGATGGACATTAATGAGAAATTAATGAACTTTTTTGAATTTACCAAATGGCTGCAATGAAACAAAGAGTGAAAAATTTAAAGGTGTCTGAATACTTTTCGTACCCACCATAACTTTCTATCCTTTGATTCTTAGCGGAGGTTTAAAGGTGTTGCGAAATTGACTGATATTTAGAACTGTCTATATTTTTCCCCACCTTGACTAAATCCTCATTTTCAATGGCTAAAAAACAGCCCCAAAGCATAATGCTACCCTTACCATGCTTCACTGTGGGTGTGTTATACTCTTGCTGATTTCAAGTGTTGCCTTTGTTCCAAACATAGCTTTTGGAATTATGGCCAAAAATTCAACCTTGGTCTCATCAGATTAGAATACTTTTTCCCATATACTTTTGACAAAATTGATGTAGTCTTTGGCAAAACATTGCTAGGCTTCAATGATTTTCTCTCTAAGAAAAGGATTCTGTTTTGCCACCTTACCCTGCAGCTAAAACATATTAAGAATATGGAAGATTTTTGTCATATACAGTGCACAACCAGCTCCTTTACTGTTGCTGTAGGCATCTTTGCAGCCTTCTGGACCAATTTTCTTCTTGTCTTTTCATAAATCTTTGAAGGACTATTTCTAGGTAATGTCACTGTTGTGCCAAATTTAAGTCACTTCTTGATGACCGTCTTCACAGTGCTCCATGGTATATTTAATGTCTTGGAAATGTTTTTCACTCTTCTGACAGATAACTTAAAAATTATATAAATTTTCTGTCTTGTAAGCTGTTTATGGGCCATAACTTAGTATAAAATGTAACTAAGAAATTATCTGGAAAATCCTACTTGAACAGCTAATGTTGAGATTCATCACAATTATTTTAAATAATGGCAGCTGTGTACTGACTACTATTTAACATAAGTTTTAATATGGTTGGCTAATTCTTAACACAAACACATCCCCATTTATAAGAGGGTGTTCACACTTATGCAGTCACATTATTTTAGGCTGGTTTCACACTTGCGTTGGGCAGAGCTGCGGAGGGCTGCGTAGTTCCTCTGTTAAGCCCCACCCACTGCCGCACCTCTTCCATTGAGCTCTGCCTATGTCGGCATGCGTCCTGCGTACCTATCTTTAACATTCTGTACACAGGCCATGCGAATGCATGCGGATGCCTCGTATACATTCGCATGGCCTGCATACCCAATGTTAAAGATAGGTACGCAGGACGCATGCCGATGTAGGTGGAGCTGAAATTAAGAGGTGTGGCAGTGGGAGGGGCTTAACAGAGGAACTATGCAACCCTTCACAGCTCTGCCCAACGCAAATGTGAAACCAGCCTTAGATTTGCTATTTTTGTTCCCCCCCACAAAATTATTTCAGTTTTGTTCTAAATGGACTTGTGCAAAGTATGAGATTCAAAAATGGTGGAAAAACTTCTGCAATGATTCCTCTTGGTTTGATTTTTCTTACATGCCAAGAACCTGAAATGTAACAGGGTTGTGTAGACTTTTTAGACTTTTTATATCCACAGTAAAGGATTCCTGACACTCTATCATGCTTAGAAAACATAAAATGAATCATTTTACAAATTAATATAATTCAAGCTACCAAAGGCAGACATTTTTTATTCTCCACCACTATTTTAGAGTGCAAATTTTTCCAATTTTGTTGACCGTATATTTGGTCTAAAATTTGTGACTTTTCCTGTCACTTGTTACATTTTATTCTCAAGGACTTTGAAGTAAGATTAACATATAAAATGCCAGTCTTAATGAAGCTCCCCTTTATTTTTTCATTTCTTCAGCGCAATATCTGAGATTGACAGCTCGTTTTTGTTATTACATGTGGTCATTTATTTCAGTAAGTCGTCTTCCACCTTCGCTGCATGGCATCATAATATTATTTTATTATTTGAATAATGAAACATTGCTGAATAAATTGTCCTTTTGTATATTGCTGAAAAAAAAACGTGTTGCTAAATGTCTTAAGGTTGAATAACATACATTAACTTTTACTATTATCAGACTGCTACAAAAATAGTAAAAAGAGTTTTAGCTCCTTTTATCCCTCATTTATAAATAGACACTTTAGTAAAACTAAATCCAAAGGAAAAAAGAGGGGGTCTCCAGCACCAAAATTTGTGAAAAAAAGATAAAACTCACATTTATTTGGAAGGTTTTAAAATCATAGTAATAAGCCACCATGACAGGTAGCCTTGCCTGTCACGGTGGCTTATTAATATGATTTTAAAACCTTCCTAGAGACCCCCTCTTTTTTCCTTTGGATTTGGATTTATACTGCCAGTTGATCCGCACTGGACATCTCCTGGCATCAGACCGCTTATGGACTATATGGACACTGATGTACGGTAGGCTGAATATTTTTTCTTCTTTTTTTGCTGCTTTAGTAAAACCATATCTGTTAAAAATGTTTCTGCTGAATAACGCTGGATAAAAGACGTAGTATTGCTCCTTACTTTCATATTGCATTTTAGAGAAGCCTTATAGAGTGATATAGAAAAGTGTTTCACTCTTGCTTAAATTACTGTAGACATAGAAAGTGACAAAGGTGTCCGTCTCTGTAAGTTTTCTGTAGATTATTTAAGCACCAGCAAAACATTTTCCTTTTTTTCAACTCAACAAAGAACAATTCTGTTTGCTTCGAACTGTAACATCAATTAAAATCTCAATTATTTTAAGCATTATATTAATGTATCATTGAATGCATTTATGCATATACAAGATGATAACATTTGCAAATAAAAGTGGATCAATGATAGAAGCTTTCAGTTAGGGAGATGCCCATGCTCTGGGGTGGGTCTACAGGCAGAGTCTAATCTTCCTGCTCTAAGCGAGAAAAAAACAAGAAAGACCTGCCCACAGGCTTTCCCCGTGCTCCTCATCATAGAGACAGAGACTGACTGTGCTTTAGGCAGGCCATTTTCCCAAAATCCACTGCATTGAAAACCATGGAAAGCATGGAGACTTCTGCTTTCACAGATTGTCGGCAGAGCCCCTGCATCATCAAGTACCCCCTCCTACCAGCCTGGGGCCTGCAGCAAAGCCTCACTCCTGCCACGGCCACCACTGCCAGCTCCCTAGGACTCGGCTCCACCACAGCTATGCTAACTACATTCAGATCATAAGATAGTCACTCACTCTCCCCCCAAATTTGAGGAAGAAAAAGTGCTTTTAATAATCTGAAAAATATTTTTTTTTGTAATTTACTCTGCTCCAGCTGATCACCATTTTGCTGAACCATAGAGGGCCAACAAAAGGTTAAAAGCAAAAAAAAAATGAAAACCTAATAATCACCTCATTACTGACTTCTGTTATTATCTTTGCTACTCGCGCACCCTTGTAAGGTCCTTTGACCTTATCTTTGCGCCAATTTTTAATTTTTTAGTTTCTGTAATATTTAATGTGCTGTTTTCTCCTGATCATATTACTTTGTGAGTGAAGTCTGCTTTAAAACTGAATATTTTATACAGGTTATATACTTCTGTATGTATAGTTTTATGCAGTTTATGCATTTTGAAAACCATGTTCATGTAAAAAAAATGCTTTTCTGAAGACAACACTAAAAGTGTGAATTTGTGTGTATATATACTGTATACTTAATTTATTGGTAGTTTTAAGTCCATCAGTCCCTGGCCACCCATAGATATTGTGCTTGTTTTTACTGCAACTGGTAATAGACTGCATTCTACAGTGGCTACAGATTTGTGCAGTCAGCGTTTGGAGTCTGCCTGAGCATACAGTAAAAAAAAAAAAAAAAACTTTCTTTTTTGCTTAACTATAATCCATTAAAATTTGAAATCATTGTAACCATTCTGATCTGCAGAATCATTTTGCAAGCTAATTTTTATTCCACACTAAACACCATAAAATTGAAACTCAAAAAACCAAAAAGCAAATTGTGTTTTTGTTCCACCTTTCACCCAAATTGGATTCTTTCTTCTTATTTTCACTACATTCTATGATAAAATGAATTGTGTCATTCAAAACTGTAACTCGGAAATTATACCAAAAATATATATACGCTGGCGCTCCTACCTAAACAATAATGGGTAACTGCAGATTATAAAAGTAGGTTCTGTGCCAATCCTACTGTAAAAACTGACATTAAAAAGGGGAAAAAGATTATCACTGCACTTATCCTCAAAGGCCAATGAATGGGGAGAAATACAATGCCGATACCAATCCTAAGGATGACCGTAAGAGGGAAAACTGGCAAATTGCAATCAATCACTGTTGCATACAGCTAATATAGAAAAGAAGTGAGGTAATTACTCTGCTGGCCAGGCTGTGAATGGAGATGCCATTCTTTATAGCGTGCAGGTATAGTTACCAAATGTTAAAGAGCGTCCTCCCGTGCTGGTAACTGGTGTGAGTGTACCGTGACGCACCTCTATCTGAGCGAGATAGAAGAACGGTGTATCGGCGTTGTATTGCTCCCCATTCATTGGCCTTTGAGGGTAAGTGCAGTGATATTGTTTTTCCCCAAAAATTTAACTCGTTCTGCAAAAATAAAAAAAATCCATCTGATCATGGGTAGTAGTTGTATTAAAAGTAAATCTTTTTAAAAAACATATCCCATGATTCATCAGTGCAATCAATGCCAGAAATCCTTCGTAAATTGCTTTGAAAAGTCACAGAATTTTTGCACAACTATGAGTTGCGGTAAAAATGTTATTGCTTTTGGCATTTTCTTGCTAGTTTCTCCCAGCTGCAAAAAAATGGCCAGAGCTGGATTGTCCAACATAACTAATCTAATGCTTGACTAGCTTTGACATTTCCTAC
Source organism: Dendrobates tinctorius (assembly GCF_039654945.1). Taxonomy (NCBI): domain Eukaryota; kingdom Metazoa; phylum Chordata; class Amphibia; order Anura; family Dendrobatidae; genus Dendrobates; species Dendrobates tinctorius. Next base: position 7,981,691 of record NW_027361908.1, read on the forward strand.
ACAAGAAATCTTACTCCAGTCTTGAACTGTAGATTTCTGGTTGGCACATCAAGGCACACACCACTCATGAGGCTCTCTTGATTCATTAAGATGCTTATGCCTCTTAATGAATCAGGAAAGTCTGACCCCCACACCTCCCCTCATCAAGGCCAAGGAGAGAATTGACTGTCTTGATGAATCCGGATCATACATGTCAATCTGTATATTTTTGCCATAACAATATACAGTAAATAATCTGTTATCATTATTTTGTTTTTCATTTTGTTTAGTTCTTTCTGTATTTTTATGCTATCTTTGAATTTTGGTTTATTTACTTCTCTGGATAGTAAAGCAAATCTCAGCAATATTTTGCTTATTCCTCCATTGAGCTTTGACACAATTCCTTATTTGATATGGACAGTTCCTGAACTGTAAAGTATTTTGATACCAGTCAGTCACCTTAGAATAAAGCCTTTTGAATTTCCTATAAAGTTTTTTTTCATGTGTATCTGCTCCGATATAATAACTTGTCTTTCAAATGTTATTGCCTTGCACAACAAAAAAGGGTGTGCGCGCACGGTAGAGTCACATCTGATAGCTATAGTTAATAGAAAGGAATGTTCAATCAAAAAAAGCAGCTGTTCAAGTGACATATATGTCAATTATCAGGCTGTCTCCGGCTCACTTATGACTGCTTCTAAAAATTCATTTTCAATTTCTTCCTGTCTACAGATGAAAGTCTTCATATCAGCGTTTTGTCTGAAGAAGTAGAGTGTCTAGCCTGTGTGTTACAGAGAGGGAGCTTATTTAAAAAGTTTGTTTCTTTAACAAAATGTTGGCATTTCAAGTGAACGATTAACTCGAGTGTCTAGTTTCACTGCTTGCACAACTGAATATCAGAAGGATCACAGATCCTAAGCACCAACATTCTGCTTGATTTCTCATAAAATTGCATGCTTTTTTATGGTTATTTCCTTTGCCTTGGTGAGAGCAAGCAAAACATTGGAATGGTAATAGAATAGACAACCATAATAAGTAAAAATAACTTTCATAATGACAAATAATTGAGAAAATGTGTTATAACTATTAGCTTTTTTTTATATAGAGCTAACATATTCCGCAGCGTTTTACAGTTTGCACACATTATCATCACTGTACCTGATGAGGCTCACAATCGAAATTCCCTATCAGTGTGTATTTGAAATGTGGGAGGAAACCCACGCAAACACAGGGAGAACATATAAACTCCTTGCAGATGTTGTCCTTGGTAGGATTAGAACCCAGGCCTCCAGTGCTGCAGTGCTATCCACTGAGCCACCGTGCTTGAAATAATATACATACTTCTCAATTTTCCCTGTTTTGATACAGGGAAGATGTATATCTTTGTACCGTGTTAGCCAGTAGATAGAAAAATATTCAGGATTGAGAGTCCTCAGTAGTTGATACCTTTTAATGGCTAACTGAAAAGATGGTAACACATTGCAAGCTTTCGAGACTACTCAGGTCTCTTCATCAGGCTAGACTAATACAAAATCTGAAGAGTCACATATTTATGCACAATACAGCCTAGAAAAAATGCAATAGATAAGACAAGTGACGTGAAGCAGAACTATCTATATGGGAGAGGGAGAAACATAAATATAAACATTGGACCAGTTCATAGATAAGGAGTCCGGATGTTTTATGGTCCTCTGATTGGGGTCTAGTTCTGTGTTGTGATGCCCCCACACGGTTTTAAAAGGAAATTCCTTAATTGATGTAAAAAGACATAAATCCATGCGACACATTCATTCCAGCACTGAGAGTGTCAAAGGTCGTCATAAATTTGTACTCCCAAACTCGTCTCTCTCTCTGAGAATTGAAGTTACCTTTCAATACCAGTAATTTCATATCCACGCTGCTGTGATCAGGGATACAGAAATGTTTTGCCACAGGTAGATCCATTCTTTTTTCTCTTATTGTGTGACGATGAGCATTCATCCTTGTTCTAAGCTTTTGCCCTGTCTCCCCCACATACATACCCCCAGTTGGACATTTAGTACAAATAATTAAGTACACCACATTAGATGTAATGCAGCTGAAAGTACCTGCGATCTTGCAGTCCTGATGTGAGTTGGGGATCTTTATCTTGTCCGTGGTCATTATAAATGGACAGGTTTTACATTTTTTCTGGTTGCAAGGAAAGGTTCCTGCAGTTGTTGTAGAGGACAGGGAGCTTCTGACAATGATGCTTCTTAAATTTGGGGGCTGCCTAAAACACAGCAGTGGGGGGTCTGGAAAAATGGATTTCAATCGGGCATCTTTTTGTAGTAAAGGTTGTAATTTCCGTGCAGCTCCCCTTAGCACCTCCAGATTTGGGTTGTAGGTGACTACTAGAGGCACTCGGTTATTTTCTTCTTTAGCTTTGTAATTTAGCAGGTGATTCCTTGACAATCTGGTGGCTCTTGTAATTTGGTTTTCAATTGTTCTTGGATGGTAACCTCGATTCAAAAAGGTCTTTTTGAGGCGACCAAGGTGTTTGTCTCTGTCCATGGGGTTGGAACATATACGATTGTATCTGATGGCTTGGCTATAGATAATAGAGTTCTTTATGTGTTTTGGATGGAAACTGTCCCATTTAAGGTATGTTGGACGGTCGATTGGCTTCTGATACAGGGATGTCTCTATTTCATTGTTTTTTAGCTTAATGATGGTGTCCAAAAAATTAATCTCAGTACTGGATCAATTTTAATCAATTTCATCCCACTATCAATTTAACACTCAACTACTCCAGTACTGAGATTAATTTTTTGGACACCATCATTAAGCTAAAAAACAATGAAATAGAGACATCCCTGTATCAGAAGCCAATCGACCGTCCAACATACCTTAAATGGGACAGTTTCCATCCAAAACACATAAAGAACTCTATTATCTATAGTCAAGCCATCAGATACAATCGTATATGTTCCAACCCCATGGACAGAGACAAACACCTTGGTCGCCTCAAAAAGACCTTTTTGAATCAAGGTTACCATCCAAGAACAATTGAAAACCAAATTACAAGAGCCACCAGATTGTCAAGGAATCACCTGCTAAATTACAAATCTAAAGAAGAAAATAACCGAGTGCCTCTAGTAGTCACCTACAACCCAAATCTGGAGGTGCTAAGGGGAGCTGCACGGAAATTACAACCTTTACTACAAAAAGATGCCCGATTGAAATCCATTTTTCCAGACCCCCCACTGCTGTGTTTTAGGCAGCCCCCAAATTTAAGAAGCATCATTGTCAGAAGCTCCCTGTCCTCTACAACAACTGCAGGAACCTTTCCTTGCAACCAGAAAAAATGTAAAACCTGTCCATTTATAATGACCACGGACAAGATAAAGATCCCCAACTCACATCAGGACTACAAGATCGCAGGTACTTTCAGCTGCATTACATCTAATGTGGTGTACTTAATTATTTGTACTAAATGTCCAACTGGGGGTATGTATGTGGGGGAGACAGGGCAAAAGCTTAGAACAAGGATGAATGCTCATCGTCACACAATAAGAGAAAAAAGAATGGATCTACCTGTGGCAAAACATTTCTGTATCCCTGATCACAGCAGCGTGGATATGAAATTACTGGTATTGAAAGGTAACTTCAATTCTCAGAGAGAGAGACGAGTTTGGGAGTACAAATTTATGACGACCTTTGACACTCTCAGTGCTGGAATGAATGTGTCGCATGGATTTATGTCTTTTTACATCAATTAAGGAATTTCCTTTTAAAACCGTGTGGGGGCATCACAACACAGAACTAGACCCCAATCATAGGACCATAAAACATCCGGACTCCTTATCTATGAACTGGTCCAATGTTTATATTTATGTTTCTCCCTCTCCCATATAGATAGTTCTGCTTCACGTCACTTGTCTTATCTATTGCATTTTTTCTAGGCTGTATTGTGCATAAATATGTGACTCTTCAGATTTTGTATTAGTCTAGCCTGATGAAGAGACCTGAGTAGTCTCGAAAGCTTGCAATGTGTTACCATCTTTTCAGTTAGCCATTAAAAGGTATCAACTACTGAGGACTCTCAATCCTGAATCAATTTTCCCTGGAAACTCACGGTACAACTGATGGGCAGACGTATCATTGGTGCAACCTGTACCTCCAAAGCAGGTGGAATTGTGCATTATGAGGAGCTTCTGCACTGCAAAGGGCCTATATATTGTTCTTATACAAGGGTCTTTTTCTGCCTGTGTCCGCCAGTGAAACAGCTGATAGATTAAACATCACCAAGTCACAGGAAAGGTGTTGCAGGGAAATAATTGGAATATAGTTTTTTAGCTCAAATTTTATTAGATCATAGTTAACCCCTTAGCGACCGCTGATACGCCTTTTAACGGTGGCAATTAAGTGTACATAAACCGCAGCGCCGCTAATTCGCGGCGCTGTGGAGAAAGTGAATAGCGCCACCAGTGTCAGATTTTCTCTGGGGTCTCGGCAGCTGGGGGTAGCCGAGACCCCAAAGAACATGAATCGGTCGTTTTTTACCGACCCCACTTTTGCGATCGCCGTTATTAACCCTATAACGGCGACTGAAAAAAAATAAAGCAGCGATTTTGCATTAAATTTCTCTTTCCTCTGATTTGATCGCACATCAGAGGAGAGAGAACTAGGGTCCCCGATCCCCCCCGGTACCTCTCCATGGTCCAGGGTCCCCTCCCGGTGGTCCCGCGTCCCACCGGTGTCCTCCGGTGGGTGCCGCCATCTTGGATCCAGAAGAAAATGGCGGGCGCATGCGCAGTGCGCCCGCCGGGAATCTGCCGGCTCCGGCTGGCAGATTCCATTCATTCATTTTGATCACTATGATAAACTATCATAGTGATCAAAATAAAAAAAAGTACATAGCCCCCCCCGTTTATCACCCCCTTAATTAGGCCAACATAACGAAATAAAAAAAATATTTTTTTTTCAGTTTTCCATTAGGGTTAGGTTTAGGGCTAGGGCTAGGGTTAGGGCTAGGACTAGGGTTAGGGTTAGGGCTAGGGCTAGGGTTAGGGCTAGGGTTAGGGTTAGGTTAGGGTTAAGGCTAGGGCTAGGGTAAGGCTAGGGTTAGGGCTAGAGTTAGGGCTAGGGTTAGGACTAGGGTTAGGGCTAGGGCTAGGGTTAGAGCTAGCGTTAGGGCTAGGGTTAGAATTAGGGTTAGGGCGAACTAGGATTAGGGTTAGAATTATGATTAGGAATTAGGGTTGGGATTAGGGTTAGGGGTGTGTTGAGGTTAGGGTTGGAGCAAGAATTGAGGGGTTTCCACTATTTACCAACTTTGGGGGTCTAAAAATTGGGGTCTAAAAAATCACTTTTGTGGAAATAAAAAAAGACTTTTTATTTTCACGGCTCTGCGTTTATAAACTTCTGTGAAGCGCTTGGGGTTCAAAGTGCTCACCACACATCTACATAAGCTCCTTGGGGGGTCTAATTTCCAAAATAGGGTCACTTATGGGGGGTTTCCACTGTTTAGGCCCATCAGGGGCTCTGCAAATGCAACATGACGCCTGCAGACCATTCCATCAAAGTCTGCATTCCAAAATGGCACTCCCTCCCTTCCAAGCTCTCCCATGCACCCAAACAGTGGTTCCTCCCCACATACGGGGTATCAGCGTAATCAGGACAAATCGCGCAACAACTGTGGGGGTAAGATTTCTCCTGTTACCCTTGTAAAAATAAAAATTTGGGGGTGAAAATATCATTTTTGTGGAAAAAAAATGGATTTTTTATTTTCACGGCTCTATGTTATAAACTTCTGTGAAGCACTTGAAGGTTCAAAGTGCTCACCACACATCTACATAAGTTCCTTAATGGGTCTAGTTTCCAAAATGGGGTCACTTGTTGGGGGTTTCCACTGTTTAGGCCCATTTGTGGAAGTACAATATGTCACGAAAAAACAATCTCAGAATCAGCGGGATCCATTAAAGCATTCCAGAGTTATAACCTCATAAAGTGACAGTGGTCAGAATTGTAAAAATTGGCCTGGTCATTAAGCTGCAAACTGGCTCTGCCGCTAAGTGGTTAAAAATATAATAAGAAAACAATAAGGGGATAAACAACGTGTTTAGAATTCAATCCTGCTTTCAGACAAAGACTGTTGGATTGCTTTGGAAAGGCATTGCTTTCCTTTCTAATTATTTTCTATAAGTAAAATTGAAATTTCAATCATGAACTAAAATTTTGGGGGGAATTTTATTCAAAGAAGCCAGAACAACCTTTTTTCATTTTCTACATAATTAATATGGTCAGAATGCAGTCCCTTGCACCTGGAAGATTTGGACATTCATGGGTAGCTGACTTTCCATTTTTCACAGATATTATTAACCCCTTTACCCCAAGGGTGGTTTGCATGTTAATGACAACGCCAATTTTTACCAATTCTTACCACTGTCACTTTATGAGGAAATAACTCTGGAACACTTCCATGGATCCTGGTTATTCTGACATTGTTTTCTCATGACATATTTTTCTTCATGATAGTGGTAAATTTTCTTTGATATGACTTGGCCCACAAAGTCATGTGAGGTCTTGTTTTTTTGCTGGATGAGTTGATGTCTTTTATTGCTATCATTTTAGGGCACATGACATATTTTGATCGCTTTTTATTCTGATTTTTTTGTGAGGCAGAATGAACAAAAACCAGCAATACATGAATTTCTTTTGGGTGGGCGTTTATACTGTTCCGCGTGTGTTAAAATTGATAAAGCAGTTTTATTCTGCGGGTCAGTACGATGACAGCGATACCTCATTTATATCTTTTTTTATGTTTTGGTGCTTTTATACTATAAAGACTATTTAATATAAAAAATAATTATTTTTGCATTGCTTTATTCTGAGAGCTATAACTTTTTTATTTTCCTGTTGATGGAGCTATATCGCAGCTTATATTTTGCGGGACAAGATGACGTTTTCAGCGGTACCACGTTTATTTATATCCGTCTTTTTGATCGCTTGATTTTCCACTTTTTGTTTGGCGGTATGATGATAAAGCATTGTTTTTTTAACTTTTTTTAATGGTGTTCACTAAAGGGGTTAACTAGTGGGAAAGTTTTATAGGTTAGGTTATTACGGAGATGGGGTTACTAAATATGTGTACTTTTATTGTTTAGATTTTTTTATTAAAATATTTATTTATTGATGGAATAAATCTTGATTTTATTATTTTTTAAAATATTTTTAGAATTGTTTAATTTTTTTATTTCATTCTTACTTTTACTCATTTTGTGCAGGCTGATCGCTTATATGGCATGCAGATCATATTGGATAGAGTAAACCATCTTATCTGGATTTTTATCATTATTGTATACCTTTGGTAATAACAAATCATGTCTTTTTCTTTTGTACAATTTTCTTTGCTCTATCAAGACACCAATTAGAGAAACCCCTCTTGCTCAGCTTGTTGCAGCATGACTCAATTTCTCCTTTCAGGGCATTGTCATCACTGCAATTTCTATTGATTCTAGTGAGCTCCCCCACTGGTATAGATTTAATAGTGTGCCCGGGGTGGCTACTAGATGCATGTAAGATGGTGTTACCAGAAAGTGGCTTGCAGAATGTAGCAGTGCTGATGACAGCACCTGCAATACCTTTTAGTTTAAGATCCAGAAACGAACTACTTGTTACTCATGTGAACACAATATTTTTTGCTCTGTTTTGGACTTGTTTTTAACAATAAATTGGACTTGAATTTGCAAAGCTGGACCTTTTTTCTTTTTCCTTGAGAGCTGCAGTACCTCTGTGGTGACTGGACCTTCAGAGGCACCACACTCCTACACAGCTTTTTTGTTTCAGTCAATGACAATGTTTCAACCTACATAGGAAAATTATCATGATCAACTTTTATTCATAACTAGCGATGAGCGAGTGTTAGGGTTGGGAATCACACTGAATATAAAATATAGGCAAGTGCGTTCGCAACCCGGGGTCCACCGTGCAAAGATGGTAAACTGCTGCTATACAACAACGGACAGTGTGTAGTTGAATGCTGGCTGGACAGCAGTGGAGAACCACTGACCCGATGTGATAGGAAGTGGGCTCTGTTACTGCACAGAGTCCGCAGAAACCAATGCCAGACCCTGTTAAACCTCACAGACTACAGCTAGAGGAGCGCTAGTGTGAGATCACAGGACACAAGAACAGTGCCCCTCCAGACCCACTAGCATCTGGAACCGCTACTGCGGAGCCAGGGAAACTTCCCCCTGGAACGCTGTGCCCTGTTAACCATCACAGGGCGCAGCAAACATTAGCCTACTGCTCTGGGCATGTACAGCATCTTCACTTGCGGTCGCCACTAACCAGCCTGAACTTGGTGCTGGAAAGCACACTATCTGTGCATGGCGCCATACAGACGGACGCTGCGTCACATGCGGTACTGTGATGCCTGTGCTGACTGGCACCCACTGGCACTAACAGATGAGAGAGCTGAATGCACTGCAACGCTAGGCATTACCAGTGCTAGGTGCTGACTCTAACTCTGTTACCCTAACTCATACACAACCGAGGGAGGGGTGTCATAATGAGTCATTCACCTGTCTGATACATCCATCATCACACACACCACTATAACAATAAGGCCGGGGTCACACTGGCGAGGAATACGGCCGAGTGAGAGGCGCTAAAAGCACGCATTAGACACGGACCAATAATTCTCTATGGGGTCCCTCGCACCAGCCGTATATTTCTCATCCGTATTCTACGGTCTGTGCCAATCGCAGCATGCTGCGATTGTCAGCGTACTACGGCCGTAGTACGCCAATGCAAGTCTATGGGTGCGCAAAAAATACGGATTACACACGGACCACACATGTGACTTGCGAGAAATACGCACCAGGTGTCTTTTAGCAAAGCCGGCAATTCAGTGCACGATACAGTAAACTCACACTGACAGGTTTAATAAAGAAACGAAAGAATAGATATACACATAGAATACACTTATATATAAATATACACTCACTGGCCACTTTATTAGGTACACCTGTCCAACTGTGTGTTAAGACTTAATTTCTAATCAGCCAATCACATGGCGGCAACTCAGTGCATTTAGGCATGTAGACATGGTCAAGACAATCTCCTGCAGTTCAAACCGAGCATCAGTATGGGGAAGAAAGGTGATTTGAGTGCCTTTGAACGTGGCATGATTGTTGGTGCCAGAAGGGCTGGTCTGAGAATTTCAGAAACTGCTGATCTACTGGGATTTTCACGCACAACCATCTCTAGGGTTTACAGAGAATGGTCCGAAAAAGAAAAAAAATCCAGTGAGCGGCAGTTCTGTGGCCGGAAATGCCATGTTGATGCCAGAGGTCAGAGGAGAATGGGCAGACTGGTTCGAGCTGATAGAAAGGCAACAGTGACTCAAATTGCCACCCGTTACAACCAAGGTAGGCAGAAGAGCATCTCTGAACGCACAGTGCATCGAACTTTGAGGCAGATGGGCTACAGCAGCAGAAGACCACACTGGGTACCACTCCTCTCAGCTAAGAACAGGAAACTGAGGCTACAATTTGCACAAGCTCATCGAAATTGGACAGTAGAAGATTGGAAAAACGTTGCCTGGTCTGATGAGTCTCGATTTCTGCTGCGACATTCGGATGGTAGGGTCAGAATTTGGCGTAAACAACATGAAAGCATGGATCCATCCTGCCTTGTATCAACGGTTCAGGCTGGTGGTGGTGGTGTCATGGTGTGGGGAATTTTTTCTGGGCACTCTTTGGGCCCCTTGGTACCAATTGAGCATCGTTGCAACGCCACAGCCTACCTGAGTATTGTTGCTGACCATGTCCATCCCTTTATGACCACAATGTACCCAACATCTGATGGCTACTTTCAGCAGGATAATGCGCCATGTCATAAAGCTCGAATCATCTCAGATTGGTTTCTTGAACATGACAATGAGTTTACTGTACTCAAATGGCCTCCTCAGTCACCAGATCTCAATCCAATAGAGCATCTTTGGGATGTGGTGGAACGGGAGATTCGCATCAGGGATGTGCAGCCGACAAATCTGCGCCAACTGTGTGATGCCATCATGTCAATATGGTCCAAAATCTCTGAGGAATGCTTCCAGCACCTTGTTGAATCTCTGCCACGAAGAATTGAGGCAGTTCTGAAGGCAAAAGGGGGTCCAACCCCTTACTAGCATGGTGTACCTAATAAAGTGGCCAGTGAGTGTATATATATATATGCATTCTATGTGTCTATATCTATTCTTTCGTTTCTGTTAGAAACCCTGTCATTGGGCTCCATTATATGTCCATTTTGCATGCCTGCGAGAAAATCTCGCCATACGGATACCATACGGATTACATACGAATGCTTACATGCGCAAAATACGCGACCACACCTTGATTACGGATGACATACGGAGCACTATTTAGGGGTCATTCATCCGTATTATGCATATAAAATACTGACCGTATTTTGCGTCGGTTAGTGTGTCCCCAGCCTAAGAATTAATCTCTATCATAGCGCATGGCGGGTCGGCCATGCGAGGTTTTTATAGCCACGACCTTCCGGGATCTTCCTGGTGATCCAATCAGAGCAGGAGCAGAACCTAACATGTGACCTCCGATCTCCAATGACAGATTGTGCCATGGGCATGCTCAGTGGACCGAAAGGAGGACTTAGTCCCTGGAGTAGCTCGCTGCTGACCAGCATGCATTGCTATAGCTGGACCAGAGATGGCAGCAGCAACCAAACCCACAGTTATAGTCTGAGCTGGGTGCTGGGATCAACGAGCTTGCTGAGCAGTCTCCTCTGTGGCTGGAGAGGAATGGGAGACCGCAGAACGCAAGGCTCAGAATTGCTCCTGTGCAGTGTCCAGAGCCTGACACCTAACAGCGAGTATACTCATTGCTAAGTTTGATTCCGAGTATTTGGAAGTGCTCAGAGATTTAGTTTCTATGATTTGCAGCTACTTGACAGCCTAAATACATGTGGGGATTGTCTGTTTGTTAGGGAATTCCCACATGTATTCAGCCTGTTAAGTAGCTGCAAATCATGCAGCTTTGGTAACAGAGACTAAATCTCCAAATTCTCGGATATCACCCAAACATGCTCGGGAAAACCTGAGCAAAGAGTATACTCGCTCATCACAATTCAAAACTAATTATACAAAATCAAAATTCCTGATATTGTACTAGTGTAACTAGAAGATATGATGCTATTTTGAAGGCAAAAGGTGATGACAACAGATATTCATTTGCTTTAGATTTCATTTTTGTTGCTTCACTTTTTATTTTATTATTTGATAAAAATAAACTGTTAACACTAGATATGAGTAGAACAGGCAAAACTCAAATTTGCTGGTTCTCCAGTATTTTTCTGTGAAATTAGATTCACAAACAAGTTATTATTTTTTAATTTAAAGTCCCTTACTCTGCTCTGGTGTCTCTCCAAACTCCATAGTATAATATGTAAATATATGAAACTACTTATACTCACCTTACTGTTTACCTTTTTGCTCCTCTCCATCTCCCGTCTGGTTCTTGCTGCAAGCGCTGAATCCTCGGGCCTCCACCATCTAGGCTGGGACTGTTGACTAGGGAGGGCTGTGAGTAAATGTGCATAAGTTCATGATATCATGATGTCCTGGGCCTCATCAGAGCCAGTTCTGCCAGATTAACATATGAGACTTGGGGATTCAGCACTCAAGGTGGTATTAAGAAGATGCAATGGGGAATGAATTGGTAATATTGAGGATCAGAGGCTCCAGAGATGTGAGTGGCAAGGTGAGTATAAGTTACTAGGGCTGGCGGAACGCACCAACTAATAAAAGATGGTAATAAGGTGCATTTGCAGCCCGGGATCCACAGTGCAGAGATGGAAAACTGCTGCTTAGTAATGGCGGAGCACTAACTAAACACCGGCGGGTTAACCACTGACCCTGTGTGAACAGGAGCGAACTCTGTTACCTCACAGAGCCACTGGAGCACATGCCAGAGCCTGTTTATCCTCACAGGACTCGGCAGGGGAGCGCTAGTGCAAAGATACAGGGCTCTCTCCAAGGACAGATGGTTAGAGTCCCTCTAGCCCCACTAGCGTTCAGCACCACAACAGCGATGCCTGAACAGATGCTTATAGAATGCTGTGCCCTGTTAACAGACACAGGGAGCAGCTGATATTTGCTTACTGCACTAAGTGCATACAGCGCAGCGCTGGTGGATGCCACTCACCAGCCAAAGCTTAGGACTGGAAAGAGCATAAGACGCTCACGGCACCGCTCTAACGGATGCTGCTGTACCTGCGGTACTGAAGTGCCGTGTGCTGAATAACGCCCTCAGGCACTAATGTGTGAGCGGAGTTGAGAGCACTGTGGCACTGGGCAGAGCCAGTACTCGGTGCTGACTCGAAACCCTTGACCCTACAAACATGCGTATCAAAGGGAGGGGAATTATAATGAGTCATTCACCAGTCTCAGACATCCATAATCATACACGTTGTTCAGCAACAAATCTCTATACTAGCGCATGGCCGTGCAACCATGCAACTCTTTTATAGCAGCGTCCTTCCTAGTGGTCCAATGGGAGCAGCAATAGGACCTGAGCATGTGACCTCAGACCTCCAATGAGAGGACTTCCTACGGGCATGCTCAGTGGGCCGAAAGAAGGACTTAGTCCCAAGAGCTGCTCGCTGCTGGCTATTGCAGGTTACTATAGCTGAACCCTGATTGGCTGCAGTAACCAAGCCAACAGTAGTAGAGAGAGCATGACGCCGGGAATGATGTCTTTGCTGAGTAGGCTCCTCTGCGGCCAAAGAGGAATGGGAGACCGCAAAAGGCAAGGCTCAGAATTCCTCCTGTGCAGAGGCAGGAACTGACGCCTAACAATAAGTATTATATTTTTGTAATGTTAAACATTTTGACAGCTACTTTTGGTTCAGAAAAGTGACTGCCATTTTGTTGAATTAACACAAAAGGGAATTGCAAAAGATCCTCATTTTTGCAAATGCAGACTTTTGTAATTTTCAAGTAAAATGTAATTCCCATTGAACAGATTCGTTCATCTGTAATTAAGAATGCAATTTTTAAAGCATAATTTTGCAGCTTTTTTCCACACTTGCTGTAAACCCTTGCACAATAGTTTTCATTGATAGAGCTTTGGACAAAAAGATGAGATTATAATTTAAACAAGTTGTCCACTACTTGGACAACTCCTTGTCATACACCATGCTTGGCCCTGATAAAATAAAAAAGCTTATACTCACCTCCTGGGTTGGCACCATTTCTAGGGTGTTGCCACTCTCTCTCCCCGAGGCTCTCATGCTGTTGTTGTGACACCCAATCAGCACTGGTGTCACTGTCTCCGACTTGTGTCAAATTGAAGGTAAAGAAGTAGTCAATGATCAGCTGCAGTCCTGATTTTCTCTTCATGTTCAATTAGAAACAAGGTGGGGACAGTGATGCCAGTGTTGATTAGACGCACGGCTCATGTGTCATAGCAACCACACAAGAGCCTCGGGAACGCAAGTGCCGATACCACTAGAATGGTGCTGGAACATGAGGCGAATAAGCCTTTTTATTTTATCGGGGCCAAACATTTACATCAAGAAGATGTTGTCCTAGTAGTGGACTACACCTTTAAATATCTGTATACTGAGAAGCACAACATGTTTGGCCAGTCTTATCAGTTTCATTTGTCTTTGAAAGCTTAAAGTTTCAATTATGTTTATTAATGTATTTTATTAGAATGAATGTTTCTTTTTGATTAAATGGGAACAATTGCTTCTTTAAGGTAAAGGTCTGTGAATATGTGATTAATCAGACTGAAATGACACTGCAGACGACTTATGCCATGCTTCGTTATCACAATGATTGATTTTAGTCTCTGCTGCTGGGGGAAAAAATATCAGCTAATAACTGCAGTACCAAAGCTCCAGATGTCATTGATAGCACAAATCATTCTTTCACATTCCATATTATTTGCCTCATTTGTAAGGATGCGGACACAGAAAATGATCTGTTGGATTGTGAAATTATTGCAAGAATTCGACACCCATATTTAGCCACAGAACACATTTCAGCACTCAGAAGTTCAAAACTACTGTTCAAGGACTTAGATTTCTCTTTTTATAGAGCACTTCATTATAAATGGACTTTTGTGCTTTTTTTCTCACTGTTTATAAATTTTAATAAAGGGTTTAAATCCATCTTTTGGGTTTAGTAGTGCACATTTTAAATTACATTCTTTACAAATGGCTTGAAGCACACCATCCTTAATCCTGTACATTCAAATTCATTTAGATGAATGGTTTGGTTTATATTTTAAGATAGGCATAATGACTATAGCATATTAAAAAAAGAATTTGTCATCTGAAATTTTGGAAGGATCAATATGGTAATCTTGTGCTATATTCTTTTTCGGTTTTGAATAGAAGAATGCATAAAGTACAGGTTATGCTGAGCAGTTGATGAATGGTATAGATATTAATGTGCATTTAAGTGTTGGAATCTCAGAATCTTCATGTCAAAGGCTAAATTATTAGGAAGAAACTTAAACTGTAAAAATGACATATTCAGAAAAATCCAAGTTATGATATTGGCATGTATTTTTATAACTAGTCTCTATAGATTTTCATAAATGGCAAAGCATGTTCCTAGCCAACATTAATTAACATTGTCTACTTATGGTGGCTTCAAACTTCAGCCTTGGAATCTGACTGTCAATGATTGCCTCAGGGTTAAACAGAATGGTTGGAACATTACGATTTCATTGCTGTCCCATAATGAGTTTCTTAAATGATCTGAGAAAACTGTAAAATAAGTTGCTGGGATGATGTTATTAATATAACTTATATCCTTTATAACACAAACAATAAATTATAGTGCTAAAGAAATTTTAGGTAAGAGATGCATGCAGACAAAAAAAATGTTTTCAGAAAAAACATATTCTATATGCAGTATGCTAAATAAAACTAAACCTAATGGATTAAGGCATCCATTAAGCTAATTGTGAACAAAAAAACTAATTTAATCAGTAATTTAAGTCAGAAAACCTATTTTTGCAGTAATAAAGCTTTGACCTGAGCACCTTTATGTAGGGTACCCCTAAGAATCCAATTACTACAGCAATCAATCTTTCTGAAGCAGGCGTAAATAAACTAAAAAACTATTGTAACAAAAAAGAATATTAAAACAAGACATTAATATGAGTTTTACTCGTCGCAGGACTTGCTATGCAAAGTCAAAGAACATACAGGATTATAGTCAATGGAGCTTTACCTAATTTCAGTGATTACTCACATTTTTTATATAAATACCTTACTGATTAATTAATTTTGACGCAACATAATTCAAAGAAACTGCCAAATTCAGAAGCATGTTGACAAAAAGCATCCATACTTTTGAGAACCCAAAAACCAGTGTATCACACAGTCTATTAATCCCAATGGGTACTGTGCACAACATCATTTCCCTTGAGTTTGCATTCCAGGGAAACTTTTACAGTGGTAAAAAAGCTTCCTCAAAGTAGACAACTTTTTAAATTTATTGGCCATCATAAAGACTATGTAAAAAAACTTACAGAACATACAAATAAATAAATGACACCTCCATTTTTTTTAAATCAATACTTTTTTAAAATTATTATACCACATTTAAGGCAACACACTTAAAACAATTAAAACCACAGATTCTATGCATGACCTATGGTCCTCAGTCAAAGTACCTAAACATGGGTTTATACATTGTGTGGTCATGAATTCCAGGTATACAGATGTAAGATATTTGCAATACTAGATAATCACAGAAATAGATATAGACAGCCACCACTACACCACTAAAGCTATTTGATACTGTGATACACACCAAGGAAAAACCTATATGGAGAACCAAACTAGAGAAAGTCTTGGTTTAGAAGAACATCAGTACACATGTAAGAGAACAAACAATCTGAATACTAAAACCTGTAAAGTTTTATTGGATACTATAACTGAAACAAAAGACATACAAGTACATACAAAAATGTGTGACACTCCCCTCTTCTTCATCTGGTTTCTATGCTATTTATTTGAATTTATTACACTCTTTTTATATTTTTTGTGTTCCTTTTGTCTCAATACAGTTGCTATTCTTCATGTTTTGCAATCATCTTTTGGACATATTACCCCTGTATATATGATATGGTTCCCCCCCAAAAAAGATAATTTTTTAAATTTTTTAATTTAAGATAACATCTCGAAAACATTAATCCCCTTCAAAATACTGTCCATTAGATTAAATGCATTCGTCCCAATTGTTTTTCCTCTGTTCAAAACATTTTTATTTTCTTCAGAACAAATTCTGTTAAGTGCCTCCATTGATTTTTTTTTAACTTCTTCTATACCCTGAAAACACTTTCCCTTTAGGTTTTTCTTCATTCTTGGGACTAAAAAGAATTTGTATGGGGTTAGTTTGGGCAAGGAGTGAGAAACCGTTGTCATACTGTCTTATGTTAAAAACTTGTTTATTTTCAACACAGTGTGGGCAGATGCATTATCATGATGATCGTCACAATTCAGGTCATTTTTTTTCTCACTGACTCATGCAATCTCTTCAGCACTTGCAGATAGTATTGTTGGCTCACTACAGTGCCCTAAGGAACAAATTCAATGTGAACAACTCTTTTGATATATAGAAAAACAAACCATCATGGACTTTGAATTTGATTTGACTTGCAGTGTTTTTTTTGTCTGGGGTGATGAAGCTGTCTTTCATTGGCTGCACTGCTGTTATGTTTCAGGTTCATACACGTAACCCCAAGATTCATCCCCTGTGATTACTTTTGACAAAAAATCAGGGTAAATTTGTGCCTGTTCTTTCACTTTTTGACACATTTTTTGATGGTTCTCCCTCTGGTCAAATAACAGGAAACAGAATTCGATATAGTCACATTGCTACATATAGTTTGACATCGCAAAATAGCAAAGAGCTTTAAGAGGGACTTAAGAAAACAATCACCCTGTCTGCTGCAATGGTTTCACATGAGCACAACTTGGCCAACTGAGCAGAGAGCATGTCTACTAAGCGTACCTAGCAGGAGAGAGAAGCACTGTCAACCCACTTGCCTACAGAAAATAATTCTAGTTTTCTTTGGATACCCTCTTGTATCTGTACTAGTGATGAGAGAGTACACTTGTTGCTCGGGTTTTCCAAGCCTGGTTGGGTGATCTCTGAGTATTTTGGCATGCTCGGAGATTTAGTGTTTGTCGACGCAGCTGCATGATTTGCGGCTACTAGACAGGCTGAATACATGTGGAGATTGCATGTTTGTTAGGAATTCCACACATGTATTCAGGCTGCTGTCTAGCAGCCGCAAATCATGCAGCTGTGTCGAAAAACACTAAATCTCTGAGCAAAATACTCGGAGATCACCCGAGCATGTTCAGGAAAATCTAAGCAACGTGTATATTCGCTCATCACTAATCTGTACATCTCTGAGGGGGTTAACTTATATTTCCTCACTCAGGTTCTATTGTGGAGATTTTGTATTTTCTGAAAAACAAATCCCTTTGTTATTGCTATATAATTTTTTTTATATGTAGTCTTATGTGTGTCTTTTTTTCCTCACCGTTAGTATCTAATAATCTTTACATTTTTTTGCATTCAGATTGTTCTCTTACATGGGTACCGGTGCTCTTTACAACAAGAAATTATCTCTTTTAGTAATACTAGTTAATCACATACAAATACACACAATGCCTACTTCGAAGCCCCATGTAATCAATGATTTTCATTAGTTAAGTTTGGGTGATTTACTTCTATCCTTTCAAATTAGTAAATCTATTAACATTTGTTGTAAAAGAGACTTTTTTAATGTGTGTTTTAATAGAAGAGGTTTTTGTGCATTGCTGAAAACGCCAACTTTGAACCTATTTCTTACATTTTTATTGACAAGGAAAAATAAATGCTGGTTTAATAAAAGTACAGTGGGGGAAATAAGTATTTGATCCCTTGCTGATTTTGTAAGTTTGCCTTCTGACAAAGACATGAAAAGTCTACAATTTTAGGGGTAGGTTAATTTTAACATTGAGAGGTAGAATATCAAAAATAAAATCCAGAAAATCACATTGTATAAATTATATAAATTTATTTGCATTTTGCAGTGAGAAATAAGTATTTGATCCCTCTGGTAAACAACCCTTGTTGGCAAGCACAGCAGTCAGACTTTTTTTGTAGTTGATGATGAGGTTTGCACACATGTCAGGAGGAATTTTGGTCCACTCCTCTTTGCAGATCATCTCTAAGTCATTAAGATTTTGAGGCTGTGGTTTGGCAACTTGGAGCTTCAACTCCCTCCACAAGTTTTCTATGGGATTAAGGACTGGGGACTGGCTAGGCCACTCCATGATCTTAATGTGCTTCTTTTTGAGCCAATCCTTTGTTGCCTTGGCTGTATGTTTTGGGTCATTGTCTTGCTAGAAGATCCAGCCACGACTCATTTTTAATGTCTTAACAGAGGGAAGGAGGTTGTCACTCAGGATTTTACAGTACATGGCTCCATTCATTTTCCCATTGATGCAGTGAAGTTGTCATGTGCCCTTAGCAGAGAAACGCCCCTAAAGCATAATGTTTCCACCTCCATGCTTGACAGTGGGGACTTTGTTTTTTGGGTCATAGGCAGCATTTCTCTTCCTCCAAACACGGTTATTTGAGTTAATGCCAAAGAGTTAAATTTTTGTCTCATCTGACCACAGCACCTTCTCCCAATCACTCACAGAATCATCCAGGTGTTCACTGGCAAACTTCAGACAGGCCTGTACATGTGCCTTCTTTAACAGGGGGACCTTGCGGACACTGCAGGATTTGAAACCTTGATGGTTTAATGTGTTACCAATGGTTTTCTAGGTGACTGTGGTCCCAGCTGCCTTGAGATGATTAACAAGTTCCCCCTGTGAAGTTTTAGACTGATTCCTCACCTTCCTCATGATCAAGGATACCCCACGAGGTGAGATTTTGCATGGTGCCACAGATCAATGTCAATTGACAGTCATTTTGTATTTCTTCCATTTTCTTACTATTGCACCAACAATTGTCTCCTCACCCAGAGTCTTACTTATAGTTTTGTAGCCCACTCCAGCTTTGTGCAGGTCTATGATCTTGTCCCTGACATCCTTACAAAGCTCTTTGGTCTTGCCCATGTTTTAGACGTTAGAGTCTGACTAATTAATTGAATCTGTGGACAGGAGTCTTTTATAATGGTGACTTTGTAAGACAGCTGTCTATAATGCAGGTAATGAGTTGATTAGAAGCTTCTATCTGGTCTCTAGGAGCCAGTACTCTTAATGCTTGGTAGAGGATCAAATACTTATTTATCACTGCAGAAAGCAAATGAATTTATATAGTTTCTACAATGTGATTTTCTGGATTTTATTTTTTGATATTCTCTCAATGTTATAATTAACCTACCCTTAAAATTATAAACTGTTCATGTCTTTGTCAGTGGGCAAACTTACAAAATCAGCAAAGGATCAAATACTTATTTCCCCCACTGTACATCACACTTTGTAAGATGTACATTCTTTCAATTTCCCTTAAACTTGTCCCGCAGTGTAGAAATTGTGAAAGTAATTGTCATGAGTAAATCACATTCTGTGCCACAGTGGCTTTGAATAATAGTGATCAATATATCAGTAAACTTTTATATATTAAATAGTGCATTTTAAAATGAAATATAAATTTAGAGAAATAATAGAACCTGTAATGATTCACACTTTGGGAAGGATCAGCATGGTATTATAAGTAACAAATAAAGCCTGATACTTTTCTTTTTGTAGGAAATGCAAATAACTTTGCTCATAAAAATAATACTTTCAATTACAGTATGTGTTATTTTGACAAATTAACATGGTTTCAGCTACTGTGTAAATGAAGGGCACCTCCATCCATAAAATTTTGTTTTTTAAATTCATATTGCTCCTAAAATTTATATTTGGATTTTTGGGTAAGAATTTAGATATAACTGAGTCATTCTCAGTATAAACCAGTATTTTAATATCCCCTATTCCTTCCATGGAGCTGGTTAAAGGTAGTGACAAAACTATATTTAATTTTATTATCAGCTAGGGAATTTTTTCCTTGTGTCTGATTGTCCTCAGATTTGTTGCTAGTTAGTCAATCAGCTTATTTCAACTTTCTCGTTCATTTATAAGCATCTGTCAAAATGTTGGCATTGTATCTGTTGTCCCTGAACCTCATTTGTAGAACTCTCTTTCAAAATTATCATTAGAGCAATTTTTCTTTATGCACCAATAATGACTGTAAGGCCGGTGTCACACTAGAGAGGAATACGGACGAGTGCTATGCGATAAAAAAATGCATCTGGCATCACACCGGGGGACATTGAGGTTGCCCGACAAGCAAGGCAACCCACACAAGCAGGACTCGTGCCATCACCACCCCCAACCAACCATGATTTGTAGTTTTTTTTTCTTTTGCTTATTTTTTTTTCTCTTTGTCGGTTAAATATAATATAAGCCAACTTTGATATAGCCATATGGCTAAAATATGGTATTTTGGAGCGAAAAATATATATTTTTGGAGTTAAAAAGTTAATTCAATGTGAGTCTTTGGTGATGTTATGACGTGCTAGGTGATGTGTTTTTTTACCTATTTCATACATTATTATTATAACCTATGCCGCCATAAACACGTTTAGTCCTTCCTAAAATTTAGGTCCAATAGCTAAGAAGCTCTGCCTAGGAAACAAACATGCAAGTCTTTTGCTTGTATAAAAAGCAGCATATAATGTGAAAGGACAAATGTGGGAGTAAAAATAATGAAACAACATTGAAAAAAAAATTTGAATGGATGAGAGCATTACATTTTATACAAGGAGAACACATCATCATCATAGAGGTTGAATACATGCCGTAATGTAAGTAAAAGGTGCTTCTCTGCAGAAATACACTTGCGCATCTTGGTATCCTTAAAGGTGATCCCAGGGCACACTATCTCTATCAGAATATCAAATGTGGGCATGCTCATCTGACAATACAGGTAGAACTTGTCAGGATGGCTAAGTAGAGGAGCATATAGACGGTAGAAAAGCCCTTTAGTCAGCTGTTGCCTCCAAAGCGGTTGTACCCACATTCGTCTCCGCCTCCTCGGATCCACCAAAACGTTGAGACATAACCTAGTGTAAAAGAACCCGATGAGTAGTGTTGAAAGTAAGCCTGTCTGACAGGTTTGACACAAAGCAGAAAAAGCACAACACAAGCACAGACTCTAATGCAAAGATGGGAGGGTGTCACCTGTTTTCACACGGATACTTAGATGCAAGGAAATCGCATCCTCGCATTGCAAACGGATTACATACGAATCACTGCTCACGAAACATTGATGAGATTCTCGTCCGTCAAATTGGACCGATTTTTTTATACGTTAAGTGTGACTCCAGCCTAATGCAAATTCTTAATACATTTTGGAAAATGTCCACTAAAGGAGACCAGATAGCTGTTAACATTCACATTTTTTAAATGAGTGAATGTGTGTATCCCACCTTTGTCATCTCCTGAAATGACCTAATCCAAAAATTCAATACTTGATTCTGAGTAACAGAAGGAAAATTCGAAACTGCACAGATTTTAATTCAATTTATCAGCAAACACTTAGGCTTTGTTAGGCGTCATGATCCTCCCGCTGCATGGGATAGATGCTAGGCCTTATCTGCCTCTGCGGTCCCCCATTTTGGCCCAGCAGCTCAGATTGCAGCTCAGCACATACAGTGGGGAAAAAAAGTATTTAGTCAGTCAGCTATAGTGCAAGTTCCACCACTTAAAAAGATGAGAGGCGTCTGTAATTTACATCATAGGTAGACCTCAACTATGGGAGACAAACTGAGAAAAAAAAATCCAGAAAATCACATTGTCTGTTTTTTTTCATTTTATTTGCATATTATGGTGGAAAATAAGTATTTGGTCAGAAACAAGCAATCAAGATTTCTGGCTCTCACAGACCTGTAACTTCTTCTTTAAGAGTCTCCTCTTTCCTCCACTCATTACCTGTAGTAATGGCACCTGTTTAAACTTGTTATCAGTATAAAAAGACACCTGTGCACACCCTCTAACAGTCTGACTCCAAACTCCACTATGGTGAAGACCAAAGAGCTGTCAAAGAACACCAGAAACAAAATTGTAGCCCTGCACTAGGCTGGGAAGACTGAATCTGCAATAGCCAACCAGCTTGGAGTGAAGAAATCAACTGTGGGAGCAATAATTAGAAAATGGAAGACATACAAGACCACTGATAATCTCCCTCGATCTGGTGCTCCACGCAAAATCCCACCCAGTGGGGTCAGAATGATCACAAGAACGGTGAGCAAAAATCCCAGAACCACGCGGGGGGACCTAGTGAATGAACTGCAGAGAGCTGGGACCAATGTAACAAGGCCTACCATAAGTAACACACTACGCCACCATGGACTCAGATCCTGCAGTGCCAGACGTGTCCCACTGCTTAAGCCTGTACATGTCTGGGCCCGTCTGAAGTTTGCTAGAGAGCATTTGGATGATCCAGAGGAGTTTTGGGAGAATGTCCTATGGTCTGATGAAACCAAACTGGAACTGTTTGGTAGAAACACAACTTGTCGTGTTTGGAGGAAAAAGAATACTGAGTTGCATCCATCAAACACCATACCTACTGTAAAGCATGGTGGTGGAAACATCATGCTTTGGGGCTGTTTCTCTGCAAAGGGGCCAGGACGACTGATCCGGGTACATGAAAGAATGAATGGGGCCATGTATCGTGAGATTTTGAGTGCAAACCTCCTTCCATCAGCAAGGGCATTGAAGATGAAACGTGGCTGGGTCTTTCAACATGACAATGCTCCAAAGCACACCGCCAGGGCAACGAAGGAGTGGCTTCGTAAGAAGCATTTCAAGGTCCTCGAGTGGCCTAGCCAGTCTCCAGATCTCAACCCTATAGAAAACCTTTGGAGGGAGTTGAAAGTCCGTGTTGCCAAGCGAAAAGCCAAAAACATCACTGCTCTAGAGGAGATCTGCATGGAGGAATGGGCCAACATACCAACAACAGTGTGTGGCAACCTTGTGAAGACTTACAGAAAACGTTTGACCTCTGTCATTGCCAACAAAGGACATATCACAAAGTATTGAGATGAAATTTTGTTTCTGACCAAATACTTATTTTCCACCATAATATGCAAATAAAATGAAAAAAAAACAGACAATGTGATTTTCTGGATTTTTTTTTCTCAGTTTGTCTCCCATAGTTGAGGTCTACCTATGATGTAAATTACAGACGCCTCTCATCTTTTTAAGTGGTGGAACTTGCACTATTGCTGACTGACTAAATACTTTTTTTCCCCACTGTATGTCGGTCCCTTACTCAGACTTGTGCTACATGCTTGGTTGCA
The DNA here is from genome assembly GCF_039654945.1 of Dendrobates tinctorius. NCBI lineage: Eukaryota > Metazoa > Chordata > Amphibia > Anura > Dendrobatidae > Dendrobates > Dendrobates tinctorius. The sequence goes on from NW_027361908.1 coordinate 8,005,030, forward strand.
GCTTGCCCTTCAGCTAAGTCTATGGGAACCAATAATGCGCAGGTTCAGTCCTGCGCTCTGGATTCAAGAGATCATTTTACTGAGCATGTCCATGATGTGGCATCTTTTCATTGGTGGTGGGACGTCACCTGCTCAGGTGATGTGGCAACTCCAGATTGGCCTGCGGGCGATGTCACGGCCGGCTGGGCATGAGTGTTTGGGGTGGAGCTTAGTGTATAAATGGCTATCTGAGGTGCATGCTGGTGCTCTAGTATCACTTATGTTATGGTGTGTGAGTGTGGATACTCTACCATTCTGTCTGCAGGTTGAGTGAGTCTGTCTAAGCCCTGGGACTGTACTCGTAGGCAGGCAGTTAGCGTCAGTGGGGGTAATTAGTCTCTTGGCTTAGCACCATTTCCCTTCCTGTGCGGTTAGCACAGTTGAGTTTCTGGGCAAGTCCAACCCTTAGCCTACAGGGTATTATATATGGCATCATAAAAGTTTCTCGTGCTTTATCCCTGTGATATTTAACAGGGTATTGCACGTAGTATTCTTTTGTTCAGTACTGCTCTGTGAAGTAATAGTGCGTGGTACTCAGTGTTCTGTTTGCACTGTGTGGCGTTAACACAGTGTGTTCAAGCAATCGCTCGCTGTTTAGTTTCCGTCATTGTTCACTAGCAGCAGTTAAATATCTCTGCACGGTGGACCCGGTTTGCAATTGATTTTAATTTAGTGCAATCTGCCAAGCATATCAGTATACTAGCACCAGGGTGTGGCTAGAAATGACAGACGAGCAGCAACTCCAGCGATACATCTAACAGCTCAAGAGCAGGTTGTCCTCTCTTGAGCAGGTGGCTTCTGCTGTCGATTTTGCTGCTGTGGCAGCTCAGGCAGCTAGCAAAGCACCCTCTATGGTTTTTGCTGTGATGACTGTTCCACCTGTGCCATGTTTTCGCTGCCTGACAAATTTTCCGGGGACAGCAAGACCTGCAGAGGTTTCGTTAATCAGTGGTCTATTCACCTAAAGTTACAGGCTGCACAATTCCCAACTGAGCAAATCAAGGTGGGATTTGTGATTTCGCTCTTGTCAGGCAGAGCATTGGAGGGGATTCGCCATTGTGGGAGCGAGATGACCCACTGATTCGTAATGCCTCTCTTTTTTGGGTGCTCTGAAATAGGTCTTTTGGGGTCAAAAGTAACCCATGATACCGCACTCCAACTCCTGGCATTGACTCAGGGTTTGTCCATGGTGGTCAATTTGCCATCCAATTTCATACTTTGGCTACTGAGTTGGAGTGGCCTGATAAGGTCCTGATACCTATCTTTTGGAGGGGTTTGACATATCATGTCAGAGATGCTTTGGCCAATAAAGAGATTCCCACTACTCTGTAGGAGTTGATATTCATTTCCTCTCACATAGATCTTCGGCACACTGAGTGAGGATTGGAGCGAGCTCAGAGTATATCTGTGATTCGGCTGGTTCTGAACTTCGCCAATGTCATGAATCCACCAACTCAGGCAGATGATCCTGTGGAGGCAATGGATGTCTCCCACAGATGTCTCTACCACCCGCTCTGTACTTTGTTTTGCCTGCAGGCAGACCTGCCATTTTGCCAATAAATGCCCTGAGCATCAGAAGAAGTCATAGCGTCTAGTGGTTTTAGGGAAGGGAGAGGCTCACTAGTTTCAGTAGATGTGGCTTCACTTCTGAAAGTGAAACAGCCAATCAGAGCGATAGTAATATTCCATCAATGAAATGTGATGAAATATTACAATCCAGCCATTCCCGATACTGCAATAGCATCAGACATGGCTGGAGGCACTAATCTGATTCCCCCACACCGGTTGGCAGGGGCGATCGGCCCCCGCCATGGACTGACGGCAGCGATCGGCCGTCGCGATCTGCTCCCCCTCCCCTTCCATCCACTCCCCCCACAGTCCGATCACCCCCTCACCTTCCACAATGCCTCCGAGTTCCACTCTGGCTCCCGGTGTCCTGTTTCCCGGACCATTGGCGCCGGAATCTGCAATGCTGCAGATTCATTTATTTTGATCACTATGATAAACTCTCACAGTGATCAAAATAAAAAAGTAAATAAACCTCCCCTTTATCACCCCAATAGGTGAGGACAAATAATAAAATAAAGAAAATATTTTTATTTTTCCATTAGGGTTAGAAATAGGGTTAGGGTTGGAATTAGGGTTAGGGTTAGATATAGGGTTAGGGTTGGAATTAGGGTTAGGGTTGGAATTAGGGTTAGAATTAGGGCAAGGGTTGGATTTAGGGTTAGGGTTGGAATTAGGGTTGGTCTTGGAATTAGGGTTGGGATTAGGTTGAGGGTTGTAATTAAGGTTAGGGTTGGAATTAGGGTTAAGATTAGGGTTAGGGGTGGGTTGGGGTTGGGATTAGGATTAGGCTTGTGGTTAGGGTTAGAGTTGGGATTAGGGTTAGGGGTGTGTTGGGGTTAGGGTTGTGGCTAGGGTTATGATTAGGGTTGGGATTAGGGTTAGGGGTGTGTTGGGGTTAGGGTTGGAGTTAGAATTGAGGGATTTCCACTGTTTAGGCAGATCACAGGTTCTCCAAACACGACATTGTGCCACCATTTATTCCAGCCAATTTTGCATTCAAAAAGTCAAACAGTGCTCCCTCCATTCCAAGCCCCGACGTGTGCCCAAACAGTGGTTTACCCCCACATATGGGATATCAGCGTACTCAGGAAAAATTGCACAACAACTTTGGGGGTCTAATTTCTCCTGTTACCCTTGGAAAAATAAAAAATTGGGGGCTAAAAAAATTATTTTGTGGAAAAAAATGATTTTTTATTTTCACGGCTCTGCGTTGTAAACTTCTGTGAAGCACTTGGGGGTTCAAAGTGCTCACCACACATCTAGATATTATTATACTTTTTCTACCCCGTTAAGAAATGTGGCTTTACCTCTGATATTAGGGGGCCTATATTAGCAGCACACTTGCATTATTATATATTTGCTTGTGTGATATTTTATTATCAGCAGCTAGTGGCTATATTATTATTATGACCATCATTATTATTATGACCATCTTATATTGTGGGGACTACATTTGTTTCAGTCCCTTGGATTTTTTAAGTGTTTTTAAACTGTGTGTTGTGTTTTTGGTTCTGTAAACAATAAACTATATTTTGTTATATATATTGGTATTTTGTGTGGTGATTCTAAAAAAGTTATTGCATTGTTCTTTCTACTGTGCTCTAGTGTATTTTCTACATGCAATTTAGCGATCCCAGTGGGGTTTATTTCCCCTGTCATTTAATGATGGTGCCCGCTTAATTACCTTATACATCCCAAACAGTGGTTTATGACCACATATGAGGTATCGGTGTAATCAGGAGAAATTGCCCAACAAATTTTATGATCCATTTTGTTCTCTTGCCCATGTGAAAATGAAAAACTGAGGCTAAAAGAAAATTTTTGTGAAAAAAAGTACTTTTTATTATGGATCAATTTGTGAAGCACCTTGGGGTTTAAAGTGCTCACTATGCATCTAGATAAGTTCCTTGGAGGGTCTAGTTTCCAAAATGGGGTCACTTGTGGGGGAGCTCCAATGTTTTTAAGCACATAGGGACTCTCCAAGTGCGACATGGCAACCGCTAAATATTCCAGCATATTTTCCATTCAAAAAGTCAAATGGCGCTCCTTCCCTTCTGAGCCCTGTCGAGCACCTAAAGAGTGGTTTATGACCATATATGAGGCATCAGTATACTCAGGAGAAATTGCCCAACACATTTTAGGATCCATTTTATCCTGTTACCCATGTGAAAATGAAAAAAAATGATGCTAAAAGAAAATTTTTGTTGGAAAAATTAAAATGTTCATTTTTTCCTTCCACGTTGCTTTAGTTCCTGTGAAGCACCTGAAGGGTTAATAATCTTCTTGAATGTAGTCTTGAGTAGCTTGAGGGGTGCAGTTTTAGAATGGTGTCACTTTTGGGTATTTTCTGCCATATAGACCCCTCAAAGTGACTTCAAATGTGAGGCGGTCCCTAAAAAAATGGTTTTGTAAATTTTGTTGTAAAAATGAGAAATCGTTGGTCAACTTTTAACCCTTATATCTTACTAACAAAAAAAAATTTGTTAACATAATGTGTGTGTGGAGAATATGTGCTGGAGTCTGTGTGGCTGTGTGTGTGCGGGGCTGTGCCAGGCTCTGCCGGACCTGTGTGGGGCAGTGCCATCCTCTGCCGGTGCTGTGCTGGGCCTGTGCAGGCTATACCGGTGCTGTGCGGGCTGTGCAGGCATCGTCCGATGGGATACTTGTCCCATCCAGCTATGCCCACTACAGTGACAGCATTAGCGGATGATGGGAAAGTAGTATTCCCATCATCTGGCTAATGTGGTGTATGTAAAAAAAAAGACATACAGTACATACACATAACATACAACACATAACATAGAGTACATACTCACCACACAGACCTAATTCCCCGAAGCCATCGATCACCTGTAAAAAAATTAAAATAATAAAGCAACCTTAATCCCATTAATAGCGAGGGTACGACGTCGATCTCCCTTGGAGAGCAGCCGCATCAGCTGATTCGACTGCTCTCCAGGGGTTCCAGCGATGCAGTGGCGCTGCGCAGCCAGCCAATCACAGTAATGCCACTACAAAGAAGACAGCGGCTTTACTGTGATTGGCTAACACATGCCAGGAGGGAGATCTGAATATTGCGAGGTGAGTAGTGAAATTTACTCGCTAGGATTCGAGTACCGCGAGTACCTCATTACTCGCCGAGTACCGAATCCTAATGAGTATACTCACTCATCCCTACTCATTATGAAACCCCTACCCTTGGTATGCATGTGTTGTGCAGCCTAGCCTGTTAAGCACCCAGGCTTAGGTGTAGGTAAAGGCAGAGTCAGAGACTGGAATCAGTGTCCACCGGTGGCTCTATACGCCACGGTGCACCTGCTCGACACTCCACCATAGTCAACATCTATAGTGGCATCCGCAGGTGCAACGCCACGCACTCAGAAGGTCTAGAGGGACTCTGACCCCGTGTCCTTGGGGCAGAGTTCTGTGACCGCATTCTGTGAGTTTAAACAGACTCCAGCATTTATGTTCCACGGTAGTGCGGCTCTGTGACGAAAGAGTCCGCTCCTGTACACGCCAGGTAACTAGTAACCTGTGTGTGGTCTTTTATACCGCCATATAGCATCCGCCATTACCAAGCAGCAGTTTACCACCTATGCACGGTGGACCCCGGGCTGCAAACACACCCTATTATCATCTTTATTATTTTGTGCATTCCACCAGTCCTAACATCATCAGTACATGACTATATTGCCAAAACTATCATCAGTAATAAACACATCACAGGAACCAGCCTTAGTACAATACAGCCCAAGATCCAACATCAGTACTTTGATCCAGTACAATAACCACTATCAGTAAATGAATACAACACTAGAACCACAATTACTACATAGCCATCATCATTAAACAAATAAAGCACTAAAGCCAACATCAGTACCTGTATACAGCAACAGAAAAATCATCAGTACATGAATAAAGTATCAGAACCATCCTCATTACATGAATGTAGCATCAGTAAATAAATGCAGCATTAAGAACTGTCATTAGTACATGATCTCATCATCAGAATCAACATCAGTACTTGAACACATCACTAGCATCAAAAGAATCAGTGCATTAACACAACACCAAAAGCAACATTAGTATATGAATACAGTCCTAGATACAACATCAGCACTCCAGTAGATCACCTTTATCATCATCAGAACTTGAACCGCAATCATTACGTAAATACCACCTCAGAACTATCATCATTAATATAGCACCAGAGCCAACATCAATATATGAATACAGCAAAAGAACTATTATCAGTACATGACAGGATCAAAACAATCATCAGTACATGAATATACCAACAAACAAGCACCAGTACATGAATACTGCACAAGAGGCAACAACAGTACTTGAATACAGCCCCAGAATCCTCATCAATGCATGAACACAGAACCAGAACCATCATGAGTAAATGAACATAGCATCAGTACCATTATGAGTGAATTCAGCACCAGAACCTCATAAGTACATGAATAAAGAATCAGACCCATGCTCAATTCATTTATAAAGCACCAGAAGCAACATCAGTACATGACTACAGCACCAAATTTGCAATAGCTAATAATTGCACAGTAAGGCTAGGTTCACATTGCGTTATGGCAGTCCGTTCAACGCATGCATTAAATGGACTGCGCTAACACTACTCCTTTTTTAGATCACGTTATGCGATCGCGCTAGCGCAGCTGCTCAATCTGTGCTAGCTGTAGACCGTGTCCGAGGGTCCATCACAGCATGACGACACATCGCTAACGCATGCCGATTATGTCATACGTTAGCGATGTGCTACATTATTTCAGTCTATGGGTGCATTAATGGATGCGTTAGATGCATTAATGCTGCTTTGTAACACAATTCATTAAACCGACTGCCATAACTCAATGTGAACCACCCTTAAGAGACACCCCTGCTATTTACAGTTGTATTGCTTGAACCTTCAACTCCCAGTATAATCTTAACTGCAGCAAAGTTATTTTGAAAGCTCAGAAACAAGTGCCACACAATGACTAATGTATGTATTAAATGCAGTTAAGAGCACTATTAAACATTTACATGCAGGTACCTTACATGTAATGCCTATTCTGATTAAAATTTTTCTCATCCCTACTTTTCCCTTCTTGTCCAGATGCCATGTTCTAATGTCTCCCTTTTAGCAGCTCACTGCTCCTCATGCCTACTGGCTTTCTGATTGCCTTGGAAAGTATGGTCATAAAAACTGAGTAGTCTTCCAAGTGGTAGAAAAAGCCTGTTTTGTCTCTGCAACATGAGAGAAGTGCTGAGTAGAGTTGAGCGAAACGGGTGGGTCAAATTCAAAATTCGCCGACTTTCGCTAAAGTCGTGTTTCACCGATAGAAACCCGACCATAGCGTGAGGTCGGCCATGAGGTCGCCGACTCGAGCACCAAAGTCGCGTTTCCCATAATGCTTCCAGCACCTTTTCCCAGCCAATGATCAAGGACGCACACTGTGGGCAAAGCGAAGACATGGGGAGCGGCCACCACCATTTTAGAGAAGGGCATTGCAGTGATTGGCTGGCTTTGCATGGCGTCACATTGGCTATAAAAGCCCTGAACGCCGACCGCCATCTTACTTCTGCCGATCTTAGCATAGGGAGAGGTTGCTGCTGCTTGTTCTCATTAGGGAGAGTGTTTAGGCAGGAAAAAAAAAACTGTGCTTCTGCTGATAGTGATTTTCACTGTACAACACAACAGTTAGTGTGCAGTGATAGGGGAGGATATTTTTGTGTGCAGCAGCTCTGGTGGTTATTAGGCTGCCTTTTAAGGCTACCTGATAGCTGTATTGCTGTGTGCATACTGCTGTGCAGACTGCATTTTTCAAAGTAAAAAATAATTTTATTCCTTTTGTCTGCACAGTTACCGAGCGTTCATTTTTTCACACATTTGTGTGCAGCAGCGCTGGTGGTTATTAGGCTGCCTTATAAGGGTACCTGATAGCTGCACTGCTGTGTGCACACTGCTGTGCAGACTGCTTTTTTCAAAGCAAAAATACTTGTATTCCTTATGTCTGCACAGTTAGCGAGCATTCATATTTTCACACACCGTATAGAGGTGTCCTCACACACTACCGTGTACCGGCTGGTATCACGGACAAATACATGCTATCTGTGTGTGACTCCGTAAAAAGATAGATGAAAGATTTTCATTTTTCCATACATACACTGTATAGAGCTGTCCGCTTATCAAACAGTATTGTAGATCTGCTGTTTGTATTGCGGTCAAATCTATACAGAGACAGCGTGTGTGTGTGAGGCAGCGTAAAAACATATACGGAAATTTCAATTTTCCTATACACCGTATAGAGCTGTCCACTTGTCAAACAGTATCCTATATCTGCTGTTTGATTACGGACAAATCTATACAGAGACAGCGTCTTTGTGTGACTACGGAAAAAAATAGACGTAGATTATCATTTTTCCATGCCTACACCGTATAGAGCTGTACGCTCCTCACACACTACCATGTACCGGCTGGTATCACAGACAAATACATGCTTACATGCTATCTGTGTGTGACTCCGTAAAAAGATAGACGGAGATTTTAATTTTCCCATACATACACCGTATAGAGCGGTCCACTTGTCAAACAATATTGTATATCTGCTGTTTGATTACGGTAAAATGTATACAGAGACAGCATGTGTGTGTGACTCAGTTAAAAAATAGACGGAGAATTGAAAGTTTCCATACATACACCGTATCGAGCTGTCCACTTGTCAAACAGTTTCCTATATCTGCTGTTTGATTGCGGTCAAATCTATACAGAGACAACATCTGTGTGTGACTATGGAAAAAAATAGACGTAGATTTTCATTTTTCCATACCTACACCGTATAGAGCTGTTCGCTCCTCACACACTACCGTGTATCGGCTGGTATCACAGACAAATACATACTATCTGTGTTTGACTCCATAAAAAAATAGACGGAGATTTAAAATTTTCCATACATACACCATATACAGCTGTCCGCTTCTCAAACAGTATCGTATATCTGCTGTTTGGATTACGGTCCAATCTATACAGAGAAAGCGCATGTGTGTGAGTCCGTAAATACATAGACGGATATTTCCATTTTTGCATACATCGTATAGAGCTGTCTGCTTTTCTAGCAGTATCGTATATCTGCTGTTTGCTTTACTGTCACATTTATACAGAGTCATCGTGTGTGTGTGAGACTCCGTAAATACATATATAGACATTTCCATTTCTCAATACACCATATTGAGCTGTCCGCTTCTCAAACAGTATCGTATATCTGCTGTTCGCATTACGGTCATATCTATACATACACAGCGTGTGTGTGTGAGACTCCAGAAATACATATACAGATATTTCTATTTTTAATACACCGTATAGAGCTGTCTGCTTCTCATAGAGTACCGTATATCTGCTGGTTGTATTACGGTCAAATACATACTGCAAGAGTGTCTGTGTGTGACTCCGGAAACAAATATATGGAGAATGACAGTTTCACCAAAAACGTATACAGCTGTACACATCTGATACAGTACCATATATCTGCTGGTTGGATTACGGTCAAATTCATACTGGGAGAGCGTCTGTGAGTAACGAAATATATACAGAGATTTAAATTTTTACATACACCTTACACAGCTGTACGCTCCTCATACAGTACCATATCTCTGCTGGTATTCTTGGTAAATTTTCCCAAACATGAGGAAGTATGGTGGAAGAGGCCGCGTATGTGGGTGTGGGGGGGAAGCTGGTACTGATGGTGGTGGTGGTGCATCTGCTGGTTATGGCAAAAGCACAATAGCAGCTAAGGCAGGAGGTGTTGAGCCTGCACCATTGTCTGGCACAAGAAGGCCTTTAAGGTTCCCTTTTCAGGGAGTAGGTTAACCACTTTTAAAGCCGGAGCATAAGGAACAGGTTTTGGCTTACATTCCCAAATACAGGCTACAGCTCTATTGCCTCCTTTTCTGAAGTTACAAATTCTGCAAGCACAGAGTCGTCAGTGCAGGCTTCTGGTCAGGAACAACACCTTTCCTTGTGTCCGTCACCCACACCAAAAGTGAAGGATGCCGCAGCACACACTTCAGATTACTCCATGGAGCTCTTTTCACATACCATGCCAGGGTTACCAAGTCAAATCCTGAATTCCCCAGTCCAAGATGAATCTGACATGGAGTGCACTGATGCACAGCCACTGCTAGATGATTCTGCTGGTACATTGACCCAGAGCAATACATTTCCCTCAAAGTCTAGTGAGCCAGATTCTGACCCTGATGAAACTCAGGTGCCCCTTCCCGCATACTATACCACCATACACGGTGACACAGAGGAAGGTGCAGATGAAATTGAAGAGGAGGTGATGGATGACCCAGTTGTTTACCCAAATTGGCATCCATTGGGGGAAGAGGGTGCCACTGGCAATAGCTCAGAAGAGGAGAAGGATCCGCAGCAGGCATCGACATTGCAGCAGCGGTTAACTGGCAGGCCTGTAGCTGTACCAAAACTAGTTAAAAAAACAAAGAGTTTCAGCTTGGCCAGACGGTCAAATTTGCACACCGTGCAATCCCTGAAAATTTATACCATAGTAGGAAGAGTGCAGTGTGGCACTTTTTTTTACCAAAATCCTAATGATGAGGCAAAGGTTATCTGTAAGAAGTGCGGAAGGACCTTCAGCTGAGGTAAAAATCTCTGAAATTTAAACATCAATTTCATGCTTAGACATTTAACCACCATGCACTTGCAAGTGTGGACGGACTACAAAACCTCAGGTAGCACATGTGCACCAGCTCCAACTGAAGGTAGCCAGCCATTCTCCATTGCTTCCCCCACTGAAAGGCCACCACTAAGCACACCACCAGCAAGAAATGTTGAGGTGTTGTCGCAAGGCCAAAGCAGTCAGGGAATCACAATGTTTTTGCAACAAAAGACTGAATCTAGGCCATAACCAACACAACCATCACATCACCAACCCCCTCTCTGTCCTTAATGTCCACTGCTAGTTCCCCCCTATGCAGCTCTCAAGTCCAGCTCACCCTACCAGACACTCTGAGTAAGACAAGAAAATACTCATCCTCTCATCCGCATACACTGGCCTTGAACAGCTACATTGCCAAACTGATCTCATTAGAGATGATGCCCTTCCGTTTGGTTGAAAGTGAAGCTTTCCGAGAGCACATGGCCTACGCTGTCCCACGCTATGACCTACCCAGTCGGCACTTCTTTTCTCGAAAAGCCATCCTTGCCCTCCACCTGCATGTGAAAGACCGCATTGACCATGCACTCAAACAATCAGTGAGTGGAAAGGTGCACCTCACAAGAGATGCATGGGCCAGTAGGCATGACCAGGGCCATTATGTGTCCATCACTGCACACTGGGTTAACGTGGTGGATGCTGGATCCACATGGGACAGCGGCAATGGAACAGTGCTGCCTAGCCCACGGTATAGGAAACAGTTGGCTGTAGGCGTTCAACCCTCCTCCTCCAGAAGCGAAAGCTCGTCGACAGAGCGCAGTCGCGCGAGCACTCCATCTGCAGCTGCCAGTGTTGCACACGAGGTGTCCCACTATCGAACAGCTAGTGGTAAGCGGCAGCAGGCTGTTTTAAAAAAGATGTCTTTGGGCAAACAAAAACACTGCGGAGGTAGTGACCGACTACTTGCATCGACAAACTGAGTCACGACTGGGCAGTCTACATCTTGAGCCAGGCAAGGTAGTCAGTGATAACGGCAGGAATTTTGTGGCAGCCATAGCCCTTGCAAAACTCAGACACATACCTTGCCTGGCTCACACCTTGAACCTGGTGGTGCAGTGCTTCCTAAATAATTATCCGGAGTTAATATCCCTGCACAATAAGGTGCGAAGACTGTGCTTGCACATCTGTCGCTCGCCCATACACTCCAGTCGTATGCAGAAGCTGCAGCGATCGCTCCACCTCCCCAAGCACCGCCTAATCATAGATGTTGCAACAAGGTAGAACTCCACCATGGACATGGTTGAGAGGTTGTGCGAACAGAGGCAGGCTGTAATGCATTTGTGGGAGGATACATGGGCGGGCAGTTTGAGGGAAGACATGGAATTGTCGGCTGTGCAGTGGTCAAAGCTTAAAGACCTCTGTAAAGTCCTTCAGTGTTTTGAGGAATCCACATGGCTGGTAAGCACAGATGATGCCATCATAAGCATGAGCATACCACTTATCCGTCTGCTCATGCAAACTTTGACGCACATTAAGGATCATGCGTCTGCAGCAGAGGAGGAGGGAAGCCTTGATGACAGTAAGCCATTGTCAGCAAGGGCAACTGACCTGGACGAGGAGGAAGAGGAGGAGGATGAGGGGGATGATTATTTTGGGGAGGAGGATGCTTTTCAGGGGGCAAGAGATAATGTTGGTGTGCCAAGGTCAGGTCCAGGGACCCCCGCATTGCCAAAATGATGAAGGATGACGACTACTGGTTGGCCAGCATCCTGGATCCACGCTATAAATGCAAATTACAGAACATCATGCCACAGGAGAACCTAGAGATAACATTGTCTAACAAACAAGCAACTCTGGTAAACCGTTTGTTGGAGGGATTCCCAGCACACAGCAGCGGTGCTGGTTCTCCCACAAGCCATAGAGGTCAAAATGGAAGAGGTGTTCATGGTGTACACAGCCGAAGTGGCATTGGGACAGGGGTTTCATGACCATGTTGTGGACTCATTTTTCAAGTACCGCTCACACGACTGCTAATACAGAATCGATTGCAAGTGACAGGAGACAGCAGTTGTCAACTATGGTTACAAACTACTTCTCCCATATCGATGTTCTCCCTCACAGGTCAATCCCCTTTGACTATTGGGCCAGTAAACTGGACACCTGGCCTGAATTGGCACGATATGCCTTACTGGAGCTCGCTTGCCCTGCTGCTAGTGTGTTATCTGAAAGAGTCTTCAGTGCTGCCGGATCAATCCTCACAGAAAAAAGGACCCGTCTGTTGACCCAAAATGTTGATGATCTAACCTTCATTAAAATGAACCATGCATGGGTTTCAGAGGATTTTGCCCCACCTTCCCCTGATGACACATAGGTGGCAATAAAAATGTCTCGCTTTTGTCTTCCTCTTCCTTGTACTTCTCCACTTCCTCCATTTGCAGCTGCTGAATGTACAGCTTACACATCAACATATACCATTTTTCAACCACCCTAACTGGGCTGCACCCCCCATAGCCATTGTCACCACCTGGCGCACCCGGGCAAGTGCCGTTGCCCTGAACAGGTGAGTGGGCCCACTCTTGGGCAATTGCACTGGCACAGGGCCCCTTGTAGAACAATAAAGTGTCTCTGATGGTGGGGGGGCCCCACTCGCCATCAGACACACCGGCATCCTATGAGGGGCCCTGTGCCAGTACCGCCACCCACAAGTGTGCCCCCTCTGCCTGCTCAGGGCCCAAGCACTTGTAAGACTTGCCTCTCCCTGCTCCACCGCTGTGTAGTCTGGCAAGTTAAATCCTTCACAGGGGCGGGCACTTCAACGTTGCTGAATTGATCGATGAAGGTTAAAACGTATCTATGGCCAGTCCTGCTGGGCTCTACCTTCAGATGATCAATGGCTACCATTTGTAATGGACGTTGACTCACAATCAGATGCAGGGGTGCTTTATGATCAGCTTTCACAGTTTTCCTAGTCACAGACGTGTGACATTCCTGCCACCATTTTTCAATGTCTCCTCTCATGGCAATCCAATAGAATCGGCTACGGCCTGTGGCTTCTGTTTTTTGCACTCCAAAGTGAACACACAGATCAGGATAGACAGTGAGGACCATGTGTACATCTCCCCCTGTGATCACAATTTGATGGAGATGAATAACGGTGATGTGATCCAGGTTACTGCGACACAGCAACCCTTTATTCACAAAGAACCGTTTTTGCAGTCTCCACAGACAAATTAATTGAGGGTCAGCATCGCCTCTGCAAATTCTCCCATGAGGTTTTCCCGTGATTAGTAATTTCCAAAATCTCTGCAATCACTCAACTTTCCTTCTGGACTTGTATCCATCTAGTTTCCTGTAGCGGAGAGTTTGGACTGGCTTACTGACACTGAAATATATACGAATATTTAAAAGTACCACAACACTGTATACTGTTGTACGCTTTGAATACATTTCCCTTTTTCTAATTTTTAAATTCTGGTGTAATCCGTACTGAGCCTGTGAGAGTTTGTGTCAGACTCTGCAAAACTATAAGGAGATTTAAAATGACACCAACACTGTATGCAGCTGTACGCTTGTAATATATTACCCTTTTTGGACTTTTTATATTTTTGTCTAATCCATACTGAGCCTGGGAGTGTATTTTTCTGACTCCGGAAATATAGACGGATATTTCCAATTACCCCTGGACTGGATACACCTTGTATCTGCTGATACAGTACCTTTTTTCAACTTGTTGAGTATGGTTAAATCCATACTGAGTGAGTGAGAGGGTGTGGTTGACTCTTGAAATCCGGTGGTTGGAAAAAATAATGGAAACACATGGAAGCAACAACAAAACTTAGGTTAATATGGTGTAGGTCCACCTTTTGCGTCAATTACAGCCTTGATTATCTGAGGTATGAATTCATACAAGGTGTGAATTGTTTCAAAAGCAATTGTAGCGCATTCTTCAGTTAAAACACCATCCAGTTCTTTGAGCAACAATGGTGGCGGAAATCGATGTCTAACTTAAATCTAGAAAATCTGCCATAAATGATCAATAATGTGGAGGTCTGGGGATTGTGAGGGACATATGAGATGCTCAACTTCATTACAGAGTTTCTCGTGCCATGCTTTAACGATTTGAGCAGTATGAATTGGTGTATTATCATTCTGAAAGATGGCGTTCCCCCCCAGGAACAGTGCTTGATCCACAGGATGCACTTGGTTGCCCAGAATGTCTAAATAATCACTGCTGTTACTTATTCAATTAAGGGATATCATTGGCCCGGCGTATCTCCTCGAAATAGCACCCCAGATCATCATAGAACATCTGCCATGTTTATGGTTGGGAGAAGGCAGTCTGGATTGAATGCTTCTTTAGGCTATCTCCAAACGTACACTCGGCCGGAGGGCGTAAATAGGGTAAACGATGATTTGTCTGAGAATATAAAATGTTTTCACAGCTCGAGAGACCTTTTCTGTAGGTTTCTACACCACTCTAAACGCATGGAAACATTTGTCATTGAGAGAAGCGTTTTTACAATTGCAGCTCTTCCGTGGAATCCAGATTTGTGCAGCTCACGACAAACTTTTTTCGTGGAAACTGTGTTCTGTAGGTGTTCATTGAGCTCTGCATTGTTTTTCTGAGCTGTGGTCTTGCGATCCTCTCTCCAAATTTGCTTTACAGTCCGATAGTAACTCTCTCAGTCAACTTCGACTTTCAGCCGGACCTGTGCTTTGCAACGGACATTTTTCCTTTTCTTTCAAACGCAGTCATTACTTTGGAGACAGTACCGCTTGACACGCCAAGCATACGGTCACTTTCTGTTACACTAGCGCCTGCCATACCAGCATCAACAATTTGGGCTCTTTGAAAATCAGAGAGGTCTGCCATTGGTTTTCCTCAATGTTCTTAGAATTATGCAAAACAAACATTTAATTTATATACACATATCACATGACACAAATAGTCAAATACAAAACATTAACATATGTCATGGTTTGCATGTTTATAACATGTTTGAAGATTATGATGACAACACGTTAGGTGTTTGGTTGCATTATTTTGTCCAACCCCTGTATATACGGAGTGTGTATACAAGCCCTCACCACTGACCGCCATTTTTCTTCTGCCCATCTTTACAGAAGGGAGAGGTTGCTGACGCTGTTTATAATTTGGTAGACACTTAGGCCAGTAAACAGAAGTTGTTATGTGCTTGCGCTGAACGCAATTTTTGTGTTCTGTTAGTTTGCATTGACAGAGGAGGATTTTCTTGTGTGCAGCAGCGCTGATTATTAGCCTGCCTTATTGCAGTATTGCTGTGTGGACACTGCTGTGCAGACTGCTTTTTACTCAGCACTCTAACTTTTAGTCTGTTTTCCTGCAGTGAACGAATGTGCATTATTTTACACACCATATAGAGCTGTACGCTCCTCACACACTACCGTATATCAGATGGTATCACGTATAAATACATGCTGAGTATCTGTATGAGACAACGGAAATATATAGGAAGATTAACATTTTCTATTACACTATATACACCTGGTATTTGATGATACAGTACCTTTGTTCTAAATTTTTGCTTACGGTATAATGCATACTGAGTGAGCGTGTGCGGTTAACTCATTCAATATATACGGAGAAAATTATTTAACCCTATACTCAATACACCTCCTATCTTGTGATACAGTACCTATGTTTAACATTTTGAATAACGGTCAAATCCATACTGGGTGAGTGTCTGAGGGTGACTACGGAAATATATACGGAGATTTAAATTGTACCCTACAATACATATACTTGCTATCTTGTTATCCAGTACCTTTTTTAAACATTTTGTATTATAGTTAAATCCAGAATGAGTGAGCATCTGAGGGTGACTCCGGAAATATATACAGTGATTTACATTTAGCCCAACACTGTATCCAGCAGTACGCTTTTGATACAGTACCCTTTTTTGCTATTTACACTCTGCTGTAATCCATACTCAGCCTGTGATTGTCTGTCTATTACTCAGTAACTTTATTTGGAGATTTACGATTGACACAACACTTTATACAGCTGTAAGCTTGTGATACATTACCTATTTACTGCTGTTTGTATTCCTTTCTAATAAAAACAGAGCCAGTGAGAGTCTGTTTCTGACTATGGAAATATATATGGAGATTTACAATGACCCCTACACTGTATACAGCTTTACGATTCAGATCCATTACCCTTTTATTGCTTTTAACATTGTGGTGTAATCCATAATGAACCTGAGAGTGTCTGTGTCTGCCTCCTGAAATACAGTGGGGAAAAAAAGTATTTAGTCAGTCAGCAATAGTGCAAGTTCCACCACTTAAAAAGATGAGAGGCGTCTGTAATTTACATCATAGGTAGACCTCAACTATGGGAGACAAACTGAGAAAAAAAAATCGAGAAAATCACATTGTCTGTTTTTTTTTCATTTTATTTGCATATTATGGTGGAAAATAAGTATTTGGTCAGAAACAAGCAATCAAGATTTCTGGCTCTCACAGACCTGTAACTTCTTCTTTAAGAGTCTCCTCTTTCCTCCACTCATTACCTGTAGTAATGGCACCTGTTTAAACTTGTTATCAGTATAAAAAGACACCTGTGCACACCCTCAAACAGTCTGACTCCAACATGACAATGATCCAAAGCACACCGCCAGGGCAACGAAGGAGTGGCTTCGTAAGAAGCATTTCAAGGTCCTGGAGTGGCCTAGCCAGTCTCCAGATCTCAACCCTATAGAAAACCTTTGGAGGGAGTTGAAAGTCCGTGTTGCCAAGCCAAAAGCCAAAAACATCACTGCTCTAGAGAAGATCTGCATGGAGGAATGGGCCAACATACCAACAACAGTGTGTGGCAACCTTGTGAAGACTTACAGAAAACGTTTGACCTCTGTCATTGCCAACAAAGGATATATCACAAAGTATTGAGATGAAATTTTGTTTATGACCAAATACTTATTTTCCACCATAATATGCAAATAAAATGAAAAAAAAACAGACAATGTGATTTTCTGGATTTTTATTTCTCAGTTTGTCTCCCATAGTTGAGGTCTACCTATGATGTAAATTACAGACGCCTCTCATCTTTTTAAGTGGTGGAACTTACACTATTGCTGACTGACTAAATACTTTTTTTCCCCACTGTATATACATAGATTTAGAATGTTAAAACTATACCATATATATACCTTGTATCTGTTGTTACTGTACCCTTTCTCAACTTTCTATATTTTTGTCAAATCCATACTGGGCCTGAGAGCATCTGTGTCTGCCTCCTGAAATGTATATGGAGATTTATAATGTTGAAACTCTACTATATATACCTGGGATATGTTTATACTGTGCCATTTTTTCAGCTTTGTATATTATTGCAAAATCCATACTGAGCCTGAGAGCGTCTGTGTCGGCCTCGTGAAATACATACGGAAATTTTTTCTATTTTCACTATACTATATATACCTGCTATCTGTAGATACAGAACCCTTTGTGCCAGAAAGTCCTCCTCCACCCACCAGTCTAAGTGTCTCCTTGACAACGTGAACTGTTATGATGAGCCACCGAAGGAGGAAAAAACAAAATACCAGCTAAGTCCAGAAAAACCAGAGAGGTTGGCAGCTATCGGATTGCAGACCCCTGAACCTATCCACAACAACTAGCAGTAGCCATGGGGGGTTCCTGCGGTGCCCTAGACCCCTCGATCACAGTCGGAGAACTATATAGCCTAAAGACAGAAAGGGGAAAAACTAAACTGCCCCAGAGCAGACCCCAAAGCAATAGGCAGCCCCCAACATATAATGACGGTGAAGCAAGATGAAAACACTAACACAGATAGAAAGATAGGTTGAGCAAATGATGGGGCCCAAGCTAACTACATAGGACAGGATAGGAAAGCTGCTGTCTGCCATCTGCAAAAACCCTATCAAAATGAGCCAACCGACTGATAGGAAAAACAGGCCCTGAAGTCGCTAGGCTTCAAAAGACTATATCAGCACTCAGGTATATTCTGAAGACAGAGCAAAATATCAACAGATCAGAGACAAAAATGGAGTTCAGCTCACCCCCGGCCAGGGATGGCAGAACTCCCAAAAAACAAGGCAAAAGCAAGCACAAAACTGAAGAGTACAAAGAAGAGCAGAAAACTTAGCTTTGAGATGCAGGAATCAGACTGGTCTCCTAGAATCCAGCAGGAAAATCACCAGCCAGGAAGAAGGGCGTCGGCAGCCTTATATCCAGTCCTCAATTCCAGCCACCCAGTCATCATCTAGCTGCCCATGTGTTTGGTAATCAGCCTCACTACCTTCCTTCACCAGAGGAGGGAGTTCATCAGACCTCAATGGTGAAGGGAAAAATGAACTCACAACAGTGAACATTGGCCCACATGTGTAATTATTTCTTGCGGATCTTCTTTGTATATTATGGGGTTATCCATACTGAGCGTGTGAGAGTCTGTGTGTTACTCTTGAAATATATATGTAGATTTAAAAATTACCCCAACACTGCATACAGCTGTAAGCTTGTCATACATTACCCATTTACTGCTGTTTATATTCCGGTCTAATGCATACAGAGCCAGTGAGAGTCTGTTTATGACTATGGAAATATATACTGAGATTTACAATGACCTCTACACTGTATACAGCTGTACGCTTCAGATCCATTACCCTTTTGCTGCTTTTTACATTGTGGTGTAATCCTTAATCAACCTGAGAGCATCTGTGTCTGCCTCCTGAAATATATACGTACATTTAGAATGTTTAAACTATACCATATATATACCTGGTATCTGGTGTTACTGTACCCTTTCTCAACTATTTATATTACTGTCTAATCCATAATGAGGCTGTGAGTGTCTGTGTCTGACTCATGAAATATATACGTAGATTTACAATTATCCCTATACTGTATACAGCTGTACGCTTCTCATACAGTACCATATATGTTGTGGTATTTGTTTTTTTAAACAAAAATTTTGCACTATGGTGGAAGAGGCCACGGACGTGGGCGTGGGGGGCCAGCTGGTACTGATGATGCATTTGCTGCTACAGCCAAAAGCACAATAGCAGTTAAGGCAGAAGGTGTTGAGACTGCACCATGGTGTGGCTCAGGAAGGCCTGGAAGGCTACCTTTTCAGGGATTCGGTAAACCGCTTTCATTTCCAAAATTTTGTATTACATTAAAAAATTTTAGAGGAAAGAAAAGAAAGGGAAGGGTTAGGATTAGGAATGCAAACCCCCTGTGAAGACAGGGAGCCCCCCAGATGGTGGATAGACAGGTAGACATACAAAGGAATGACATAATTACATAAACAATAATGTTACACTTTTTAAAATCAGTACATTAAGTTCCCTAAGATTGTTTTTGTCCACTGCTTAGTACCATCTTCTATAAATAAACAACCTGTCTCATGAGCGTGTTTGACATCCGAACACAAAGATCACAAAGCATAAAATTTCCACTGCTTATTACCATCAGCTATAAATAAACACCTAAGCCACCTAAGCTTTATATTGTATATAGGACCTTAGAAAGCATTGTAATATAAAAAAATTCTTACACAGCGCACATACTGATTACCTATCCCTAAACTAAAAAACAAAATATTCCCTATAAATGTATGATTCCCCGTCCCGCCCGTGAACACCGTTGGTGGTTCTAGGACCGATATGGAGGCAAAAGAAAAAATAGTGCATTCAAACACTACAAAAGCTAAATAATCTTCTTTAACTCTACATAAATATAATACTAATCAAGTGAATTATATAATTTAGACACAAATAGTTAACTCCTGAAAAAGAAAAAGAAATAAATTAATGTCAGAATCCTTACAATCTTCAAGTGCTTTCAATTAGGGTGAAGATCCGATTTAGATTGTCTAGAGAGTCCAGGAGAAGCCATAGAAGATAATATTCCTGTGTTTTGCAAGAACTCGGCACCCTCCTCTGGTGAGGATATACCAGTCATTTTAGATGCAAATTGGACCTGCAGAATAGAGTGTTGAGTCCAATTGTAGGGAATGCCTGCACGACGGAGTTCTTTTGTTGTAGTTTGAATTGATTTCTTTTTTATCCAAGTGTCTTGCGAAAGGTATTTGTAAAAGGATAAGTGGCTATATGGAGATGAAAGAAATGTTGGTTCCTTGGAGAATTTTAGAAGCGTGTTTCTGACCCAGTAGAATGAGACGCTAACATCCATGGCTACATCAGGTGGAAGACAAGGGTGTCTACGAATTCTAAAAGCTTTCTCTATTAGATTTCTCTCTTCAATGTTAGGAATAGTGGGGTGAATCATAGAAGAAATGGAACTTTTCAAGTGGAAGGATGGGACTTTTTCGTGGACCATCCATAATCTTGATATTGTTTCTCCTTTTAAAATCTTCATATGCGGCCAAACTGTTTGTAAAGGAATCTATGTCCTTTTGAATTTTCCACATGGATTCTGTAACTGTAGATAAAATCTTAATTACCCCAGCACATAGAGATGCATATGCTGAATAAGGAGATTTAACCGTATTGTAGTCATGAGAAGGACTGTCTGAATTTTCGATAGCATTCAAATGACAATCTTCTACAAATAGTAATAGTGTCTTATGGAATAGCTTTTTTATTAAAGCTTCGGAGGCCTTAGCTTGCTTAGAGCCTGTGTTTTTTGCTTTTAAATCAATCAGTGTTTCGGAAACATTATCTCTAATGGTTTTTTAAAAAAAAAAATCATGGATTTTAACAAAGCTTTGAGCATTCTAGCCTTAAACTCCTCTGTAGGGTATTCATCTGAATTAGGTATTTCATCAATTAATGATGTCTTAGAAGTATTATGCCTTCCATTGTTGTATGGCTTCTCATGATCCCAATAATCTATATTGATTTGGGTGGTATCATTTTCTCCGGACTCATAATCACAGTTACAGTTGTCATGTTTGACAATATCGTCAGATTGAGCCTGAGGAATTAGATTCCTCATAATCCGTGTCAGCAGATATGTCACTTCCCCCAGATTCAGGTGACCCCATACCCTCCATAAATTCCGCCGAATGTACACTATGCAAATCTTCAAGTGAATTGTAGGACTTATATGAGTCATATGGTGGTCTGATAAATTATCTGTGTTATTACGCCCTATTAGAAGTTGAAGATTACAGGCTTCTTCTTTCTCCCATTCCCTTATCCTATTATCATTCTCCCCATTCCTCCCCGGGAAAAACACCGGTGCATTGTACATGAGCCTGCCATCAGCAATCAATTTGGGTGAAAGGGATCTGCCAGGGTTTTGCCATACAGAAATTGCGTTACGATCATACTGACTTTAAGCACAGCCAAGTTAAATATGTGACAATTCTACCCTAAGCCACCAAATCTTGCCCAGTATGGAGGATGCAGTTTCTCCCTCCTCTGATCCACAGCATCTCTGCCACCTTGTCTCCTCTGCTCCTACGTGCTGCCATCACTCCCCATCTCCACCACAAACCTCAAGCCTCTCCCTGCATCTGTCAATGATTATTCATGCACCCCTGATGAATTTACCGCCACTTCTCCTGGATTCCCAGCCGCATCTGCAGCCGCTGATGAGTCCACCGCCACCTCTCCTGGGCTCCTGCCAGCTCCTGCATCCCCTGAAGAGTTCACCGTTGCGTCTCCCGGGTTCCCGCCTGCACCTGCTGTCACTGGCTTTGGCTTTGAAGTGTATACCGCCGCCTTCCCCAGGCTACCGCCTTCTTCCTTCCCCGCTGCTGCAGATAACACCGCTCCTCCTGACCTCCGGCTCCCTGTGTCTTGCCCAGCAGCAGGCTTACCACCGCTCAGGACCAGCGCCGATAACGATGATGTTACAGTTTTAACCGGCGGTCTTCCTGAGTCACGCCTTCCCACGGTCTCCCGACGCTGCTGCCAGCATGTCTCCTCCGACACATTTGCTGTGGCCTGCAGACTCCTCTTTGCACCCGCAGCCCGGGGATTTCGCAGAGCCTCCTGAGCCGTCAGCTTCCATCGCGCTTGTTTAGATGCTGCAGCTCCAGACGGCTGGTTAAGTTGTTTTGCTCTGGGGAGAGGAGGCTTATGTTGGATCTTCTCAGTGAGCTTCTTTGGCCATAAATAAAGTTTTTTCTTCATCGGATCCTGAATTTCTTCCTTCTTTCTTACTCCAGTCATGTTCCAACAAGATTTTAAGTCCAAAATTCCGGCTTTTAGTACGCTTTTGCAGGCTTAAATAGGGGAATACCAGGAGCTCCTGATAAACAGGTCTGCTCCCTTCCCCTGCAAACCAAGCCCCGTAAAACGCATTTAAAGCTGGAGCATCAGGAACTGGTTTTGGCTTACATTGGCGAAGCAGCATCCAGCTCTATCGCCTCCTCTTCTGAAGTTTCAAAAACTGCAAGCACTGAGTCGTCATTGCAGGCTTCTGGTCAGGAACAACCCCTTTCCTTGTGTCCTTCACCCCCACCAAAAGCGAAGGATGCGGCAGGCCACAGTTCAGATAACTCCATGGAGCTCTTTCACATTCCATGCCTGGGTTATCAAGTCAAATCCTGAATTCCCCAGTCCAACATGAATCTGACTTGGAGTGCACTGATGCACAGCCACTGCTAGATGATTCTGCTAGTACATTGACCCAGAGCAATACATTTCCGTCAAAGTCTAGTGAGCCTGAATCAGAACCTGATGAAACTCAGGTGCCCCTTCCCGCATACTATACCACCTTACACGGACTCAGAGGAAGGTGCAGATGAAATTGAAGAAGAGGTGATGGATGACCCAGTTGTTGACCTGGATTGGCATCCATTGGGGGAAGAGGGTAGCGCTGGCAATAGCTCATAAGAGGAGAAGGATCCGCAGCAGGCATTGACATCGCAGCAGCGGTTATCTGGCAGGACCGTGGCTGTACAAAAATTTGTTTAAAAAAAACAAAAAGAGTTGCAGGACAGCTTGTCCAGATGGTCAAATTAGCACAGCGTGCAAGGCCTGCAAATTTATACCATAGTGCGAAGAGTGCAGTCTGGCACTTTTTTGACCAAAATCCTATTTATGAGGCAAAGGTTATCTGTAAGAAGTGCAGAAGGACCTTTAGCCAAGATAAAAATCTCAGAAATTTGAATACCAGTTGCATGCTTACACATTTAACTACCATGCACTTGCAAGCATGGACGGACTACAAAACCTTAGGTAACACATGTGCACCTGCTTCGTCTGAAGGTATCCAGCAATGCTCCATCAGGGGACAGCAACGGAGGAACAGTGCTGCCTAGTGTCATGATCCAGGACGGGGTTTCGCTTTGGCCCATCCTGATCAGACTGGGGGTTAATTGTTCTGCCTCTCTCTGGCAGAGGGCAGCTATTTAATGCTCACTGGACCTAGGTCCGGTGTCAGTTATACTCCTGCCCTCGGCTGAGTTAGTTGACCTTGTGCGTACGTGTGCCTTGTGCCTGATATCTTGCTTGCTTGTTTGGTTTTGATCCGGTTCTGTCCCTGCTAAGAGTTCTGCCTGTCCCTCTTGAACTGCGCTACCTCTTGTGTATGACCCTCTGCTTGTGACCTGACTTCTCTCTGCTCGTCCCCTTGGTACCACATCGCCCTCTTGTGTATGACCTTTGGCTTTGTCTGACTACATGTCTGTTTGTCCCTCCTGTGCCTCGTTTGCCCGTACTGTTGTGACCTCCGTTTTGCCTGACTCTGAGTTGTTGTATGGTGTCCTGTCATATCTGAAAGCAGGACACTAAGCCCCGCCCCCTTGCAGTCACCTGAGCATAGGTCCTGTGCCAGCTTGCTAATTTCAGTGTACGCAGGTCCTGTGCCTCTTTACTTTCCGGCGCTGACTGGACCCTGACTCTAATAGTTTGAAGCACGCATTGTCACCTCTGCTGCCCTGCTCCACAGGTATCTTTTAGCACTGTTTCTGTACTCAGGACACGCGCACTGGCTCTGAGAGCGAGTGTAGTGCAGTGTCTGTGACACTGTTATGAATGAGTCACCGTAGGAGGCAAAACCAGAAATACTAGCTAAGTCCAGAAAACCAGAGAAGTTGGCAGCTATCGAATTGCAGACCCCTGAACCTAACAACAACAACTAGCAGTAGCCGTGGGGGGTTCCTACGGTGCCCTAGACCCATTGATCACAGCTGGAGAACTACATAGCCTAAAGACAGAAAGGGAAATCTAAACTGCCCCAGAGCAGACCCCAAAGCAATAGGCAGCCCCCAACATATAATGACGGTGAAGCAAGATGAAAAAACACTCACACAGATAGAAAGATAGGCTGAGCAAATGATGGGGCCCAAGCTAACTAAATAGGACAGAATAGAAAAGCTGCTGTCTGCAATCCGCCAAAACCCTCTCAAAAACAAGAGCCAACAGACTGATAGGGAAAAAAGCCCTGAAGACGCTAGGCTTCAAAAAGACTATATCAGTACTCAGGTATTATCTGAAGACAGAGCAAAAAGGAATTCAGCTCACCCAGGAGAGAAAGGCAGAAATCCAGAAAAACAAGGCAAAACAAAACCAAAACACAAATGCAAAAAGTAGAGCAGAAAACTTTTGAGGAGCAGGAATCAGACTGGTCTCCAAGAATCCCTCAGAGTAATCACCCACAAGGCAGAAGGGCGTCGGCTGCCTTATATCCAGTCAGCAATCCCAGTCACCCAGTCATCATCATTCTGCTCAGGTGCTTTGTAATCAGCCTCACTACCTTCCTTCACCAGAAGAGGGAGTTCATGAGACCTCAATGGTGAAGGGGAAAATGAACTCACAACAGTACCTCCTCCTTGAGGAGGGGTCACCGAACCCTCATCCATGCCACCAGGGCCATCAGGGTGAGCCCGATGAAAGGCACGCACCAATCTTTTGAATATCAGAGGCAGAGACCCAGAAATTATCCTCCTGACCATAACCCTTCCACTTAACCAAATACTGGAGTCTCTGTCTAGCCAGACGGGAATCCAGTATCTTCTCTACCTCATATTCCATGTTACCTTCAACCAATACAGGGTCCGGAGGTGCCACCCCAGGAACAACTGGTTCAATAAACCTCTTCAACAAGGATTTATGAAACACATTATGAATTTTAAATGTGACAGGAAGAGCCAAATGAAAAGAGACCGGATTAATAATCTCCAAAATCTTGTAAGGTCCAATAAATCTAGCCTTAAACTTAGGAGAAGCCACCTTCATAGCGATATTTTTTGATGATAACCAAACCATATCACCAACCTTAAACTGGGGACCAATGGTCCTATGTCGGTTGGAAATCCGCTGTTCCTTCTCCTGGGAGAGAGATAACTTATCCACCACTTGGTCCCAGATCTGGTGCATTCTCTCCACCACAGTGTCAACACCTGGGCAGGCAGAAGGCTCCACCTGCCCTGAAGAAAATCGAGGATGAAACTCAAAGTTACAAAAAAAGTGACATCAAAGTGGCAGAACTAGCACTATTATTTAAAGCAAATTCGGCCAAGGGCAAAAATGAAACCCAATCATCCTGATCGGCGGAAATAAAACATCTCAAATACGACTCCAAGGTCTGCTTTGTTCTCTCCGTCTGCCCATTGGTCTGAGGGTGAAAAGCAGAGGAGAAGGACAACTGAATTCCCAGCTTGGAACAGAAAGTCCTCCAAAATCTAGACACAAATTGAACTCCTCTGTTAGATACAATGTTCTCAGGAATCCCGTGCAAGCGAACCACCTGTTGCAAAAACAGGGGCACCAACTCAAAGGAAGATGGCAACTTAGGGAGTGGTACAAGATGAACCATCTTAGAGAACCTATCACAAATCACCCAAATAGCAGTCATTCTCTGAGAGACAGGCATATCAGAGATGAAATCCATTGAAATATGGGTCCATGGCCTCCTGGGGACCGGCAAAGGCATCAACAACCCACTAGAGCGAGAACAAGGTTTAGACCAGGAGCAAGTCCCACAGGACTGCACAAAATTCCTGACATCACGAGACAAGGCGGGCCACCAAAAAGACTGACTCACCAGATCTCTAGTACCAAAAATACCTGGATGACCAGGCTAATGCAGAGCAATGAACTTCAGACATCACTCTCTTCTTCCACTGTTCAGGAACATACAACTTTCCACTGGGACAGCGCTCAGGTTTGTCCTCCTGGAACTCTTCCAGAGCACGTCTCAAATCGGGCGAGATGGCAGAAAGAACTACCCCTTCGCCTAAGATGGTAGCAGGCTTGGTCACCACAGGAGAATCAGCAAAGAAGCTCATAGAGAGGGCGTCTGCCTTGACATTCTTAGTGCCAGGAAGAAAAGAGACCACAAAATCAAAACGTGTAAAAAACAAGGCCCACCTAGCCTGTCTAGGATTCAAGCGTTTGGCCGACTCCAGGTAAATCAAATTCTTGTCGTCAGTGAGGACCACGACTTGGTGTTTAGCTCCCTCCAACCAATGTCTCCACTCCTCAAATGCCCATTTCATGGCTAACAGTTTCCGATTCCCCACATCATAGTTATGTTCAGATGGAGAGAACTTTCGGGAAAAGAAAGCACAGGGATTCATTTTAGATGTTACAGGATCCTTTTGGGACAAAACAGCTCCTGCACCAGTCTCAGAAGCGTCCACCTCTACCTGGAATGGGAGTGAGACATCAGGTTGCCGCAAAACCGGGGCAGAAGTGAATCTTCGCTTCAGCTCCTGAAAGGAAGAAACAGCCTCCGGAGACCAATTCAACACATCAGCACCCTTTTTAGTCAGATAAGTCAATAGCTTGGCAATACTAGAAAATTTTGCTATAAATTTCCAATAAAAATTAGCAAAACCCAAAAACTTCTGGAGGGCCTTCAAAGAAGTGGGCTGAACCCAATCATAAATGGCCTGTACCTTGGCCGGGTCCATTTCAATAGTTGACGGAGACAAAATAAATCCCAAAAATGAAATCCTCTGTACCCCAAAAAGGCATTTCGATCCTTTGACATACAGGGAATTCTCCCTCAAGATCCGGAACACAGTCCATACATGTTCCACATGAGAATCCCAATCCTTGGAGAAGATCAAAATATCATCCAGATAGATAATAAAAAATGTATCCACAAAGTCTCGGAAAATGTCGTTCATGAAGCACTGGAAGACAGAAGGGGCATTAGTGAGCCCAAAAGGCATCACCAGGTACTCAAAATGTCCCTCCGGAGTATTAAACGCCATCTTCCATTCATCCCCATGCTTAATGCGGATAAGATTATACGCCCCCCTGAGGTCAAGCTTGGTAAACCAGCAAGCACCTTTAACTCTGGAGAATAGATCCGAAATTAGGGGTAACGGATACTGATATTTAATAGTAATTTTGTTGAGGGCATGATAATCAATACAAGGCCTTAATGAATCATCCTTTTTGGCCAAGACAAAAAAAAAAACGGCACCTAAGGGTGAAGAGGATCGTCTAATATGACCCTTCTCCAACGCCTCCTTAATATAGGATCGCATAGCCTCGTGCTCGGGTACAGATAAATTGAAGAGCCGACCCTTAGGAAATTTACACCCCGGGCTCAGTTCAATTGCACAGTCATAACTCCTATGAGGAGGCAAAGACGCAGACTCATTCTCACTAAATACATCATAAAAGTCCGCCAAATAGTCAGGAACATCATGCGACTGAGGAGAGGTGGAAAAAAAGGAGCCTCACTAAGGGCACACCGACAACCCCAACTCACCACAGACACAGATTTCCAATCCAAAACTGGATTATGAATTTGCAACCAGGGAAACCCCAGAACAATGGTATCATGCAAATTATGCAACACCGAAAAATCTGCAATTTCCTTGATGGTCTGGGGCGACCCGCATTACCACCTGGGTCCAAAACTGAGGTTTATTTTTCGCCAAAGGAGTAGCATCAATCCCCCTCAAAGGGATAGGCGTCCGCAGAGGCGTCATCGGAAGTCCACAACGTTTAGCAAAATCCAAGTCCATTAGATTCAGGGCTGCTCCCGAATCCACAAAAGCCTTGGCGGAAAATGTGGACAGGGAGCAGATCAGAGTAATTGCCAGAAGAAACTTAGGTTGAACACCACCCACAGAAAACGTGTGTGCAAAACATTTCTCTCATTCAGGACAAACAGAAATAATATGCGAGGCATCTCCACAAAAAAAACACAGCTTATTACGCCTTCTGAACTCCTGACATTGCTCCCTGGACAAAACTCTATCACATTGCATAGGTTCAGACACTTGTTCAACAGGTGGCAGCACCTCTCGTGCAGTCCTGCGTTCACGTAAATGCCGATCAACCTGAATGGCTAATGATATAGAATCGTCAAGACCAGAGGGAACAGGAAATCCCACCATAGTATCTTTTACGGCTTCTGACAAACCCTTCCGAAAGAGAGCTGCCAAGGCATTATCATTCCAGGTAGTAAGGACCGCCCACTTTCGGAATTTTTGACAGTACAATTCTGCAGAATCTCGACCCTGGCTCAATGCCAACAGGGTCTTTTCAGCCTGATAAATAGCATTAGGTTTGTCATACAACAACCCCAAGGCTTGAAAAAATGCGTTCACATTAGTCAGAATAGGATCATCTGGTTTCAAAGAAAACGCCCAATCCTGGGGATCGCCACGCAGCAAAGAGATGACAATTTTAACCTGCTGCACGGAGCTCCCTGACGAGTTAGGCTTCAAGGCAAAAAATAATTTACAATTATTTTTGAAATTCAAAAATTTAGACCGATCCCCAAAAAACACATCAGGAGTAGGGATCTTTGGTTCAGCAGCATGTGAATGAGCAAGGTAGGCGGAAATTCCCTGCACTTCCACAGCGAGCTGCTCCACACGATCAGACAATTGCTTTATCTCCATTGAGAGAAAAAAATTTTCCCCCTACGGCCTCAGAGATATAGAGGAAAAAATATACACTTTTTTTTTTTTACAATACTTTCCTGCTATTAAGTACCCTAGGATCTGCGGTATGGCGAGTGATTCTGTTATGAATAAGTCACCATAGGAGGCAAAAACAGAAATACTAGCTAAGTCCAGAAAACCAGAGAAGTTGGCAGCTATCGGATTGCAGACCCCTGAACCTAACAACAACAACTAGCAGTAGCCGTGGGGGGTTCCTACGGTGCCCTAGACCCCTCGATCACAGCTGGAGAACTACATAGCCTAAAGACAGAAAGGGAAATCTAAACTGCCCCAGAGCAGACCCCAAAGCAATAGGCAGCCCCCAACATATAATGACGGTGAAGTAAGATGAAAAAACACTCACACAGATTGAAAGATAGGCTGAGCAAAGGATGGGGCCCAAGCTAACTAAATAGGACAGAATAGAAAAGCTGCTGTCTGTAATCCGCCAAAACCCTCTCAAAAACAAGAGCCAACAGACTGATAGGGAAAAAAGCCCTGAAGACGCTAGGCTTCAAAAAGACTATATCAGTACTCAGGTATTATCTGAAGACAGAGCAAAACGGAATTCAGCTCACCCAGGAGGGAAAGGCAGAAATCCAGAAAAACAAGGCAAAACAAAACCAAAACACAAATGCAAAAAGTAGAGCAGAAAACTTAGCTTTTGAGGAGCAGGAATCAGACTGGTCTCCAAGAATCCCTCAGCGTAATCACCCGCAAGGCAGAAGGGCGTCGTCTGCCTTATATCCAGTCAGCAATCCCAGTCACCCAGTCATCATCATTCTGCTCAGGTGCTTTGTAATCAGCCTCATTACCTTCCTTCACCAGAAGAGGGAGATCATCAGACCTCAATGGTGAAGGGGAAAATGAACTCACAACAGACACCTAGCCTACGGTCTAGGAAACAGTTGGCTGTAGGAGTTCGACCCTCCTCCTAATCCTCCAGAAGCGAAAGCTCTTCGACAGAGCGCAGTCGTACGAGCACTCCATCCGCGGGTGCCAGTATTGCACACGAGGTGTCCCACTATCGAACAGCTAGTGGTAAGCGGCAGCAGGCTGTTTTAAAGATGATGTCTTTGGGCGACAATAGACACACTGTGGAGGTAGTGGCTGACTACTTGCATCGACAATCTGAGTCATGGCTGGGCAGTCTACATCTTGAGCCAGGCAAGGTAGCCAGTGATAACGGTCAGAATTTTGTGGCAGCCATAGCACTTGCAATACTTACCTCTCCCTGCTCCACCGCTGTGTAGTCTGGGCAGTGAAATCCTTCACAGGGACGGCCACTACAAATTTGGTGTACTGATCGATGATGGTTAATGCGTAGCTATGGCCTGTCCTGCTGGCCTCTACCTTCAGATGATCAATGGCTACTATTCGTAGTGGACGTCGACTCACAATCAGATGCAGTGGTGCTTTATGATCAGGTTTCACAGTTTTCCTAGTCACAGACGTGTGACATTCCTACCACCATTTTACAATGTCTCCTCTCATGCCAATCCAATAAAATCACAAACGGCCTGTGGCTTCTGTCTTTTGCACTCCAAAGTGACCAGACAGATCATGATAGGCAGTGAGGACCATGTGTACATCTCTCCCTGTGATCACAATTTGATGGAGACGAGTTACGGTGATGGGATCCACACTACTGCGATACAGCAAACCTTTCTTCACAAAGAACCATTTTCGCTGTCTCCACAGACCAAAGTAATTGAGGGTCAGCATCGCCTCTGCGAAATCTCCCGGGAGGTTTTCCCGTGATTAGTAATTCCCAAATTTCAGCAATCACTCGACTTTCCATCTGTACTTGTAACCATTTAGTTTCCTGTAGCGGAGAGTCTGGACTGGCTTACTGATACTGAAATATATACGAACATTTAAAAGTACCCCAACACTGTATACTGGTGTACGCTTCAAATATATTTCCCTTTTTCTTCTTTTTTATATTCTGGTGTAATCCATACTGAGCCTGTGAGTGTCTGTGTCTGACTCTGGAAATATAGACTGAGATTTACAATTAGCCCTAGACTGGATACACCGGGTATCTGCTGATGCAGTACCTTTTTTCAACATTTTGGATTACGGGTAAATCCATACTGACTGAGTGAGCGTCTGAGGGTGACTCCTGAAATACTGTATATACTGTATGGATTCGCTCTGGTAGGCAATAGCTGGGCGGCAGTAACAAGGCAACACACAGGCATAATGTCCAATTTCAGTGGTTTTAATGTCACTCAGTAACCAGCAGCATAACAAAACATGAGGGAAATAAAACACATACTCCAGCTTGGAGAACCACTGGTCCCAGACTCACCCCTTGCACGGGACGGGCGTAACTAAGCAGCTGCCAGGTCCTGCGGCATCCACCAGGTGCCATTCCCGGGGTTCTTCCGAGTATTGCTGCAACAGTCCTGCAGCACGGGAATCCTATATACAAGTTGCAGACTGCGTCCACACAAGTCCCTGTAGTTTCCAGAAACACACTCACACTGTGGCATTTACCAACCTCCATTACATAGGGCCTAACCCCTCCCACCAGTGAGGTAGACATTACATGGGCTGATCACGTGACCCTGACATCATCGCAGGTCCTGTCTTTAAGGAAAAACCCGGCCAAACATTAATCTGCTAGGAGAAACATATCTTCCATCCAGTAAAACACCCTTTACTGTACCACATACCTCCCCCCTATGTTCAACCCTGGAGGGGTGGACACATGACATACAGTGAACTCTGGACAGGGCATCTGCATTCCCCTGTAGTCTGCCTGCGCGATGTTCTACTGAAAACTTAAAGTTTTGCATTGACAGGAACCACCTGGTGACTCGGGCATTCCTCTCCTTAGCTTGACTCATCCACGTAAGAGGGGAATGATCTGTCACCAACCGAAATGTTCTCCCCAGCAAATAGTAGCGCAACGATTCCAGTGCCCACTTGATGGCCAGGCACTCTCTCTCCACAATACTGTACCGGGTTTCAGCCGGGGTAAGCTTCCGGCTTAGGAAACTAATGCGATGCTCTTCCCCGTTAACTTCCTGAGACAGCACAGCACCGAGGCCGATCTCAGAGGCATCAGTCTGCACCACAAACTCTTTTTTGAAATTTGGTGTGATCAGGACTGGTGTACCACACAGTACCCCTTTTAATTTTGTAAAGGCCTCCTCTAACTGATCATTCCAGTGCACCATCACAGATTTTTTTCCTTTTAAACAATCTGTTAAAGGCGCGGACAGGGTTGCAAAGTTGGGAATGAATCGTAATATCCCACCAAACCCAAAAAGGCCTTTACCTGCTTTGTTGTGAGGAGACGGGGCCAGTTCTGAATTGCCTCGACCTTGTTCACTTGGGGCTTGAGAACTCCCCTCCCAATGACATAACCCAAGCACCGGGCTTCCTCCAACCCTATGAAACACTTCTTTGGGTTGGCAGTTAGCCCTGCTTTTCGCAGGGAGTCTACCACTGCCTGTACTTTTGCTAAGTGGCTTTCCCAATCGGTGCTCAACACAATAATATCATCTAGATAGGCTGAGGCATAGCGGCGATGGGGATGGAGAACAATATCCATTAACCGCTGGGTCGTTGCTGGAGCACCATGCAACCCAAAGGGTAACACCTTATACTGGAACAGCCCCTCAGGTGTTATAAATGCCGTCTTTCCCTTCGCCGCCTCTGTTAGGGGTACCTGCCAATAACCTTTTGTGAGGTCCAGAGTTGTAAAATACCGTGCTTGCCCAAAGCACTTTATCAACTCGTCAACCCGGGGCATCGGGTAGGCGTCAAACTTTGAAATGTCATTGCGTTTTCTAAAAAAATTACAGAACCTTAGAGACCCATCAGGCTTGGGTATTAGAACTATTGGACTGGCCCACTCACTTTGAGACTCTTCTATGACCCCTAACTGTAGCATCATTTTTACCTCTTCCGAGATGGCTTGTCGCCGGGCCTCAGGCACTCGATACGGCTTTAATCGGACCTTGGCCTGTGACTCTGTGACAATGTCATGTTGGATTAGGGAGGTGCGTCCAGGGAGCTCCGAAAAAACATCTGTATTTCGGCTGATGAACTCCCGGACCTCCTGAACCTGTTTAGGAGACAAAGTATCTGCAATTTTGACTGCAGGTTGGGCTTCTCCTGCCTCGCCCCGAGGTAACGGAGCCTTTTCCATCTGAAACGCTGGCAGCGGACTATCCCCACCAAGGTGCTCTCTATCTTTCCAGGGTTTAAGCAAATTAATATGGTAAACCTGTTCTGGCTTTCTCCGACCTGGTTGGTGTACCTTGTAGTCTACTGGTCCCACCTTCTCCTTGATCTCGTAGGGTCCCTGCCACCTTGCGAGAAATTTGTGATCTACGGTAGGCACAAGCACCAAAACTCGATCCCCAGGGCTAAAGGTTCTTACCCAAGCCTCCCGGTTATAGACCCGACTCTGTGACCGTTGTGCTGCCTCCATATGTTCCCGGACCAAAGGTAGGACTGTCTCCATTCTCTCTTGCATTTTTGCAACATGTTCTATCACACTTTTGTGGGGAGTAGGTTGGTTCTCCCAGGCCTCTTTGGCTATATCTAGCAAGCCCCGTGGATGTCTGCCGTACAATAGTTCAAAGGGCGAGAACCCCGTAGATGCCTGAGGTACCTCCCGCACTGCAAATAACAAATATGGCAATAACAGATCCCAGTCCTTCCCATCTTTGGAAACTGCCTTTTTTAACATGCTCTTCAGTGTCTTATTGAATCTTTCTACCAGACCATCTGTTTGGGGATAATAGACCGAGGTACGCAACTGTTTAACATTTAACAACCGGCAGAGTTCCTTTTTAATTTTTGACATAAAGAGAGTTCCCTGGTCTGTTAAAATCTCTTGCGGAATTCCCACCTGTGAAAACATACCCATGAGTTCCTTTGCTATAAGCTTAGCTGATGTGTGGCACAGAGGAATGGCCTCAGGATATCAGGTAGCATAGTCTAGAACTACAAGAATGTGTTGGTGTCCCCTTGCCGACTTATTGAGAGGCCCCACCAGGTCCATGGCCACTCTCTCGAAGGGTACCTCTATAATTGGCAAAGGCACCAAAGGGCTCCGAAAGTGAGGCTGGGGACTGGTTACCTGGCATACTGGACAGGAGCTACAGTACCGTTTAACTTCTTCATGAACCCCTGGCCAGTAAAATCGCTGCAGAATTCGGTCGAGGGTCTTCTTTTGGCCCAAATGCCCCCCAAGTACATGCGCATGCGCTAAATCCATTACCAGCCTTCGATATGTCTGAGGTACCAGTAACTGTTCCACCATTTCCCCACGTATTTTCTCCACTCGGTACAACAAATCCTGATTCATCTCAAAGCGTGGAAACACCGTATCTGCCCCAGGTTGTTGGGGTTCCCCATTGACAAACAGTACATTTTCTCTGGCCCTGGCTAAAGTGAGGTCTCGGAGTTGCCCTGTACCAAAATTATCACCTGATACATTCAAGTCTGACAACTCGGGTCCCAGCGGCAAGTCTTCCACCTCTCCAGCCAATACTTCTATGGGAGAACTCTCCCCCTCCTCCACCGAAGGGAAGGTTATTCCTTCCGCCAGCACTTCTTCCTCCGGGCCACCAGGCTCATGCCCCCTTCTGGAGAATGTAACCTGGTTGCCTCTGGTGCCAGCAGTTGCTCAGTGGACGGGACAACCGACAGCCACAGCACAGAAAACAACAGAAAGTCTCTTCCAATTATCACATCATAATGTAAATTAGTCACCACCCCCACCTCGTGGCACCGCCTCCGCGCTGGCGTGCTGATCACCACTAGTGCGGTGGGATAGTCTTTTAAGTCTCCATGTATACACAACACCCCAATTTTCCGACCCGTATACTCGCTGGTGTGTATCCAGCTGGCTCGTACCAGGGTTATAAGACTCCCTGAGTCCAATAGGGCCACAGCTGGGGTGCCCTCCACTTCCACCTGACACAAATGTTCCATATTGGGGCCTTTCGGGGTGCCCACTGCACACATTGGTTTGGCATAATGGGACTGGCGGTACCCAAAATTGGTGTCCATGGGCTCAGTCAGGTGGGTTCAATCAGCTCTCATATGACCTGGTTCCTGGCACCGCCAGCAGATTATTGGGCTCCTTACTTTCCCAGATAAGTCCTGAGCGGCCTTCCTGGGCTCCGCTCGCCGAACCAGGGGCAGGGACTTAGGGAACCTTCGGGTTACCTTTCGAGGGGTCCCTCCCTGTAACTCTTTGGTAGCCCCATACCTTTCTATGAGGTCTATCATCTGCATGGCATTAGTAGGGGATGCCTGACCGACCCATGTCTGGAGGGAGTGGGGCAAAGCCCTCCAAAATTTATCAGTCACTATGCGGTCCAGCATGGTTGTGGGGGACAACACCTCAGGCTGCAACCACTTTTGTAACAGGTGCAACAGGTCGTAATACTGGGACCGGGCCGGCTTGGAGGGGGTAAACTCCCACTGGTGTACCCGCTGGGCCCGCACTAACACATTTACCCCAAGACGAGCCAGTATCTCACCCTTGACGACCATGTAGTCCGCCCTTTGCTCGGTGGGTAGGTCCTGATATGCCTTCAAAGGTCCTGGGGTCAGAAACGGAGCAAGGACATCTGCCCAATGGTCCCAGGGTAGCTTCTCTCTCTCAGCGACTCCTTCGAACATCTCCAGGTATGCCTCCACATCGTCCGATTTCTCCATCTTGGGAATCACTATACGAAGTGCTTTCCGGACCTCATGGATTCCCTGGTCAGCTCCTTTGGTCTGCGCTGCCGTGATACGCTGTATCAACAGCTGATTGGTTTCCTGCTGCTGCTGCATAGCCTGCTGCTGCATAGCCTGCTGTCGCATGGACTCCAGTTGCTGCTGCCGCATGGCCTCCTATTGCTGCTGCATAGCCTGCTGTTGCTGTGTAGCCTGCTGCTGCATAGCCTGCTGCTGCTGCTGCTGCATGGCCTCTATGAGCATTTTTACTGTGGCCTCCATTTCTGGAAAGCTCCCCGCCTGGGTCTCTGCCACTCGTTTCACCCAGGACATAGGCTGGGGTGCAAATGAAAAATAAAAACAGCCTGGCCTCACTGCTTGTGCCCGCATTCAGTCCACCAATTGTAGGGATTCGCTCTGGTAGGCAATAGCTGGGCGGCAGTAACCAGGCAACACACAGGCATAAAGTCCAATTTCAGTGGTATTAATGTCACTCAGTAACCAGCAGCTTAACAAAGCATGAAGGAAATAGAACACATACTCCAGCTTGGAGAACCACTGGTCCCAGACTCACCCCTTGCACGGGAAAGGGGTAACTAAGCGGCTGCCAGGTCCTGCGGCATCTGCCAGGTTCCATTCCCGGGGTTCTTCTGAGTATTGCTGCAACAGTCCTGCAGCACGGGAATCCTATGTACAAGTTGCAGGCTGCGTCCATACAAGTCCCTGTAGTTTCCAGAAACACACTCACACTGTGGCATTTACCAACCTCCATTACATAGGGCCTAACCCCTCCCACCAGTGAGGTAGACATCACATGGGCTGATCACGTGACCCTGACATCATCGCAGGTCCCGTCTTAAAGGAAAAACCCGGCCAAACATTAATCTGCTAGGAGAAACATATCTTCCATCCAGTAAAACACCCTTTACTGTACCACAATACGGAGTGTGTATAAAAGCCCTCGCCATTTTTCTTCTGACCATCATTACAGTAGAGAGAGGTTGGTGATGCTGTTTAACATTAGGGAGACACTTAGGCTTGTAAAAAGAAGTTATTATGTGCTTGTGCAGAACAATTGTTGTGTACAGTTACTGTGGTGTGACAGGGGAGGATTTTCTTGTGTGCATCAGCGCTAGTTATTAGGCTGCCTGCCAGTGACAGGGAGGATTTTCTTTGGTGCAGCAGCGCTAGTTATTAGTTTGCTTGCCAGTGACAGGGAGGATTTTCTTGTGTGCAGCAGCGTTGATTATTAGCCTGCCTTATAGCACTATTGCTGTGTGTACACTGCTGTGCTGACTGCTTTTTACACAGCACTCTTACTTGTATTCTTTTTTTCGGCACAGCGAACGAACCTTCATTATTTCCCACACCGTATAGAGCTGTACACTCCTCACACAGTACAGTGTCCCGGCTGGTATCACGGAGAAATACATGCTGACTATCTGTATGTGACTTTAGGAAATTTATAGGGAGACTTAAATTTTTACTTATGCTATATACACCTGCTATCTGCTGATACAGTACCTTAGTTCAAATTTTTTTCTTACGGTATAATCCATACTGGGTGAGCGTGTGTGGTTCACTCTTTCAATATATACGGAGATAAAAATTATACCCTATACTATATAAACCTCCTATCTTGTGATACAGTACCTTTGTTAGACATTTTGTATTACGGTGAAATCCATACTGAATGAGCGTCTGAGGGTGACTACGAAAATATATAAGGAGATTTAGAATGTTTAAACTATGTTATGTATACCTGGTATCTGGTGATTCTGTACCCTTTCTCAACTGTCTACATTCTTGTCGAATCTATACTGGGCCTGAGAGCATCTGTGTCTTCCTCCTGAAATATATACAGGGATTTTGAATGTTGAAACTATGCTATATATACCTGGTATCTGGTAATACTGTACCCTTTCTCAACTTTCTACATTCTTGTCTGATCCATACTGGGACTGAGAGCGTCTGTGCCTGCCTCCTGAAATACATACGTAGATTTTTTCTATTTTAACTATACTATATATACTTGGTATCTGTTGATACAGTACCCTTTCTGCCAGAAAGTCCTCCTCCATCCACCACTCTAAGTGCATCATTGACACCTTGAACATTGGCCCACATGTGTGATTATTTCTTGCGGATGTTCTTTTTAGATTATGGTGTGATCCATAATGAGCGTGTGAGAGTCTGGTGTTGCTCCTGAAATATATATGTAGATTTTAAAATTACCCCAACACTGTATACAGCTCTACGCTTGTGATACATTACCCATTTACTGTTTTTATATTCTGGTCTAATCCATACTGAGGCAGTGAGAGTCTGTTTCTGACTCTGGAAATATATACGGATATACCTGGTATCAGGTGATACTGTACCCTTTCTCAACTTTCTATATTCTTGTCGAATCCATACTGGGCCTGAGAGCATCTGTGTCTGCCTCCTGAAATATATACGGAGATTTAGAATGTTTAAACTAGACTATATATACCTGGTATCTTGTGGTACTGTACCCTTTTTCAACTTTTTATAGTATTGTCCAATTCATGCTAAGCCTGTGAGCGTCTGTGTCTGACTCATGAAATAAATACGGAGATTTACAATGACCCCTACACTGTATACAGCTGTACACTTCTGATACCTTACCATATATCTGCTGATATTTTGGGTCCATTTTCACAAAAATTAGGAAGTATGGTTTAAGAGGCCGCGGACGTGGGCGTGGGGGGCTATCTGGTACTGACGGTGGTGGTGGTGCATCTGCTGGTAGTGCCCAAAGTACAATACCCTCTAAGGCCGGAGGTGTTGAGACTACGGCATGGTCTGGCTCCGGAAGGCCTGGAAGGCTCCCTTTTCTGGGAGTAGGTAAACCGCTTTCAAAGCCGGAGCATCAGGAACTGGTTTTGGCTTACATTGCCGAAACAGCCTCCAGCTCTATTGCCTCCTCTTCTGAAGTTTCAAAAAATGCAAGCACTGAGACGTCAGTGCATGCTTCAGGTCAGGAAGAACCCCTTTCCTTGTGTCCTTCACCCCCACCAAAAGTGAAGGATGCGGCAGCCCACACTTGAGATTACTCCATGGAGCTCTTTTCACATACCATGCCTGGGTTATCAAGTCAAATCCTGAATTCCCCAGTCCAACATGAATCAGAGATGGAGTGCACTGATGCACAGCCATTGCTAGATGATTCTGCTGCTACATTCACCCAGAGCACTACATTCCCCTCGCACTCTACAGAGCCAGAATCTGACTCTGATGAAACTCAGGTGCCCCTTCCCGCATATTATACCACCATACACAGTGACACAGAAGAAGGTGCAGAAGAAAGTGCCAATTCCCTGAGCAGGTGGGGGGCATACTCATGGGTGATGGCACTGGCACAGGGCCCCTCATAGTACGCAAAAGTGTCTCTGCTGGTGGGAGGGCCCACTCGCCGTCAGACACACCGGCATACTATGAGGTGCCCTGAGCCAGTGCCATCGCCCACAAGTGGCCCCCCTGCTTGCTCATGGCCACAGCACTTGCAATACTTACCTCTCCCTGCTCCACCGCCATGATGTCTTCCGCGTTTCCTGACAGTGACATTCAGGACAGAGAGCGCAATGACATCACATCTGTATGCCCTCTGCTTAAACAGTCCAAGTGCAG
The DNA here is from genome assembly GCF_039654945.1 of Dendrobates tinctorius. Taxonomy (NCBI): domain Eukaryota; kingdom Metazoa; phylum Chordata; class Amphibia; order Anura; family Dendrobatidae; genus Dendrobates; species Dendrobates tinctorius. Next base: position 8,044,489 of record NW_027361908.1, read on the forward strand.
AGAGCTGGAAAATGTTGATGCTGAGGAGTCCAGAGTAGAGCAGTGCCCAGCGAGGAGAGGTATTTAACTTTTTTAAAGGTTGGGAGCAATTTTTGTGGAGCACTATACACTGGAGAATGAGATATGGGGCCCATCATACATTGGAGCATCATCCATTTGGCCCTTCATATACTGGAGCATTCCAAATGGGGACATCAGACACTGGAGTAGCATTTATGGGGCCCATTATAACTGGTGCATTAGAAATGGGGCCCATTATATATGGAGCATTATTTGGGCCCATAAGACAGTGGAGCATCATCCATGGGGACCAACATATACTGTAGCATTATGTGGAGCTCGTCATATACTGTATGGAACATTAAATGGGACCAATTATTCTGTATGGAGAAATATATGGGGCTCATTATTCTGTATGGTGCACTATGTGGTGGCCATAATACTGTATGGAGTAATATACTGTCCGGTTTTTGAGCTATTGGAGAATTTAAAATAGATATCAGTCATGTCATGTAAGAAGTCTTTTTCATTGTACTATACCAAGATTTCTCTGCCGTATTGGAGCATCATGAATTGTGGTATATGTTAAAGGGCCCACTGACACTCTTTGGCCCGGGCCACACGAAAACCTGGAGCCAGCCCTACCCCCCCACAACTTTAGCCAAAGCGTAACTATTATTATAAAGTAAATTAAGGTTGACAAGCTTAAGTAATAAGAATTGATGTTGTTGGCATTGAAATGGGCACTGTAGGTGTGTTTACTGTCTTCCACTCCCTGATGACTTTGCTTCCCCATTGACTTGCATTGGGTTTCGTGTTTCAGTCGGACCCTGACTTTTCCCTATAGTTGGCCGATTTCGTTCGAATCGACTTTTGAGAAAGTCGGGTTTCATGAAACCCGACTCGACCCTAAAAAAGGCAAAGTCGCTCATCTCTAGTGCTGAGGTACTGAAGTTGGCCAGATGAGGCATCGTGTAGTCCTTACCTTGGTAATCAGTCACGCTGACATTTCAGTGTTGCCAGTTACCTAGGCATTCAACCAAAGACTATAAAATTAAAGACTTTCCATTCCATTACAGATGTGAATACAATTGAATGATGTGAAAAATAATCTTGGGGTATAGATTCATGGTTTTCCCTAATCCTCCAAAAGTGATGTGCTCCTGCTGATGAGGATTACTCTGTTGATTACTAAATCTAAAATGAGTAGTGTATTCAATAAATAAAATCTAAATTAAATTTCCAAAAACTGACTGTTACATCCAAACATAGACTAGGTGTGAACAGGTGCTTACCTAGAGTCACCAACTCATATATAATCAAATAAATAAGGCAGCACTCTGTAGCGCCATAGCTTGCAAACATGAAATATGAACGTTGAACTGCATTACTGCATAAGAAATACGAAAAATTGAGAATGCTTAGCTCATAAATTGGCCAATTCATGTGTACCTGGAAGCCACGTTAAGTCAATTCTTGTTTTCCAGGACCTAACACTGCCAAACCTCTCTTAGACGTAAGTCTTCATGTGTATGGGAACCTGTGAATCCTCTCTTGGACTGTATCTATATCTTTATGGAGGAGTAGGGTCCTGCTATGATTAAAAATGAATAAATATGAATTATACATAACAAAAAAAATATATACAGTGGGGCAAAAAAGTATTTAGTCAGTCAGCAATTGTGCAAGTTCCACCACTTAAAAAGATGAGAGGCGTCTGTAATTTACATCATAGGTAGACCTCAACTATGGGAGACAAACTGAGAAAAAAAAATCCAGAAAATCACATTGTCTGTTTTTTTTCATTTTATTTGCATATTATGGTGGAAAATAAGTATTTGGTCTGAAACAAGCAATCAATATTTCTGGCTCTCACAGACCTGTAACTTCTTCTTTAAGAGTCTCCTCTTTCCTCCACTCATTACCTGTAGTAATGGCACCTGTTTAAACTTGTTATCAGTATAAAAAGACACCTGTGCACACCCTCAAACAGTCTGACTCCAAACTCCACTATGGTGAAGACCAAAGAGCTGTCAAAGGACACCAGAAACAAAATTGTAGCCCTGCACCAGGCTGGGAAGACTGAATCTGCAATAGCCAACCAGCTTGGAGTGAAGAAATCAACTGTGGGAGCAATAATTAGAAAATGGAAGACATACAAGACCACTGATAATCTCCCTCGATCTGGTGCTCCACGCAAAATCCCACCCCGTGGGGTCAGAATGATCACAAGAACGGTGAGCAAAAATCCCAAAACCACGCGGGGGGACCTAGTGAATGAACTGCAGAGAGCTGGGACCAATGTAACAAGGCCTACCATAAGTAACACACTACGCCACCATGGACTCAGATCCTGCAGTGCCAGACGTGTCCCACTGCTTAAGCCTGTACATGTCCGGGCCCATCTGAAATTTGCTAGAGAGCATTTGGATGATCCAGAGGAGTTTTGGGAGAATGTCCTATGGTCTGATGAAACCAAACTGGAACTGTTTGGTAGAAACACAACTTGTCGTGTTTGGAGGAAAAAGAATACTGAGTTGCATCCATCAAACACCATACCTACTATAAAGCATGGTGGTGGAAACATCATGCTTTGGGGCTGTTTCTCTGCAAAGGGGCCAGGACGACTGATCCGGGTACATGAAAGAATGAATGGGGCCATGTATCGTGAGATTTTGAGTGCAAACCTCCTTCCATCAGCAAGGGCATTGAACATGAAACGTGGCTGGGTCTTTCAACATTACAATGATCCAAAGCACACCGCCAGGGCAACGAAGGAGTGGCTTCGTAAGAAGCATTTCAAGGTCCTGGAGTGGCCTAGCCAGTCTCCAGATCTCAACCCTATAGAAAACCTTTGGAGGGAGTTGAAAGTCCGTGTTGCCAAGCGAAAAGCCAAAAACATCACTGCTCTAGAGGAGATCTGCATGGAGGAATGGGCCAACATACCAACAACAGTGTGTGGCAACCTTGTGAAGACTTACAGAAAACGTTTGACCTCTGTCATTGCCAACAAAGGATATATCACAAAGTATTGAGATGAAATTTTGTTTCTGACCAAATACTTATTTTCCACCATAATATGCAAATAAAAGGAAAAAAAAACAGACAATGTGATTTTCTGGATTTTTTTTTCTCAGTTTGTCTCCCATAGTTGAGGTCTACCTATGATGTAAATTACAGACGCCTCTCATCTTTTTAAGTGGTGGAACTTGCACTATTGCTGACTGACTAAATACTTTTTTGCCGCACTGTATATGAATCTGTTCAGCTTCCCTTTTTCTATAACATTTTGCCCATAGATTATTCACTAATGAAGAACCACGCTTCTTAAATGCAAAAAAACATGAAGCTGTAAAGAAAAGTAAGATTTAAAGGAGGGAGAGGAACATAATTATTAAACTTTTAATGTTAACATGTAGATGGAGTTTAATTTATTCTTCTCACATATTTACTCTAAAAATGTGTATTTTTCTTTGTAGTGATTCAATTGCCAACAATTATAGCCCTGCAGCCAGAGACGTTTCAACACATTCTGTCTACAAACTTAGCAATATCAATGGTAAGTGTGTTTTAAGATTATAAAATATACATAAGATTTATTTCCTTTTTTAAAAGTAGCTGTGATTCATTTGCAAACGTTTGGTGGCATTTTTCCTTAACTTAGAGGAGCTGTCCATTACTTTGGAGCACATTATTAATAGGTCCAGGATATTGAGAAAGGTAAAAAAATTACCTAATACCCATGATCACCTGGCTTTCTCTTCTAGAAGAGGGCATTAGATGGCCACTGCAGTCAATCGCCAGCCCCCTATTGACTGCAGAGGTTACATCACATCCAAGTACAACAGTGTTTTTTCCAACTCAGATAAAATGGGTCTTATGTAGAGATAAGTGAACATAAACATAAAAGTTCGGGGTTTGTACATGTCCGGTGTTAAACACTGAACACTGACCTCTCCCATAAACCCTTTGCATTGTTCAAAGTTCTAAGGGAGTCCGTTGCAGGGAGGGGGAGAGAGAGAGAGAGAATATTTTCCAGCTTAAAAGTTTGAGTCCCCATTATTTTCAATGGGGTTTGGGTTGTGGTTCAAGTTCTGGTACCTGAGCTGAACTTTGGAATAAAACTCAGGTCGGGTTCCAGAACCCGAGCTTTCATGGGTCCACTCTGTTAGGGTTGCTGGAATGCACCAAATAAGAAATTATAAGGAGGTGTGTTTGCTACCCGGGGTCCACTGTGCAGTGCTGGAGAAACCGCAGCTAGCACAATGGTCGAGAACGACTGCGAGAAAATGCTTAAAGTACACTGAGTTAAATGTCATTCAGTGTGCACAGAGCGCAAAGTAACAAGCTCTGTTACATCACAGAGCGGTACTATGAAGCAAAGCAAAAGGCTATAACCTGTTAGACTACACAGGAGTATAGAAAAATGCTATTTGGGGACCATATAACTTAAAATCCCAGGGAAGACTAAACTGGTGGCTGACTCTGCTCTGACACATGGTGTCCTTTAGCACACATGCCTGAGGATGCCCGGTGCAGATGCTATGTTCAAGTGGGAGTTCCCACCCTACACTGTCTGTCTAGACCAACACTTGCAGTGCTATTAGAAGCACACGTGCACACAGGGTGGTAAGGTAGCCACCAACACATCGCACACAAGATACTAGCGCACAGGTGTGCGCCATTGAGAGCTTTTTATGCCTTGCTCAAGTCCAGACAGACAGGAAATTGCCTGTGGGACAATCTGAAGCTGCCACTTCACCAGAGCTCCTGACGTCCGAGCACCAATGGGAAGGCACCATATTATGGACATGCTTAGTAGGATGAAATCTGGACTTGGGCTCCAGAGCAGAACACTGCAAATGTAAAATAGTAGTCACCACAGGCTTAGCTGGAGAACCAGCAGTAACTACTCATGCAGCACAAGCCTGGGCAAGGCACTGGGACAGAAGTCTGTGCTGTGCAGTCATTCCAGCAGCTGAGCCTGAATATGAGACCACAGCACCAGACAAGGCTTGAGATCCACCCCGTACAGCGAGGGAATCCTGGCACCTAACACACTCATCCCTAGTCTTATGCAGTTATAAAATTAGATGCAGATGCTACCTGAAACACCCTGATGGAATAGTAAGTTGGTGACTAACAGGGCACGATGCAGAGTACAGAATAGCAGCAGTAGGTTAGTACAGTTTTTACTTTTTTCAACACCCTTTCAACACTATTAATAATATGTGGTAAAATAGTTGGTAACCCATTTTAATGTAAACAAAAAGAAAATTTCAGCTCACCCCTGAGATGTAATGCCAGTCTGGCACGGAGTACGATAGCCAGTGTTCAAGAGTTTTTCACTCGAAACGCATATGACAATATTTCTTATACACACCACCCCATAGTATATGCTTTGTCATCTATGATGTCCTTTTTTGTCTTTTCTACAAGTTTTAAAAGGATTTGCCAATAAAGATTGTTGAATTTGAATTAATTGCCCGGTGTGTGGAGCTGGATCCACTTCCATTTCCTCATTAACCCATTTTAATGCACATGTTTTAGATTAAATATCATTTTTCTACAGTTTAGTTTAATTAAAAATTGCTTTAGAGTTCTGTACTTAAGTTTAAATTGCTGGGTACAGAATGCGTTAACTTAGAATCCTTCTCTCTTCTCAAAGTTCGGCTTCTAGCTTCATCTTTTTTTCCTAAACTTTAATAAGCTGATATATGACCTCAGCTAACTTTGATGCGTTTTTAAAATATAATACAGGAGCTATTAATAAGAAATAAGTGCTATAAACCCAGTCATCACAACAGGCTCATTGATGGATTCTCAGTTAACTAATTCTGCAGCTGGCAGTATAAAGTGAATCCAGTAAAAACTAGACCCTTGAAAATACTTAATTAAACACTAGGTATGACCTAAAATGCATATATTTAATTAAACAAATTTCCACAAAAGGCATTTATATCTATGTGTATATATAGGTATATGTAAGTTACAGTGTGTGTAGCAAACAATACAAGACGTGGGGCTTTTTCAGTTTAACTATATTGAACAAGAGGAATACAGTACACTGATAAAAATAGAAAGCATTTGCAAATATTTAATAGCTTTATTATTAAAAGCTATTAGTTATTAGTTTATGCAGTGAAGATTGATTACCATTTAACATATTTAGTTTATTATGGTATATTTGCATTGTGTAGAGCTCTTGTGAGTTAGAATTCTTATATTAGTTGACTATTGCATCAAAAAATTATGATATAACTGCCAAGACATTTTAAAGTCAAGTATTGTTTAATTTTAACTGCAGTCTTTTTGTTGACTTATAGACAGTAAGTTAAGTTGAAAGTCCAAAAATCTCTTCGCTTTCTTGCCTGCGCTAATTTCTTATCACTTGCTTCCTAAAAGATAGCCTTTTATATTTTTATCTCCTTTAAAGTTGTTTAATAGAAGTAGGATCCTGAGTGTTAAAGTGAATCTGTCAATAGAATCAACCCTCCTAAAGGCCCCGTTACACTAAACAATGCACCAGCGATCCCGACAACGATACGACCAGGATCACTGGTGCATCACTACATGATCGCTGGTGAGCTGCCAAACAGGCAGCTTCACCAGCGATCAGCACCAGCGAGGACGCTGGTCTCTAAGGTAAATATCAGGTTACTAAGCGTCACGCGTCACTTAGTTACCCGATGTGTTCCTTAGAAACCTGCATGCTCGCACGGGGAGCTGCCAGCATGCAGGTTATTAAGGTACACATCGGGTAACTAAGTGACGTGCGCCGCTTAGTAACCCGATATTTACCTTAGAGACCAGCTCCCAGCGCCTGCTTACAGCACTGGGAGCCTCGCTGATCGGTGGCTCCCACTGCCACATGCAGCGATGCATGCTGGCCAGTGGGAGACCAGCGATCAAAAAATGGCCATGCACGATAGTGCACGATCAGCGATACCCAGCGGGGGGGCCAGTCGCTGATCCCCATCACGCACAGCGATCTCGCTGGCGAGATCGCTGTGGCATCACAAAATCAGCGATCTCGCTAGCGAGATTGCTGCGTGTGACGGGGCCTTAAGCCATCTACACGGGCACATAGATCACAGAAAGCTGAATAATGTGACAACTTTATATCTGATGTCGTATTCCAGAGAAATCTGTTTCTTTTTATGTAAATGGGCTGTTAAGTTCCATACTGATCTACGTGAAAATCTATCGATTATTTTAAATGAAAGGGGGCATTACCAGTGTGAGACATGTAGATCATGAGAGCAGACTGTCAGTCATTACAAGGCTCACACTGTTAATGTACCTTCAATTTACAATATGCTCTTGAGGCACATTTTTAAGTAGATATGTGCCCAGCCCATAGATCTTAACCGATAATTTATATTTTAAGAAAAAAATTAATTTTTCTAGAATAAGACATCAAATTGCAGATACCAAGATATCATTTCATCTCTATGATCTGTGTGTTTAAATACACGGAAAGATGGTATGAAATGAGTTAAAGGGTTTTGTTAACACTATGGCTCTGATTCATCAAATGTTTTACTCTAGAAAACTAGCATAAAAAGGGAAAGAAGAGGCATGCGATGACTGATGATGCCCTGCACTATGGAGAAGGGGAAGGGAACCTTACTAAGTATTTAAAGTTCAACAGGTCACACAGGCAATGAACACTAGGAGCCTGATGACATACCGTAACTGAATTTGAGACTGCTTTACTCAGAAATCTCACCTACAGACAAAATATTAGTAATTAACTTGACTACATTGAAACTGTTCACACACACAATTTTTACAGAACATTTCAGAAAACCACTTTAATCACATTATAGTCAAAAGTTATGTAAATGTACCTGCATTTTGATTCATTGGCACTTGTTTCAGTTTTCAAGATCTCTGATTGTGAATGACTGTAGAAAATTATCCTCATCAGCTTTATTCAATGTAGAGTAAAAGAGGAGCTACATGCCAGAAATTATACTGAATTTATAGAACTAATGGAGAATTGCCACTTTTGCAATAGTAATGTGCCCCCTTTATGTAAGGTGATCTGATAAAATGATGTGCTACCTTTTAGAACATTCAGAGCTGTGCAGACAAGAAAATCCAACTGGATTGCTATGTCACAAACCTCCTTATCAGGATCTCCGGATTGTCAAGAAAAAGAATGCACTGCATAAAATGAGCAAGAGAAAGTAAGTATTATCTAGTTGTCGTGTTTTTAAAGCTATCCAGTGAATTCAATGAAAGATGATTCCTAAGTTACTGCTTTCAAATGTCATGTAACCTTATTTCCAATGCCTAGTGAAAAGAAAATTATATTGTACATACTTTAACCACAAGGTAGATAAATCATGGTTACAAATGAAAAGTGGCACGGCTTGAACTCCTTAGAGTAAAAGATGGCATTTAACAAATACAGTATGCAGGAAAGATAAAGAATTTTTTTTAAAAATTCGAGTTTGACAGGTTTGTATAATCGATTCATTAGAAATTGCAATTCTGCAAAGCCTTCAATTGCCCTGAAATATGTGTAATACTCAGAGGTCTCCTAGGACTGTAGCCAATCTGTTTCAAGCTGTTTAACACAAACAGACTTACAAATGTCAAACTGATCAAACCGTAGAAACAGTTGGTAATCGGTAGCTACCAACAGACTATGTAATAACACAGTGAACAGCAAATTTTTCTTATTTTTTGCAAAATTTTGACTCAAACTAATGGTGTCACAATGACAGGTATCATTCTCCTGGTCTGTGTTTGGTAATATTACTGCCAAGATAGTTTGGGCCAGTGATGACGGTGGTGCTTTTGTTACTGTTAATTGCTGCCATTTTTTAGTTGTGGTATGTGTTTTTTTCTTTTACACAACAATGTCCATTGCCATTTTTTCTTTTTCCATACATTTTGTACAACACTATAGTTAACATCTGACATTCTTTTACATACCCAATTATTTTACTTGTACAGTTAAGTGGATACATATTTAAACATCTTATTTTTCTATTTTTTTTCACAAAATTCAACCCTTTTTGCAAAATAATGTGAAATTAATAAGTTACTACATGTCCTAAAGCCCAGATAAGGCACTGTATTGGTGTAGTGTGTTCACATGTATAATTTCACTTGTAAAATAGGTGTGCAAAAAAGAAATTGCCACATACACATTGTGAGGATGACAGTCATGGATAAATGTCTTTATTTAGGAGAAATTTTGTTTCTGTATTTATAGAAAAAAACTATTATTCCTACATTCACAAGGAATGCAAATCCTCACTACGATCCCTTGTGACTAGCAAGCACACCACCCCTGACTAATAATTATTTTAGAAATGTTTAGGGGGCACAAAAAGTATTGTACTGCCTTGCTGCTGCTTTCTATGACATTATGAAAAAAAAGAATAAACTGTAATTGTAATTCAAACATGCAGAACAAATGACAGCTACAACATACAACTAATTAATCACACTGAGATAGTCAATGCTGCTGGCACTTCTCCTATCCCTTTCCCTATCAATTGAATATTTGTATTATTCATGGATACTACACAAAATTTTTCACTGCTCCAGTTGTACAGCACATTACTGTCTGGAATATTTGTATAATGTTTCGGGCTTTTTCTTCCTATCTCCGTTGCTGAGCTGTGAGATCTATTATTCTCGTGTTATCCTGAATCCCCAAAAATGGCTGCAGCACTGCTTGGCTACCCTGTTATGAAGGCATTGATAGTCTTTCTTTATTGGCTGTGCTTTATCATGTGATGCGATAGCTGCAAAACATTATGCGGAAGTCTGTCAACATTTCTTTCTAGTGTGACTGATTAAATCCTCTACGATGTGTGAAAAGATATCCAAGACTAATAAAGTCCAGCTCAGTACTGGACACATACAATATTCGAACAATGGCATCCTTGTTTTAGGAGTGTTATATTTTCACATACTAATTATTACTTTATGCCCATGATATTACTATATGTCCATGATACTTTGCGTCCATCCATGTCTATGTTGAATCCCCAAGTTTTGTTGTGTGGATTCACATTTTAATTATTTTTGTTTGTTTTTTTATCATTTTTAAATATGTTTTATATCCTTGTTGTTTAAATAAAATCCACATATATTTTTCGATATATATTTTTTATTGGGTCCATGCTTCTTCTTTGCTAAATATAATTTTTAAATAGTTTGACTGGCATTTATTTTGCAAATGCTACTGTTTAAATAGTAGTCATATTTTCCCTTTTTTAAATTTTTTTTTTTTAAAATTCAATTTCTTATTACAGTTTTAAACAATAAAAGGAATAAGATGCTCAATTTCTACCTATGGCTACTTCAACATAATGTTTTTCTACATATAGTAAACAGAGTGAGCTTCAGTTATATTTAATGGCATACAGCGTATTTAGGGTTGGTCTTTCCATTTTGCACATGATGTTAAAATTAGTCGCCATTTGTAGGCTCTTTGAAGTTATATATATTCCATGTAAACGTGGATATAATCTGCGCTGCTGAATGATTGGAGATCCAGACGTATTTTCATAAAGAAGTGTGGTTTATTCAACGCGTTTCAGAGTTCTAAGACTCCATCATCAGGAAGTATCACGAACATCTTTTGTTTTTGGTACTTCCTGATGAAGGAGTCTTAGAACTCTGAAACGCGTTGAATAACCACACTTCTTTATGAAAATACGTCTGGATCTCCAATCATTCGGCAGCTTAGATTATATCCACGCTTTTCTATTTTGTTCCTATAGTTTGGTTGCTTGTGGACCTGTGGATCTGCTGCAGCAGATAATTCTGCATGCTATAATGATAGCTCAGTCTCCTGAGTACAATCCAATTGTATTAACCAATTTTTTTAGTGAACAGTCAAGAGAATCCTATTCAAATGATATTGTTGGCTGGTCAAATGTATAAAGACAGTATCAGACTATGTACCCACACATGCAGAAAACTCCTGACTAAAAACCAGACTCCTTCCCAGGAAACGTGCATTTTTTTCCGCGTTTTTTGCGCGATTTTTGTGCGATTTTTGTGCGTTTATGCGTTTTTTTTCCAGAGCATCCCCAGTCTCATAGAATATAGTTAGAAATGCGGATTTTTCCACTAAATTAATGAGCATGCTGCGTCTTTTTATCGCGATGCGTTTTTTCATGGAAAAAAAACCATCAATATGCACAAAAAGTGCAGAATTCATTAAAATGAATGGGATGCTTCTTGTAAGCGTTTTGTAAGCATTTTTTGCTGGTAAAAACGCTTAAATGCAAAGAAAACTCTTACGTGTGCACACACCCTCAGGCTTTCTATCACACATAGGGGAAGATTTTCTATTTAATACTTATGCAGTAAACTTAGACAGTATTTAAGAGCACTGTGATAAAACACTCCGGGATCGCCTTTGCTGGGGTCAAAGGTCACGTGCCTTCAGCATGAAACTCAGGCGCAGAGCGGGGATTCGTGTATAACTGACCCTGGGTCAGGTTTATTAACGGTGAAAGCAATGCAAAAGGAAATAAAACATAAAACAAATCCTTGCCTGTCCGGCACTAACTAAACAATGGACCACCTAACTACCAACTGGCGGGCTTCTCCCGTCCAGCCAAACCAAAGTTGCAGTGGGCACTGCTTCCACTCACGTGTGTGTCTCTCATACAGACAGGCTCTCTGTGTTCCCAGGCTGAGACACTCACACAACCACCTTGCATCCTTATATATCCACCTCCCATTATCCATTAGTAAGCAGGTGCGATACTGACCAGACTAGGCCACATAGGAGAGGAATCTGGGCGAGATATACCTGCCCTCATCCACTATTCCCACTTGATTCTCACATATCCCCCCCTTCTGCTCAGACCACTCTGGTCGAGCAATGACACCCGCCAAACAGTGCACTCGGGACAGGGCATCTGCATTCCCCATCTGTACCCCTGGGCGGTGCTCCACCGTAAAAGTGTAGGCCTGCAGGGCAAGGAACCACCGGGTCACCCGGCTATTCCGTTCCTTGTTCAAGTGCATCCACTTGAGAGGGGCATGGTCAGTGATCAGCCTGAACTTTCGGCCCACCAGGTAATATTTGAGGGCCTCTAGAGCCCACTTAATGGCGAGGCACTCTTTTTCTACGACTGCATACCTTTGCTCGTGTTTATTCAGCTTCCTGCTGAGATAGAGGACTGGGTGTTCCACTCCGTCCCTCACTTGTGAGAGTACGGCCCTGATACCAGTATCAGAGGCATCCGTTTGTACCACAAACTCGCTGCGGAAGTCTGGAGTCACCAGTACGGGCTGAGAGCAAAGTGCCCGTTTTAGGCTATGGAAGGCTTCTTCAGCCGCTAAACTCCATTTAATCATGACGGAGTCTTTCCCTTTTGTAAGATCCATCAGGGGGGTAGCGATGGCTGCAAAATTGGGTATGAACCGGCGATAATAACCGGCGATCCCCAGGAAGGCTTGCACCTGCTTCTTGTTGACAGGTTGTGGCCAGTCCTGAACCGCCTGAATCTTATCAACTTGGGGTTTAACAACACCCCTCCCAATTACATACCCCAAATACCGGGCTTCTTCTAGCCCGATGTGACATTTCTTGGGGTTCGCGGTTAGACCTGCCTCCCACAGGTCGTCAATCACAGCTTGTACTTTCTGGAGATGAGTCTCCCAGTCTAAGCTGTAAATGACAATGTCGTCCAAATAGGCCGAAGCGTACCGCCTATGTGGCCTCAGGACTCGATCCATCAGTCTCTGGAAGGTCGCTGGTGCTCCGTGCAGTCCAAACGGCATATACACATACTGAAATAGACCTTCTGGGGTAGCAAATGCCGTCTTTTCTCTGGCAGACTCCGCCAGAGGGATCTGCCAATACCCCTTTGTTAGGTCTAGGGTCGTAATATACCGGGCTTTTCCTAACCGATCTATTAACTCATCGACCCGGGGCATAGGGTAGGCATCACATTTTGAGACCGCATTCAGTTTCCTGAAGTCATTGCAGAACCGGATGGTGCCGTCCGGTTTAGGAATTAGCACAATCGGGCTGGACCACGCACTGTGCGATTCCTCAATGACTCCTAACTCTAACATTGCCTTCACTTCTCGGGAAACGGCTTCACGGCGCGCTTCCGGGATTCGGTAGGGCTTTACGTGAACTGTGACACCAGGTTCCGTTACGATGTCATGTTTCATTAGCATAGTCTGCCCGGGTTTTTCTGAGAAAAACTTTTGGTTGTGAAGTAGAAACTGCCTGACTTCCGTCTTTTGCCGCTCCGAGAGAGTCTCTGCAACCCGTACCTCTGGTACGGTATGCGAGCAGACAGGACGGGCCAGCTCCGCTGACAAGGCAGACCGATCCTTCCAGGGCTTTATCAGATTTACATGATAAATCTGTTCAGGTTTCCGTTTACCTGCCTGGTATACTTTGTAGTTTACTTCACCAACTCTTTCCTTGATCTCAAAGGGGCCCTGCCACTTTGCCAGGAACTTACTGTCCACCGTGGGGACCAGGATCAACACCCTATCTCCGGGTGCAAACGTACGGATCTTGGCTCCCCTATCATAGATTCTTTTTTGGGCTCATTGAGCCTGTATCATGTGTTCTTTGACGATAGGCATCACAGCCGCAATACGGTCCTGCATTTGTGTGACGTGATCTATCACTGTTTTAAATGGAGTGACCTGACCCTCCCAGGTTTCTTTTGCAACGTCTAACAGTCCGCGAGGACGTCGGGCGTACAATAACTCGAAAGGCGAGAATCCCGTGGAAGACTGGGGTACTTCCCTGATGGCAAAAAGCAAATACGGAAGTAAATAGTCCCAGTTCTTCCCATCCTTGTCTATCACCTTTCTCAGCATCTGCTTCAGAGTTTTATTGAACCGTTCGACCAACCCGTCTGTTTGAGGGTGATACACGGATGTGCGTAACGGTTCGATTTGTAACAATCGGCAGAGCTCCTTCATTATCCTGGACATAAAGGGGGTCCCCTGGTCAGTGAGTATCTGTTTTGGTATACCGACCCGACTAAACACATGCACCAGCTCCTTGGCAATCGTCTTGGTGGCCGTGTTACGCAAAGGGATGGCCTCCGGGTAACGAGTGGCATAATCCAAGATGACCAGGATATGTTGGTGTCCACGTGCAGACCGTGGAAGGGGCCCAACTAAATCCATCCCAATCCTCTCAAACGGGACTTCAATAATAGGTAGGGGTACCAGAGGGCTACAGAACCGGGGCTTAGGTGCAGAGGCTTGGCAGTCAGGACAAGACTCGCAATATACACGAATATCATGATGCATGCCTGGCCAAACAAAACAGTGTAATATCCTTTCGGTGGTTTTCTGGACTCCCAGGTGACCTCCCATCACATGTCCGTGGGCCAGGTCCAGCACCTGCCGCCGGTAGGGTTTTGGCACGACTAATAGTTGCACCGTATCTTCCCCCTTTTTCTCTATCTGATAGAGTAAATCATTCTCCAGAACCATGTAAGGATATGCCAGCCTAGAGCCAGGTTCTACGGGTACCCCATTTATCACTTTTACATTTGTCCTAGCCTGAGAAAGGGTAGGATCCTTTATTTGCTCGCTTTGGAAGTCATCTTTCTGAACTTCTAAATCCGGCAAACGGGGAGGTGGACGGCTGTCAGCCTCCTCCTCTTCCCCGGTCTCCTCATTATCACCCGCCATGACTGAAAACGGGAACTGCAGGTCATTTCCCGCAGACTCTTCCCCCGAGTCTTCCAGGGAGACCTCTTCCAGGGGTTCGGGACCCACACGCTCCCTGGGAGAAGAATCATGTACACTATTACCCGAGGGCATCAACTGATTCTCCCACAATTGCCAGAAGTGGGGAAAATCCCGGCCCAGGATAACATCATGCAATAACGCCGGGACGAGTCCCACTTTATGTTGCACAGACCCATAGGAAGTTGTAATGCATATGACTGTGGTGAGGTACGAACAGGTGTCTCCATGCACACACGTTACAGAGAATTTGTCTGATGGCCCAGTTGGGGCTGGCACCAGACTGGCCTTCACCAGAGTCACCACACTTCCCGAGTCTAACAATGCCACCACATTTTTGCCATCAACAGTTAAATCACACAAGTGTTTTTCCACATCCTTTTGACCGGCATTCACACTCACTACCCGTGCAACCATAGACATGCGGTTTTTAGAGTCTGTGACGTCGCACTGCATGCGTTCAGTAGTGACCGGACAGTTCGCAGCAATATGTCCCATCTCTTGGCAGCGGAAACACCTAACGGGCCCCTTGCTTAGACCATAGTTCGTTACTCTCGGCCTCGCAGTGCGGGCAGTCCCGTTTTCCTCCCCCACTGTCTTAGGGATTTTTCCATCTCCCCTACTCCCTGGAACAGTCTTACCGGTTCCACGTGGAGACGATGAAGAACGAGGTGGGGTAGCGTCGTCTCGGAGTCCTTCCGCCACGGAGTAACGTTCAACCAGATCCACCAGTTGATCTGCCGTCGTAGGATTTCCATGGCTTACCCACTTCCTCAGGGCTGGCGGTAGAGCTCTCAGGTACTTGTCCAGGACGACTCTCTGGATTATCTCTGGCGCTGTCAACACCTCGGGTTGTAGCCACTTCTTCGTCACGTGGATCAGGTCGAACATCTGTGACCGCGGTGGTTTATCCGGCTGATAAGTCCATTGATGCACTCTCTGTGCACAGACAGCGGTCGTCACTCCCAGCCGGGCCAAGATCTCGGCTTTCAGTTTGTCAAAGTCCTGCGCGGCTTCAGGCTCTAAGTCATAATAAGCCTTTTGGGCCTTGCCGGAAAGAAACGGGGCAATCAGGCCGGCCCATCGTGCCTTCGGCCATTTTTCTCTCACCGCCGTCCGTTCAAACGTGGTCAGGTATGCCTCGACGTCATCTTCGGTCGTCATTTTCTGCCAGTACCGACTCACGTGAATCACTCTCGACTCGGCTTCCAGGTTAAGCTCAGGTAAGCTTGCCAAGCGCTGCGCCACCTGCTGGAGAAGCGAACGATCGGTAGCTGTCATGTCCACCAACTCCTTCAGCTGGGCCATCATCACCCGATTAGCTTCTTGCTGGACGGCGGTGGACTGTACCAGTGCTTTCACCACGTCCTCCATGCTCATGCTTGCAACGTGATGCCCGCGTTCTCCACCACAATGTGATAAAACACTCCGGGATCGCCTTTGCTGGGGTCAAAGGTCACGTGCCTTCAGCATGAAACTCAGGCGCAGAGCGGGGATTCGTGTATAACTGACCCTGGGTCAGGTTTATTAACAGTGAAAGCAATGCAAAAGGAAATAAAACATAAAACAAATCCTTGCCTTTCCGGCACTAACTAAACAATGGACCACCTAACTACCAACTGGCGGGCTTCTCCCATCCAGCCAAACCAAAGTTGCAGTGGGCACTGCTTCCACTCACGTGTGTGTCTCTCATACAGACAGGCTCTCTGTGTTCCCAGGCTGAGACACTCACACAACCACCTTGCATCCTTATATATCCACCTCCCATTATCCATTAGTAAGCAGGTGCGATACTGACCAGACTAGGCCACATAGGAGAGGAATCTGGGCGAGATATACCTGCCCTCATCCACTATTCCCACTTGACTCTCCCAAGCACCAAATTTATCACAAGAGCTCATACTGGATAATAATTCTGGTGCATTCTTTACACCTTTGTATAACTTTAGACCACATATTGATTCTTCTGTAGGGATGAGCAAATCCATAGAAGTTTGGGTTCGTTGAGTTTGACCGAACTTTAGTCCAAAGTTCAGTTCGGGTATCAGAACTGTACCCAAATTTGAAGCAGAATAAGAACCCCATAGAAATGAATAGATACACAAACATTGAAGCTGGAAAATCTCTCTCTCCTCCATGAACTCCTTAACTGTAAAACGTCCATGTTGGGAGTTCAGCAGCGGGTACTGGGTGTACGGTATAAACCCAGAAAAACTTTACAGCTTGGGTTCGCTCATCTCTATTCTTAAGTTTATCTCATTATACATATACCATTCACATTTTGGTGGATGCTGTCTCACTTTAGACCATATCCTATTACTGCTAACAAGTTTTTTTGTTTTTTTCATATTTCTAAAACTTTTTTTTTCTAATTTACACTTTATTATTACCCATAATATCCTATTGTAGAATGTAAAACAAATCATGGTCTCCTTTGAAGCCCAGCTTGTGGAGGACCAGGAGCACCAATACTCATGGAGGGGCAAGTAACTGGGTGTCCAAACGGATGCTTGGACCACATCGTATGGCTGAAATGTCTTTCTTAGTGTTTGACACTGGCATTTAAAGTGGTTAGCAAGAGCTATCTCTGATGTCTGCTGATAGAGACTCAGCCAGCATTTGCCCTCTGAGGAGAAGGCTCAGCACCTGGGTCCCGCTACTACTTACGCTGACCCTTTCCATGTTGCATGTGACCATCAAATTGCATGAAGGGTTTAAGTACCTACTTATTTATAAAAACAATATATATAAAAAGCTCTGTAAAGTATAGATATACTTTAAAGTAAATTCAGGCCTAAAAATATGGTAGTAAAATAGTTGCAAATATCCCCCTAACTTGGTTAAAAATGGTATGAGTGAGATAGTTAATATGACCCTTAGATAGTTAGATCACCTATCCACATATTCCTTTATGCTCTTCTGTGTTCTTACTCTTTTGGCTTTTTATAAAGACAGGAAAAAGAAACATCAGTGGGAGTTGGGACACCAGAGAGAAGTATTTATTCATTGAAACAAGAATGTAATAATCCACACAGTATCCTATTGTGTAGTTTCAAATCTTACTTCTTCAAATTTTATTATAGGTTTTGACATTTTTCTAATCAGTATTCCTAGTGATCAATACAGGATCAGTCAATAACTCCTTCAACATTGAAATTAAAGATATTGAATTAAACAGCATGTCATGTTATACAAAGATTGAAGTTTCTTGCTCATACAGAATAATAATATAAATTCCAATTACTCATAGAGTTACCAACAATGTAGAAACTGTAAGTTTGTTTTTCACTGTAACTTTTCAAGCTTTTTTTTTTATACTATTTTACACTATTCTATATGACACCACCCTCCACATTTATGCATTACTGTTTGGGAAGATGAATGGCTATGGCAGGCATCAGACTCTTTTCAGAATTAGCTTTAGATGAGAATGGATCAGTCTTTGGCCCTTTGGGGGGTGGCTGGCATATCACTCACTCTTGGTGCTTTGGGAAGTGAGAGTCAAAACCACTTACCCTGTGATGGGGCAATGAATGAATTCCTCTGAGGTGGTTTGTTTTACTTCTGCTATTTTTTTTCACAACAGTTTAAAAGGTGAGGTCATACCTCTTCAATCCCCTTTAATTTAAACAGAAATACACAGCTTCCCTTAGTATTTCTTATGCAAAGAAGCACAGGTCAGCTACTGGTCAATCAAAATTGTTCAACCCCCCAGCAAAGAGCAACATGTAGCCACAACCATGCTTCACTGTTGGTAGGCTGTTCTTTTCTGTGAATGCTTAATTCCATCTCCTCTAAACAAACCATTGATCCATTGACCTAAAAAGGTCTCATTTTTGTTTCATCATTACACAGAACAGAATCCTAAAACATTTGCAGCTTATTTATATGGTTTTGCACATATCAGAGCCAATTATTTTTATGCTTGTGGTTCAGTAGAAGTGTGCATCTTGGAGTTTGCACATGAAAACCTTGAGCATTTGATATGCACTTTACTGTGCTGCCACCAAATCTTGCTGTAGGAATTTTACTTAGGTGTTTTGCTATAACTTTGAACTTGCAATCTACGTCATTGGTTGAAAGTTTGTGAGACCTTCAAAATGTTTCATATATGTCTGCAAATTTGACTAAAAACTACATCAGATTTCATACAAGTGTGAAAAAACATAAAGATAACTTAATCAAGCAAAGAACCAAAATATTTGACATTGTCATTTTTTTATTGAGCAAAATAATTCAATATCACTTATTTATGAGTGTCAAAAGTATGTGAACCTTTGTTTTCAGTAATTGTTGTGACTCGCTTGTGCAATTATAGCTGCATCTACTGTAAACAGTTATGTTGATTGTTGCTTAACCCCTTCAAGATGGAGCCCTTTTTTGGTTTTGCATTTCTGTTTTTCGTTCCCCTAACTTTTTTTATTTTTCCGTCAATATGGCCATGAGATGGCTTAATTTTTGCGGGACAAGTTGTACTTTGAACAACACCATTTGTTTTTACCATGTCGTGTACTCGAAAATGGGAAAAAGATTCTAAGTGCGGTGAAATTGCAAAAAAGTGCAATCCCACACTTGTTTTTGCTTGGCTTTCTTGCTATGTTCACTAAATGCTAAAACTGATCTGCCATTATGATTCTCCTGGGTCATTACGAGTTCATAGACACCAAACATGTCTAGGTTATCTTTTATCTCAGTTGTGAAAAAAAATTTCAAAGTTTGCTAAAAAAAAAAAAAATTGTGCCAATTTACAATACCCATAGCGTCTCCATTTTTCGTGATGTCGGGTTGGGTGAGGGCTTGTTTTTTGCAAGACGAGCTGACATTTTTAATGATACCAGTTTTCTGCAGATATGTTCTTTTGATTGTCCGTCACGGCATTTTAATGCAATTCGCGGCGACCAAAAAAACATAATTCTGGCGCTTTGATTTTTTTTCTCGCTACGCCGTTTAGTGATCAGGTTAATCTTTTTTTATTGACAGATTGGGCGATTCTGAATGTGGCAATACCAAATATGTGTAGGTTTGATTTTTTTTATTTTATTTTGATTGGAGCGAAAGGGGGGTGATTTGAACTTTTATGTTTTTTTATTTTTTTATATTTTTAAACACTTTTTCTTTACTTTTTTCTTTCACATTTTCTTTTTTTTTTCTTTCACTTTGTCTTTACTTTTGGCATGCTTTAAGCTGCCACAACTGGATCACCTCTGTTACATAGAGGTGATACATAGATCACCTCTATGTAATAGAATAACAGCATTGCTATGAGCGCTGACTACAGGGTGGTGCTCATAGCAATTTGCCATCAACAACCATAGATGTCTCGAGGAGAACTCTGGTTGTCATGGCAGTGCACTGATGACCCCCAATCATGTGACGGGATCGTCAGTGCGCGAATTCCGGCCGCGTGGCCAGAAGCTCTATTTAAAGCCCGCAGTCAGAGTTTGATAGTGGGATTTAACTGGTTAATAGGCATGAGTGGATCGCAATTCCACTCGCGCCCATTGCGGGCACATGTCAGCTGTTCAAAACAGCTGACATGTCCCGACTTTAATGTGGGCTCAGCGCCGGAGCCCACATCAAAGGGGGAGACACGACATGCACCGTACTAGTGCGACACATGTCATGAAAGGGTTAAATATCCATATAGGCTTTGTGGAATTTTAGTCCTTTTTTCCTACAAAACAGTTTCTACTTTGTTATATTGGTGAGTTTTCTCCCATGAATTGCTCGCTTCAGGTCACAACATTTTAATAAAGTTAAGAGGTTGTCCACTACATTAGTATCGATGACCTATTCTTAGGATAAGTCACCAATGTCTGATCAGTTGGGTCAGACACCTGGCACCCCTGCCGATCAACTGTTATCAGTGTCAGTGGCGACTGCTGGCCACAAATACACACTTGCAAGCTAGCTGATTTCTGATAGTGGCTGAGGCAGGGAACAGCCGCCTACTTGAGGCTGTTACCCCACCTCCAGCAACCGCTAATCAGAGGGAGTGCCTCGTGCTGACCGATCAGACATTGATGATCTATCTTTATAGGTCATCAATACTAAAGTAATGGACAACCTCTTTAAGATCAGGACTTTCAATTAGTCATTCCATAGCCTATAAATTATAGTTCTTTAACCCTTCTTTTGTATAAAGATCTTAGCGCTTAGTTTGTTGTTGTTGATATTCAGCTCATAAACAGATGCATTGACATATTTCTTTACGATTTGCTGATAACATACACTGATGGTATGAGATTTTTATGCTGAAATGCAGTGTTTTTTCTTTCTTAAGGCAAAATGCTTCTCATTTAATCCTAAAACTCTATTTTTGTCTACTCTATACACAAAATCTTGTTTCAATTGCCTTCAGTCTTGTACAGGTGATATTTAGCAAACTGCAGGATAGTAACAATTTCCTTTTTGGAGAATGTTGACTGTTGCTTAGTGTCCTACTGATGGTGGACTAATGAACATTAACATTGGATAATGTGAGAGAGGTCTTTAACCCCTTCACCCCCAAGGGTGGTTTGCACGTTCATGACCGGGCCAATTTTTACAATTCTGACCACTGTACCTTTATGAGGTCATAACTCTGGAACGCTTCCATGGATCCCGGTGATTCTGACATTGTTTTCTTGCGACATATTGTACTTCTTGTTAGTCGTAAAATTTCATTCAAATAACTTGCGTTTATTTGTGAGAAAAACGGAAATTTGGCAAAAATTTTGAAAATTTTGCAATTTTCCAACTTTGAATTTTTATGCCCTTAAATCACAGAGATACGGCACACAAAAAACTTGATAACTAACATTTCCCACATGTTTACTTTACATCAGCACAATTTTGGAACCAAAGTTTTTTTTTGTTAGGAAGTTATAAGGGTTAAAAGTTGACCAGCGATTTCTCATTTTTACAACACCATTTTATTTTTAGGACCACATCACATTTGAAGCCACTTTGAGGGGTCTATATGATAGAAAATACCCAAAAGTGACACCATTCTAAAAACTGCACCCCTTAAGGTGCTCAAAACCACATTCAAGAAGTTTATTAACCCTTTAGGTGCGTCACAGGAATTTTTTTGAATATTTAAAAAAAAATGAACATCAACAACTTTTTTTCATAAAAAAAATAATTCAGGTTCAATTTTTTTTATTTTACCAAGGGTAACAGGAGAAATTGGACTGCAAAAGTTATTGTGCAATTTGTCCTGAGTACGCAGATACCTGATATGTGGGGGGGAACGACTGTTTCGGCGCATGGCAGAGCTCAGAATGGAAGGAGCGCCGTTTGACTTTTTCAATGCAAAATTGGCTGGAATTCAGATTGGACGCCATGTCACGTTTGGAGAGTCCCTGATGTACCTAAACAGTGGAAACCCCCTACAAGTGACCCCATTTTGGAAACTAGACCCCCCAAGGAACTTATCTAGATATGTGGTGAGAACTTTGAACCCACAAGGGCTTTACAAAAGTTTATAACGTACAGCGGTACAATTAAAAAATCATATTTTTTCCACAAAAATGATCTTTTCACCCCAATTTTTATTTTCCCAAGGGTAACAGGACCCTAAAAGTTATTGTGCAATTTGTCCTGAGTACGCTGATACCCCACATGTGGGGGTAAACCACTATTTGGGCGCATGGCAGAGCTCGGAAGGGAAGCAGCGCCATTTGACGTTTTTGGCTGGAATTGAGATCGGACACCATGTCGCGTTTGGAAAACCCCTGATGTACCAAAACAGTGGAAACCCCCCACAAATGACACCATTTTGGAAACTAGACCCCCTAAGGAACTTATCTAGATGTGTGGTGACAACTTTGAACCCCCATGGGCTTCACAGAAGTTTATAACATAAAGCCATACAATTAAAAAATCATATTTTTTCCACAAAAATGATCTTTTCACCCTCAATTCTTATTTTTCCAAGGGTAACAGGACCCTAAAAGTTATTGTGCAATTTGTCCTGAGTACGCTGATACCCCACATGTGGGGGTAAACCACTATTTGGGCGCATGGCAGAGCTCGGAAGGGAAGCAGCGCCATTTGACGTTTTTGGCTGGAATTGAGATCGGACACCATGTCGCGTTTGGAAAACCCCTGATGTACCAAAACAGTGGAAACCCCCCACAAATGACACCATTTTGGAAACTAGACCCCCTAAGGAACTTATCTAGATGTGTGGTGAGCACTTTGACCCCCCCAGTGCTTCACAGAAGTTTATAACGCCCGGACGTGAAAATAAAAAATTCGTATTTTTTCCACAAACATGATCTTTTAGTCACCATTTTTTTATTTTCCCAAGGGTACCAGGAGAAATTGGACCCCAAAAGTTGTTGTCCAATTTGTCCTGAGTATGCTGATACCCCATATGTGGGAGAAAACTACTGTATGGGCACACGTCGGGGCTCGGAAGGGAAGTAGTGACGTTTTGGAATGCAGACTTTGATGGAATGGTCTGCGGGTGTCATGTTGCCTTTGGAGAGCCCCTAATGTACCTAAACAGTGGAAACCCCCCACAAATGTCACCATTTTGTAAACTAGACCCCCCAAGGAACTTATCTAGATGTGTGGTGAGCACTTTGAACCCCCCAGTGCTTCACAGAAGTTTATAACGCCCGGGCGTGAAAATAAAAAATTCGTATTTTTTCCACAAACATGATCTTTTAGTCACCATTTTTTTATTTTCCCAAGGGTACCAGGAGAAATTGGACCTTAAAAGTTGTTGTCCAATTTGTCCTGAGTATGCTGATACCCCATATGTGGGAGAAAACTACTGTATGGGCACACGTCGGGGCTCGGAAGGGAAGTAGTGACGTTTTGGAATGCAGACTTTGATGGAATGGTCTGCGGGTGTCATGTTGCCTTTGGAGAGCCCCTAATGTACCTAAACAGTGGAAACCCCCCACAAATGTCACCATTTTGTAAACTAGACCCCCCAAGGAACTTATATAGATGTGTGGTGAGCACTTTGAACCCCCCAGTGCTTCACAGAAGTTTATAACGCCCGGGCGTGAAAATAAAAAATTCGTATTTTTTCCACAAACATGATCTTTTAGTCACCATTTTTTTATTTTCCCAAGGGTACCAGGAGAAATTGGACCTTAAAAGTTGTTGTCCAATTTGTCCTGAGTATGCTGATACCCCATATGTGGGAGAAAACTACTGTATGGGCACACGTCGGGGCTCGGAAGGGAAGTAGTGACATTTTGGAATGCAGACTTTGATGGAATGGTCTGCGGGTGTCATGTGCGTTTGGAGAGCCCCTGATGTACCTAAACTATTGAAACTCCCCACAAGTGACCCCATTTTGGACACTAGACCCCCCACGGAACTTATCTAGATGTGTGGTGAGCACTTTGAACCCCCAAGTGCTTCACAGAAGTTTATAACACTCGGACGTGAAAATAAAAAAATCATTTTTTTCCACAAAAATGATATTTTTGCCCCTAATTTTTTATTTTCCTAAGGGTAACAGGAGAAATTGGACTCCAAAAATTGTTTTGCAATTTGTCCTGAGTAGGCTGATACCCTACATGTGGGGGTAAAACACTGTTTGGGCGCATGGCAGAGCTTGGAAGGGAAGGAGCACCATTTGACTTTTTCAACTCAGAATTGGCTGGAATTGAGATCAGACGCCATGTTGCATTTGGAGAGCCCCTGATGTGCCCAAACAGTGGAAACCCCCAATTCTAACTCCAACCCGAACCCCAACATGCCCCTAGCCCTAACCCTAACCCTAGCCATAACCCTAGCCCTAACCCTAGCCATAACCCTACCCTAACCCTAGCCCTAACCCTACCCCAACACACCCCTAGCCCTAACCCTAGCCCTAACCCTAATGGAAAAATGGAAATAAATACATTTTTTTTATTTTATTATTTTTCCCTAACTAAGGGGGTGATAACGGGGGGTTTGATTTACTACCGTATATACTCGAATATAAGCCGAGATTTTCAGCCCGTTTTTTTTGGCTCAAAGTCCCCCTCTCGGCTTATATTCGAGTCATATACACCGGGAGGTCAGAGGGGGAGGGGGGCGGGGGTGTCAGGTCATACTTACCCGTCCTGACGCTGTGTCTTGAGCCCCCAGCCTCTCTTCCTGCCTTCAGCGGTCACGTGGTGCCACTCATTAAAACTCATGAATATGCGCATATTAATGAGCGGCACCACGTGACCGCTGAAGGCAGGAAGAGAGAGCGCGGAGAAGCTGGGGGCTCAAGACACAGCGTCAGGACAGGTAAGTATAGCGATACTCACCTGTCCTGTGTCCATCGCTGCTTGCTGCTGTCTGTCATCGGTCAGTGACTTGAGACAGCAGAGGGCGCGGTGACGTGATTAGTGCGCGCCGCGCCCCCTGCAGTCTGGACGTCACTGACTGATGACGTGGCAGATAGCGGTGAGCAGCCATGGACGCAGGACAGGTGAGAATCTGACACCCAGCGACGGAGAGGTGAGTATGTCATTTTTTTTATTTTTACATGCTGCAGCAGCAGCAGCATATGGGGGAATAATCTTAAGGAGCTTCTAATGGGGGCAGTATATGGGGGAACAATATGGAGCTTCTAATGGGGGCAGTATATGGGGGTACAATATGGAGCTTCTAATGGGGGCAGCATATGGGGGAACAATATGGAGCTTCTAATGGGGGCAGTATATGGGGGAACAATATGGAGCTTCTAATGGGGGCAGCATATGGGGGAACAATATGGAGCTTCTAATGGGGGCAGCATATGGGGGAACAATATGGAGCTTCTAATGGGGGCAGTATATGGGGGAACAATATGGAGCTTCTAATGGGGGCAGTATATGGGGGATCAATATGGAGCTTCTAATGGGGGCAGTATATGGGGGAACAATATGGAGCTTCTTATGGGGGCAGTATATGGGGGAATAATCTATGGAGCTTCTTATGGGGGAATAATCTATGGAGCATTTCCCACCCTAGGCTTATACTTGAGTCAATAAGTTTTCCCAGTTTTTTGTGGCAAAATTAGGGGGGTCGGCTTATACTCAGGTCGGCTTATACTCGAGTATATACGGTATTTATGGCGGTTTTTATTTTTGGCAGCTGTCGCACGCTAAAAGACGCTTTTTATTGTAAAAATAGTTTTTGCATCACCACATATTGAGAGCTATAATTTTTCCGTATTTTGACCCACCGGGTCATGTGAGGTCTTATTTTTTGCGGGACGAGTTGACGTTTTTATTGGTACCATTTTCAGGCACGTGAAATTTTTTGATCGCTTTTTATTCCGATTTTTGGGACGCAGAATGAAGAAAAACCAGCGTTTCATGAATTTCTTTTGGGGGGGTGCGTTTACACCGTTCTGCGTGCGGTAAAATTGATAAAGCGGTTTTATTCTTTGGGTCAGTACGGTTACAGCGATACCTCATTTAGGTCGTTTTTTTATGTTTTTGTCAGTTTTATGCAATGAAAACTATTTTATATAAAAAATAATTATTTTTGCATCGCTTTATTCTGCGAGCTATAACTTTTTTATTTTTTCGCTGATGATGCTGTGTGGCAGCTCGTTTTTTGCAGGACAAGATGACGTTTTCAGCGGTACCATGGATATTTATATGCGTCTTTTTGATCGCGCGTTATTACACTTTTTGTTTGGCAGTATGATAATAAATCATTATTTTTTGCTTCGTTTTTTATTTTTATTTTTTAAGGGGTTCACTAAAGGGGTTAACTAATGGGACAGTTTTATAGGGCGGGTCGTTACGGACGCGGCGATATCTAATATGTGTACTTTTATTGTTTTTTTTTTATTATTATTTCCAAAAAATGGATTTATTGGGGGAATATTTTTTTTTTTTTTCCTAATTTATTTGGCGATTTTTTTTTATTATTTTTACACTTTTTTTTATTTTTTTTTTACTTTATTAAATAGTCTCAGGTGGGACATCACTGTCCTGTGACAGATCGCTGATCTGTCACATCACAGATCACTGTGACAGATCAGCGATCTGACACAGGCACTGCAGAAGGCTTCCTCAGGCCCCCGAAGGCCCCCGTCGCCATCTTGGATTCGGGGGCCTGGAGGAAAGGAGTCCCCCGCACAGCGCTGCACATTGCGCTGCCGTGGGGGGCTCATGGAAGCACGGAGGGAGCCCCCTCCCTGCCGATGCTTCCCTTTAACTCCCGGTACACCGCGATCATGTTTGATCGCGGTGTGCAAGGGGTTATCGTGTCGGGGGCGGTCCGTGACCGCCCCTGACACATTGTGCCGGGTGTCAGCTGTGATAATCAGCTGACACCCGGCCGCGATGAGCGGCGCTCACCACGTGGGCGCCACTGATCGCGCCCGACGTACTATCCCGTCCATGGGCATAGGGGCCCAGGTCCCATGGACGGGATATACCGTCGGATGTCGGGAAGGGGTTAATGGCTTAGAAGCTACCTTTGGTTCCTTTGCGATCTCAAAGATTATTATACATCTTGCTCTTGGAGTGATCTGTATTGATCAGCCTCTCCTGGGGAGGTTAATGGTCTTGAATCCTTATTTAGACATAATTTGTAGAGTACAAACTCTTTAGAGATGGGTTTTAAATAGTGATGAGCGAGTATACTTGTTGCTCGGGTTTTGCCAAGCATGCTCGGGTGACCTCCGAGTATTTTGGCGTGCTCGGAAATTTAGCTTCTGTCAATGCAGCTGCATGATTTGCAGCTGCTGGACAGGCTGAGTTCATGTGAGGAATGCCTGTTTGTAGGGAATCTCCACATGTATTCAGGCTGGCCAGCAGGCGCAAATCATGCTGCTGAGGAGATGAAAACTAAATCTCCGAGCACGCCAAAATACTTGGAGGACACCCAAGCATGCTCAGGGAAACCCGAGCAACGAGTATACTCACTCATCACTAGTTTTACACCTTGTACCTAGAAGGAATATAGAGCATACATAGGGTCTTATCCGAGATAAAAGGAATATTCGTGAGGGATAATCAAATTCACTCACCTATCATGGTTGTGTGAGACACAACCACTGCACTTAGCATTGGCGGCTGCTGCAAGTCCCGATGTGATGATCCTTTGCTAGGTGAAGAGAATTGGGGCATCAGACTGCGCTGCTCACCTGTCAGGATGATGTACCAGAGGAGTCCAAGTGGATGTAATAGAAAATAGACTTTATTTCTACGTGTTTCGTGGTGATCACACCACTTCCTCAGGACAGTCTATAAACATACAAAACAGAAGCCGCGGAGACACCATCACGCGTTGAGAAACACGTGATGGTGTCTCCGCGGCTTCTGTTTTGCATGTTTTACATATTTCCCATAAGGGATGGGGGCAGTGCTCTAGAATCACTGCGTTGAGAAACACGTGATGGTGTCTCCGCGGCTTCTGTTTTGCATGTTTTACATATTTCCCATAAGGGATGGGGGCAGTGCTCTAGAATCACTGCGTTGAGAAACACGTGATGGTGTCTCCGCGGCTTCTGTTTTGCATGTTTTACATATTTCCCATAAGGGATGGGGGCAGTGCTCTAGAATCACTGCGTTGAGAAACACGTGATGGTGTCTCCGCGGCTTCTGTTTTGCATGTTTTACATATTTCCCATAAGGGATGGGGGCAGTGCTCTAGAATCACTGCGTTGAGAAACATGTGATGGTGTCTCCGCAGTGTCGGATGTTGATCTCCATGAGTTCATTCATCCTCCTCTTCATAGTCTATAAACATACACATACAGGGTCTGCTATTTATAGCAAAGAAGGCAGATGGAGACACCTCCTTTCCAAAAAAAGGCCACAACCAATGGGGGGGAATCAGACTTAGGCACATATATACATCGTAACCACCACAAACAATCATAAAATATAATGGAGTATATCACATAAAACTATTGTTCATACATTTAAACATCTACATACAATAAAACATAATAAAAAGTAGTTCAATAATTAAATAAAACTTTGCAAGCAATTATACTATTTGGAAAATATTTCCTTTTAGAAAACCACCTAAAAACATCATCTCATAGGCAATAGCATAAAGATTGACATAGTGGAGGTAGCAATACAGTCCTTTAAACATTTAGTTTAGGGATTTACCAAATTTATTAGGAGGCACACGTAACTTAAATAATTTGGTACGTTGGAGGCATTCGTCAATCTGGAAAATCATTTCAGGCATAAGAAATGCTGCCACTGTCCATAAATTTACAGACAGGCATAACCATGCCCTATGCCTTCAGTTTCTCCCCAGCTCAGTTCATTTTGGCAGAGCTGCCTGAAATTGGCATGAAAAATTGAATAATTTAATCCATGTATTTATAGTATTTTATGCTAGTTTTTGGCCCCATTGTGTTGAAATTTTTCCATTGCTGAGATGAGATGACAGTTGGTGCTCATAGAATTCTATGAGTCAGAGACAGGCAAAGACATTTCACTGCATGCTCCCCTGAAATGGCAAGAATATTTTAAACCTTTTATTTCTCTTCCTTCTTGCTAGTTTTGTCTACTGGATAAGCCATGTGATTACAGTGGGGGAAATAAGTATTTGATCCCTTGCTGATTGCAGTTTGCCCACTGACAAAGACATGAACAGTCTATAGTTTTAAGGGTAGATTCATTTTTTTTACATTGAGAGATAGAATATCAAAAATAAAATCCCGAGAATAGCATTGCATAAATTATATAAATTTATTTGCGTTTTGCAGTGAGAAATAGATATTTGATCCCTCTGGCAAACAAAAGTTAATACTTTGTGGCAAAACCCTTGTTGGCAAGCACAGCAGTCAGATGTTTTTTGTAGTTGATGATGAGGTTTGCGCATATGTCAGGAGGAATTTTAGTTCATTCCTTTTTGTAGATCATTTCTAAATTAAGATTAATATTTTGAGGCTGTTGCTTGGCAACTTGGAGCTTCAACTCCCTCCATAAGTTTTCTATGGGATTAAGATCTGGAGAGTGGTTAGGCCACTCCGTGACCTTAATGTGCTTCTTTTTGATCCACTCCTTTGTTGCCTTGGCTGCATCTTTTGGGTCATTGTCTTGGTGGAAGACCTAGCCATGATCCATTTTTAATGTCCTAGCAGAAGGAAGGAGGTTGTCACTCAGGATTTTACAGTACATGGCTCCATCCATTCTCCCATGGATGTGGTGAAGTAGTCCTGTTCACTTAGCAGAGAAGCACCCCAAAAACATAATGTTTCCACTTCCATGCTTGACAGTGCTGACGGTGTTCTTTGGGTCATAAGCAGCATTTCTCTTCCTCCAAACATGGCGAGTTGAGTTAATGCTAAAAATCTCAATTTTTGTTTCATCTGACACACAGCACCTTTTCCCAATCACTCACAGAATCATCCAGCTGTTCAGTGGCAAACTTCAAATGAGCTTGCACATTTGCCTTTTTGAGCAGGGGGAGCTTGCGGGCACTGCAAGACTTTAAACTTTTACAGCATAATGCGTTACCAATGGTTTTCTTGGTCACTGTGGTCCCAGCTGCCTTGAGATCATTAACAAATTCCCCCATATACTTTTAGGCTAATCTCTCACCTTCCTCATGATCAAGGATACGCCACAAGGTGAGATTTTGCATGGTGCCCCAGATCGATCTTGATTGACAGTCATTTTGTATTTCTTCATGTGACGCTAGTAGAAACTGAAAGAAAAAGAGCGCAATAGGGTCTTACCCGAGAAAATAGGAATGTAAAGTAATTCGTTATACTCACCCTATGTAGGAGAGTATCAGACATAAAGGAACAAGGTCAGCT
Organism: Dendrobates tinctorius; assembly: GCF_039654945.1. NCBI lineage: Eukaryota > Metazoa > Chordata > Amphibia > Anura > Dendrobatidae > Dendrobates > Dendrobates tinctorius. Next base: position 8,074,925 of record NW_027361908.1, read on the forward strand.
TGCTGCACATCCAAATGACCACGCCGTGGCCATAAATCATCAGATTCAAGGAAAAGAACTTTTATGGATTAACCGTGCGCTGCCAGACCATCACTCCTCACAAGTAGTGTGCTTTATACATTTATCCCCAACGCGTTTCAAAGTTAACAACTTCTTCCTCAGGGGATGACATGTATAGACAGGTATAGACATCACTGGTTTTATATATACACAGTTCAAAAATTGGCGCCAAGGGTCACATGTTGCAAGGAAGACAAAAGTCAAAGTTCATCAGTATTGCGATGTTAAAATTGGTTAAAAACTTGTTATTTCCAACGAAATTGATACTTTTGATATAATTCCAGGTAATTAAAGGAAGAAAAAGTGAAAAAAGAAGAAAAAAGAGAAAGAAAAAGGAGAAGTAAAAATGGGGAGAACTTGGACAGAACCAGAAAAACGGAGTCAGAAGAGAGCAGTAGCCAGTACCCAGACCACCACTCTAAAAGTGCAGATTAGATATCACAAAGAAATATCCTTTTTTTCTTTCCTTTTTTCTTTGTGATATCTAATCTGCACTGTTAGAGTGGTGGTTTGGGTACTGGCTACTGCTCTCTTCTGACTCCGTTTTTCTGGTTCTGTCCAAGTTCTCCCCATTTTTACTTCTCCTTTTTCTTTCTCTTTTTTCACTTTTTCTTCCTTTAATTACCTGGAATTATATCAAAAGTATCAATTTCGTTGGAAATAACAAGTTTTTAACCAATTTTAACATCGCAATACTGATGAACTTTGACTTTTGTCTTCCTTGCAACATGTGACCCTTGGCGCCAATTTTTGAACTGTGTATATATAAAACCGGTGATGTCTATACCTGTCTATACATGTCATCCCCTGAGGAAGAAGTTGTTAACTTTGAAACGCGTTGGGAATAAATGTATAAAGCACACTACTTGTGAGGAGTGATGGTCTGGCAGCGCACGGTTAATCCATAAAAGTTCTTTTCCTTGAATTCATGTGACGCTAGTCACTTCTCACGGCCAAGCCATGAGTCAAAGTGGTCAAGGAGTCCAAGGTCAGAAGCCAGGAGGGTATGTCATAAACAACGGGAAGAGACAAAAGTGTATTCAGGAAATGTTCCGAAGTTAGAGTATCGGGAGGATAACGGATCAGAGCTGAAGTGGTTAAACAGGCTTATGGTCAGAACAAGGTCCAAGGTCAGGCAACAGATCAAGCATATAGAACTCAAGGCACAGGAAAGCACAAAGCTCACACGCTCAATGTACGTCTAGCAGTGTTCTGGGAGATACAGCTCAGTTAAGAAGCATGGCCATTAACTGTAATAACAAACACATGGAGACAGCCGATGCCTCACATTCTCAGATAGGATAGTCGAGTGATCAATCAACACACTGACAGCTCAGCATGCCCCTGTACCAGATTGGATGGCCAAGCTGTCAGTAACTTCATCCCAGACACACTGAGGGGTGGAACCATGACACTTCCATTTTCTTACTATTACCCCAACAGTTGTCTCCTTCTCAACCCAGCATCTTACTTATGATTTTGTAGCCCATTCCAGCTTTGGTCTTGCCCATGTTCTGGAGTTTAGAGTCTGACTGATTAATTGAGTCTGTGGACAGGAGTCTTTTATAAAGGTGACTATGCAAGACAGCTGTCTTTAATGCAGGTAATAAGTTGATTAGGAGCGTCTAACTGGTCTGTAGGATCCAGAACACTTAATAGTTGGTAGTGGATAAAATACTTATTTCTCACTACAAAATGCAAATAAATTTATATAATTTATACAATGTGATTTTCTGGATTTTTAATTTTATATTTGATATTCTATCTATATTATGAAACAATTCTATATTATTAGAGAAGGCTGACTTATTAGATATTTAGCAGTACAAAGTCCATATTAAATGGCAGAGAATGGGGGATAGCAAAAGGGGTTAAAGGGAATCTGTCAGTAGTAGAGTTGAGCGACTTTTGGTTTTTTAGGGTCGAGTTTCGTTTCGTGAAACCCGACTTTTCCAAAAGTCGGGTCGAGCAAGATCGTCCGATTATAGGGAAAAGTTGGGGTCGTCCCGAAACACGAAACCCAATGTAAGTCAATGGGGAATAAAAGTCGGCAGTGAGAGGAGGACAGGAAACACACCTACAGTGCCCATTTGAATGCCAAAAGCATCAATTCTTCTTACTTAAGCTTGTCAACCTTAATTAGCTTCATAATACAAGTTACGCACTGAAAAATGGGGGTTATTTGGCTAAAGTTGTGGGGGGGGAGGGCTGGCTCCAGGTTTTCATGTGCCCTGGGCGAAAGAGCGCCCCTTTAACACATACCACAACTCATCATGCTCCGATACGGCAGAGAAATAGCGGTATAGTACAATTAAAAATACTTCACTTTTTACATCTCATGACAAGGCCCATCTATTTCTCCATACAGAATCATTGGTCCCATATAATGTTTGAAACAGTATATGATGAGCTCCACATAATGCTACAGTATATGTTGGTCCCCATGGATGAAGCTCCACTGTCTTATGGGCCCAAATAATGCTCCAAACATAATGGGCCCCATTTCTAATGCTCTAGTGTATAATGGGCCCTGTAAATGCTGCTCCAGTGTCTGATGTCCACCTTTGGAATGTTCCAGTGTATGGTGGGCCCCATCTATCATTCTCCAGAGTATAGTGCTCCCCAAAAATTGCTGTCCCAACATTGAAAACAATCAAATAAGTCTCCTCGCTAGGGAATCCCTGTACTAGTCTGGACTCCTCGTCGTCCCCATCTTCCATCTCACTGCACAGTATTTCAACCTTGCAAGTGCTGTGATCCTGAGCAAGCAGGGGGGGCCCACTCGTTGGCGACGGCACTGGCACAGGGCCTCTGATAGTACGGTGGTGTGTCTGACGGCGGGTGTGCACCACCACCGTCAGAGACACTTGATTGCACTATGAGGGACCCTGTGCTAGTGCCCGCGCCCAAAAGTCGGCCTACCCACCTGTCCAGGGCAACGGCACTCGCAAGGTGTCGTGCGCTAGGTGGTGACCCCGGCCATGGGGGGGGGAGGCAGCACAGTTAGGGAGTTTTAGAAAGTGGCATATGTTGATGTTGGACATTCAGCTGATGCAAAAGGTGAAATAGGTCAAGTCCCAGGAAGAGGTGGACCAAAGCAAGCCATTTTTCTGTCACCCTATGTGTCATCAGGGGAAGGTGGGACAAAATCCCTGGAAACCCATGCATGGTTCATTTTAATGAAGGTTAGATCATCCACATTTTGGGTTGACAGACGGTCCTTTTTTCTGTCAGGATTGATCCAGCTGCACTGAAGACTCTTTCCGATAGCACACTTGCAGCTGGGCAAGCGAGCTCCTGTAAGGCATATTGTGCCAATTCAGGCCAGGTGTCCAGTTTAGCGGCCCAATAGTCAAAGGGGAATGACCTGTGTGGGAGAACATCGATATGGGAGGAAAAGTAGTTTGTAACCATAGTTGACAACTGCTGTCTCCTGTCACTTTCCATCGATGCAGTATTACCAGTTGTGTGAGCGGTACTTGAAAAATCAGTCCACAACATTGTCATGAAACCCCTGTCTCCAACGCCACTTCTGCTGTGTGCACCACGAACACCTCTGCCAAGCTGCCCCCGGCCCGTACGGCTCGTGTGAGAACCATCACTGCTGCTGTGTGCTGGGAATGCCTCAAGCAACCGATTTACCAGAGTTGCTTGTTTATTAGCCAATATTAGGTCAAGGTTCTCCTGTGGCATGATGTTTTGTAATTTGCCTTTATAGCGTGGATCCAGGATGCTGGCCAACCAGTAGTCGTCATCGTTCATGATTTTGGCAATGCGGGGGTCCCTTTTTAGGATCTGCAAGGCATAATCTGATATGTGGGCCAATGTTCCCGGTGTCAATGATGCACTGCGAGTGCTGGTTGGAGGAGCACTTTCTGGCAAATCCACATCCCTCCAGTCACACACAAACCCTGTACCAGACCTTGCCACGCCAACATTTTCACTTGCCCCACGAGATGCATCCTCCTCCCCTAAGTAATCATCCCCATGATCCTCCTCCTCCTCTTCTTCCTCCACCTCGTCCAGGAGATGTCCCTGAGCAGACAATGGCTGAATGTCATCAAGGAATCCCTCCTCCTCATCAACATTGGCTGCAGAAGCCTGCTCCTTAAGGTGCGTCAAAGTTTGCATGAGCAGACGCATAAGTGGGATGCTCATGCTTAGGATGGCGTCGTCTGCGCTTACCAGCCGTGTGCATTCCTCAAAACACTGAAGGACTTTACAGAGGTCTTTCAGCTTCGACCACTGCACACCTGTCAACTCCATGTCTGCTCTCAAAGTGCCTGGCCGTGTATCCTCCCACAAATGCATTATGGCCTGCCTCTGCTCGCACAGCCGCTCCACCATGTGCAGGGTGGAGTTCCACCTTGTTGCAATGTCGATAATGAGGCGGTGGTTGGGAAGGTGGAGCAATCGCTGCAGCTTCTGCATACGAACGGAGTGTACAGGCGACCGGCGGATGTGCGCGCACAGTCTTCGCACCTTCTGGAGCAGGGCTGTTAACTCCGGATAATTTTTGAGGAAGCACTGCACCACCAGGTTCAAGGTGTGAGCCAAGCAAGGTATGTGGCTGAGTTTTGAAAGGGCTATGGCTGCCACAAAATTACGGCCGTTATCACTAACTACCTTGCCTGCCTCAAGATGTACACTGCCCAGCCATGACTCAGTTTGTCGCTGAAAGTACTCGGCCAGCACCTCGGCGGTGTGTCTGTCGCCCAAACACATCATCTGCAACACAGCCTGCTGACGCTTTCCACTAGCTGCTCGATAGGGGGACACATCGTGTGCAACAGTGGCAGCTGCAGATGGAGTGCTCGTACGACTGCGCTTTGTGGACGAGCTTTCGCTTCTGGAGGAGGAGGAGGGTCGAACGCCTACAGCCAACTGTTTCCTATACCGTGGGCTAGGCAGCACTGTCCCACCACCGCTGTCCCCTGTGGACCCTGCATTCACCACATTAACCCAGTGCGCAGTGATGGACACGTAACGGCCCTGGCCATGCCGACTGGACCATGCATCAGTTGTGAGGTGCACCTTTCCGCTCACTGACTGCTTGAGTGCATGGACAATGCGGTCTTTCACATGATGGTGGAGGGCTGGGATGGCTTTGCGAGAGAAGAAGTGGGACTGGGTAGGTCATAGCGTGGTACTGCATAGGCCATGAGTTCGCGGAAAGCTGCGCTTTCCACCAACTGAAAGGGCATCATCTCAAACGAGATTAGTTTGGCAATGTGGGCGTTCAAACCCAGTGTACTCGGATGAGAGACTGAGTACTTTCTTGACCTACTCATAGTGTCTGGGAGGGTGAGCTGGACTTGAGAGCTGCATATGGTGGAAGTAGCGGTGGACAGGGCGGACTGAGAGAGGGTTGATGATGGTGATGGAGTTGTTGTTCTTTCTGATGGCCTAGAATCAGTCTTTCGTTGATATAACAGTGGGATTCCCTGACTGCTGTGGCATTGCAACGACACCTCAACATTTGCTGCTGTGCTAACCGGTGGGCTTACAGTGGGGGAAACAATGTAGCGTTGCTGACTACCTTCGTTGTGATCAGTTGCACATGTGGCACTTGAGGTTTGGTGTTGTGTCCACGCTTGCAAGTGCATGCTGGTTAAATGTCTAAGCATGCAACTGGTATTCAAATTTTTCAGATTTTTCCCTCGGCTAAAGGTCTTTGCGCACTTCTTACAGATAACCTTGGCCTGATCATGAGGATTTTGTTCAAAAAAGTGCCACACTGCACTCTTCCTACTTTGGCAGACATTTTGCGACCTAGCACGCTGTGATCTTTTGACCCTCTGGACAAGCTGTCCAGCAACTCTTTTGATGTTTGGAACCTGTCTTTGGAGTGCTCCGGGCCTGCCAGATAACAGCTGTTGCGATGTCGATGTCTGCTGTGGATGCTCCTCATCTGAGCTATTGGAAGCAGCACCCTCTTCCCCCAATGGATGCCAATCTGGGTCAACAACTGGGTCATCCATCACCTCCTCTTCTATGTCATGTGCACCTTCCTCTGTGTCACCGTGTATGGTGGTATAGTGTGCGGGAAGGTGCACCTGAGTCTCATCAGGGTCAGAATCTGGCTCTGTACACTGCGAGGACAATGTAGTGCTCTGAGTGAATGTACTAGCAGAATCATCCATCAGCGGCTGTGCATCAGTGCACTCCATGTCAGATTCATCTTGGCCTGGGTAATTCACCATTTCACTTGATAATCCAGGCATGGTATGTGAAAACAGCTCCATGGAGTAATCAGTAGTATGGCCTGCGTCATCCTTCAATCTTGGTTGGGGTGAAGGACACAAGGAAAGGTGAGGTTCATGAACATGAGCCTCCAATGACGACTCAGTGCTTTTACTTTTTACAACTGAAGAAGAGGAGGCGATAGAGCTGGAGGCTGAGTCAGCAATGTAAGACAAAACTTTTTCCTGATGCTCTGGCTTTAAAAGCGGTTTGCCAACTCCTAGAAAACTAAGCGTTCGAGGCCTTATGTAGCCAGACGATGACGCAGGCTCAACATCTCCTGCATTCGGTTCTATTTTGCTCTTGCCACTACCATCAGATCCACCACCAACACCATCATTACCAGCTGCCAACCCCCGCCCAATTCCACGGCCTCTTCCACCAGCCTTCCTCATTTTTGGTAGAAATGTAGACAAAATCCAACAAACTATATAGTAATGTAAAACAAGGTACAAGGTGTCTATAGGACAGGGGAGATTATGAATTTCTGCAGACACTTGTGGACACTGGACACTTATGGATTGTGTGAGGCCCACTGAGTATCTGAGCGCTCTGTCACAGGCTCGATGGTAGAGCTGTGACCAAAGTGACTAGAGGATAAGGGAGATTTTTAATTTCTGCACATACTTGTGGACACTGGACACTTATGGATTGTGTGAGGCCCACTGAGTATCTGAGCGCTCTGTCACAGGCTCGATGGCAGAGCTGTGACCAAAGTGACTAGAGGATAAGGGAGATTTTTAATTTCTGCACACACTTGTGGACACTGGACACTTATGGATTGTGTGAGGCCCACTGAGTATCTGAGCGCTCTGTCACAGGCTCGATGGCATAGCTGTGACCAAAGTGACTAGAGTATAAGGGAGATTTTTAATTTCTGCACACAATTGTGGACACTGGACACTTATGGATTGTGTGAGGCCCACTGAGTATCTGAGCGCTCTGTCACAGGCTCGATGGCAGAGCTGTGACCAAAGTGACTAGAGGATAAGGGAGATTTTTAATTTCTGCACACACTTGTGGACACTGGACACTTATGGATTGTATGAGGCCCACTGAGTATCTGAGCGCTCTGTCACAGGCTCGATGGCAGAGCTGTGACCAAAGTGACTAGAGGATAAGGGAGATTTTTAATTTCTGCACACACTTGTGGACACTGGACACTTATGGATTGTGTGAGGCCCACTGAGTATCTGAGCGCTCTGTCACAGGCTCGATGGCAGAGCTGTGACCAAAGTGACTAGAGGATAAGGGAGATTTTTAATTTCTGCACACACTTGTGGACACTGGACACTTATGGATTGTGTGAGGCCCACTGAGTATCTGAGCGCTCTGTCACAGGCTCGATGGCAGAGCTGTGACCAAAGTGACTAGAGGATAAGGGAGATTTTTAATTTCTGCACACACTTGTGGACACTGGACACTTATGGATTGTGTGAGGCCCACTGAGTATCTGAGCGCTCTGTCACAGGCTCGATGGCAGAGCTGTGACCAAAGTGACTAGAGGATAAGGGAGATTTTTAATTTCTGCACACACTTGTGGACACTGGACACTTATGGATTGTGTGAGGCCCACTGAGTATCTGAGCGCTCTGTCACAGGCTCGATGGCATAGCTGTGACCAAAGTGACTAGAGGATAAGGGAGATTTTTAATTTCTGCACACACTTGTGGACACTGGACACTTATGGATTGTGTGAGGCCCACTGAGTATCTGAGCGCTCTGTCACAGGCTCGATGGCAGAGCTGTGACCAAAGTAACTAGAGGATAAGGGAGATTTTTAATTTCTGCACACACTTGTGGACACTGGACACTTATGGATTGTGTGAGGCCCACTGAGTATCTGAGCGCTCTGTCACAGGCTCGATGGCAGAGCTGTGACCAAAGTGACTAGAGGATAAGGGAGATTTTTAATTTCTGCACACACTTGTGGACACTGGACACTTATGGATTGTGTGAGGCCCACTGAGTATCTGAGCGCTCTGTCACAGGCTCGATGGCAGAGCTGTGACCAAAGTGACTAGAGGATAAGGGAGATTTTTAATTTCTGCACACACTTGTGGACACTGGACACTTATGGATTGTGTGAGGCCCACTGAGTATCTGAGCGCTCTGTCACAGGCTCGATGGCAGAGCTGTGACCAAAGTGACTAGAGGATAAGGGAGATTTTAAATTTCTGCACACACTTGTGGACACTGGACACTTATGGATTGTGTGAGGCCCACTGAATATCTGAGCGCTATTTCACAGGCAGAAATTGGCTAGTGTATCACAAACTACAAGGTGTATGTAGAATTGGGCAGAATTGGAATCTCCCTAGAGTGCAGGTCTGTAAGAACCGAACATGTCCTCGTCTTATTCTCACAGAGTGACTCACTGATAGCTTCACTGTGGCTGTGATAACAGCCGTTACACGGTACTGTGTGAGGAGCGTACACCGCTGTATGGTGTGAAAAAATGCACGCTCAGTACCTCAGCAGGACAAAAAAAAAAATTGTGATTGCTTTTAAAAAAGCAGTTTGCGGAGCAGTGGGTAAACAGCAATGCAGGAATGTCAGGAAGCCTTAGAAGGCAGCCCAACAACCAACACCACTGATACACCACTATATAGCCTCCCCTTGCACTGCACAGTGACTGGTGTGTTGTACAGGCAAAATCGCTAGCAGCAGAAGCAGTTTTTTTTTCTTCTTCTCAGCAGGACAAAAAAAAAAACTGTGATTGCTTTTAAAAAAGCAGTTTGCGGAGCAGTGGGTAAACAGCAATGCAGGAATGTCAGGAAGCCTTAGAAGGCAGCCCAACAACCAACACCACTGATACACCACTATATAGCCTCCCCTTGCACTGCACAGTGACTGGTGTGTTGTACAGGCAAAATCGCTAGCAGCAGAAGCAGTTTTTTTTTCTTCTTCTCAGCAGGACAAAAAAAAAAATTTGGATTGCTTTTAAAAAAGCAGTTTGCGGAGCAGTGGGTAAACAGCAATGCAGGAATGTCAGGAAGCCTTAGAAGGCAGCCCAACAACCAACACCACTGATACACCACTATATAGCCTCCCCTTGCACTGCACAGTGACTGGTGTGTTGTACAGGCAAAATCGCTAGCAGCAGAAGCAGTTTTTTTTTCTTCTTCTCAGCAGGACAAAAAAAAAATTGGGATTGCTTTTAAAAAAGCAGTTTGCGGAGCAGTGGGTAAACAGCAATGCAGGAATGTCAGGAAGCCTTAGAAGGCAGCCCAACAACCAACACCACTGATACACCACTATATAGCCTCCCCTTGCACTGCACAGTGACTGGTGTGTTGTACAGGCAAAATCGCTAGCAGCAGAAGCAGTTTTTGGTGTCTTCTTCCCTGCCTAACGCTCTCCCTACAAAATCAGCAGCAGCAGCAGCTCTCTCTATTCTGAGATCAGCATGAGTAACATGGCGGTCGGCGTGCACCCCCTTTTATACCCCCTGTGACGCCCACAAAAGCAAACCAATCACTTGCATGCCCTTCTGAAAGATGGTGGTGACCCGTGCCTATGTCATCACGTTGCCCACAGTGTCCATGGATCCTGATTGGCTGAAAAAGAGCGCAAAACAAACTTTTGAAACGCGACTTTGGCGCATAAGTCGCCGACCTCGTGGCCGACCTCATCCTAGGGTCAGGTTTCGTTTCATGAAACCCGACTTTGCCAAAAGTCGGCGACTTTTGAATTTTTTCGACCCGTTTCGCTCAACTCTAGTCAGTAGGTTTTTGCTATGTTTTCAGAGGACAACATGAGGTAGGGGTTAAAACACTAAAATCAACAATGTGTCAATTAGCAAGCTGTGTGCTGTTGTTTACTTACAATGAAGGTTTTACCACTAGGACATTATCATCTCCCTGACTATCTTCCACATGAGCACAGGTTTGACTCCACCCACTCCTGTGATAAGCATCTGACTGTCAATAGACTATGTACATAGAGAGCCTGGTGCATGCTGCATTTAAAAACTCTGATAGTGTCAGATCTGCTGCATCCAGTAAGCTAAGTGATACATCCTTGGATTCAGGGTCTCTTTGCCTACATTATTCTGCTCCCATGTGAAGTAGCAAACATCTGACGACAGTTTCCCTTTAAGAATAATGTACATGAACAGATTATGCTCTAATATATATTAATAGAAAAGAAAGAAAAATATCCGCATCCTTTTGTAATGGGATTAACCCCTTTCTGCCATGAGACACAGTATCCCATCCATGTGCCCTGGGACTTAATTCCCAGGGACAGGATAGTACGTCATAGCGATCAGCGGCGCCCACATGGTGAGCGCCGGTGATCGCGGCCGGGTGTCAGCTGATTATCACAGCTGACACCCAGCACAATGTGTCAGGGGCAGTTACGGACCACCCCCGACACGTTAACCCCTTGCACACCACGATCAAACACGATCGTGGTGTACCAGGGGATAAAGAGAAGCATCGGCAGGGAGGGGGCTCCCTCCGTGCTTCCCTGAGCCCCCCACGGCATCGCAATGTGCAGCGCTGCTTCGGGGGACTCCTTCCCTGCAGGCCCCGGAATCCAAGATGGCGACGGGGACCTTCGGGGGCCTGCAGGGAGCCGACTTCCTCAGTGCCTACAAAGCGCAGGCACGAGGAAGCCTGCTGCACTGCGTGTGACAGATCGCTGATCTGTCACAGTGATCTGTGACATGACAGATCAGTGATCTGTCACAGGACAGTGCTGTCCCACCTGGGACAATGTAATAAAGTTAAAAAAAGTGTTAAAATAATTTTTAAAAAATCGCCAAATAAATTAGAAAAAAAAATATTCCCCCAATGAATTAATTTCTTGGAAATGAAAAAAAAACAATAAAAGTACACATATTTGGTATCACCGCGTCCGTAACGACCTGCCCTATAAAACTGTCCCATTAGTTAACCCCTTTAGCAAACCCCTTAAAAAATAAAAATAAAAAACAAAGCAAAAAATAATGATTTATTATCATACTGCCGAACAAAAAGTGCAATAACGCACGATCAAAAAGACGCATATAAATATCCATCATACCGCTGAAAACTTCATCTTGTCCCGCAAAAAACGAGCCACCATACAGCATCATCAGCAAAAAAATCAAAAAGTTATAGCTCAAAGAATAAAGCGATGCAAAAATAATTATTTTTTATATAAAATAGTTTTCATTGCATAAAAGTTCCAAAACATAAAAAAGACCTAAATGAGGTATCGCTGTAACCGTACTGACCCGAAGAATAAAGCCGCTTCATCAATTTTATCGCACGCGGAACGGTGTAAATGCACCCCCCCCCAAAAGAAATTCATGAAATGCTGTTTTTTGTTCATTCTGCGTCCCAAAAATCGGAATAAAAAGCGACCAAAAAATGTCACGTGCCCGAACATGGTACCAATAAAAACGACAACTCGTCCTGCAAAAAAAAAGACCTCACATGACTCAGGCTGGTTTCACATTTGCGTTTTTTTGCGCTGGAAAAAACCGCATACGTGCGCATGCGTTTTTTCCCCTATATTTAACATGGGTGCGCATACCTGCGCGCTGGTAAGCGCATGTATGCGATTTTCATGCGCTGCGTTTTTTTGGGGTGTGCGTTTGTATTTTCCAGACGCAGCATGTTGCATTTTTTGGCCCTGCAAAAAAGCGCATGCGCACATATGCGCACGTTTTGCGCTAAAAATGGCCATTATAGCCTATGGATGCGCATACATGCGCACTGGCATGCTCATGTATGCGTTTTTTTGCACATGCGTTTTTTTTTGTTAACCATGGAATTTAGGGGTTTGGGTTAGAGTTAGGGTTAGTTAAGGGGGTTTAGGGTTAGGGTTAGGGTCAGGGTCAGGGTTAGGGTTGGGGTTAGGGTCAGGGTTAGGGTTAAGTATGGTTTGGTTAAGGGTTAGGGTCAGGGTTAGGGTCAGGGTTAGGGTTAAGTATGGTTTGGTTAAGGGTTAGGGTCAGGGTTGGGGTTAGGGTCAGGGTTAGGGTTAAGTATGGTTTGGTTAAGGGTTAGGGTCAGGGTTAGGGTTAGGGTCAGGGTTAGGGTTAAGTATGGTTTGGTTAAGGGTTAGGGTCAGGGTTAGGGTTAGGGTCAGGGTTAGGGTTAAGTATGGTTTGGTTAAGGGTTAGGGTCAGGGTTAGGGTTAGGGTCAGGGTTAGGGTTAAGTATGGTTTGGTTAAGGGTTAGGGTCAGGGTTAGGGTTAGGGTTAGGGTTAGGGTCAGGGTTAGGGTTAGGGTTAGGGTTAGTTAGGGTTTAGGGTTTGGGTTAGGGTTAAGTATGGTTTGGTTAAGGGTTAGGGTTAGGGTTAGGGTCAGGGTTAGGGTTAGGGTTAGGGTTAGTTAGGGTTTAGGGTTTGGGTTAGGGTTAAGTATGGTTTGGTTAAGGGTTAGGGTCAGGGTTAGGGTTAGGGTTAGGGTCAGGGTTAGGGTTAGTAAAGTCATGGTTTGGGTTAGTGTGAGGGGCCACCTAATGTTGGAAAAAAACGCAAACGCGGTAAAAACGCACTAAAAACGCATACAAACACATAAAAACGCTGCGTTTTTTTCATGCATGCTCATAAAAATGCTTGAAAAAAACGCAGCAGTTGTATGCTTTTGTATGCGTTTTTTCAATGCGTTTTTTTGCGGGAAAAACGCGCTGCAAAAAAAAGCAAGTGTGAAACTAGCCTCAGTGGGTCAAAATACTGAAAAATTATAGCTCTCAATATGTGGTGATGCAAAAACTATTTTTACAATAAAAAGCGTCTTCTAGTGTGTGACAGCTGCCAAACATAAAACCCGCCATAAATAGTAAATCAAACCCCCCGTTATCACCCCCTTAGTTAGGGAAAATAATAAAATTAAAAGAAAATGTATTTATTTCCATTTTCCCAATAGGGTTAGTTTTAGGGCTAGCGCTAGGGTTAGGGCCAGGGCTAGGGTTAGGGCTAGGGTTAGGGTTAGGGCTAGGGTTAGGGCTGAGATTAGGGCTAGGGGTGTGTTGGGGTTAGGGTTGGAGTTAGAATTGGGGGATTCCACTGTTTGGGCACATCAGGTGCTCTCTAAATGCAACATGGCGTCTGATCTCAATTCCAGCCAATTCTGAGCTGAAAAAGTCAAATGGTGGTCCTTCCCTTCCTAGCTATGCCATGCACCCAAACAGTGTTTTACCCCCACATATGGGGTATCAGCCTACTCAGGACAAATTGCAAAACAACTTTTGGGGTCCAATTTCTCCTGTTACCCTTAGGAAAATAAAAAATTGGGGGCAAAAATATCATTTTTGTGGAAAAAAATGATCTTTTTATTTTCACGCCCGGGCGTTATATACTTCTTTAAAGCACTTGGGGGTTCAAATTACTCACCACACATATAGATAAGTTCCGTGGGGGGTCTAGTTTCCAAAATGGGGTCACTTGTGGGGAGTTTCAATAGTTTAGGTACATCAGGGGCTCTCCAAACGCACATGACACCCGCAGACCATTCCATCAAAGTCTGCATTCCAAAATGTCACTACTTCCCTTCCGAGACCCGATGTGTGCCCATACAGTAGTTTTCTCCCACATATGAGGTATCAGCGTACTCAGGACAAATTGGACAACAACTTTTTGAGTCCAATTTCTCCTGTTACCCTTGGGAAAATAAAAAAAATTGGGGACTAATTGATCATGTTTGTGGAAAAAATACAATTTTTTTATTTTCATGCCGGGCATTATAAACTTCTGTGAAGCACTGGAGGGGTCAAAGTGCTCACCACACATCTATATAAGTTCCTTGGGGGGTCTAGTTTCCAAAATGGTGTCATTTGTGGGGGGTTTCCACTGTTTTGGTACATCAGGGGCTCTCCAAACGCGACAAGGTGTCCGATCTCAATTCCAGCCAAAAACTTCAAATGGCACTGCTTCCCTTCCGAGCTCTGCCATGCGCCAAAATAGTGGTCTACCCCCACATATGAGGTATCAGCATACTTAGGACAAATTGCACAATAACTTTTAGGGTCCTGTTACCCTTGGAAAAATAAGAATTGAGGGTGAAAAGATCATTTTTCTGGAAAAAATATGATTTTTTAATTGTACGGCTATATGTTATAAACTTCTGTGATGCCCTTGGGGGCTCAAAGTTCTCACCACACATCTAGATAAGTTCCTTGGGGGGTCTAGTTTCCAAAATGGGGACACTTGTGGGGGGTTTCCACTGTTTAGGTTCATTAGGGGCTCTCCAAAGGCAACATGACACCCGCAGACCATTCCATCAAAGTCTGCATTCCAAGACGTCACTACTTCCCTTTCGAGCCCCGACATGTGCCCATACAGTAGTTTTCTCCCACATATGGGGTATCAGCGTACTCAGGACAAATTGGACAACAACTTTTGGGGTCCAATTTCTCCTGGTACCCTTGGGAAAATAAAAAAATTGGTGACTAAATGATCATGTTTGTGGAAAAAATACAATTTTTTTATTTTCACGCCCGGGCGTTATAAACTTCTGTGAAGCGCTGGAGGGGTCAAAGTGCTCACTACACATCTAGATAAGTTCCTTGGAGGGTCTAGTTTCCAAAATAGTGTCATTTGTGGGGGGTTTCCACTGTTTTGGTACATCAGGGGCTCTCCAAACGCGACAAGGTGTCCGATCTCAATTCCAGCCAAAAACGTCAAATGGCGCTGCTTCCCTTCTGAGCTCTGCCATGTGCCCAAATAGTGGTCTACCCCCACATATGGGGTATCAGCGTACTCTGGACAAATTTCACAATAACTTTTAGGGTCCTGCTACCCTTGGAAAAATAAGAATTGAGGGTGAAAAGATCATTTTTGTGGAAAAAATATGATTTTTTAATTGTACGGCTGTATGTTATAAACTTCTGTGAAGCCCTTGGGGGCTCAAAGTTCTCACCACACATCTAGATAAGTTCCTTGGGGGGGTCTAGTTTCCAAAATGGGGACACTTGTGGGGGGTTTCCACTGTTTAGATACATCTGGGGCTCTCCAAACATGACATGGCGTCCGATCAGAATTCCAGCCAATTTTGCATTGAAAAAGTCATACGGCGCTCCTTCCCTTCTGAGCTCAGCCATGCGCCGAAACAGTGGTTCCCCCCACATATCAGGTATCAGAGTACTCAGGACAAATTGCACAATAAATTTTGCAGTCCAATTTCTCCTGTTACCCTTGGTAAAATAAAAAAATTGAACCTGAAGTATTTTTTTTGTGAAAAAAAGTTAAATGTTCATTTTTTTAAGTATTCAAAAAATTCCTGTGATGCACCTAAAGGGTTAATAAACTTCTTGAATGTGGTTTTGAGCACCTTAAGGGGTGCAGTTTTTAGAATGGTGTCACTTTTGGGTATTTTCTATCATGTAGACCCCTCAAAGTGGCTTCAAATGTGATGTGGTCCATAAAAATAAAATGGTGTTGCAAAAATGAGAAATCGCTGGTCAATTTTTAACCCTTATAACTTCCTAACAAAAAAAAATTTGGCTTCCAAAAATGTGCTGATGTAAAGTAAACATGTGGGCAATGTTACTTATCAAGTTTTTTGTGTCCCATAAGGGCATAAAAATTCAAAGTTGGAAAATTGCAAAATTTTCAACATTTTCGCCAAATTTCTGGTTTTTTCACAAATAAACGCAAGTTATTTGAATGAAATTTTACCACTAACATGAAGTACAATATGTCACGAGAAAACAATGTCAGAATCACGGGGATCCATGGAAGCGTTTCAGAGTTATTACCTCATAAAGGGACAGTGGTCAGAATTGTAAAAAATGGCCCGGTCATTAACGTGCAAACCACCCTTGGGGGTGAAGGGGTTAATAACAATATTGGCTTAACTACTGTATTTTACAATTTCTACATAAAATCTTCATATCCATGTAAATGTGCTTCTAAATTGCATTTGATCTTTTTATGTGCTTGATGTGTCTCTCTATTTTCCTTATATGTCTTGCTTTACATCAGTCAGTTTTTACTGTTTTTCTTCTACACTTCTTCCCACATTAACGTAGATTTTATTCAGTGCGCCAGATAATAGGATCAAGCTCATCAATAATAGATGCAGTTAATGACTAGGGCAATATTTGCAGACACAAATAATTGCAAGCTGAGGAGTACTAAAGCGGATTGCTGTACATAGATGTTAAAATTTCAAAGTCGTCTGAGGAGAAATCATAAATTAAACTCATAAATCTTCCAGTCTTTAGCAGAGTCAAGCATTAGTTCAGTATGTGCTATACTAAATAGAAAGTTGGAAAAGTTTGGTGAGGCTCCTTGTGGCAAAACTTCCCTGGGTCTAATATTCTGCACAGTATATTCTACAGAACTGACTTCTTAGCAACACTGAGTACAAATCTCACTCATTGTCTGGTTTATTAAAAGTCTAAAATGACAGCGAGGTAAAGTAGAAATGTAGATGAGGAGCAATATTGCATTGTCAGTCAATATGCTTTCAGGGTGTCTTACAAATACAGATTCAACAATTTGCTCTGGCTGAAATAAACTCATTTGGCTAATTTTTCTGTGTCAGAGCAATGGGTTGTCAGGAACGATGTGTGAAAGTACAACTTATTATTGACAAGGATTGTTTAGAAACATTTAAGCCTAGTCATGGAAAATAGAGAAAAAAGAGTATTCTATTCGCGCTACACTGAATCCCAAACTAAAAGTAGAATATCCAACAAAAATGACAAGTGTTTACATGCCATAATCGTACCCACTTTTGAATCCAATGTAGAAGTTTTGTGCTCTATTTACCTCGCAAGCCAATAATTTCAACTTGCTCATTTTAGGTTACATTTTGCACGATGCTAATACATGTGCCTTTGCTTAGTTTTTTAGGGGGAGAAATAAACAGGGTGTGAATTTTTTTAGGCAAAAAATTGAACCATATAACTTCATTGTAATGGGAGTACTGAATGTGGTCACTTGACAGCTGTAAAGGGGGCTACCACACACAGGTTTGGCAGCAGTTATTCTGTTTTCCAGATTCCAGGGTTGCCCTGGCCTCCCTCCTTTAAACCCTATACGGAGATCTGGGCTTAATAAGGACCTTAGGAGGTAGCTGCCGTTCGGTGGTGCTAGCTGGAAAGTAGAATAGTCCGGTTGCTGGATCAGAACCAGGAGGTTAGAACAGGGAGAAGTTCAAAAGGTGGGAAAGTAGTCAAAAAATAAGCCACAGTCAAAAATCATGAATTTCTACATGGAGTCAAAGCAGGAGGATTAGAAGTTCACTAGAAGTAAGTCAAATTATAACTGGAAGAGGACAACAGGCTAGCTGCATCCTGCAAAAATGATAAAAAGTGCAAAAAGATAAAAAGATATGGGGTATTAGTTACTATTTTGGCCAAAGCAGTGCATTTTTTCCACTAGGCAGCCAGACCCTCTTGGGTTACTTGCTGTTCTCATCAGTGGTTTGCA
The DNA here is from genome assembly GCF_039654945.1 of Dendrobates tinctorius. NCBI lineage: Eukaryota > Metazoa > Chordata > Amphibia > Anura > Dendrobatidae > Dendrobates > Dendrobates tinctorius. Next base: position 8,092,605 of record NW_027361908.1, read on the forward strand.
CCTGTGCTGCCCCAGCCTTTATCAATGGAGGTCAGCTGCATCCTGCTAGTGCATTAGTCAGGGTTTGGTGAGTAAACCTTTCAAATGTGTTTTTTTTAATTTTTGGGAATTTTTTCCTTATGTGTTTAGATTTAATGTTAGGGACTCACAAAATTTGGAGACCCTTGACGTTGGGTTGTGAGCTTATCTGCTTTGGCCAAAATAGTAACTAATACCCCATATTTTTTATCTTTTTGCACTTTTTATCATTTTTGCAGGATGCAGCTAGACCTCTTCATGTTGGGTTGTTTTTTTTCTGTGTGATGCATATGTATAGTGCTGAGTGGTCCGCCTATGGGCGTCATTAATAGGCTGCTCAGACACTTTGCACCACACTTATCTGTGTGACTGATGTCCTATGCAAGCCCTATTTGCGTGCATTTTTTCCACTAGGCAGCCAGACCATCTTGGGTTACTGGCTGTTCTCATCAGTGGTTTGCACCTGTGCTGCCCCAGCCTTTATCAATGGAGGTCTGCTGCATCCTGCTAGTGCATTAGTCAGGGTTTTGGTGAGTGAACCTTTTGAAATGTTTTTTTTTTACATTTTTGGGAATTTTTTCCTTATGTGCGCTTATTTTGACCTCCACTGTTCCTGTTAACTGCAATTTCTTAATTACATTTCGAACTGAGGATAGGGAAACTTGAAAACACTTTGCTACCTTCTTACAGACTTCTCCTGCTTTGTAGGCTGCCGCCATTTTGATTTCCAAGTGCTAGGGAAGCTGCTTAGAAGAACTCATGCCTGCTGTTTTTTGGCACAAGGTTAGAAGACACTGGGTTTTTGTAAAGCTGGGAAATTTGCATAACTTGGCCTTTCCTAACGATGACAGTGAAGAAGCCATAACCCTAACGGGGCTAATTAAGATCTGAAACCTTGCCCAAAGTTATCTGAGCAGAAAAATCTTCAAGGGTGCCCAAACTTTTGTATTTTGTAAAAATATAAACATTTTCTTTTTTTGTAAAGTTTAAAATGTAAAAAATAGCAATATATATCTATATTTTTTTGTCTAAAATACAAAGGAAATGTGTCATCTTTAATTTTAGCCCTTTTAGACATCATTTCATTTTCAATTTGATAAACTGTTCACAATAACAATAATTTTGACCAAGGATGACCAAAATTTTACATACCACTGTACACGCATGATCTGAAACCATACCACTAGACCTCATTGCATAAGGATATTATGGATAATAATGGTGTTTTTTAGATGTGGTAGTTGGCTTCATAATTTTGACGTGTGATTATAATGAATGTATTACGCACATATACTATACTACCACTTGCAATAGTCACATGAAAGTCACAGGTTCATGTGGCATCCAACATTAGAAAGTAAATTCCTGGCACAGTAGCTTGTTATTATCTTTTGTAAAGCATCTCTGTTATGATGAGTCACCGAAGGAGGAAAAAACAAAATACCAGCTAAGTCCAGAAAAACCAGAGAGGTTGGCAGCTATCGGATTGCAGACCCCTGAACCTATCCACAACAACTAGCAGTAGCCGTGGGGGGTTCCAACGGTGCCCTAGACCCCTCGATCACAGCCGGAGAGCTACACAGCCTAAAGACAGAAAGGGGAAAAACTAAACTGCCCCAGAGCAGACCCCAAAGCAATAGGCAGCCCCCAACATATAATGACATTGAAGCAAGATATAAACACTAACACAGATAGAAAGATAGGTTTGAGCAAATGATGGGGCCCAAGCTAACTACATAGGACAGGATAGGAAAGCTGCTGTCTGCCATCCGCAAAAACCCTATCAAAATGAGCCAACCGACTGATAGGAAAAACAGGCCCTGAAGTCGCTAGGCTTCAAAGACTATATCAGCACTCAGGTATATTCTGAAGACAGAGCAAAAGATCAACAGATCAGAGACAAAATGGAATTCAGCTCACCCCCAACCGGGGATGGCAGAACTCCCAAAAAACAAGGCAAAACAAAAACAAAACTGAAGTGTACAAAGCAGAGCAGAAAAACTTAGCTTTGAGATGCAGGAATCAGACTGGTCTCCAAGAATCCAGCAGGAAAATCACCAGCAAGGAAGAAGGGCGTCGGCAGCCTTATATCCAGTCCTCAATTCCAGCCACCCAGTCATCATCTAGCTGCCCAGGTGTTTGATAATCAGCCTCACTACCTTCCTTCACCAGAGGAGGGAGTTCATCAGACCTCAATGGTGAAGGGAAAAATGAACTCACAACACATCTCACTTGACAACTACCATATGTGTTTCTTATTTTCTAGGTGTGGATTCCCAAATGCTTTCTGTTATATACCGTATTTGGACTATTGTTTTACAAATTAAGGCTGCTCTAAAGATTGTATATAATAAGTAGTTTAACAGGTGATGTAAAGTGTAGCCTACTTACAAATGGGCGAATATGCTTTATTTCAATTAAAATAAGCATTGCAATTTACCAACCTGCTAATATACGTAAATATAGCATTTGGCACTTCTTCCGCAAGCAACCCATGTGTGTTTCTCCTAAGGCAGATTGCATTGAAAACTGAAAAGCAGTTCTCCATTGTGGCTTATACTATCAGATTTGGCACAGGATAAATTAAAAAGGCATATTTTGTTTATCTTCATAACTCATAAATATGCATAATTACAAACACCCCCTTATCTAGCTCTATATCTACATTTTTTTAGTCTCTAGTGGATATACACAAGTATCATAATAAACGGTCTTCTTCAAATAATGTTGCCTAAATCAGGAAAGATGTAACAATTTCTAATTCTGATTAAAAAAGAAACTGGTATATATATGAATATTACAGATTATTATTTTTTTTAAATTGTCCCTTCAAAAATATAAATTATTATTTGCTAATTGTAAATTTAAAATGATATGACATGCTCTGTATGAAACTTGACTCCGGACAATATTATATAAATTATAATCAGATGTGATATTGAAATATTGTAACTACTGGATTGCAATTTAAAGTTCATATATACATACTGTATATTAGGTTTTGTATTTTGTGCTTATATTTACAGGAGCAACATGGAGTATAAAAAAAAAACCTTATGGTTAAGTCGATGATAGACTGGAAAGCAGGTGTAAGGAAACAGAAAATGGAGCTAATGAAGTCAATGTTGCAACAGTTAGGGTGCTTTCACGTTGTGTTGTGTCTCCATAGGGACATACGTCTGAAATCCCCCACAAAACAGGGTCCGGACATATGCGCCAACGGGGACAACAGACTGCAATGGTGACGGCACTATTTTGGGGAGTGTATGCCTACTGGAAGCAGACACTCAGATGTAATAGAATCATAGAATCATAGAATCGTAGAGTTGGAAGGGACATCCTGGGTCATCTGGTCCAACCCCCTGCTCAAAGCAGGATTCACTAAATCATCCCAAACAGATGTTTGTCCATCCTCTGTTTTAAGACTTCTATTGAAGGAGAACTCACCACCTCTTGTGGCAGCCTGTTCCACTCATTGATCACCCTAACTGTCAAGAAGTTTTTTCTAATATCTAATCTGTCTCCTCCCATTCAGTTTTATCCCACTGCTTCTAGTCTTTCCTTGTGCAAATGAGAATAAAGATGATCCTTCTACAATGTGACAGCCCTTGAGATATTTGTAGACAGCTATTAAGTCTCCTCTCAGTCTTCTCTTTTGCAAGCAAAACATTCCCAAATCTTGCAACCGTTCCTCATAGGACATGGTCACCATTCTGGTCATTCTTCTCTGAAATTGCTCCAGTATGTTGATGTATTTTTTAACCATAGCATGCATATTGGGGGCCTTTTGGGCACCCATGCTTACTTTTTTGCTATTATCTGCAAAGTTACTTAAGTTAGAATTTTGAAACTCCAGGTAATCCTCAAGTATGTCGTTGTTGGTAATATCCAGTTGTTCATATAATTTTTTTATAGGCATTTCAGACTAACAGTGCTTTTTTGGTGAAAACCACATCTGTATGGATTGGGGGGCCTTTTAGGCCCCCATGTATTTTTTTATCATGTTCTCAGTAGTGTTTGTGTCTCAAGTTACTTTATTTGTACTCAGTAATGCTGATGGAGGGGCCAGGGTGTGGGTAATGCCATATGAGGATGTCATGTGATTTTTGGAGGGAGAGATAAGGCCATGATGAAGGAATTGAGGGTAAACTGATTAAATTTGCTGATGACACAAAGCTAGGAGGGATAGCTAATACTAGAGAAGAGAGAGAGAGGATTCAAAAAGATTTAAATAAACTGGAGAAGTGGGCAGTAACTAACAGAATGGTTTTTAACAGGGAGAAATGCAAAGTACTACATCTGGGCAATAAAAATGAAAAAAGCATATATAGAATGGGAGGAATAGGGCTAAGTGACAGCACATGTGAAAAAGACTTGGGTATACTAATAGATCACAGACTGAATATGAGTCAACAGTGTGATGCAGCAGCAAAAAAGGCAAATGCAGTTCTAGGATGTATTAACAGAAACATACAGTCTAGATCACGTGAAGTCATTATTTCCCTCTACTCCTCTTTGGTCAGACCTCATCTGGAATATTGTGTCCAGTTTTGGGCACCACATTTTAAAAAAGACATCAACAAACTGGAGCAAGTTCAGAAAAGAGCGACCAGAATGGTGACCGGTCTGCAAACCCTGTCTTATGAGGAAAGGTTGCAGGATTTGGGAATGTTTAGTTTGCAAAAGAGAAGACTGAGAGGAGACTTAATTGCTGTCTACAAATATCTAAAGGGCTGTCACATTGTAGAAGGATCAACTTTATTCTCATTTGCACAAGGAAAGACTAGAAGCAATGGGATGAAACTGAATGGGAGGAGACACAGATTAGATATTAGAAAAAACTTTTTGACAGTTAGAGTGATCAATGAGTGGAACAGGCTGCCACGAGAAGTGGTGAGTTCTCCTTCAATGGAAGTCTTCAAACAGAGGCTGGACAGACATCTGACTGGGATGATTTAGCGAATCCTGCTTTGAGCAGGGGGTTGGACCAGATGGCCCAGGAGGTCCCTTCCAACTCTACGATTCTACGATTCTACGATTCTGATCCACACTATAAGGCAACAATGTCAGTGGACAGATATGATGAAATTAGAAGACACATTCAATTTGATGATAAGCGAACACGTGCATTGAGGTTTGAAACAGACAAATTAGCCCCTATCCAGTTATATCTGGAACATATTTATCAAAAATTGCACCAAACTTTACAATCCTAGTACTAATGTTACAATAGATGAGCAACTTGTACCGTTCAGAGGACACTGCAAGTTCATACAATACATGCCCAGCAAGCCAGCCAAATATGGAATCAAAATCTTCTGGATGTGTGATTCTGCAAATTATTATGGCATAAATGGCGTAATCTACTGTGGCAAAGAGGTTGGTGCACCAGTACAGAAGGATCTGGGGTCTGAAATTGTCATAATTCTTGCTGTTCCAATATTCAATTCAGGTAGAAACATTACCATGGACAATTATTTCACCAATGTTGAACTAGGCAATTTTCTGCTTCAAAAAGCTATCACACTTGTTGGTACTATCAAGCCAAACCGACGAGAAATTCCAGAAGTACTGAAACACAATCGTCAGCGAGCACTTTACGAGAGTGTCTTTGGATTCAATAACAAAACGACTTTGGTATCTTAAAAAGCGAAGCAGGAGAAATCAGTGATTTTACTCAGTACCATGCATCACAATTGCAGTATTGTCAGCAATGACAGAAAATTAAAACCAGAAATCATCCTGCATTACAATAAAACAAAAGGAGGTGTAGACAAAATATTCATGCAAGAGGCAAGCAAAATGATGGCCTGTAGTACTTTTTTCAAATATTCTTGATGTAGCAGCCCTTAATTCATTCATCATTTATACAGAAACTCATCCAGAATTCCATGCACGGAGGAAGGACAGGAGACGCCTATTTTTGAAGGACCTTTGTCATGAACTTGTAACGCCTCACATGATACAGCGAAGCGACGTGAAAGGCTTGCTAAAGCAAACTAAAGAAGCAATGAAACATTGTGGCGTACAGTTTCAGATGATTCCAGGGCCAGGAGAAAGAAAAAGAAAGCGCTGTTTCACATGTCCAAGAAACTTAGAAAAGAAAACTGAGAGATTTTGTTCAATTTGTAAGGAAAATGTCTGCAAAGAACATTCTTCCAAAAAAATAACTTGTCAAAATAGTTTGGAAGACTAATATAATGGAAAAGAAACATAAAAGAAATGTAGCTGCAGCTAGTTTGGTATAGATTTCTATGCATTTTTGTGTGTTTTTTCATATGTTTGTGTGAAATTTTGAAAAAAAAATTTTTTGGGGTGTTTTCGGTGAAAAATTATAATTAAAATTTTGTTTACTAATCATATTTCACTTAGCAGTTTTAAAATAAACTTGTAAAAGTTATATAAGTGTGTTTTTCCATATGATTCGCATGGGGCCAATAAGTTAATATGAAGATTTCTGATGTCACGCATACTAGGGTTAAAATGTGGTGCCCAAGACTGAACACGGTATTCCTGATGAGGTCTGACCAAAAAGGAGTAGAGGGCAATAATGACTTCATGTGATCTAGACTGTATGCTTCTGTTAATACATCCTAGAATTGTATTTGCCTGTTTTGTTGCTGCATCACACTGTTGACCCATGTTCAGGTTATGATCTATTAGTATACCCAAGTCTTTTTCACATGTGCTGTTGCTTAGCTCTATTCCTCCCATTCTGTTTATGCTTTCATCATTTTTATTGCCCAAATGTATTACTTATTTTTCCCTGTTAAAAACCATTCTGTTAGTTGCTGCCCACTGCTCCAGTTTATATCTTTTTGAGTCCTCTCTCTTTTCTAGTGTTAGCTATCCATCCTAGCTTTGTGTCATCAGCAAATAAAATCAGTTTACCCTCAATTCCTTCATCTAAATCAATGATAAAGATGTTGAACAATACAGGGCCCAGGACAGAGCCCTGTGGTACCCCACTTGAGACATTCCTTTAACTGGAAGTGCAGCCATTTACCCTTTGGTTCCGATCAGTAAGCCAGTTATGAATCTACCTAGCACTTACCATGTCCATTACATGCTTAGTAATTTTTTCAATAAGGATTGTGTGAGATACTTTGTAAAATGCTTTGCTGAAGTAAAGATGTACTATATCTTGATAATAGATTGCGTCTCAGTGTCCGCCTCCTATAGGTGAAAACTTCTGAAAAAAGTGCATGACAGAGCTCACTTTATTAATGTAAAGTCTTATATGCATGTCTTGTTTATACCTGTTTGTGTTGGTGAGTTATTATATATTAAATTTGTAATGAACTTCTTTACTAGACACTAAGATAAAGAATAAAACCCAAGAAAAAAACAAAATGAGCATATACCTTGTAATAAGTAAATACCGTATATACTCGTGTATAAGCCGACCCATGCATAAACCGACCCTCTAATTTTGCCCCCCAAAACTGGGAAAACTTATTGACTCGCGTATAAGCCGAGGGTTAATGGTGGTCCAAGAAGATGCTCCATAGAGCAAACCCCCCATATGCTGCTGCACAAGGGTTAATGCTGGCCCAAGAAAATGCTCCATAAATACCCCCCATATGCTGCTGGACAAGGGTTAATGCTGCCCCATAAGATGCTCCCTAAATACCCCCATAATATGATGCTGCACAAGGGTTAATGCTGCCCCATAAGATGCTCCATAAATACCTCTCATAATATTCTGTTCCACAAGGGTTAATGCTGCCCCATAAATCCCCCATATGCTGCCCCACAAGGGTTAATGCTGCCCCATAAATACCCCCATATGCTGCTCCACAAGGGTTAATGCTGCCCCATAAGATGCTACATAAAGAGCCCTTATTTGCTGCTGCTGCAATAAAAAAAGACATACCTCTCCGTCACTGGGGGGCCACGTGTCCTGAGCCCCTGGCAGTGGCGATAGTCACCTGTCCCCGTTCCAAGCCTTGCACGGCTGCGTCCCCTGGATCTCTGCATTGACAGCAGAGGTCACGCACTGACTACGTCATCGCGCCCTCTGCCATCACAGCAGGAGGACCCGGAGACACAGCAGTGCACGGCTTGGAACGGGGACAGGTGAATATCACTATGCCCCATCATACTCACCCCTCCTTGCGCAAGGTCTTCTCTGCAGCGGCAGCGCCTGCGTTTCCCTCTGCCTTCTGCTTCCTGCATATAGATGGCCACATGGTACCGTTCATTAAATATGCGCATATTCATGAGTTTAATGAGCGGTACCATGTGACTGCTGAATGCAGGAAGCAGATGGCAGAGGGAGATGCAGGGGCTGCAGAGAAGTGCCAGGAGAGGTGAGTATGGTCTCTGACAGCCCTGATCCCCCTCCCCCGCCCACCCCCCCAGTATATGACTCGCGTATAAGCCGAGAGGGGGACTTTCAGCCCCAAAAAATGGGTTGAAAATCTCAGCTTATACAGGAGTATATATGGTAAGTAGATATGAAAGGGGTTGTCAGGTCCAAATCAATAAGTCTGCAGTCACGCTGTATGACTTCAGAGTTATGAATCCCCAGCGCACACACTGTGCACTGAGGGGTTTTACCAGTTTCTGAGCTGGGACACGAGGGTATGTATGAGTTATACATACTCCCAGCCAGACTCCACGCAGTGGGCTCAGCCTTGCTACATACACTTATACTGAGCGAGACGGCGCCACGTCTAATGGCGAGGCCACCCAGTGTATTGAGCAAGCCAGCATCTACAGGAAGGTTCTGGACAGGAGTTTGTATAGCTCATACATACCCTTCGGTCCCGGCTCCAAAACCAGTGAATCCCCACAGTGCAAAATGCATGAGCTTGGGGGATTCATAAGTCTACAGTCAAACAGAATGATTTGGGATGGTCATATCCTTTCATGTTTCTACCGAAAATAAGACAGGGTCTTATATTATTTTTGTATACAAAGAATGGTTGCACTCTATCATGCTAAAGCATGTCAATGTGGAATATATATAATTAGAATTGCAATACAGCTTTGGAATTATAGAAAAAATATGAGACACATAGCATAAAATTTGGCCAAATATTATCTGCCCACCAGCCAACGTCAAGGCGGCCTCAAATCTGATGGGTACCTACACTGTGTGAATACCTCTCTAAGGCTGATGTCTGAATTCCTGGGTGAATGTGGACACCTCTGTCAGCAATGCCTGCATTTATGGGTAAGTAGGGACCTATTCACACTAGTTTGGATGTGCCAGTCAGTTTTTTTGTCTCTTACATTATTTTTTGGTCAGAAAAATGTGCTATGGCTTATTTTCAGAGGATGTTTTATATTTATCCATGAACAACAATCCAGATTTATTCTTTAATAAAATATCAATATTTATTCAAATATAATCATGTCATCACATTCTACAGCATCATCATAACTAAACCCTGAATTCCATCATGAATTTCTTGAGATCCTGCAGTATTTCCTTTTCCCATGTAGATAATCTTCAATAATTGGTATTCATGAACAAAAATCAACATTTATTCAAGCACAGTTATGTCATCATCATAACTATATACAGTATATATACACCAAGAAAAGCAGAATCAGTAAAAAAGTATCCAGGCGGTTACGGTACTGGTGAACAGTACAAGTAAAAAAGTTAAACAGGTCTATGGTAGTCACAAATGAGGTATAGCCATGAATAAATTATAAAGTACTCTTCTTGTTTTAACCTTTTATGATATTTAATACAAGTAATAAAGATATACTTTTATTATTTATTCATGGATATACATCATTTGATGAATGTTCCACTAGTTAGAGCACTTTTTCCCTTTTATAAGCAGCACTTATTATTCATTTTATTGACCTAGTAAAAGTTATGATTTAATATAAAATCTCACATTTTGCTGTATTGTACTTTACATTGTGAATTTTGAGGTGGGCATTCATTCTTACACTATTGCTTTTTCTCTTTTGTATATATTATCATCTACTGGCTATTTATATCCAGTATTTCTATTTGAATTTAAAATTTTACATTTATTATTCTTTTTCTACGGTTTACCCCCAAAAGAAAGAAAACTCCATCCAAAAGAATCACACTTACCAGACCCTAAACAATAGAGTTGACAAGTTAATGGGCTCTAACATACAAATATGTGTCACTGTCAGGTCTCCCTTCATTCCACAGCAGTTGATTCCCCTTCTGTATCACTTGTCCGGAGTTTATTAGTGTAGAGTGGTACTGGGACTTGATGTGTATGTGATATCATAGTAATAATGGGACCCAATCTGTGCGAGCTGCAGTGAAATGCAGATGGAATGGCAAAGTACCTGACATTGAAGCAGATTTCTGCGCATGAGGCCATCCACCATTGGCACTTGCCAGCTGTAATTGTTTAGGGTCTGGTGAGTGCGTGTTTTTTGGCAGGGTGTCTGCTTTCTTTTAAGGGAGTCTGCTTTTTTTAATTAAGGGTCATGCTGTATTCTTTAACTGTTTTAGCTGCCTGGACAATTCCTCATTAAACCACAACTAGGGCTTGTTTTTGGAGTAGGGCTTATACTTAAAGCCTACTCCAAAAACGCCAACAATTCCTGCTTGAGCTCATTTTAGGGGTAGGGCTTATTTTTAGGGAAACAGGGTTTCTGTAGTAGTAAAACCTTACCTTAATAGACACTAAGATATAGAATACTATTTTATGCGTGTTACATTGAGAAGTAACTGGCCATCAACATTAAGCTAGATAGTACATTGCAGTAAAAGTAAGAACTTGTCATGATCCAGGACAGGGTTTCGCTTTGGCCCGTCCTGGTCTGATTGGGGGTTAATTGTTCCGCCTTTCCCTGGCAGAGGGCGACTATTTAATGCTCACTGGACCTAGGTCCGGTGTCAGTTATACTCCTGTCCTCGGCTGAGTTAGTTGATCTTGTACGTACGTGTGCCTTGTTCCTGATATCTTGCTTGCTTGTTTGGTTTTGATCCGGTTCTGTCCCTGTTACGAGTTCTGCCTGTCCCTCTTGTACTGCGCTACCTCTCATGTATGACTCTCTGCTTGTGACCCGACTTCTCTCTGCTTGTCCCCTTGGTACCGTGTCGCCCTCTTGTGTATGACCTTTGGCTTTGTCTGACCTCCCGTCTGTTTACCCATCATGTACCTTGCTGTCCGTACTGTGAATGACCTCCATTTTGCCTGACTCTGAGTTTTCTGTCTTCTCTGAAAGCAGGATGCTACGCCCTGCCCCCTTGCAGTCACATGACCGTAGGTCCCGTGCCAGCTTGCTAAACTTCATCACTAAGCTCCTGTGCACCTATACTTTCTGGCTATCCTGGTCCCCAGGGGTCCCTACAGTGCGGGTGAGTCCCTGCTCAGCGGAGGCTGTACGCCGGTGCTGTCAGGATCCTGATAGAACTTTTTTGATACTTGTAGATCTGTTTGCAATTGTTTTTTTGTGATGACATTCAAACAATTCATTTTTTTAATGATTCACTATTTCACAGCATAGGGTTGGAGGGGTTAAATAAAAAGTATTACTAGCTTACAATGTGTATGTGGGGAGGAGGACCCCCATATAGTGATTGGGCCGGAACCAAGGGGACCGCCATCAGAGTTATTGAAGGAATCACATCAGGGGGATTACAAAGGGAGACATGCGACTGAGGTTGTCAGGGCAACAGGGGCGGGGCTATGGTAAAAGGAGCAGGGGACGTGCTGAAGTGGCAGTTGGGGAAGAGAGCGAGTAAAGGCAGGATGCAGGGTGACTTGCAGGGGCACCGAGAGGAGCCTGCGAGGAAAAAGCTGGACATTTACCGACAAAAGAGACGTGAGAGACTGTTCCCAGAGACTGCTCCCCGCTCCCGTTCTGAGAGAAGCATCCCCGCTACCCCCCGCCTTGGCGAGAGAGGAACTTTACCTCAGGTTGTGGCCGTGAGTACCCGTAACCAGGCCACAGAGGCCTGGGCACTTCCCCCCAGCCTTCCCCCATCACGCCGACCCAGCCGTCACCGGCCTGAAGATACGCCACCTCATCACAGGCGAGATAAAAGGCTCGCTACCCTGGCTTTGGGAGAGACTCCTTGATAAAGGATGGCCACAGGTCACCTGGGGAACTGCGTCATCACCGCGCGCCACCTCCATAATTTCCTTCAGGGCCTGTTGTGCCCCAACGGCATCGCTTTCTTCAGGGCCTGTTGCGCCCCAGCGGCAGCGTTTCCTTCAGGGCCTGTTGCGCCCCAGCGGCAGCACTTTCTTCAGGGCCTGTTGCTCCCCAGCGGCAGCGTTTCCTTCAGGGCCTGTTGTGCCCCAGCAGCAGCGCTTTCTTCAGGGCCTGTTGCGCCCCAACGGCCTCGCTTTCTTCAGGGCCTGTTGTGCCCCAACGGTATTGCTTTCTTTAGGGCCTGTTGCGCCCCACCGTCATCACTTTCTTCAGGGCCTGTTGAGCCCCATTCCTTCCTGGGGAAGCGAGACATCAGGACAGCTGCCTCAGCGACCTCAACGCAGCCACGCTCACGAAACCAGCAGTCCCTGGAAGGCTAAGTGGCTTTAGAATTTGAATAAGATTGTTGAGTCGCTGCGTGGATTGTTTGTTTGGTTCGCAATTGTATGTTTCTTCAAACAAGCCCAGTGGCTAAAACTAGATAAAAGTTATTTTGCAAACCATCAGTCGTCTAGTGTCTCGTCACTGCATTCTGCGAACCTGCTTAACCCTACACTTGGCGTAGTCGGCAGGATGCAGTCTCCGAGCATAGACGTGGTGGCGCAGGTCAGGGGGAAGTTGTAGACTCTGTAAATAATGAGAGCCCCCGTACTAGCATTTCATTGGGGGCCATGCTGAACCACCTGCCTAGATTCTCTGGCTCCAATACTATGCTATGGAGCTGGACAGAGCGAATGCGGGGGCTCTTTCGGATGCACCCAATGACCCCTGACCTGGAAGCTGAAGTGACACTCGTGGCCCTAGACGGGGAGGTGCGGAGGTCAGTGATGTTGAAACCTCCGGGGCACCGCAACACTTTTGAAAAGGTGTTGCAGATAGTGGAACAGACCCACGGGGATCCCACTAATGTGGGAGAGTTAAGGACCCGTCTGTTTAGCCGGATGCAGGCAGAGGGGGAGACGATTACTCAGTATATGAATGTGCTCCAAGAATTGCATATGGCCATTGAAAGAAAAGACGGGGTAGGGGTAGGACCTGTTGACATTACCCTACGTGACCTACTGGTGACTTGACTGCGAGATCCACTGATAAAACAGGCATTACGGAAACAGATCAGATTGAATCCCCAAATAGACTTTTCAGAAGTGGGAAGTCAGGCATGGGTTCGGGAGCAAGAGCAGGGGATGGCGGTCCCCGTGGGGAAGGTCCAAGGTGTGGAGGCCTCCTCGAACATAGTTGAGGAACCTCAGTGGGTGGAGGAGATGAAGCGAGAATTGAAAAATATTAAGAGCGAGTTGGCTGAAGTAAAGAGAAGAACCGAACCGGAGACTGGACGACCCAGTGTTAATCCCGGTCCCTGTGGGTAACGTGGTCAATCTATACCGGCCCGGTGTTATGAGTGTGGAGAACCAGGCCACTTCGCCCGAGAGTGTCCGCGGCATGGGAGATACCCACCCCCGGCGGCCATTAAACTAAAGGGCTCCGGGCTGGGGGGACGCCGTTCGGAGCCGAAAACCACAACTAGGGGTGGTGGAAGTCCCAAAGATTTGGTAGCAAAGTGTCCGGTAGTTTGGGCAGAAGTAGAGGGCCGGGCCGTCCGGTGTCTGGTGGACACGGGGTCACAAGTAACCACTATGCCCGCAGCGTACTTTCAACGAAACTTTCCGGAGGCAGCAAGGCCTCAGTGGGGGCCCATGATTAGACTAGTAGCCGCTAACCAACTGCCGGTCACGGTTGCCGGGGTAGTGTGGGTGCAGGTGACGTTGTGCGGTAAACCCCTCGGCTGCAGAGGGGTGGTGCTGACTCAAGGAGAAGCTGATCAACAACACCCCGTCACCCTAGGCATGAATATTTTAAAAGAGTTTGGTAACCTGTTACTTAATGATCCCACACAAAGGACACTGAAACAGTGGGGTTCTCGCACAGCTCAGGGACAGGTATTCCAGCAGCTGGTGTGAGGTGCGCGGGTGCATCGGGACTGCCAGGAGACTGAGGCTCTGGGCAAGGTCATCGCGTCAGCGGCACCCCTGCTTGTGCTGCCTCCTGGACAGACAGTGGTGGCCCTGCCAATTCGGGCCCCGATACCTTTGGAGGGCGTAGAGGTGCAGGAGGAGCCGTGTCACTCAGAGCACTTACCTCCTGGCATACTGGTGGCCCGTTCCCTCGCTACGGTGTGAAAAGGAACCGTCCTGGTCCGCTGCATTAACCTTGAAGACCGAGATACCATTCTGAAAGCACGGACTGTACTGGCCAAACTAGTAAAGCCTTTAGAAGAAGTGCTACCCGCTCCTGCAGTTCAATTACGAGTACACCCCGAGCATCCTTGGGAGGTAACAATACGAACCTTACAGGCCCACGAAGTCTCGACACAAGAGAAGGGCCAAAATATTTTGGAGCAGATGCGGGTCGAGCTTTCTGAACTAACTGCGGCCCAACTTTCACAAGTAAAAGCATTGCTGGGACAGTACCATGAAGTATTTGCTAGCCATGAGGACGACTTTGGGTGTACCACCGACATCACTCATGAGATCCCCACAGCAGGAGCGGCCCCTATCCAAGAATGATATCGACAGATCCCGCCACAACTCTATCAAGAGGTGAAAACTTTGCTGGCTCAGATGCTGCAAAAAGGGGTGATACGGGAAAGTCAAAGCCCTTGGGCGGCCCCCATCGTGTTGGTCCAGAAGAAAGATGGTACACTATGATTCTGTGTGGATTATCATAAATTGAATGCTTGCACTATTAAAGACTCATACCCACTGCCCCGCATAGAAGAATCTCTGTCTGATTTGGGCAAAGCAACATATTTTTCGACCCTGGACTTGGCCAGTGGGTACTGGCAGGTGCCCATGTCAGAAGAGGACAGAGCTAAGACGGCGTTCATAATGCCCATGGGACTGTTTGAGTTTAATCGTATGCCATTCGGGCTGGCCAACGCCCCCGGGACCTTTCAGCGATTGATGGAGCGATGTCTAGGGGATCTCAATTTTGAGGCCACGTTGATCTACCTGGACGACATCATTGTCTACGCCGCCTCCTTCGAGGACCACCTGAAGCGGTTGGGACAGGTACTCAGCTGGCTGCAAAAGTACGGGTTGAAGGTGAAGCCTCAGAAATACCACCTATTTCGCTCTCAGATTGAGTATCTGGGTCATGTCGTTTCGGCAGAGGGTGTGAGGCCATCCCGGGAGAAGGTTGCTGCTATCCAGGAATGGCCTACCCCCGAGACGGTGAAAGACTTGCGGGCTTTTCTGGGGTTAGCTGGATATTACCGTTGTTTCGTAAAGAATTTTGCATGTCGAGCTCGAGCCCTGCATGACCTGCTGAAGGGGGCTCCCGCTGGGGCCAATGGGCGAAAAATCCAGTGGCAACACACTCAGGAAGAGGCCTTCCGAGATCTCAAGGCTGCACTCTCGGATGCCCCAGTGTTGGCTTATGCGGATTTCTCTCAGCCGTTCATCCTGCACAGTGACGGGAGCCTTCACGGGCTAGGGGCTGTGTTGTCACAGGTTCAGGATGGCCGGGAGAGGGTGATCGCTTATGGAAGCCGTTCACTCCATGACTCCGAGCGTAACCCTGACAATTACAGCTCTTTTAAGCTCGAGCTCCTCGCAGTGTTGTGGGCTATGACGGAGAGATTCGCAGAGTACCTAGTGGGCTCCGAGGTGGTAGTGCAAATATCTAAAGGGCTGTCACATTGTAGAAGGATCAACTTTATTCTCATTTGCACAAGGAAAGACTAGAAGCAATGGGATGAAACTGAATGGGAGGAGACACAGATTAGATATTAGAAAAAACTTTTTGACAGTTAGAGTGATCAATGAGTGGAACAGGCTGCCACGAGAAGTGGTTAGTTCTCCTTCAATGGAAGTCTTCAAACAGAGGCTGGACAGACATCTGACTGGGATGATTTAGCGAATCCTGCTTTGAGCAGGGGGTTGGACCAGATGGCCCAGGAGGTCCCTTCCAACTCTACAATTCTATGATTCTATGATTCTAACAACCCACTGGCTCATTTGGAAAATGCCAAGTTGGGGGCTTTGGAGCAGCGATGGGTGGCCCGAATGGCGAAGTACAATTACAAGATTATTTACAAAAGAGGGGCCAAGAATGTTCATGCAGATGCTCTCTCCAGGATTCGACATACAACTCCCGGACAGAATCGAGACGAAGAATTAGAAGGAGAGGAAATACCGTTCGCTCTTACCGCTGCCGTGCTCACCAATGTTGATGCAAAAGTATCTTCCCCAGAGGCCCACAGGGGCATCCTGGAACAATCGCGGGATAAGTGGATACAACAGCAACAAGAAGATGAAAAAATTGGACTTCTCCGGACATGGGTCGCCGCTGGTCAATTACCCACTGATACTCAACGACAAACTTTGACCCAAGACCTGTCGCTGATGCTGCGACAATGGGAGAGACTGATTATCAGAAAGGGACTACTGTACCATAAAATCACTTCGCAAACAACCTCAACGACTGTTTGGCAGGTGAATACGCCCAGAGCTCAACTACACGAACTGGCTCCAGAGGCCCACGAAAAAGGGGCCCACTTTGGAGTCAAAAAGACTTTGCAATGGTTACAACAGAAAGTTTATCACCCACGCTTGTCGGCTGTTGTGGACGAAGTTTGCCGTACCTGCCGCTTATGTGAATTGGCCAAACCGCCTGCTCAGAGGGCCGCAACACAGACGATTGTGACTTCAGTACCCTTTGAGCTCCTGACGGTGGATTATCTGCACATTGGTCCCGCATTCCAGGGATACGAACACTGCCTCGTCATGGTGGATCATTTCACCAAGTTCGCTGTGGTCACCCCTACTCGAGACCAGACCGCGGAGTCAGCCGCCTCTGCAGTTTGCAGAAACTTTATACAAGTGTACGGCTGTCCTCAACGTATACATTCCGACCAGGGAGCATGTTTTTTGGGGAAAGTTATGGAGGAACTACATCATCTTTATGGGATTGATAAATCCCGGACCACACCATATCACCCGCAAGGGAATGGGGCTTGTGAGCCATTTAATCGGACATTGATTCAAATGCTACGCACTCTGGAGAGTGACAAGAAAGCTCGTTGGCCTGAATTTGTTTCTGAATTAGTATGGGTTTATAATAATCGGGTACATCGAGTTACGGGCTATACTCCTTATTTCCTGCTGTTCGGACGAGAGGGTAAAGGGATCATGGAGGTAGAGTTGGACCCCGAAGAGCCTCGGCCCTGGACCGGAGTGTCGCCTTGGGTCCGAAATCATCGCCACAGGCTGCAAACTCTTCACCGAATTGTACATACCAAACTTCAAGACTGGGAACACCCAGGGAAGAATACAACCTCCCCTCCCCATCTCCAAAGCGGGGACCGTGTGCTTGTACTAGATCAACACCCCCAGAATAAACTGAAGTCACGTTGGGAAGAGAGTCCTTATCGGGTACTACGCCGTATCCATCCAGAAGGACCTGTGTACGAAATACGGCCCGAGCAGGATGAAACACTGCCCACCCGCATTGTGCATCGTAATATGTTACGCCCGTGTATTTCCACCAACCCGAAGCAACTGGAACCTGTCCTGAAGACATCCGAACCGGAGTCCATATGCTGGGACTCGGACAACGAGGATTTCCCTCCAGTTCCCAAGGGCCCTTCACCCAATAATGAGCCAGTTGACACAATTAACCCACAGGCATCATGCAGCCCACCGACGTCCACCACCCCAGAAGATTCCACCCCAGTCGAACTTAGACGCTCCGAGCGGTCAACAGCCGGCAAACCCCCCCGAACGGTATGAACAAGACCAGTTCGTATGGAAACGAATATTGACACCTTTACAGGCCAATCTCAATAGACTAACTCCCTCGCCCGAGGACTGGCGAGCTTACAGGGTGGAGGAATGTGGGGAGGAGGACCCCCATATAGTGATTGGGCCGGAACCAAGGGGACCGCCATCAGAGTTATTGAAGGAATCACATCAGGGGGATTACAAAGGGAGACATGCGACTGAGGTTGTCAGGGCAACAGGGGGCGGGGCTAGGGTAAAAGGAGCAGGGGACGCACTGAAGTGGCAGTTGGGGAAGAGAGCGAGTAAAGGCAGGATGCAGGGTGACTTGCAGGGGCACCGAGAGGAGCCTGCGAGGAAAAAGCTGGACATTTACCAACAAGAGAGACATGAGAGACTGTTCCCAGAGACTGCTCCCCGCTCCCGTTCTGAGAGAAGCATCCCCGCTACCCCCCGCCTTGGCGAGAGAGGAACTTTACCTCAGGTTGTGGCCATGGGTACCCGTAACCAGGCCACAGAGGCCTGGGCACTTCCCCCCAGCCTTCCCCCATCACGCCGACCTGGCCGTCACCGGCCTGAAGATACGCCACCTCGTCACAGGCGAGATAAAAGGCTCGCTACCCTGGCTTTGGGAGAGACTCCTTGATAAAGGATGGCCACAGGTCATCTGGGGAACTGCGTCATCACCGCGCGCCACCTCCATAATTTCCTTCAGGGCCTGTTGCGCCCCAACGGCATCGCTTTCTTCAGGGCCTGTTACGCCCCAGCGGCAGCGTTTCCTTCAGGGCCTGTTGCGCCCCAGCGGCAGCGTTTCCTTCAGGGCCTGTTGCGCCCCAGCAGCAGCATTTCCTTCAGGGCCTGTTGCGCCCCAGCGGCAGCGCTTTCTTCAGGGCCTGTTGCGCCCCAACGGCCTCGCTTTCTTCAGGGCCTGTTGCGCCCCAACGGCATCGCTTTCTTCATGGCCTGTTGCGCCCCAACGGCCTCGCTTTCTTCAGGGCCTGTTGCGCCCCAACGGTATCGCTTTCTTCAGGGCCTGTTGCGCCCCAACGGTATTGCTTTCTTCAGGGCCTGTTGCGCCCCACCGTCATCACTTTCTTCAGGGCCTGTTGAGCCCCATTCCTTCCTGGGGAAGCGAGACATCAGGACAGCTGCCTCAGCGACCTCAACGCAGCCACGCTCTCGAAACCAGCAGTCCCTGGAAGGCTAAGTGGCTTTAGAATTTGAATAAGATTGTTGAGTTGCTGCGTGGACTGTTTGTTTGGTTCGCAATTGTATGTTTCTTCAAACAAGCCCAGTGGCTAAAACTAGATAAAAGTTATTTGGCAAACCATCAGTCGTCTAGTGTCTTGTCACTGCATCCTGCTCAACCCTACATGTACATCATATGTACAATGACTAGCTAGTTCAGTCTTCTGTCCTGCAGCTTTCCCCTTATGCTTCTATTCAGATGTCAGGGTTATTTTCACTAGAAGGTTGAAACAAAAGCGCAATAGGGTCTTATCCGGGTAAAATGTTCAATTCATGAATGTGTTAAACTCACCTTCTCAAAGATAAAATAAAGCTTGTATAGTGAGTCAGCCTGCTGCACGTCCAACGGTCCACAACGGAACCGTACCACAATTCAATAAGGAATATATTCTTGGACTTTGAGTGCGCTGCCAGACGAATTCAATAACCACACAAGGTTAAAAAAGTTAACCCTTTAATCCCTACGCGTTTCGAAGCGTAACGCTTCTTCTTCAGGGGTAGATACATGACTACAGAGAGCTGTCATCACATTTATACATACAGGATTCAAATTTGGCGCCCTCAGAGACACGAGGAGCGCCGCAAAAGGTCAAAGATCAAAGTAATTCAAGCATCAAGAGTTCATAAAGGTTAAACATTCTCTAATTAAAAACAAATCTTTATTATGTTTTACAGATAAAAGAAAAAGAAGAAGAGAAAAAGGATGATAAAAATATATATAAAGAAAAACGAAAAAAATGTATATATGTGTAAAATGAACCCACGACGTTAAAAAAGAAAAAAAGGAATCAAAGTCCAGCGAACACACCGCTATACCAGGGAGAGTGTTTGAATTTAAAAGAGAATTTGTGATCCGACCATTGGTATGAGTCTCAAAAATAGATATTTATAAAGTGATAAAAGGTGTATATATATGAATAAAAATACGCTAATGAAATTGATGTGAAAAAAATGAATAAAGATAAAAATAATAAAAATAAAGATAAAAATAAAAATAAAAATGTGTCACTAGTTATTTTATTTCAAATTCCATGAGAAATCCGTGGCGTGAGCTGGAAGACAAAAGGAAAAAAAGAAAAAAAGAGAAAAAAGAAAAAACGCAAATGGAAGAAACCATGATCGGATACCGCTGAAGAAATATTAAAAAATATTGTATAAAAAAGAAATCACCCAGAACAAGAACTAATTATTATAAAAATCTGTATGCATGAAGATATTTTTTTGAACAGAAAAACGCATAATTGATTTCATTTCAGTTGTCTTTTCGAGATGTGAGGTTCCAATAACACGAACCAGAGGAACAGGAAAAAATTGTAGGAAACGAAAAAATGCAAAACAATGACCAAAAAAAGGGAAATTAACACCTTAGTTTCCAGAACAATGTCCCATTATAAGGAATATGAACGAAAACAATACATAAAAAGTAAAAAATACGTCCAAAACACAAGCATGAATGAATAAAAAATATTATTAAATAAAAATATTGTTATTATTATTATGGAAAACGTGTAAAAGTAAAAGAATTATTTAAAGGATATATACACCCGTATTGGCCATAATAAGTGAATATTAAAGTATATATAGATAAGATTAACCCACTAAGAGGGTGTAAAAAATGTACAAAGAAAAATATATATATATATATAAAATATACATATACATAAAAAGAGAGAAATTATTTAATATTATAAACCATTCACCACCAAGTGAAAAAAAAAAGGGGAAAAAAGACCACATATGTGAAACGTGTAGGAAAGGAATACACACCAAAATCACAGTGTGTGAAGAGATAAAATCAAAAATTAATTGGTATAATAAAAACATATAAAATATATAAGACATATAGAAATACAATAAAAACTCATATAGAAATACAATAATGAAATACAATAAAAACTCATAAATGTACCTGATTAAAAAAGACAATAGGTAGATTAATAAATTAGTGCACATTTAGGGATAACACAGAAAATATCAAAGAAACACTTCAGAAATTTCATTTAACCCATTAGGTTTCAGAGTGTTCAACCTATAAATCCAGAAGATTTCTTTCCTGTTGAGTTGTCCTATCCTATCCGGATGGTTGAAGGGAATCTGCTCAATGGGACTAATTTTTAATCCCTGAGGGTTTTTATCATGTTTTAATGAGAAATGTCATTAAAACATGATAAAAACCCTCAGGGATTAAAAATTAGTCCCATTGAGCAGATTCCCTTCAACCATCCGGATAGGATAGGACAACTCAACAGGAAAGAAATCTTCTGGATTTATAGGTTGAACACTCTGAAACCTAATGGGTTAAATGAAATTTCTGAAGTGTTTCTTTGATATTTTCTGTGTTATCCCTAAATGTGCACTAATTTATTAATCTACCTATTGTCTTTTTTAATCAGGTACATTTATGAGTTTTTATTGTATTTCATTATTGTATTTCTATATGAGTTTTTATTGTATTTCTATATGTCTTATATATTTTATATGTTTTTATTATACCAATTAATTTTTGATTTTATCTCTTCACACACTGTGATTTTGGTGTGTATTCCTTTCCTACACGTTTCACATATGTGGTCTTTTTTCCCCTTTTTTTTCACTTGGTGGTGAATGGTTTATAATATTAAATAATTTCTCTCTTTTTATGTATATGTATATTTTATATATATATATATATTTTTCTTTGTACATTTTTTACACCCTCTTAGTGGGTTAATCTTATCTATATATACTTTAATATTCACATATTATGGCCAATACGGGTGTATATATCCTTTAAATAATTCTTTTACTTTTACACGTTTTCCATAATAATAATAACAATATTTTTATTTAATAATATTTTTTATTCATTCATGCTTGTGTTTTGGACGTATTTTTTACTTTTTATGTATTGTTTTCGTTCATATTCCTTATAATGGGACATTGTTCTGGAAACTAAGGTGTTAATTTCCCTTTTTTTGGTCATTGTTTTGCATTTTTTCGTTTCCTACAATTTTTTCCTGTTCCTCTGGTTCGTGTTATTGGAACCTCACATCTCGAAAAGACAACTGAAATGAAATCAATTATGCGTTTTTCTGTTCAAAAAAATATCTTCATGCATACAGATTTTTATAATAATTAGTTCTTGTTCTGGGTGATTTCTTTTTTATACAATATTTTTTAATATTTCTTCAGCGGTATCCGATCATGGTTTCTTCCATTTGCGTTTTTTCTTTTTTCTCTTTTTTTCTTTTTTTCCTTTTGTCTTCCAGCTCACGCCACGGATTTCTCATGGAATTTGAAATAAAATAACTAGTGACACATTTTTATTTTTATTTTTATCTTTATTTTTATTATTTTTATCTTTATTCATTTTTTTCACATCAATTTCATTAGCGTATTTTTATTCATATATATACACCTTTTATCACTTTATAAATATCTATTTTTGAGACTCATACCAATGGTCGGATCACAAATTCTCTTTTAAATTCAAACACTCTCCCTGGTATAGCGGTGTGTTCGCTGGACTTTGATTCCTTTTTTTCTTTTTTAACGTCGTGGGTTCATTTTACACATATATACATTTTTTTCGTTTTTCTTTATATATATTTTTATCATCCTTTTTCTCTTCTTCTTTTTCTTTTATCTGTAAAACATAATAAAGATTTGTTTTTAATTAGAGAATGTTTAACCTTTATGAACTCTTGATGCTTGAATTACTTTGATCTTTTGCGGCGCTCCTCGTGTCTCTGAGGGCGCCAAATTTGAATCCTGTATGTATAAATGTGATGACAGCTCTCTGTAGTCATGTATCTACCCCTGAAGAAGAAGCGTTACGCTTCGAAACGCGTAGGGATTAAAGGGTTAACTTTTTTAACCTTGTGTGGTTATTGAATTCGTCTGGCAGCGCACTCAAAGTCCAAGAATATATTCCTTATTGAATTATTCAGATGTCAGGGGACTCACTGCAAATGAAGGCTTCACACTTATTTCTAACATTATACAGATCACACACCCACTGCTAAGACGTGTGGAAATCCGTTACCACATGTAAAGTTCAGAGAGCAGCAGGTGATCAGAGGGAAATGAAGGACACCAAGATCTTCATTATAGTGTATTTACAGCTGCATCCTCTGCCTGTCCTATTACTGCTGCACTGAGGCCTCTGAAATAAAGTGTTAGGTGCCAGGATTCTCCTTCTGCACAGGGGGAATCCCAAGCCATGTCTTCTCCTGCAGTCTCTCATTCAATCACAGCCACAGCAGATCCTGCTCAGCAGAGAAGTCGGTTTCAGCATATTGCTCAGACCCGTGCTGTGCGATTGATTGCTGCTGCCTCTCCAGGTTAAGCTATAGCAATCAACAGCAAACAGCAGCAAGCAGTCATTCCTGAGACTAAGGCAAGAGTCACACTAGCAAGAAATACGGATGAGTGCTATGAAGAAAACCAATGCATTGCTTTCGGACCAATGTTTCTCTATGGGGCAGCCTCAATCAGCCGATTTTTTTCTCGACCATATTATACGGGCTGAGAAAATCGCAGCATGCTGCGATTGTCATCGTATTACGCCTGTAATATGCCAATGCAAGTCTATGGTGGCACGAAAAATACGGATTACACACGGACCAGACACGTGACTTGCGAGAAATACGCACCTGTGTCCTTTAGCAAAAGCCGGCAATTCATTTTGCGATACAGCAAAATCACACTGACATGTTTAATAAAGAATCGAAAGAATAGATATATACACATAGAATATAAATATGTGTATATATATATATATATATATATATATATATATATATATATATATATACAGTATATATACATGTCATTGAGACACACATATATGTATCTATATTTCAGAGAGTTCTACATAGCATAATTGCTAAATCAATTACCAGCTGCTGTAAAATCATTACAAAACCCGACATGAAATGACACATGGTTTACACACAGTAAACCATTACAATTCATTTATTTTTTATATGTATTTGAGTAATAATTAGATTAGGGTATGTGTGTAAAATTTTGGACATGTAGGTGTTAACTTAATGGGTATATTCGTTGAAAAAAATTGCATGGGCTCCCGCAGTAATTTCTCCGCCAGAGAGGGAAGACCAGTGAGTGAGGGCAGATATTAATAGCCAAGAGAGGGACCATTGTTTTTGCCCCCCTGGCTAAAAATTCTGCCCCCAGACACCCCAGAAAAGGTGCATCTATAAGATGTGCCTTTTTTTGGCACTTAGCCTTTCTATTCCCATTGCCTTTAGTGGTGGCTCATAGGTTATTGCTATTGAAAGGTGCCATTAAGCTGGGTTAATAATGTAGAGGTGTCAATAAGACACCTATCCATTATTAATCCTATAGTAGTAAAGGGTTAAAAAGACACACACACAATAATTAAAAATTATTTTAGTGAAATAATCACACAAAGTTTTTGACTAAATTTATTATTCTGCTTATCCAACAGAATCCCTTGTCCTGTAAAAAAGCAAAAAATTAAAAACCAACAATATCCATACCTCTCCGCCATTCAGTCAGGTCCCCCGCTGCAATCGATCACAAGGGGTTAACTAGTTTACAACAGGGATCGGTGCTAATACTACCGGCCTCGCTGAAAACCATTGCAGAATGAATGAAATCATGTCTGTGCAGGTGCCCCGACTGACTGGAGATGAACTAATAAGCGTGGGAAAGTTTCTGAACATTTTCCCACGCTCTTGAGTTCACCTCAGGTCAACTGGGGACTCCGCGCATGTGAAAATAATTTTGGATCATTTATTGGCACTGATGCACTTTATTTAGGGGAGTGGAAAATTTCGAGGATATTGAGCAGCTTTTTTGATTACTTATTTATAAATAACCCCCCCCTCCCTCTTTTTAAGTGGTCTATTAATAACAATCTTTTCTAGTGTTCTGCAATAATGACATCCTTTAACTTTGTGATTTGAGCAGTTATTTGCAAAGTCTTTTCTGGTCTATGAAGTATCTTTTCATTCTTGTACATGTATGTGTTTAATAAAATTATTTTTATATTTACTCTCCAGTACCTTTTTTTTGTGATGTTTTGGAAAAGGTAGTGTGACTATATTGCTAATTTGGGGTGTGACCTCTTGTTGAAGGTTCATTGTGGACTAATATGCATGGACAGGCATTTTGTTCTCTTTTTGTCTACGCAACCGTACTTCTCCTGTCTGAACCATCTTATTAAATCAATAATATGCTGCTCTTGCTGCTGCGACTGCCAATGATGAAATCCAAAAACTAGAACTTTCCTTGCCTGCCTCATTATATTTTAGAAGCTAAAAAGACAAATGAAGGAGCAAGATCAAAAACATATATAAAAAATATGAATTTTCTTAGTACTGATTAAAATTACAAAATATATAACCTAACATTAAATAGGGTACCAAAGAGCAAGGACAAAAGACAAGTTTTTTGTTCCTGCTCTTTGGTACTCTATTTATTGTTATGTTATATATTTTGTAATTTTAATCAGTACTAAGAAAATTCGTATTTTTTTATATATGTTTTTGATCTTGCTCCTTCATTTGCTTTTTTTGGCTTCTATGCTCGATTGAAGGAATCATTGATTGCTCTGGAGGATTTTCTTTTTGATGCTCATCATATTTTATACTGTGCTTCTGCTGCTGATACACCACTATTCTGTGTGATTCCTGCCACTTTCAATAGACAATCACACCAACCACATATCTCCTGACTGTCCAATAGTGTTTAATAGCTATCCCTACTGTTCTGTTCGGGACATAGTGACCCCGTAGAGAATTTGTGTGGCCCTGTAGATATTTTTCTATAAGTTTCTAAAACTTGAGGTTACTTGACTTTTCCTCATTTGGGGGGACCTATCTATGAATATTTTTTTTTTTGTTTAGTTTCTGCTACACGCCGATTTGTACACTTGTCGTGTTCGGGTTATAGTGACCCGACATCATTTTTTACAGCTGTGAGGCCTTATTTTCAGTGAAATAAAGGAGTTATAACCTCAGTTGGGTCTATTTATTGCATCTACTGTTGTATATCAATTCATTTACTTCCTAAATTATTTCAATAGGGTCGTACACGCGCTCTGCCGGGTGTATGCATTGAGATCTGCGCACCATAAAAATGGCTTTATATTGATTATTTTTGGTGCGCAGTCTATACTAAAATGTAGAGCGCATCCAGAGAGATCACTAGGTGTGCACTACATGTGTATATTCTGGGCAGAACGGACGGCGCAGAACGCACTGTGTAAGAGGGCATTATTTTGTAACGCTGAGCTCTAAAGGCCTGCAAATGTCACATGTGATAACTTTTTTGCTTCCTACCAACTAGGGCAAATGTTACAAAAGCGACAACTTGCCATGTTGGGTACGATTCAAAAAAACAAGCCTGAACTACCACAAGGTATCTTGAGTAAAAGAAATGTACATAGTTCCATAGTTCCATGTTCTACTTTACTGCAAATACAACAATTGTTGCGTATGTTCAAAAAAAAAAATAAACAAGTAATACTAATGAGTACGAACCACCATGATAATGCAGTAAGTACCCGGGAAGATAAAAAAAACTAACATGATCTTGGACTATAATGCAACCAAAGGTAGTGTAGACACATTAGATCAGCTCATTAGTACATATACCTGCAAAAGAAAAACAAATCGGTGGCCTATGATTCTGGTTTACCACATTCTGGATTTGTCGGCATACAATGCTTTTGTGTTGTGGAGGGAAATCAACCTGAATTGGAATACAAACAAACTCCATAAACGAAGACTCTTTATAGAAGAACTTGGAAAATCACTGGTTAGGCCGTATATTGAGGAAAGAAAGGTCACACCCAGAACGGAAGGAGCAGCAGGCCTTGTACAGAGCATCCAGCAACATGCTCAGGAAAGTGAAACCATGGCCTCCACAAGCACTTCTACCCCCATGGCCTCTACCAGCGGTGCTTCAAGAATAAAAAGAAAAAGATGCAGCTATTGCCCTTATTCTTGTGATAATAAAACAAGTATTACATGTTCTGGATGCAAAAAATTCTTATGCAAAGCCAATGTTTATTGTTCTTCATGCAAGAATACATAAAGTAATATTACCATGTAAATATGTTTAAATTGATGTTTTTATTATCTTTAATTTTTTTTCACAAAATGTTTGATTTGCTTGTTTTGGTTTGTTTTTTTTTACCACATATGTGTAGTGTGCTGTTTTTCGTTTTGCTTATTACGAAGTTTTTCCTGAATAAAAAAAAAATAAAGATTTCAGTTTCATTTTTCTTTTTTTAATTTCCAAATATGTTCCTATACAGTCTAGTAAGCTAAAGGTATAAAAATAATTGAGTTAGAGTATCTAAAATCAAGATTTAATAAACCGGGTCATAGTGACCCAGGAGCATTACAAGTGTATAGTACATGGGAACAGAACAGCAGGGCTAAACTGTACTGCTGCTGCCACGGGTGCCAATGCTGGCATCACACTTTCAGATATCTCCTTAGTCCTTACCTAAAAGAAAGAGGAAAAGAGTGCACCTAAAATTCCCATTCATTCCGTAGAGCAGGAAGCAAAGCCTCTATGAGGTGGTAGAGCAATAAATGGAAAATATGTGGTTGTTTCCAGCTCAACAGAGGAGCTAAAGTAATTTCTATATTCAAGCCATTTAAACTAATTTCCTATTCAAGCCATTTAAAATCCACATAAAAGTGGTGAAAAGGATATATTTATCAAACCATTTTAAACACTATGCCTGCTTTTAATCATGATGAAACATATGCAGTCATGGCTGAAAGTGTTAGCACCTTTGAAATTGTTCCAGAAAATGAAGTATTTCTCTCAGAAAATTATTGCAATTACACATGTTTTGTTTTACACATGTTAATTTCCTTTGTGTGTATTGAAACAATACAAAAAAACAAAGAAAAAAGTAAATGGCACATAATTTCACAAAAAACGAAAATGAGCTGGACATGATTGTTGGTATCTTTCCAAAACAGTGGGTAAACAACTTAGTTACATGCATGTGATGTTCGTTCAAACTCACCTGTGGCAAGTAACAGGTGTGGGCAATATTAACCCCTTTACTCCCAAGGGTGGTTTGCATGTTAATGCCCGGGCCATTTTTTACAATTCTGACCACTGTTCCTTTATGAGGTAATAACTCTGCAACGCTTCCATGGATCCCGGTGACTCTGACATTGTTTTCTCAAGACATATTGTACTTCATGGTAGTGGTAAAATTTCATTCATATAACTTGCGTTTATTTGTGAAAAAAATGGAAATTTGGTGAAAATGTTGAAATTTTGCAATTTTCCAACTTTAAATTTGTATGCTCTTAAATCACAGAGATATGGCACTCAAAAAAACTTAGTAAGTAACATTTCCCACATGTTTACTTTATATCAGCAAAATTAGAGAACCAAAATTTTTTTTTGTTAGGAAGTTATAAAGATTAAAAGTTGACCAGCGATTTCTCATTTTTACAACACCATTTTATTTTTACGGACCACAACACATTTGAAGTCACTTTGAGGGGTCTATATGATAGAAAATACCCAAAAGTGACACCATTCTAAAAACTGCACCCCTGATGGTACTCAAAACCAGATTAAAGAAGTTTATTAACCCTTCAGGTGCTTCACAGGAATTTTTTGAATGTTTAAAAAAAAATGAACATTTAACTTTTTTTCACAAAAAATTAGTTCAGGTTCAATTTTTTTATTTTACCAAGGATAACAGGAGAAATTAGACTGCAAAAGTTATTGTGCAATTTGTCCTGAGTACTCTGATACCTGATATGTGGGGGGGAACCACTGTTTCTGCGCATGGCAGAGCTCAGAAGGGAAGGAGAACCGTTTGACTTTTTCACTGCAAAAATTGGCTGGAATTCAGATCGGATGCCATGTCACGTTTGGAGAGCTCCTAATGTGCCTAAACAGTCGAAACCCCCCACAAGTGACCCCATTTTGGAAACTAGACCTCCCAAGGAACTTATCTAGATATGTGGTGAGCACTTTGAACCCCCAAGGGCTTCACAGAAGTTTATAACGTACAGCCGTATAATTAAAAAATCATATTTTTTCCACAAAAATGATCTTTTCACCCCAATTTTTTCCCAAGAGTAACAGGACCCAAAAAGTTATTGTGCAATTTGACCTGAGTATGCTGATACCCCACATGTGGGGGTAAACCACTATTTGGGGGCATGGCCGAGCTTGGAAGGGAAGCAGCGCCATTTGACATTTTTGGCTGGAATTGAAATCGGACGCCATGTCGCATTTGGAAAGCCCCTGATGTGCCAAAACAGTGGAAACCCCCCAATTCTAACTCCAACCCTAACCCCAACACACCCCTAACCCTAGCCCTAACCCTAGCCCCAGCCCTAACCCTAACCCTAATGGGAAAATGGAAATAAATACTTTTTTTATTTTATTATTTTTACATACCTAAGGGGGTGATAAAGGGGGGTTTGATTTACTATTTTTCGTGGGTTTTTATGTTTGGCAGCTGTCACACGCTAAGACACTTTTTATTGTAAAAATAGTTTTTGCATCGCCACATTTTGAGAGCTATAATTTTTCCATATTTTGACCCACTGAGTCATGTGAGGTCTTATTTTTTGAGAGACGTGTTGACGTTTTTATTGGTACCATTTTTGGGCACTTGACGTTTTTGATCGCTTTTTATTCCGAGTTTTGGGACGCAGAATGAACAAAAAACAGCATTTCATGAATTTCTTTGGGCCTTGTGTTTACACCATTCTACGTGTGGTAAAATTGATAAAGCGGTTTTATTCTTCGGGTCAGTACGATTACAGCGATACCTCATTTATGTCTTTTTTTATGTTTTGGCGCTTTTATGCAATGAAAACAATATTATAAAAAAAAAATTATTTTGCATCGCTTTATTCTGCGAGCTATAACTTTTTTATTTTTTTGGTGATAATGCTGTGTGGCAGCTCGTTTTTTGCGGGACAAGATGAAGTTTTCAGCGGTGCCATGGTTATTTATATTCGTCTTTTTGATTGCACATTATTGCACTTTTTGTTCAGCGGTATGATGATAAAGCATTATTTTTTGCTTCGTTTTTTATTTTTATTTTTTAAGGGGTTCAATAAAGGGGTTAACTAATGTGATAGTGTTATAGGGTGGGTCGTTACGGATGCGGTGATACCAAATATGTGTACTTTTATTGGGTTTTTTAGTTTCAAAACATGAATTTATTAGGGAATATTTTTTTTTTAAATTTGTTTAGCGATTTTTTTATAAATTATTTTTACACTGCTCTCTGCAGGCACTGAGAAAGATGCCTCCCTGCAGGCCCCCAAAGGTCACCGCCGCCATATTGGATCTGAGGACCTGCAGGGAAGGAGGCCCCCGCAGCAACGCTGCACATCGTGCTGCGCTGGGGGTCGCAGGGAAGCACGCAGGGAGCCTCCTCTCTGCCGATGCTTCCCTGATCCTCCTGTACACTGCAATCATGTTTGATCACAGTGTTCTGGGGGTTAATGTGCTGGGGGCGGTCCGTGACACCCCCTGACACATAGTGCCAGGTGTCAGCTGTGATAATCAGCTGACACCCGGCTGCGATCAGCGGCGCTCTCCATGGTGGGCGCCACTGATCGCTATGACATAGTATTCCATCCTTGGGACTTAGGTCCCAGGTCACATGGATGGAATAGTACGTCTAATGTAGGAAAGGGGTTAAAATTACACCTGAAACTAAAGAAAAAAAAAGGGAGAAGATCACCCAATTTTTGCATTGTGTGTCTGGATGTGCCGCACTGAACATGGAGAACAGAAAGATGAGAAGAAAACTGTGTGAGGACTTGAGAACCAAACTTTTTGAAAAAAAATCCTACATTGAGCTGGACCCAATAACCCTGGAGGTCCCTTCCAACTATAACATTCTGTGATTCCAAGATCAACATTCTTAAGACAACAATTCCATCTCCAGATATCTTAATATTCTTCTGTCCATGGTGCGCAACACAATCAAGAAGTTTACAACCCATGGCACAGTAGCTAATCTCCCTGGATATGGACTTCAGAAAAACATTGATGAAATATTGCAATGCAAGATAGTCATGATGATGATGAATAAGCAGCTCCAATCAAGTTTTAAAGAAATTCAAGCTGTCAAGGTGCATAATTGTCAGCGCAAACTATAATTTACTTTTGAATGAAATAAAACGCTATGGTAGGAGACCCAGGAGGACCTCATTGCTGACGCAGAGACATAAAAAAGTTAGACTGCAGTTTCCCAAAATGTACATGAGTAAGCCAAAATCCCTATTGGAAAGTGTTTTGTGGAAAAATGAGACAAAGATAAAGCTTTTTGGTAAAGTACATCAGTCTACGGTTTAACGAAAATGGAATGAGGCCTACAAAGAAAATAATACAGTACCATCAATATGGTGAAGGTTCAAAGATATTTTGGAGTTGTTATGACTTTGTATATGACATCATAAAAATCTGAAGATTACCAAATAATTTTCTGTCGCTATATAGTGTGCAGTGTCAAAAAGCTGGGTTTGCATTCGATGCCATGGTCTAGGTGTCGGGTTCCTGTCGCTGTACAGCAGGTATCCCGAGCTTTGCCTTCGGCGGTCTCCCATTCCTCTCTGGCTGCAGTGGAGCCTGCTCAGCAGACTCGTCGATCCCAGCACTCTGCTCACACCAGCATTGTAGGTTTTGTTATTACTGCCACCTCTGGTCCTGCTGGTCAGCAGCGAACGACTCCAGGGACTAAATCCTCCTTTTGGTCCACTGAGCATGCCCGTGGGATGATCTCTCATTGGAGATCAGAGGTCACATGTTCAGGTCCTTCTCCAGCTCGGATTGGACCATCAGGGGGGTCCCGGAAGGATGCGGCTATAAAAGGTTCGCTTGGCACCCTGCCATGCGCTATGATAGACTCTGATGCTATAACGTTTAGTGTGTGTGAGATGATGGATGTATGAGACTGTTGACTGACTCATTAAGATTCCCCCTCATCTGATACATATGAGTTAGGCTTCAGGGATCAGAGTAGCACCATAGTTCTAACACTGCTTGGCGCCGCAGTTTAGTCTCTCTCCGTTCTCTAGAGTTCTTAAGTGGCCATGTTTCACTGTGGGGATGGTGTTCTTAGGGTGATGAGCTGTGCTGGTATGGTGCAAGACATACTTGTTTACCTTGGTGGCCAGAAAGTTCAATGTTTGTTTCATATGACCACAGCTCCTTCTTCCATACATTTGGGGAGTCTCCCATGTGTCTTTTGGCAAAATCAAAATGAGCCTTTCAGTTTTTGTGTGTAATTAAACACTTTTTTTCTGCCCACTTTCCGAAAAACCTACCTCTATGGAGTATATGGCTTATTGTGGTCATATGGACAGATACTCCAGTCTCTGCTTTGGAACTCTGCAGCTCCTTCAGGGTTATCTTTGATCTTTGTGCTGCCTTTCTGATGTCCTTCTTCTCGGGCTGAGAGTTTTGGTGGGCAGCTCTCTCTTAACAGGTTTGTTGTGATATTATGCTCTTTCCATTTGATACTAAATGAATTTGATGGCGCTCCAGGGGATCCTCAGAGATTTTGATTTTTTTATAATTCAACCATGACTTGTACTTCTCAACAACATTGTCCCTGACTTGTTTGGAGATTTCCTTGGTCTTCATGGTATTGGTTGGTTAGTGGTGCCTTTTCCTTAGTGGTGTTGTGGCCTCTGAGGCATTTCAGAAAAGGTGTGCATATAATGACACTAAGATTGCAGTGGACTTCCATTCACTAAGCGTGTGACTTTTAAAGGTAATTGTTAGCACCAGAAATTTTTAGGGGCTTCATAGCAAAAGGGGTGAATAAATCCGCACATGATAATTTTTAGTTTTTGATCCCACTAATTTAATTTATCATTTATAGCTATATATTTCTAACTTCGCTTCATCAACTTGGACTATGTAGTGCTGATGAATCACACACACATTAGCTTACAAAAATATTTAGACACAGGCTGTAATGTAACAAAATAAGTAAAAAGCCTAGTTGCTGAATACTTTCACATATATATATATTTTTTTTTTACATTCAGCACATTAGCCGGATGATGGGACTACTACTGTCCCATCATTGGCTAATGTGTCAATCACTGTCATTGCAGCAGGCATCGCCCGATCGGACTTGCAGCCAGCACAGACCCCCAGCAGGCCCGTACAGACCCCCGGCAGTCCGCACAGACCCCCCCAGCAGCCAGCACAGACCCCGGGAAGGCCCGCACAGATCCCCGGCAGGCCCGCACAGACCCCCGGCTGTTCGCATAGACCCCTGGCAGCTGGCACAGACCCCCGGCAGGCCCGTACAGACCCCCGGCAGTTTGCACAGACCCCTGGCAGCCGGCACAGACCCCCGGCAGGCCCGCACAGACCCCCGGCAGGCCCGCACAGACCCCCGGCAGTCCGCACAGACCCCCAGCAGCCGGCACAGACCTCCGGCAGGCCCGTACAGACCCCTGGCAGTCCGCACAGACCCCGGCAGCCAGCACAGACCCCCGGCAGGCCCGTACAGACCCCTGGCAGGCCCGCACAGACCGCGCATCATGATGCGCACAGACCGCGCATCATGATGACATCATTTCAGCAACCAATCACAGCCACAACAGTGGCTCATTGCATTATGGGAACTTCCGATTCCGGTGTCCGATATTGTAAAAATATCGGTACTCGGTATCGGAATTCCGATACAGCGAAAATCGGCCGATACCCGATATTTGCAGTATCAGAATGCACAACACTAGCACTGATAAATAAGTGTATACTGCTCCCAGCATTGGAAAATCTATGGGGTCTAGGCTACCGATGATCTAGCACATCAGAGGAGAGAGAAATAGGGTCCCCTGAGCCACCCCAGTACCTCCAATGTCCCCCAGTCCCTTCATCCCTGTCCCTGGCCCTCGGCATCTTCATCCAGAAAGAAAATAGTGAGCATATGCGCAGTGCTTCTGCCGAGATTTGTCGGCCGCCACCTGGCAACAATAGGAGATTTTTACGATTCATTTGATCATTGTGATGGACCCTATCACAGTGATCAAAATAAAAAGTAGTAAATCAACCCCCCTTTATCAACCCCTTATTTAGGTAAAATAAAAATAAATATTTATTTCCATTCCTCCATTAGGGTTAGGGTTGGGGCTAGGGTTAGATTTGGCCTAGGGTTATGGTTGGGGCTAGGGATAGGGTTGAGGCTAGAGCTAGGGTTAGGGTTGGGCTAGGATTGGGCTAAGGTTAGGGTTGAGGGTTAGGGTTAGGGTTGGGGTAGTGTTGGGGCTGGAGTGGTGTTGGGGTTAGAGTGGTATTAGTATAATGATTTTATTTTTTTTACTTTTGGATGTGCATTTTGTTTCAGAAAAATTGTAGCCTGCATCCACCATTTAGCTAAATTCGCACAAAAGTAAATGATAAAAAAAATCCTCATTTTGGTAAATGCGATTTTTTTTTTTTAAACTTGCGTAGAATTCAAATCTGCTCAAATTTATTAGCTCATCTCATGTTATGATTGAGTCACTGAGGAGGAAAAAACAAAACACAAGCTCAGCCCAGAAAATCAGAGAGGTTGGAAACTAGCGGATTGCAGACCCCTGATCCTATCATACAACTAGCAGTAGCCGTGGCGTGTTCCTACGGTGATCCTAGACACCTCGGCACAGCCGGAGATCTAAATAAGCCTAAAGCGAGAAAAGGGAAAAACTGACTGCCCCAGAGCAGACCCCAAAGCAAAAGGCAGCCCCCAACATATAATGATGGTGAAGCAAGATGAAAACACTAGCACAGATAGAAAGATAGGTTGAGCAAATGATGGGTCCCAAGCTAACTAAAAAGGACAGGACAGAAAAGTTGCTGTCTGCAATCCGAGAAAACCCTGCTAAAAATATTACCAACACAACTGATAAGCAAAAAGGACCCTGAAGTCACTAGACTTCAAACACTATATCAGCACTCAGAATATTCTGGAAGCAGAGCAAAAGAGAACACTGATCAAGGAAAAAGAATCAAGCACACCCCCGGCCGGGGATGGCTGAACTCAAAAAAGCAAGGTAAGCAAAACAAAAACTAATAAGTTCAATAGCAGAGCAAAAACTTATCTTTGGGAAGCAGGAATCAGACTGGTCTCCAAGAATCCAGCAGAGAAATCACCAGCGACTCAGAAGGGCGTCGGCTGCCTTATATCCAGTCTGTAGTTCCCGTTACCCAGTCACAATCCACCTGATCAGGTGTTTGGTTTCTTTCATCCAAATCAGCCTCACTAACTTCCTTCACCAGAAGAGGGAGATCCTCGGACACAAAAGATGAATGAACAGATGAGCTCACAACATCTCTATTTTCTAAACATTTATTTCCCAGTGTCCCAACTTTTTCACAATTGAGATTCTATGTAATCTTGCTAGCCAAGGAGGCAAGATCCTTATGAAACTGCCCACAAAGATGAGTTGAGTTTCCTTGGCTTAGAAGACTACACTTACATACAAGTAAAAACCTCCAAAAATCTATAACAAAAACAACAGGAAAAATAAAACAGCAAAAACCAGATGGCTCTGTAAACTGTGGCCTCTGTTCACATGGTATGCATTTTAGTTAGCACTGAGCAGCCCACCTGATCTAAGAGTGTGGTTTCATTAATAGGCTGTAAGCCAGATGCTCTGCATCTTCTGTGTGTGAACAGTGCTGCATACAGATTGTATCTTTGTGCACTGGTGTACCAAGCAGCCATTCCATGATTGTAGGCTGGCTGTCTCTTCAGTATTACTGCACCTATGTAGCCGCCATCTTTATTTGGGTCCACTGTACCCTGATAGCGCATTTGTTTTGAGGCCTAGGCAGGTAAGCATCTCTGCCTTTTTCCTGGTGTTTTTGTTATAGATTTTTGGAGGATTTTCAAATCCTCTTTTTGTGATTTTGCTTTTAGATAGGACTCGCACGTGTGAGGACCTGTTATGTGGGTAGCAAGCTTTCATACTTTGGCCATAATATTAACTAATACCTCACATATATTTGTGTTTTTTGCACTTTATTTTTTTCAGGGTGCACTTGGGCCTAGATGGCTCTGTAAACTGTGGCCTCTGTTCACACGGTATGCATTTTAGTTAGCACTGGGCAGCCTGCCTGATCTAAGAGTGTGGGCATCATTAATAGGCTGTAAGCCAGATGGTCTGCATCCTTTGTGTGTGAACAGTGCCACATACAGATTGTATTTGTTTGCACTGGTGTACCAATCGGCCAATCCCTGATTGTAGGCTGGCTGGCTCATTGGTATTACTGCACCTGTGTAGCCGCCATCTTTATTTGGGTCCACTGCACCCTATTAGTGCATTTGTTTTGAGGCCTATGCAGGTAAGCTTCTCTGTCTTTTTCCTGGTGTTTTTATTTACTTACAAGTAATAGGGGTCCATATTTCAGGAATACAGATGTGTAGAAAAAATGTAAAATTCAGGGAGACCAAGCTGCATTTACACATGCAAAACAATAACATATTAATGACAAGTGAGAGGACCTTTTTAAAACTTGATAAGTATTCTAGTAGAATATTTTCCCTATCAAACCACCTGAAGTCTTTTGCATATATTTCTAGTATCCTGTGGTGTACTTTTTAATGAATCCTGACAAAATTCTTGTCTTAAATAGTAAAGTAATGGGTTAAATAATTGGATGCACAATACAAGATAATCAGACAGTTGGTTGGTCAACAAGCAGAAAATAAGTCATAGGGGTTAGGTTACAGA
The DNA here is from genome assembly GCF_039654945.1 of Dendrobates tinctorius. Taxonomy (NCBI): domain Eukaryota; kingdom Metazoa; phylum Chordata; class Amphibia; order Anura; family Dendrobatidae; genus Dendrobates; species Dendrobates tinctorius. The sequence goes on from NW_027361908.1 coordinate 8,129,485, forward strand.
TAATAGGGTGATTCAGTTGTCTATAAACAACCATGAATAATGACTCCTTAATAGTGAAGCTGTGATAAGAGACATTTCACTGACCAGTGGATAATAATTTCTGCCTTGAACATATAATGAACTAATTATCTCAGACCTGGCTGACAGTGTTGGTATTCTTGTGGTCTAGTTAGTATGTTTTTCTACCTCTGCTTTGTCATACAGAACTCACAGATACAATAGTGTTAAATATGTGGGGAGCATTGGAGCATTTCATGGCTTATCAGAATAGTGCATTTAAATGTAAAATCAATATTTGTTTTCCAGTGAAGGCTGTCTCATAAGAAAGGCTCTAGAGGCAAGGATAGCATAACATGGGTTCAGCTGTTTGTCTCTGACCTGCTATATCGACTTATATACAGTAGATGGTGTTTTTTTAACACATGCATTTCAGTTTGACTTTAATTACTGTTATATACATATTTTATCAAAATAGTTTTACCTTTCAAAGCTTAAGATTCTGTATCTAAACAGCATTTTAGACCACATTTGGGATTTATAAATGTTACTGAAGGGGTCAAACCTATGCTTACATAGATGTTAATCAAACCATTGGCATACCCTTTTTCTTCTCAATAGTTGTATAATGTTACCAGAACATTATTGAAATTTCAAAGGTAAATAAATCAAGGGGTTATCTTATTAATCAACTTCATATAACAAGTTGCAAAAATGTATTAACCCCTTTTCAACCTTAGACATATAGGTAGGTCTAAGGTCACATCCTCCTGTTTGGTGCAGGCTACGGCAATGAGCCCATAACTTTTCCAAAGCGTGTCAGCTAATTTAATCAGCTGACATGTGCCCCTAAAAGCCGTGAATGGAATCGCGATCTACTTGCTGCTGTTAACCTGTTGAATGTAGCTGTCAATCTCTGACACCCGCATTTAACATGATCACACCATAAGTGCATCACAAACCCCGCCCATTAGCACCCATGTCACATGGCCAAAGGTTGCCAATGGGTTGGAATGACAAACAATATTTGTGGGAGAACTGCACTAAAAGCTGCTGTGTGTACTTTACAACCCCACCTGTGGGAGTGCTGTGCCTTTAAGCAGCGTTGTGTACTCGGCAACCCCACCAGTGGGAGTATTGTTCATTTAAGCCATTGAGTGTACTCAGCAACCCTGCCTGTGGGAGTACTGTGCCTTTAAGCCATTGTGTGTACTCTGCAACCCTGCTTGTGAGAGAACCCTATCTTTAAGCCGCTGTGTGAGGCCTGCCATCCCACCGTGCGAGTGCTGTGTCTTTAAGCAGCATTGTGTACTCGTCAACCCCACCTGTGGGAGTATTGTTCCTTTAAGCCACTATGTGTACTCTGCAACCTCACCTGTGAGAGTACTGTGCATTTAAGCTGCTGAGTGTACTCTGCAACTCCACCTGTGTGAGTATTGTTCTTTTAAGCTGCTGTGTGTATTCTGAAACTCCACCTGTGGGAATACTGTTCCTTTAAGTCACTGTGTGTACTCTGTATTGACGCCTGTGGGAGTAGAGTGCCAAAAGCCGCTTTGTGTACTCTGCAGATGTGTCTGTATGAGCAGTGTGCATAAAAATAATTTTACTCATGAGTACATGTGGGTGTCCAACAAAAACATCAGGTGGAAGTACACAACTGGGACCTGCAGTTCTAGTGTGATTGCGCCATATCGGGGGTCAGCCATTCTCAGCCTGGGGACTTTCCAGCTGGAGTTACTCCCATCAATGCATATACACAACCTATTCCACAGGTTGGTGCTCTGGAGATATGTTTCGCCTCCTGAGAGTACATTATTGCCATCTCCATTGGACTGCATTTGCTGTTGGTCTGAGGATCAGGTGACTGTGGAGGTAAATCTTTGTGGATCGAGGCGTCCTCACCATACATTGTTTCTAATGAGGTTCAGTGTTGAGGGTCCAGAGGCATGATCTATTTTTGGATTTGTGGCAGCTCTGGATCCACTGTGATTTAAATGTTGCTTTTTTCCTTTCAGACCAGTGGGGGTTAATATCAGTTTCCCTTGATGGTGGCAGCTTGCTAAAACTGCAGAGTTGCTAGGTCAGCTGATGTGGGTGGTGACCGCTTCCACCATCCTTTAAATGGTCACCTGATGCATCAGCTGACTGTTGGCGATAGAGCAATCTATATTGACCAAGCCTTGAGTATGGACCTCTCTGGCTGCTGTGATGTTTCAGTTGGTTTCGTGTAGTCTGTGGTCTGGGTGCCTTTCTTCTGTTGTGTGGTGCATCTGTCTCATGTTTGTCACTGTCCCCTGTGTTGTTCTATCTGCAGTGGTGATGCTAGCGCCCTTGCCAGCCAGTACACTAGCCAGGGCAGTGCTAGGTGACAGTGAGGGACAACGTTTCTGATGGCGGTGGGGGAAAGGGCCCACTTATGGCGTTAGAGAGTGTAGGATCAGGCTCAAGATTGAGCAGGAGGTGTCCATCCCTCATTTCCATATCAGTAGGGCCTTCCTCTCCCCATTTACATCCTGTTGTGTGTGCATCTTGCTGTCTGCCAACCGACCCACCCATTGGATCGTTACATATTGTGACATTCGGCTTCTCTACTTTATGCTATTGAAGGTAGAAGTTTGTCTCTGTGTCAGAACAGTGAAAATGTGACAATAGTCACTACTCACAGACAGACTGTGAGACAGAGATGTCAGATATTTCAGGGTCAGTATAGAATAACAAGAGGAAAGACAAAGGCGTAAGTCAGGTCACAGTCTGGGGTCAAAATACCAGCAAATAGAGGATCAAGCAATTAGACAAGACAAAAGAACATGGTCCAAAGGGTCCAGCAGCGGTTGATTAGAACTCAGCACACCAGAAACAGGGAAACCCTCACTAGAAAGCACAAACTATGTTTGGCAAGGATCAGAGGCAGAAGCTCAGCTAAGTAGCTGGGCAATCTCCATAACAGGGAAAACACGGAAAAAGTCTCACACTTCAGAGCCACAGATTGAACAGCTGAGCTGTCAAAGTACCCACAGCTCAGCATCCCCATAACCAGACTGGTCAACCAAGCCATCAATCAAAATACTGACAACTTGCATGATACAGATTCTATAGGGCACCAAAAAGTCACTCACTGAGAAAAGGAATCATGAAAGAAAACATGCTATGTGGCTGTAATTTTCAGTAAGATTCTATGAGGGTACTCTGCCCCAAGCCTCGAGGCAGACTTCCAGTTCTATCTAAAATCATGCAAACAGCTTTTCATTGACGGTTGCTGTAATGTATGCTATTGGAGCTGAAATTTTGGAGGTGTGGAGGTATTCTGATTCCATGCTCTGTGGGTAAAATTTGTAAGCTGTTTCTGATGGGGGTACTATGCAGTATGCTTTGTTGGTGACATTTTAACAAGATTTTGTGGGGGTACTCTGCCCCATGCTCAGTTTGTGACATTTTTAACTGAACTGCCAGTAGCAAGTCTCACGGCAGACTGCCAACTCGATCAAAGATAATACTAACAGATTTTCTTTGGCAACTGCTGTAATGTATACTACTGGAGCTGAAGTTTTGAAGCTGTTGGGGCACTCTGTCCCATGCTCTGTAGGTGAAAATTTTAGTAAGATTCTGTAGGGGTACTCTGTCCCATGATATGTGGGGGAAATTTTTAATAAGGTTCTGGGGGGTACTCTGCTCTATACTCTGTGGGTGAAATTTGTAAGCTACTTCTAAGGGGTTCAAGCTATTTCTGTGAGGTTCTGTGTCCCATGCTCCATGGGGGAGATTTCAAATAAGATTCTGTGGGGGTACTGTACCCAGTGTTCTGTGGATGAAATTTGTAAACTAAGTAAATAATGGATCACCACGCAAATGCTGAGATAGATTGAATACTGTATACTCACACAATGAACGAGTTGGTCTGGAGCATACTCAGAGATAAATGCAAAGTTTCATCCATTTGGAGAGCAAAGCTGATGAAATAGTGATGAAAAAATTATTGAATAAAGAAAATATCTGAAAAATAGTGATTCACTGATAAGGGAATCCGAGTACTCACTCATTCATGCAGAGGTCCATGAAAAAGGAGAGGACTCCCTGAATAAAGTGCTGAGTGCTAATTGTAACAGAGCAGCTAGAACCAGGGCGTTAGCTTGCAGTGCTCTTTTTCAATGAAGAAGCTGTGTGCTTCGGAGAAAAAAAAAGGTGCTGGTTGGTGAATTTATTACCCCAGTTATTGATATAGACGCTGACTCACAAATATAACACTTACTCTGGTATTAGCAGAAGTAACAAACAGTGGTTGATAAAAGTATTGGCAGCCTAATAGATGGAGACACTTGTGGTCCATGCTAAATAGATGATGGTGACAGTTATAAGTGATCTCAACTGCAACTAAATGTGGTGTGCTTACTTGTGAAGCCCGATTTTCATATGAGTGGGCAGCATGGAGGTGCTGAGCACTGGAAGTGCTGGCAGACAGTGAGCTGGAGATGAACGCTGACTCCTTGCGCGCTCCAGCCTGAAGCGGCGCTGAGGGTTGCGGCATGGGGAGAAGCTTCAGTGATGCCACAGGGAAGCAGGGAGGGGTGCGTGAGGTGCACAATTCCTATGCGTTTCAAGGGGTGTCACCCCTCTTCATCACCAGCAGGCCAATTATATCAGGCATCAACTGCCTGACCGCAAACCTGTCAAAATATTTAGACACACATCTGCAAAAATGTATGACACTGCTACCAGCCTATCTGAAGGATACTACTCACACTTTACAGATCCTGAATACCCTGGAGTGGAATGACAACTCCATCCTTGGAACTTTAGACATTAAATCTCCGTACACGGTCATTGATCCGCAATTAGGATGCCAGGCAGCAAAATTTTTCCTTGACATGCTAAGCATATTGTCATGATCCAGGTTGGATATGACAGAGAAAATGCACAAGTAACCATTTTTTTTCCTTTGGCTGTGTGTTTCAGTTCTAGTTTCCCCCCGGTGGCCATTAGGGTCATTGCACTTTGGTTACTTTAGTTTTGTGCGCGTATTAATAAAACAGGTGTGATTGCTCTATAAAAGAGTGTCAGGTGTGGTAATCACTGTTGATGATAGTCCTCAGTTACAAGCAAGCCTGGGTGAAGGATGGAGCTGAAGGAGAGTCCCGGGCAGCTCAGTGAGAGTCCTGGAGTGGCAGCTATGGTGTCTGTGAGGAGGGCTGGCATGGCTTGGTGGAGTTGCAGCTATGGTGTCAGCAAGGAGTTCTTGCATGGCTTGGTGGAGTGGCAGCTTTGGTGTAGAGCTGCACTCATGATGCTAGACTCGGTTGCTGGAAAGCTGGACTCAAGATGCTGGACTCTTTTGCTGGAAAGCTGGAATCATATGCTGGACTCTGTTTCTGGACAGCTGCACACAGGTGGTGGACTCTGCGTGCTCCCAGGCTGCACTATAGTGTTGGATCCGGTCAGAGGAAAAGATGCACACAGGTGGTGGGCTCTGTTGCTGGGAGTGTAAGCAACAGAGCAAAGCTAAGTGGTGTTTCCCTGTTTTGTCTCTTTTCCTTGTGTGTGTTTTAGTGCAGTGGTGGGATTAGTTTCCGCACTGTCCACTTCACTAGTGAGGGTTTATGTTATGAATGAGTCACCGGAGGAGGAAAAAACAAAAATGCAAGCTAAGTCCAGAAAACCGGAGAGGTTGGTAGCTAGCGGATTGCAGACCCCTGATCCTATTCTCAACAACTAACAGTAGCCGTCGAGTGGTCCTAGACGCCTCTTCACAGCCGGAGAACTAAATAAGCCTAAAGAAAGAAAGGGGAAATCTAAACTGCCCCAGAGCAGACCCCAAAGCAATAGACAGCCCCCAACATGTATTGTCGGTGAAAACAGATGAAGACACAAACGCAGACAGAAAGACAGGCAGAGCAAACGATGGGGCCCAACTAACTAGATAGGAAAGGACAGAAAAGATGCTGGCTGCAATCCGCAAAAACCCTACCAAAAATGTCCCAACATGTCTGATAGGAAAAAAGGCCCTGAAGTCACTAGACTTCAAAATCCCTATATCAGCACTCCGATATATTCTGAAGACAGAGCAAAAGAGATTTAACCGATCAGGGACAAAAATGGAAATTCAGCAGAGCCCCAGCCGGGGCTGGCAGAACACAAAACTAAGCAAATCAGACAAAATCTCATGGAACAATAACAGAGCAAAACTTAGCTTTAGAAGACAGGAACTGAACTGGAGGCCAGAGCTCAGAGCAGAGAAATCACCAGCAACCCTACAGGGCGTCGGCTGCCTTATATCCACTCAGAGATTCCGGATGTCCAATCGCAATCCACCTGTTCAGGTGACAGGTTTCTCCCATCCAAATCAGTTTCACCACCTCCTTTCACCAGCAGAGGGAGTTCATCGGACATCAAAGGTGAACGAGAAAATGAGCTCACAACAGTTCCTCCCCCTTGAGGAGGGGTCACCGAACCCTCATCCACGCCACCAGGCCGATCAGGATGGGCCCGATGAAAAGCACAAATCAATCTTTTGGCATGAATATCAGATGCAGAGACCCAAGAATTATCCTCCTGGCCATAATCCTTCCACTTAACCAAATACTGGAGTCTCCGTCTAGCCAGACGAGAATCCAGTATCTTCTCAACCTCATATTCCACATTACCTTCAACTAGTACAGGGTCAGGAGGTGCCACCATAGGAACTACTGGCTCAACAAACCTCTTCAACAGAGACTTATGAAACACGTTATGGATCTTAAATGTAACAGGAAGAGCCAGTCGAAAAGAGACCGGATTACGAATCTCCAAAATCTTGTAAGGTCCAATAAATCTAGGTTTAAACTTTGGAGAAGCCACCTTCATAGAGATATTCTTTGATGACAACCAAACCATATCACCCACCTTAAACCGGGGACCAATGGTCCTATGCGGGTTGGAAAACCGCTGGGTCTTTTCCTGGGAGAGAGACAACTTATCCACCACTTGGTCCCAAATCAGGTGCATTCTCTCCACCACAGTGTCAACACCTGGGCAGGCAGAAGACTCCACCTGCCCTGAAGAGAATAGAGGATGAAACCCTAAGTTACAAAAAAATGGTGATCAAAGTGGCAGAACTAGTTCTATTATTTAAAGCAAATTCGGCCAAGGGCAAAAATGAGACCCAATCATCCTGATCAGCAGAGATAAAACATCTCAAATAAGACTCCAAAGTCTGGTTTGTTCTCTCTGTCTGCCCATTGGTCTGAGGGTGAAACGCAGAGGAGGACAACTGAATTCCCAGCTTGGAGCAAAAAGTCCTCCAAAATCTAGAGACAAACTGAACTCCTCTGTCAAATACAATGTTCTCAGGAATCCCATGCAAGTGAACCACCTGTTGCAAAAACAAGGGCACCAACTCTGAGGAAGATGGCAACTTAGGGAGTGGTACAAGATGGACCATCTTAGAGAATCTATCACAAATCACCCAGATAACAGTCATTCTCTGAGAGACAGGCAGATCAGAAATAAAATCCATTGTAATATGGGTCCATGGCCTCCTGGGCACCGGCAAAGGCATCAACAACCCACTAGAGCGAGAACAAGGTTTAGACCGGGAGCAAGTCCCACAGGACTGCACAAAATTCCTGACATCACGAGATAAGGCGGGCCACCAAAAAGACTGACTCACCAAATCTCTAGTACCAAAAATACCTGGATGACCAGCCAATGCAGAGCAATGAACTTCAGACATTACTCTCTTCCTCCACTGGTCAGAAACATACAATTTTCCAATGGGACAACGCTCAGGTTTGTCCTACTGAAACTCTTCCAGAGCACATCTCAAATCGGGCGAGATGGCAGAAAGAACTACCCCCTCACCTAAGATGGTAGCAGGCTTGGTCACAATAGGAGAATCAGCAAAGAAACTCCTAGAGATGGCGTCTGCCTTGACATTCTTAGTGCCCGGAAGAAAAGAGACCACAAAATCAAAACGTGTGAAAAACAAGACCCACCTAGCCTGTCGATTCCGGATGTCCAATCGCAATCCACCTGTTCAGGTGACAGGTTTCTCCCATCCAAATCTGTTTCACCACCTCCTTTCACCAGCAGAGGGAGTTCATCGGACATCAAAGGTGAACGAGAAAATGAGCTCACAACAGGTTTAGGTGCAGAGCGAGTCGGGGTTTTTAGGTTCTTGATCGTCGACTGGTGCGGAACCGGCCTAGGGAATGTTAGGAGTGTAGAGACACTGACTCAGGGGAGTGCAGGAGGTCTCCACATCCCCGTTCCCTATCGCAGGGACACCATTGTTATTGTTACCCAGGTTTTCGCTTTTATTGTTTAAATTTGCCTTACTTGAGGCGGGGTTTCCAGACATACGTGTATTTCCGAAATTCGCCTGTTGGAGGCGGCGTATCCAGCTGCACGTTTTATTATTTAAATTCACCCAACTGGAGGCAGTGTATCCAGGGTCACATGTGTCATCTAAATCCGCCCTGCTGGAGGCGCTGTGTCCAGCCACGCATGACCATGACATTATCACCAACCCTACATTTTCTCTGGTGAGCCTTTGGCCATGTTCAGACATGTGAGCAATTGCTGCTGGGTCTCACTAGGGTGAGTGAGTAGCTGCATGGTGTGTTAAAGCAGTTCCAGCAGCAGTAACCAGGGCCTTCCATCTGGCTCAACCAGAAAATCAAATTGCGGCTCTGGCAAAGAAGCCCCCTAGGGTCTCTGCTGTGGAGCGGGACTTGCTCATACAGTTGGACATACCCAGGCAGGTGGGTGGAGTTGGTGTCCCCATGGTGCTGTCTGGGGTTTCCAGAGGTGAAGGGGTGCGTCCCTGTAGTGAGCAGACTGGTAATATGGTCCGCGGGGCTCATGCCAAATCTTCCATACCACCGAAGGAGCCGCCCCCGCCTGGTCGAGTGGAGGATAGTGACCAGGGAGTGTATTTTTCCTCCATATTCCAAGGCCCTCCCTCTCCGATGTGAGCAGCAGGTGTGCTGTGGGGGAGTAGGGGCAAATCTCTACCCTCGCCATTAGCCAACCCTGGAGGCGCAGACCTCATGGTGGAAAGGGTTGGGGGGTGGTATACCCCTTGGTGGAGTGCAGGGGTGTGAGTGTGGTGACACAGGGGGACGCCTCTGTTGTCAATCCCAGAGAGAGTTCCCCGATTATGACAAACTAATGTGTGGCAATAAACGTTCAGGTCTGGACCTGTGTGTGAACGAGCATGTATGGGTGACCACAAAAAAACATCCTGTGGAAGTGTGTAGCGGAGTAATACCAGCTTATACAGAACATACACATACATAACTAGTTCTCCAGGACGGCGCTTTGGAGATGTGTGGTGCCTCCAGAACATACATTGCCTATACCAGTGGTGCGTTTGTCTTTAACCTGAAGTGTCAGGTTGGGGTGAACTCTGCATCTGGGCATCCCCGCTGTAGGTGGTTCCCTAATGAGGAGCGGTCTTGAGGGTCCAGAGGCCCCTCATTAAGGGGAGGGTACTGTCATGATCCAGGTTGGATATGACAGAGAAAATGCACAAGTAACCTTTTTTTTCCTTTGGCTGTGTGTTTCAGTTCTAGTTTCCCCCCGGTGGCCTTTAGGGTCATTGCACTTTGGTTACTTTAGTTTTGTGCACGTAATTATAAAACAGGTGTGATTACTCTAAAAAAGAGTGTCAGGTGTGGTAATCACTGTTGGTGATAGTCCTCAGTTACAAGCAAGCCTGGGTGAAGGATGGAGCTGAAGGAGAGTCCCGGGCAGCTCAGTGAGAGTCCTGGAGTGGCAGCTATGGTGTCTGTGAGGAGGGCTGGCATGGCTTGGTGGAGTTGCAGCTATGGTGTCAGCAAGGAGTTCTTGCATGGCTGGGTGGAGTGGCAGCTATGGTGTAGAGCTGCACTCATGATGCTAGACTCGGTTGCTGGAAAGCAGGACTCAAGATGCTGGACTCTTTTGCTGGAAAGCTGGACTCATATGCTGGACTCTGTTTCTGGACAGCTGCACGCAGGTGGTGGACTCTGTTTGCTCCAAGGCTGCACTATGGTGTTTGATCCGGTCGGAGGAAAAGATGCACGCAGGTGGTCGGCTCTGTTGCTGGGAGTGTAAGCAACAGAGCAAAGCTAAGTGGTGTTTCCCTGTTTTGTCTCTTTTTCTTATGTGTGTTTTAGTGCAGTGGTGGGATTAGTTTCCGCACCGTCCACTTCACTAGTGAGGGTTTAGGTGCAGGGCGAGTCAGGGTTTTTAGGTTCCTGATCGCCGCCTGGTGCGGAAATGTCCTAGGGAATGTTAGGAGTGTAGAGACACTGACTCAGGGGAGTGCAGGAGGTCTCCACATCTCCATTCCCTATCGCAGGGCCACCATTCTTATTGTTACCCAGGTTTTCCCTATTATTGTTTAAATTCGCTTTACTGGAGGCGGGGTTTCCAGACATACGTGTATTTCCAAAATTCGCCTGTTGGAGGCGGCGTATCCAGCTGCACGTTTTATTATTTAAATTCGCCCAACTTGAGGCAGTGTATCCAGGGTCACGTGTGTCATCTAAATCCGCCCTGCTGGAGGCGCTGTGTCCAGCCACGCGTGACCTTGACACATATACCAGGAAGCCCAGATACAATTCATCATTAATGGTATTGAATTTATTATGAAGCATAAGTACTTCTTATATGATAAACAGTTCTATGTCCAAACACATGGTACTGCGATGGGCATGCGATTTGCGCCAAGTTTCACAAATATTTACGCAGGCATGTGGGAACATAACACTATATACAAAAATGGCAAGTTACAGAAAAACCTCAGACTTTGGCGCCACTTCATAGATGACATTCTGTTTGTCCTGGATGGTATATTAACGGATCTATGAATATTCCTCTCTGGCCTCAATTACAATGAATTTGGCCTTGAATTCACACCCACCTACAGTCAGCAAAATGTGAACTTTCTGGACTTAACTATTTGTGTGGAGCATGGTAAAGTAATCACAATGGGTTACGATAAAGATGTTGACTCCAATAGTTTCATATAGAGTTGAGGGAAACGGGTCGGTCAAATTAAAAATCGACGACTTTAGCTAAAGTTGGGTTTCGCCGATCGAAGCCCGACCATAGCGTGAGGTCGACCATGAGGTCGCCGAGCGCCAAAGTCGCGTTTCAAATAATGCTTCCAGTGCCTTTTCTCAGCCAATGATGGAGGACGCACACTGTGGGCAACGCGATGACATGGGCAGCAGTCACCACCATCTTAGAGAAGGGCATTGAAGTGATTGGCTGACTTTGTGTGGCGTCACAGTGGCTATAAAAGGCCGTGACCGCCGACCGCCATTTTACTTCTGCCGATCTTAGAATAGGGAGAGGTGCTGCTGCTGATTCTGAATAAGGGAGAGCGTTAGGCAGGGAAGAAGAAAAAAATTGCTTCTGCTGATAGCGATTTTCACTGTACAGTTAGTGTGCAGTGAAAGGGGAGGATTTTTGTTGTGTGCAGCACCACTGGTGGTGATTAGGCTGCCTTTTAAGGCTACCTGATAGCTGCATTGCTGTGTGCACACTGTTGTTCAAACTGCTTTTTTCAAAGCACTCCAACTTTTATTATTTTGCTCTGGTGAGTTACCGAGCGTTCATTTTATCACCCACCGTATAGCAGTGTACGCTCCTCGCACACTACCGTGTACTGGCTGGTATCACGGACAAATACAAGCTATCTGTGTGTGACTCTGGAAAAACAAACCGAGGAGATTTTCCATTTTTCCAGACCTACACCTTATAGAGCTGTCCGCTTTTCAAACAGTTTCGTATATCTGCTGTTTGCTGACGGTCAAAACTATACAGAGACAGCGTGTGTCACTCCGTATAAAAATAGACGGAGACTGACAATTTTCCATACAGACACCATATAGCGGTATACGCTCCTCACACCCTACCTTGTACCGGCTGGTATCACGGACAATTACAAGCTATCTGTGTGTGACTCTGGAAAAACAAACCGAAGAGATTTTCCATTTTTCCAGACCTACACCTTATAGAGCTGTCCACTTTCCAAACAGTTTCGTATATCTGCTGTTTGATAATGGTCAAAACTATACATAGACAGCGTGTCACTCCATATAAAAATAGACGGAGACTGACAATTTTCCATTCAGACCCCGTATAGAGCTGTCCGATTCTCAAACAGTTTCGTATATCTGCCGTTCGCATTACAGTAACATCTATACAGAGTCAGCGTCTGTGTGTGACACTCTGTAAATACATATACGGAGATTGTTAGTTACACAAAAAACATATGCAGCTGTACACTTTTGATACAGTTCCGTATATCTGCTTGTTGGATTACGGTCAAATACATACTGGGAGAGCGTCAGTGACTAACAAAATATATGCGTAGATTTAATTTTTTTAATACACCTTACACATCTGGACGCTCTTCATACAGTACCATCTCTCTGCTGGTATTTTTGGTACATTTTCCCAAACATGAGGAAGTATGGTGGAAGAGGACGCGGAGGTGGGCAGGGGGGCGCAGCTGGTACTGATGGTGGTGGTGCATCGGCTGGTTCTGGCAAAAGCACAATAGCAGCTAAGGCAGGAGGTGTTGAGCCTGCGTCATCGTCTGGCCCAAGAAGGCCTGTAAGGTTCCATTTTCTTGGAGTAGGAAAGCTGCTTTTAAAGCCAGAGAATCAGGAACAGGTTTTGGTGTACATTGCCGAAACAGCCACCAGCTCTATTGCCTCCTCTTCTGAACGTTCGAAACCTGCAAGCACGGAGTCTTCAGTGCAGGGTTCGGGTCAGGAAAAACACCTTTCCTTGTGTCCTTCACCCCCACCAAAAGTTAAGGATGTGGCAGCCAACACTTCAGATTACTCTATGGAGCTCTTTTCACATACCATGCCTGGGTTATCCAGTCAAATCCGGAATTCCCCAGTCCAAGATGAATCTGACATGGAGTGCACTGATGCACAGCCACTGCTAGATGATTCTGCTGGCACATTAACCCAGAGCACTACATTGCCCTCGCAGTCTACTGAGCCAGAATCTGACCCTGATGAAACTCAGGTGCCCCTTCCCGCATACCATACCACCTTACACGATGACACAGAGGAAGGTAAAGAAGAAGGTGCAGATGACTTTGAAGAGGAGGTGATGGATGACCCAGTTCTTGACCCGGATTGGCATCCATTGGGGGAGAAGGATGGCACTGGCAATAGTTCAGATAAAGAGAAGGATCCGCAGCAGGCATTGACATCGCAGCAGCGGTTATCTGGCAGGCCCGTAGCTGTCCAAAAACATGGACCAAAAACTAAAAGAGTTTCAGGACAGCTTGGCCAGACGGTCAACTTAGCACAGCGGGCAAGGCCAGAAAATTTATACCATAGTAGGAAGAGTGCAGTGTGGCACTTCTTTGTCCAAAATCCTACTGATGAGGCAAAGGTTACCTGTAAGAAGTGCGGAAGGACCTTTAGCCGAGGTAAACAACTCAGAAATTTGAATACCAGTTGCATGCTTAGACATTTAATCAACATGCACTTGCAAGTGTGGACGGACTACAAAACCTCAGGTAGCACGTGTGCACCTGCTCCGACTGAAGGTAGCCAGCAACGCTCCATCGCTTTCCCCACTGTAAGACCACGACCACCGTTAAGCACACCACCAGCACTAAATGTTGAGGTGTCGTCGCAAGGCCAAAGCACCCAGGGAATCACAATGGTTTTGCAACACAACACTGAATCTAGGCCATCACCACAAATACCATCACCAACCCCCTCTCACTCTGTCCGGTCTACCACTACTTCCCCCATATGCAGCTCTCCAGTCCAGCTCACCCTACCAGACACTCTGAGTAGGACAAGAAAGTACTCATCCTCTCATCCGCGTATACTGTGTTTGAACGCCTACATTGCCAAACTAATCTCATTAGAGATGATGCCCTACCGTTTGGTTGAAAGCTAAGCTTTCCGCGAGCTCATGGCCTACGCAGTCCCACGCTATGACCTACCCAGTCGGCAGTTCTTTTCTTGAAAAGCCATCCCAGCCCTCCACCTGCATGTGAAAGACTGCATTGCTCATGCACTTATGCAATCAGTGAGTGGAAAGGTGCACCTCACAACAGATGCATGCTCCAGTATGCATGGCCAGGGCTGCTACATGTCCATCACTGCGCACTGGGTTAATGTGGTGGATGCAGGCTCCACAGGGGACAGCGGCGGTGGAACAGTGCTGCCTAGCCCATGGTATAGGAAACAGTTGGCTGTAGGCTTTCGACCCTCCTCCTCCATAAGTGACAGCTCGTCCACAGAGTGCAGTCACACGAGCACTCCATCCGCAGCTGGCAGTATTACACATGAGGTGTCCCACTATCGAACAGCTAGTGGTAAGCGTCAGCAGGCTGTGTTAAAGATGATGTCTTTGGGCGACAACAGACACACAGTGGAGGTACTGGCCGACTACTGTACATCTTAAGCCAGGCAAGGTAGTCAGTGATAATGGCCGTAATTTTGTGGCAGCCATAGCCCGTGGAAAACTCACACACATACCTTGCCTGGCTCACACTTTGATCCTGGTGGTGCAGTGCTTCCTTAATAATTATCCAGGGTTAACATCCCTGCTACATAAGGTGCGAAGAATGTGCTCACACATCTGTCGCTCAAACGTCCACTCCACTCGTATGCAGAAGCTGCAGCGATTGCTCCACCTCCCCAAGCACCGCCTAATCACAGAAGTTGCAACAAGGTGAAACTCCAACCTGCACATGGTTGAGAGCCTGTGCAAACAGAGGCAGGCTGTAATGCATTTGTGGGAGGATACACTGGCAGGTAGTTTGAGGAAAGACATGGAATTGTCGGGTGTGCAGTGGTCAAAGCTGAAATACCTCTGTAAAGTCCTTCAGTGTTTTGAGGAATGCACACGGCTGGTAAGCGCAGACAGCGCCAACATAAGCATGAGCATCCCACTTATGCATCTGCTCATGCAAAGTTTGACGCACATTAAGGATCTGGCGTCTGCAGCAGAGGAGGAGGAACAGGAGGAGGAGCAGGAGGGAAGCCTTGCTGACAGTCAGCCATTGTCTGGTCAGGGAACTGTCCTGGATGAGGTGGAGGAAGAAGAGGAAGAGGAGGAGGAGGAGGATGAGGGGGATGATTATTTTGGGCAGGAGGATGCTTCTCAGGGGGCAAGAGAAAATGCTGGCGTTCCAAGGTCAGGTAGAATGTTTGTGCGTGACTGTAGGGATGTGGATTTGCCAGAAAGTGCTCCACCACCCAGCAGTGGCAGTGCATTATTGACACCTGGAACATTAGCCCACATGTGCGATTATGCCTTGCGAATCCTAAAAAGGGACCTCTGCATTGCCAAAATGATGAAGGATGAAGATTACTGACTGGCCAGCATCCTCGATCCATGCTACAAAGGCAAATTACACAACATCATGCCACAGGAGAACCTAGAGATAATATTGGCTAGCAAACAAGCAACTCTTGTAAACCGTTTGTTTGAGGCTTTCCCAGCACACAGCAGCAGTGCTGGTTCTCCCTCGAGCCTTAGTGGGCATAATGGAAGAGGTGTTCGAGGTGCACACAGCCGAAATGGCGTTGGAGATAGGGGTTTAATGACCATGATGTGGAATGATTTCTCAAGTACCGCTCACGCGACTGCTAATACTGCATCGATTACAAGTGACAGGAGACATCAGTTGTCAACTATGGTTACAAACTACTTCTCCTCCCATATCGATGCTCCCCCTCACAGGTCATTCCCCTTTGACTATTGGGCCTCTAAACTGGTCACCTGGCCTGAATTGGCACACTATGCCTTACAGGAGCTCGCTTGCCCTGCTGCTAGTGTGTTATCTGAAAGAGTCTTCAGTGCTGCTGGATCAATCCTGACAGAAAAATGGACCCATCTGTGGACCCAAAATGTTGATGATCTAACCTTCATTAAAATGAACCATGCATGGGTTTCAAAGGATTTTGTCCCACCTTCCCCTGATGACACATAGGTTACCAGAAAACTGCCTCGCTTTTGTCCTCCTCTTCCTCAGACTTGCCCAATTCCACCACTTGCAGCAGCTTAATGTCCAGCCTACACATCAACATATGCCATTTTTTAAACCTCCCTAACTGGGCTGCCCACCCCCCAAGGGCTGGGGTCAACACCTGGCGCACCCGGGCAAGTGCCGTTGCTCTGAACAGGTGGATGGGCCCACTGATGGCCGACGGCACTGGCACAGGGCCCCTCATAGTACAATACAGTGTCTCTGATGGTGGGGGGACCCACTTGCCGTCAGACACACCAGCGTTCTATGAGGGGCCCTGTGCCAGTACTGTCGCCCACGAGTGTGCCCCCCTGCTTGGTCATGGCCACAGCACTTGCAAGTTGCAATACTTACCTCCCTCTGCTCCACCGCTGTGTAGTCTGGCCAGTTAAATCCTTCACAGGGACGGCCACTACAAATTTGTATTGATCGATGATGGTTAAGATGTAGCTATGGCCTGTCCTGCTGGCCTCTACCTTCAGATGATCAATGGCTACCATTTGTAATGGACGTCAACTTACAAGCGGATGCAGTGGTGCTTTATGATCACCTTTCACAATTGTGATAGTCACAGACGTGTGACATTCCTGCCACCATTTTTCAATGTCTCCTCTCATGCCAAACAAATAGAATTGCCTACGGCCTGTGGCTTCTGTCTTTTGCACTCCAAAATGACCAGACACATCATGATAGGCAGTGAGGACCATGTCTACATCTCTCCCTGTGATCACAATTTGATGGAGATGAGTAACAGTGATGTGATCCACGCTACTGCAATAAAGCAATCCTTTCTTCACAAAGAACCGTTTTCGCTGTCTCCACGGTCATTGTAACTGAGGGTCTGCATCGCCTCTGCACCATCTACCGGGAGGTTTTCCTGCGACGAGTAATTTCCAAATTTCTGCTAACACTGGACTTTTCGTCTGTACTTGTATCCATGTGGTTTCCAGTAGCAGAGAGACTGGACTAGCTTACTGAGGTTGAAATATAAACGAAGATTTATAAGTACCACAACACTGTATACTGTTGTACGCTTCGAATACCTTTCCTTTTTCTACTATTTAAATTCTGGTGTATTACATAGTGAGCCTGTGAGTGTCTGTGTCTGACTCCGGAAGTATAGACGGAAATTTACAATTACCCCTAGACTGGATACACCTGGTATGTGCTGATACAGTACCTTTGTCCAAAATTTTTTATTACGGTATCATCCATAGTGAGTGAGCGTGTGTGGTTTACGCCTTCTATATATACGGTGGATCGGAGATACCAATTTTTACCCTATTTTCGATACAGCTTGTATCTTGTTATACAGTACCTTTGTTCGACATTTAGTATTACGGTCAAATTCATACTGAGTAAGCGTCTGACAGTGACTGTGGGACTATGTATATGGAGATTTCAATTATACCCTATAATATATATACCTGCTATCTTGTTATCCAGTACCTTTTTTACAACATTTTTTATTATGGTCAAACCCAGACTGAGTGAGCGTCTGAGGGTGACTCTGGAAATATACACCGAGATTTCAAATTTGGCCAACACTGCATACAGCTGTACGCTTCTGATATAGTAACCTTTTTTGCTATTTAGATTTTGGTGTAATCCATAACGAGCCTGTGAACATCTGTCTGTTACTCCGGAAATATATTTGGAGCTTTAAGATTACCCCAACACTGTATACAGCTGTACGCTTGTGTTACATTAACCATTTACAGCTTTTCATATTCTTGTGCAATCCATACTGGGCCTGAGAGCGTTTGTGTCTGCCTCCTGAAATATATACGGAGATTCATAATGTTTCGCTATACTATATATACCTTGTATCTAGTGATACTGTACCCTTTTCCCTTTTTCAACTTTTTATTTTATTGGGTGTTATGAATGAGTCACCGTAGGAGGCAAAAACAGAAATACTAGCTAAGTCCAGAAAACCAGAGAAGTTGGCAGCTTTCGGATTGCACACCCCTGAACCTATCAACAACAACTAGCAGTAGCCGTGGGGGGTTCCTACGGTGCCCTAGACCCCTCAATCACAGCAGGAGAACTACATAGCCTAAAGACAGAAAGGGAAATCTAAACTGCCCCAGAGCAGACCCCAAAGCAATAGGCAGCCCCCAACATATAATGACAGTGAAGCAAGATGAAAAAACACTCACACAGATAGAAAAATAGGCTGAGCAAATGATGGGGCCAAGCTAACTAAATAGGACAGGATAGGAAAGCTGCTGTCTGCAATCTGCCAAAAACCCTATCAAAACAAGGGCCAACAGGCTGATAGGGAAAAAGGCCCTGAAGACGCTAGGCTTCAAAAAGACTATATCAGCACTCAGGTATTTTCTGAAGACAGAGCAAAAAGGAATTCAACTCACCCCAGCAGGGAATGGCAGAAATTCAGAAAAACAAGGCAAAACAAAACAAATGCAAAAAGCAGTGCAGAAAACTTAGCTTTTGAGGAGCAGGAATCAGACTGGTTTCCTAGAATCCCTCCGAGAGATCACCAGCAAGGAAGAAGGGCGTTGGCTTCCTTATATCCAGTCAGAAATTCCCGTCACCCAGTCATCATCATCATACCCAGGTGCTTGGTAATCAGCCTCACTACCTTCCTTCACCAGAAGAGGGAGTTCATCAGACCTCAATGGTGAAGGGAAAATGAACTCACAACAATTGGGTAATCCATACTGAGCCTGTGAGCGTCTGTGTATGACTCATGAAATATATACAGAGATTTACTGTTATCCCTAGACTGTATAGAGCTGTACGCTTCTGATACAGTACCATATATCTGCTGGTATTTTGGGTCCATTTTCCAAAACATGAGGAAGTATGGTGGAAGAGGATGCGGACGTGGGGGGCCACCTGTTACTGATGGTGGTGGTGGTGCATCTGCTGGTAGTGCCAAAAACACAATAGCAGCTAAGGCAAGAGATGTTGAGCCTGAGTCATGGTGTAACTCTGGAAGGCCTGTAAGGCTCCCTTTTCTGGGAGTAGATAGACTGCTTTTAAAGCCGGAGCATCAGGAACTGTTTTTGGCTTACATTGCTGAAACAGCCTCCAGCTCTATCGCCTCCTCTTCTGAAGTTTAAAAAAAGGCAAGCACTGAGTCGTCAGAGCAGGCTTCTGGTCAGGAGCAACCCCTTTCCTTGTGTCCTTCACCCACACCAAAAGTGAAGGATGCGGCAGCACAAACTTCAGATTACTCCATGGAGATCTTTTCACATACCATACCTGGGTTAATTAAAAATGGGGCCCATTATATACTGGAGTATTCCAAATGGGGGACATCAGACACTGGAGCAGCATTTACGGGGCCCATTATACACTGGAGAATTAGAAATGGAGCCCATTATATATGGAGCATTGTTAGGGCCCATCATACACTGGAGCATCATCCATGAGGCCCATCATATACTGGAGCATTCCAAATGGGGGACATCAGACACTGGAGCAGCATTTACGGTGCCCATTATACACTGGAGTATTAGAAATGGAGCCCATTATATGTGGAGCATTATTTGGGCCCATAAGACACTGGAGCATCATCCATGGGGCCCATCATATACTGGAGCATTCTAAATGGGGCAGATCAGACACTAGAGCAGCATCTATGGGGCACATTATACACTGGAGCATTAGAAATGTGGCCCATTATATATGGAGCATTATTGGGCCCATAACACACTGGAGCATCGTCCATGGGGACCATCATATACTGTAGCATTATGTGGAGCTCATCATATACTGTATGGAACACTATATGTGACCAATTATTCTGTATGGAGAATATATGGGGCTCGTTATTCTGTATGGCGCACAATGTGGTGGCCATAATCCTGTATGGAGTAATATATTGTCCTTTTTTTAAGCTATTGTACAATTTAAAATAGATCAGTCATGTCATGTAAGCAGTGAAGAATTTGTCATTATACTATACCTATATTTCTGTGCCGTATCGGAGCATCATGAGTTGTGGTATGTGTTAATGGGGCGCACTGACACTCTTGGGCCCAGGGCACACGAAAACCTGGAGCCAGCCCTACCCCCCACAACTTTAGCCAAATAACCCCCAGTTTTCAATGCGTAAATATTATTATGAAGTAAATTAAGGTTGACAAGCTTCAGTAATAAGAATTGATGTTTTTGGAAATGGGCACTGCAGGTGTGTTTACTGTCCTCCACTCCCTGCCAACTTTGCTTCCCCATTGACTTGCATTGGGTTTCGTGTTTCAGTCGGCCTCCGACTTTTCCCTATAGTCGGACGATTTCGTTCGACCCCACTTTTGCGAAAGTCGGGTTTCATGAAACCCAACTCGACCCTAAAAAAGGCAAAGTCACTCATCTCTAGTTTCATAGTTTCATCCATATTAATAGCTGTCATTTGCCGGTCTGGTTAACCAATATCCCAAAGAGCCAGTACATGAGAATAAGGAGGAATTTCACTAACATTGAGGATTACAATAGAGAGACTCAATATTTAACTGATCAGTTCTTGGCAAAAGGTTATGATCCCGAATCCTTAATCAAAACTGAACAGGAGGTGTCAATCATGCCCAGATTATCTTTAATATATAAACCTCCTATAGTTGACACCCCTCCAACCATTCAAGATCAAATACAGCGCTTTCCCATTATTGCACAATTTCACTCTGGCCATACACTATTCAATAAAATTGTACGTAAACACTGGCCACAACTACGAGGGGACAAATGCATAGGGGACTTATTACTGAATCAACCCAGATTCGTCTACACCAAGGCCAAAACCTAGGCCTTCTACTGGCACCAACCACAAAAAATAAGAAATCCGGGTAAAAAGAGTGCCATCCAACAAACTCTTGTGGACACTAACATGGCAGGTTTTTTATCATGTGGACATTGCTCTTGCTGTGTAAGAACAGCAACAAAACAGCAACTGCACATGGACACCACAAATAGAGACTATTACAGCAAAGACAATATTACTTGTCAAATAACAGTTGTCATATACAGTATATTTTAAAGTGTCCATGCAATAAAATTTATGTTGTGAGAACCAAAAGATGCTTGCAAGATAGAATAAAGGAACATCTTGATAATATAAATAAAGGTTTCAAGGGACATCCTTTATCCCGTCTCTTTTTAGAAAAGCATAAAAGGTCATTTAAAGGGGTTTTTTATTGTGGCATACAAGTAGTCCAACAAAACCCTAGAAAAGGCGACTATCTGAAAGCCATGTCACATGTGGAATCTAAATGGATCTACACTTTGGACAGCTTAGTCCCAAAGGGCCTAAACCACAAAACTGAAATCTATGCTTTTTAGTCTGACTCTCCCCTTTTTTTATCTGAACCACTATCGAGTGTCGTAGATTAGTATCTATTGCCACATTCTAATGGCATCTAATTTCAAATTTTTTACCCTATGGCACACTAGGGCTGCATATCAGGGACATTTTATTTTATATTTTATAAACCAGTTTTAATAATTTTTGCATGTATTTAATACTTTTTAGTCACGCATGTTCAAACCTCTTTTATGGATCAGTTTCCGTTTTAAGGGATTTTTCTGTATCAGCAACATGTACGATATTATTAATTTTTTTTCCTTTTAGGAGCACGTGGGACTGATCTATTCTTTAGGTTCATCTGTAGTTTAAATTAAACATATTTTTAGCACTTTTTATATATATTTTATCAAATAAATTTTACTTATTTTTATTTTTAATATTACCAATAAAAGTTACATTTTAAGCTCTTATACAGAGGTGAAATAATTCCCATCTATGCATATTCATGTAATGGTAATAGTATTCTGGGTACAAGCGGCTCCATAATTAAATTCATTGTATAGGGCCAAACAATCGCAGCCCCAATCCTGTTGGCTCAATTGGATGAATGACCCAAGCTAAATCTAATCAATTGCTAATTGGGATCGACACAAGTGTGATTACATGAGCTGGTATATAAGAAGTAGTTGTGCTTCATAATAAATTCGATACCATTAATGATGAATTGTATCTGGGCTTCCTGGTATATGCTTAGCATGTCAAGGAAAAATTTTGCTGCCTGGCATCCTAATTATGGATCAATGACCGTGTACAGAGATTTAATGTCTAAAGTTCCAAGGATGGAGTTGTCATTCCACTCCAGGGTATCCAGGATCTGTAAAGTGTGAGTAGTGTCCTTCAGATAGGCTGGTAGCAGTGTCATACATTTTTGTAGATGTGTGTCTAAATATTTTGACAGGTTTGCGGTCAGGCAGTTGATGCCTGATAAAATTGGCCTGCTGGTATATAAGGATGGCTAGCACAGCATGAGGCACATCCCTGATGAAGAGGGGTGACACCCCATGAAACGCGTAGGAATTGTGCACCTGACGCACCCATCCCTGCTTCCCTGTGATGTCACTGAAGCTTCTCCCCACGCCGCAACCCTCAGTGCCACTTCCAGCCGGAGCACGCAAGGAGTCAGCGTTCACCTCCAGCTCACTGTCTGCCAGCACTCTCAGCGCTCAGCACCTCCATGCTTCCCACTCATCTGAACATCAGGCTTCACAAGTAAGCGCACCACATTTAGCATTTAGCCACAGTTGAGATCACTTATAACTGTCACCATCATCTATTTAGCATGCACCACCAGTGTCTCCATCTATTGGGCTGCCAACACAGAAAGTGTTATATTTGTGAGTAAGCGTCTATATCAATAACTGGGGTAATAAATTCACCAACCAGCACCTTTTTTTTTTTCTGAAGCACACAGCTTCTTCATTGAAAAAGTGCACTGCAAGCTAATGCCCTGGTTCTAGCCGCTCTGTTACAATTAGCACTCAGCACTTTATTCAGGGAGTCCTCTCCTTTTTCATGGACCTCTGCATGAATCAGTGAGTACTCGGATTCCCTCATCAGTGCATCGCTATTTTTCAGATATTTTCTTTATTCAATAATTTTTTCATCACTATTTCATCAGCTTTGCTCTCCACACGGATGAAAATTTGCATTTATCTCTGAGTACTCTCCAGACCAACTCGTTCATTTATTTGCATACTCAACCCCATTTATAACTTTTGTCAGTTCAGGATGGAATAAAGTATAATTCTGCAATTACGTATCTAGACATCTTCCATATATTCACTATATCCTCATAAATTTGCTAACATGCAAATTTATGTATATAGTTGTACTCAAAAGTTTACATACCTCAGCAGAATTTTGCCTTTCTTTGCCTTTTTTCAGAGAATATGAACGGTAACACTAAAACTTTTTTCCACTCATGGTTAGTGGTTGGGTGAAGTCATTTATTGTCATACTACTGTTTTCTCTTTTAAAATCATAATGACAACCCAAAACATGCAAATGACCCTGATTAAAAGTTCTCATACCCTGGTGATTTTGGCCTAATAACATGCACAGAAGTTGACACAAATGGATTTGAACGGCTACTAAAGGTAACATCCTCACCTGTGACAAATGCCAGGAAAATTGTTCGGGATGCAAAGAAAAACCCTCAAATAACATCAGTTGAAATACTGGACTCTGAAAACTAACGGTGTGGCTGTTTCACGATGTACAATTAGTTACTACTTCAAGAAAAATTGGCTGCATGGTCGAGTCGCCAGAAGAAAGCCATTACTATGCAAATTACAAAACATGTAATTGCAATCATTTTCTGAGAGAAAGACTTAAATTTCTGGAACAATTTCAAGAGTGCCAACTCTTTTGGCCATGACGGTATAAAATATAGAACATTATATCCAATTTATCAATTTATGTCAATTGTTTGAATAAAGGTACATCATGAATGAGTCACAATCGTATCTTAAAAGTAACCATGTGGTACAGTGTGATACAAATATCAGAGTGAATGAATACCACAAGACAAAAAACAGCCACTCAAGAAAAAAATGTGAATAGTGAATCTTGTCCTAAAGGTGTGATGTTTATAGATTCCATATCCCCTACGAGGCTATATACTCAGTTTGTTCCAACAGACTCTCTTTAATGATGAGATGAGTGAATCTTTAAACAATTTCCTCTCCATCAATTTTGATTTTCTGCGATTATCAAATCTGGTGAATCGATTCATTCAATGTTAGTATTAGTAAGTAGTAAATGTGACAGATAGACATCTATTTATATAATAGTCTTATCATGTCTGCCTGTCTGTAACGGAAATCCCGCTTCGCTTATTGGTCGAGCCCGGCCGGCCCCCATCGCTGATTGGTCGAGGCCGGCCGCAACCAATCAGTGACGCAGGATTTCCGTGACAGACAGTCTGTCCCATACAGTGTGAAACTTTCCCATCCATTGTGACAGTCACTCACCCCAGAGATGCTGCATGTCCCTCCTCCTCCAGGATGGAGAGCACTGAGATCTTCCACAAGTCCAGGCATCTCCGGAGCAGTGATCTGCGCCGCGTACACCAGCAGCAGCCCGTGCAGTGTGAGAGCCCCGGAACCGCAGGCCGAGCACACAGAGCTCTCCCCGCTGTCCGCACTCAGCGCCGAGCACCACAAAGGTCATCACTACATTCCTGAAGCACGGGCAGGGGGTGGGCGGCAGGCGTCGCTCTCACAGGGGAGCCATCAATCACCGGAGACCCGTCCACACCAGCCCCAACAGCAACTCCAGGCTGAAGAGAGGGAGCGATGTAGGGAGCAGCAGCTGTGAGACACCCGGGACCCAGGCTCTGCGCTGTGTGTGAGGACATATACTGTATCTACTTATGTACAAAAATACTTGGCACTCAAAAATGAAGAAGCAGTATATTCTTTATTTAGCATCTAGACAAAAATAGACTCATATCGTATGAACGTTTTCGGTCCAACAAAGGACCTTCATCAGAAAGGTTTTTTGGTTTCTTTTGGTAGAAAACTGCAAAAGATACCGATAGGGTAATAGATATCCTTAGGTGGTAGCAAAGTCTATGCTGCTGGCATTATATAGAGGCTGGAGCACGAGTCTATCTGGTTGGAATTAGATAAATGTGACTGGATAAAGCAGGGCTACAGGAATGGGTTAACAGCGCTATGAGTGCAGGCTCTGCAAACAGATACAGCGCTTAATGCCTGCAGGAGAAATCCAGGGTGCCGCTGTGTGAGGAGGACCTCACACGGCGGCACCCTGGATTTCTCCTGCAGGCATTAAGCGCTGTATCTGTTTGCAGAGCCTGCACTCCTAGCGCTGTTAACCCATTCCTGTAGTCCTGCTTTATCCAGTCACATTTATCTAATTCCAACCAGATAGACTCGTGCTCCAGCCTCTATATAATGCCAGCAGCATAGACTTTGCTACCACCTAAGGATATCTATTACCCTATCGGTATCTTTTGCAGTTTTCCACCAACAGAAACCAAAAAACCTTTCTGATGAAGGTCCGTTGTTGGACCGAAAACGTTCATACGATATGAGTCTATTTTTGTCTGGATGCTAAATAAAGAATATACTGCTTCTTCATTTTTGAGTGCCACGTATTTTTGTACATATTTATGGGTTGGAAACCTTACTTGAGCACCGAACAACCTTCCTTTTACTCTGGAGTGCCGTGTTTTTTTGCCTATATACTGTATCTACAGCATGGAGGGATGGCCATGTGTCATGTGCATATGTATAATATGTACTCTGTTTGTATGTATATAGATTATGTACTATATGTGTGCGCATTTATTATGTGTATATATATTATGTATTGTATGCATACCAGGAATGAGGGGTGAGGGTGACCATATATACCAGGAAAGGGGGGTGAGGGGGACCATGCATAGCAGGAAAGGAGGTTGACGGTGACCATACATACCAGGTTAGGTGGGTGAGAGGACCATGCATACCTGGAAAGGGGGGTGACGGTGACCATACATACCAGGATAGGGGGTGAGGGGGACCATGCATACCAGGAAAGGGGGGTGACGGTGACCATGCATACCAGGATAGGGGGGTTAGGGGACTATGCATACCAGGATAGGGGGGTGATGGTGACCATACATACCAGGATAGGGGGGTGAGGGGGACCATTCATATCAGG
The DNA here is from genome assembly GCF_039654945.1 of Dendrobates tinctorius. Classification (NCBI taxonomy): domain Eukaryota; kingdom Metazoa; phylum Chordata; class Amphibia; order Anura; family Dendrobatidae; genus Dendrobates; species Dendrobates tinctorius. The sequence continues at coordinate 8,155,461 of NW_027361908.1, forward strand.
AAAGGGGGTGAGGGAGACCATGCATATCAGGAAAGGGGGGTGAGGGGGACCATGCATACCAGGAAAGGGGGGTGAGGGTGACAGGACCATGCATACCAGTAAAGGGGGTGAGCGGGACCATGCAAAACAGGAAAGGGGGGAGTGGGGACCATGCATACCAGGAAAGGGGGGTGACGGTGACCATACATACCAGGATAGGTGGTGAGAGGACCATGCATACCAGGAAAGGGGTTGACGGTGACCATATATACCAGGATAGGGGGGTAAGCGGGACAATGCATACCAGAATAGGGGGGTGAGGGGACCATGCATACCAGGAAAGGGGGGTGAGGGGACCATGCATACCAGGAAAAGAAGGTGAGGGGACCATGCATACAAAAAAAGAGGGGTGAGAGGACCATGCATACCAGGAAAGGGGGGTGATGGTGACCATGCATACCAGCAAAGGGGGGTGAGGGGACCATGCATACCAGGATAGGGGGGTGAGGGGACCATGCATACCAGGAAAGGGGGGTGACGGTGACCATACATACCAGCAATGGGGGGTGAGAGGACCATGCATACCTGGATAGGGGTGTGAGGGAACCATGCATACCAGGATAGGGCGTGAGGGGACCATGCATACCAGGGCTGGGGGGTGAGGGGACCATGCATACCAGGATAAGGGGGTGAGGGATACCATGCATACCAGAATTGGGGGTGAGAGGACCATGCATATCAGGATTGGGGGTGAGATGACCATGCATATCAGGATTAGGGGGTGCATTATTGCATTATTATTAAATCTTCATTAATAAACTGCATACATATTTTAGAATACCCGATGTGCTAGAATCGGGCCACCATCTAGTTGATTTATTATTGGTTTCAACTATAAATTGTTTTCAGAATGAATAAATGAATCTGTCCATCCTTACTTTTCAATTACTTTAGCTAAGGACTCAAATTTCTCACTAAATATTAAAAAAAATTATTGTAACATACTAGGTGAATCCTTTACTAGCTGGAAATCAGATTAGAAACACTGGGTGATGAGATCTAGATATTTATATCAAAAGGATTGGTTATAATGGACAACTAAGACAATTTTTTTACACATATTCTTAAATCCCGCTTATATCTCTATTAATGTTTTTTTCTATAGTGGTATTTTTCACAGCATGTTCTTTATAAAGTAGCATTACTAGAGAATCTATTTTTTTTAAATGCAACACTGATAAGTGTGAAAAGGGTTAACAAATGGGTCTTCCTAATAGGGAGAACAATTTCTTTCCTTTATTTTGCAGCACCTCAAGCGACAGCTATAGACTATTTGATGAACAGTTGTACGTGCTTGGCTTCTTGTTAGAAACTGAGCTCATTTTTTTCACTTCTTAATGATAGTCATCCTGTCAGCGTTTCCTTCTCTCGCATAACCAGTGTAAGACAGATTTGTAACATAGTTGTTATCTCTAGACTGGTCCATTCTTCAAGCAAACAACTGTTACCTTCATAATATCAACTTCATTTGCCGGCAGCCCTCAAGAGGGCAAAACAATAATTAGTGCTTGGCAAATAGTTGTCAAACCATCACCATGTAAACTTGCTATCTGTGTATCTGATTGCAGATGTTTGCATTATAATATTGTTACATATTTCAAATCAGAAGTGGGTTGTGTACTTTTGAAAGACCAATTCTCCTATTATTAACACTTTCCTGCTCAATTTTTAACATTCATTCATGGAAACTGTTGCATTGACATTGAAATATTTCAAAATTTCAACACATTACAGAAGATACCTATAGATGGCGAATGTACCTTGCATGGCATTGGTCAGCAAAAGATCTTGATGGGATATGGCAGCAAGTCACTAATCATTCATTATTTGATTTATTCCTTTTTATTTCTAATTATTGGTGTTTTTCACCTAATTTTCATTTTTGTCTTATTTTTCTGTTAATTTGCACCTTTTTAAAATTTTATTTTATATGTATTCACCTGTTTATTTTATGTTTTTCTTTGTGAGCTTTGTTTGAGGTTTCTATATGTTTCTGGACAGTTTATCAATTGTTGTTTTTTTATTATTTTTTTTTCCTTGAAAATGTAATCCATTCCATGCCTAAAGTTGTTTCATGTGAAAACTTTAAACTAATTTTAGCGGATCATGTACCTTTGTGTGCAAAAAATGAAAAGGGCAAAAATGAAGAGCATTTTTGATTTTGACCTAAATTCATGAACCACATGCACCATTCTGAAGAATTTGATACAAAAAATGTTTACGAGTATCATAAGACTAAGAAAAAAGAGTGACTTAAAAAAATGCAAATGACGAATCGGGCTCTATTCATCTTGTCCAATGAAGTATACATTTTTCCAGTGTGACAGGGGTTGTCCCCTTTCAGAAAATCCCAGTCTCTGGGTGCAGTTTGCTATAAAAAAAAAATAAGCTGTGCTTTAAAGGGAATTTTTTCAAATATGAGCTGCCGGCACCGACATCAGGGGCTTATCTACAGCATCTACTGTAATGCTGTAGATAAGCCAGCGATGTAACCTGAAAGGTAAGAAAAAAGAGTTAGATTATACTCATCGGGGGGGCGGTCCAATCGCAGTCCGGTGCCTTCCATCTTCATACAATGACGTCCTCTTCTCTCCTTCCTGTTGTGGCTCCTGCGCAGGCGCACTGCAGAGCAGAGTCCTGCAGTGCACAGGCGCCGGGAGAGGTCCGGCGCCTGTGCTCTGCAGTATTCTGCTCTGCCCTCAACAGGGCAGAGCACTGCGCCGGAGCCATGACAGGAAGGAAACAAGAGGACGGCATCATATGAAGATGGGAGGCACCGGACCACAACACCCATTGGACCGGACCGCTCCCCCCGGTGAGTTTAATCATTTTTTCTTATCTTTCAGGTTACATAAGTGGCTTATCTACAGCATTACAGAATGCTGTAGATAAGCTCCTGATGTCGGTGCCGGCAGCTCATATTCGAAAAAAGGGGTGACATATTCCCTTTAATTACCTTCTGCGGGTCCAGTAATGAGTCTTCATTGCTGCTACTGGTGTCTGATATTGGTTGAAGCGTTGACGTCATAATAATAGCGCAGCAACCAAGCACTTTGCTCAATGCCTTGATTTTTTGATGAGGGGTAACATCTTTAAATGCCATTTTTGTTTCTGTGTTCTGCATTGTTCTGAAGATAAGTAAACATGTATATACCATATAAGTTTCATACAAACAACATAAAACACGAACAGCAATTTAGAGTTAGATAATAGAATAACTTGTAATGTTAACCTGGTGGACAATGTAGGAAATTAAGGTAAAATATCTTATAACACATGAGATGATAAATGTGGTAGAGTCTAACATATCTTGTATTGTGTAATATGTCTTGTGTTACCTTAAAAATATCAGCATGGTGATTTGGCATAGAGATCAATGCATTGGTCTTTAGACATGACCTCCAGCACATAATGTCACTACAGTATTAAATCAATGAATTTTTCCTAACAAACAGGGGTATACTATTTGGGCATTGGGCATTGGGGTTGTGTCCAAAGACTTGTGGTCAGAAGTTCCTGACTATAGGAAAAAAAACAAACATTAAGAGAATAAGAATAAGGGAAATCTGAAAAGAATAATGATGATTTTATCACCCAGCTAAAATGCGTTCTCACTATGGTAAGAAAATGGCCAATGATCATTTTTTAGAAGAATCCAGGTCATTATCAGTATACCACTTATATACAGTATTAGATGATTTCAATCAGCTTAAATACTGTCTTCTTGGATAGTTAACATTGAGTCTTCTTTTAAATATGGATTTTTATACCTATACTTTACATGCCCATTGTGATATATCTTTTTGTTTTTTGAGTAAAATTCAAAGCTTAAGAAATCACAAAATCATTTTAGTTTTTGTTTAATTTGCCTTGTACAATTGCCCGTTATTACAAGTAAGTCTTCATTTTAATTTGTCAGGATTTTTGTGTCATTTTGTGATTATTTTTATTTTTGCTTCTACACATACATAGACTTTTTATTGCCTTATTTTGATATATGCATGTATCATTAAAAATATATATTTCTTCAATTTACAGCTTTTATGCAGTAAATATATACTGTGCTTTCTGCAATATACACATTAGAAGTGCAGTATAATGCAGATTTAAGATATACGGATGAATTGTTTTCTTTTTTAGTGTTGTCGCCTACACTCCCACTTACCTATTCATTGACCAGGGTATTTTATTTATACATTTCTAAGGTTTCTGTTGAGAATTGTCAACTCCTTAAAGCCAGTATTTAAATGGAAGACTTAATTAAACATCTTCCTTTTCAAAACCCAGGTATACCAGAAATACTTGTGATAGTTCTCCGAAAAAAATTTCTTCATTAGTAAGAGCATAAGACAGAGAATGCAAGCCCTTATTGCTTACAAAATAAGAATATTTTATTATATGGAAACAAAAATGAACTTAACCCCTTCACGACCTGGGTCGTACATGTACTTCCCATGTCGTTTCTCTCCCTTTGATGTGAGCACCAGCGATGATCCCACATCTTTCCCGGCACATCGGCTGTTTTGAACAGCGGATATGTGCCCCTAATAGCCACAGGTGGAATCGCGATCCAACTGCTGCTGTTAACCTGTTAAAGGGAACGTGTCATCAGGATTGTGCCCAGTAACCTACAGGGTCAGGTCAACGCCGTTATGCCGATTAAAAATATACTTTGGTTGATGAAATCCATTTTCTGGTTGCTGTTTAATCTTTATTTTCAATTTTGAGTTATTGATATGGTCGTGTTCCGGGGTGACCTGTGGGGGTTCTTCATGTGGTGCTCTCAATAGGTATTCATAATGCAGACTGCTGACAGGTCACTGATCCCTCAGTGACCTGCCCCCTAGTTTACATAATGAATATCTGTACATACTGCAAAAAAAACCCTTCTCCAGGCAGGTGCCAGCCATGGCACCTGCACTGCAGCATAATCGCATTTTTAACGTGTAGCTAATAAATGCGCTTCAGGTTTTCCAGATGAGTACAAAAAAATCCATTTTAAAATGGTGCAGTAGCAGCTATTGGTGTATATAGAGGCAATCTGATAGCTGCTATTGTGCAGGCACCGGCAGTGCCATCTTGCTAGAGGAGAAAAAAAATTTCCTCCTCCAAGATAGTGCCACCCGTGCCTGCGCAGTAGCAGCTATCGGTCAGTTTTAGCACTTGGTGAACATGGTAAAAAAAACAGTTGTGGAATTGGACTTTTTTGGGAATTTCACCACACTTGGAATTTTTTTTCCCATTTTGCAGTACGCGATATGGTAAAACCAATGGTACCATTCAAAAGTACAAATCATCCCACAAAAGCAAGCTCTCACATGGCCATAGTGATGGAAAAATTAAAAAGTTATAGCTCTTGGAAGAAGGGGAGCAAAAAAATAAACGCAAAAATGAAAATGAGCTGCGACGTGAAGGGGTTAAAGTGGGAATTCATAGGTGCAATACATTAGCAACTTTCTTCTGAGGTGCTCTTTGGACTAGAAGACTAATCAGATAGTTTGAGAGTATTGTTTATCACCTTTCAAAAAGAGGAAATCAATAAACAACAGCAATTGTTATTGATCATAAGTGTCTACATGTGAGAAAGGCTGAGAATAATCTTCCACTGTTAATGAAGTTGACAGACTTTAATGATTTCAATCTTCCAATTTCACATTCTGCTGAGAATAATTTTGTTTCTTATCTTTGGAAGCAGAATGACATGGGTGCATTAAGAATACTGTTCTATAAGACAAACAAGTTATTTCTCTTAAAAATGTAATAATTTATATGAGGATCCTTTTGCACCTACAGAATACCACAAAAAGTTAGTACACATTTATGTAAATATTTTATTATATCTTTTCATGGGACAACACTGAAGATATGACACTTTGATACAATGTAAAGCTTGTATAAAAGTGTACATTTGGAGTGCCTTCTAAATAACTGAACACACTGTCATTAATGTCCAAACCACTGAAAACTAAAGTGAGTACACCCCTAAGTGAAAGTGTCCAAATTGTGCCAAATTAGCCATTTTCCCTCCCCAGTGTCATGCGACTCATTAGTAATTGCCGTATGTGGAGTCAAGAAGGAATTTTTTTCCCCAATGTGGAGCTTACCGTTTGCCACATGGGGTTTTTTGCCTTCCTCTGGATCAACGTGTTAGGCTATGGGTTGAACTAGATGGACTTAAAGTCTCCCCTCAACCTTAAATACTATGTTACTATGTAGTGTGACTCAAGGTCTCAGATGTGAAAGGGAAGCTGGTGTGTTAAATTTTGTGTCATCATTCTCACACACTCTCATATAGGATACTGCAACTTCCACATGGCACCTCATGTTTAAAAGCTATCTAATGATCTGAAAAAAAGAATTGTTGCTCTACATAAAGATAACATAGGCTATAAGAAGAATGCCAACACCCTGAAATTAAGCTGCAGCACAGTGGTCAAGACCATATGCCAGATTCCACTTAGAACAGGCCTCACCATGGTCAACCAAAGAAATTAAGTGCACATGCCGCAGCATCATATCTAGAGGTTGTCTTTTCAAAATACACGTATGGGTTCTGCCAGCATTGTTTGAGATTAAAGAGGTAGGGTGTCAGTTTGTCAATGCTCAGACCATACACACTGCACCAAATTCATCTCCATGGCCATCTTTCCAGAAGGAAGATGATGCACAAGAAAGCCCTCAAACAGTTTGCTGAAGACAAGCAGACTAAGGGCATGGATTACTGGAACCATGTCCTGTGGTCTGAAGATGCCAAGATATACTTATTTGGTTCAGATGGTGTCAAGCATGTATTGTGGCAACCAGGTGAGGAGAACACAGACAAGTGTACCTTGCCTACAGTTAACCATGGTGGTGGAACTGTCATGGTTTAGGGCTGCATGAGTGCAGCTGGCTAGGTTGAGCTACAGTTCATTGAGGGAACCATGAATACCAGCAAGTACTGTGACATACTGAAGCAGAGCATGATCCCCTCTCTTTGGAAATTGACAGTAGAGCAGTATTCTAATATGATAATGACCCCAAACACACCTCCAAGGCAACTACTGCCTTGCTAATAAACTGAGGAAGTTTTGGACTGGTCAAGCATGTCTCCAGACCTAAACCATATTGAGCATCTGTTGGGCATCTTCCAACAGAAGATGTAGTAGCACAGTCTAGCATCCATAAGCTCCCTGATGTCATCATTGAGGAGTGGAAGAGGATTCCAGTAACAACCTGTGAAGCTCTAATAAACTCCATATCCAAGAGAGTCAAGGCAGTGCTTGAAAATAATGGTGGCCACACAAAATATTTACACTTTGGGCCCAAGGTGGCCATTTTATTTAGAGGTATACTCACTTTTGTTGACAGTAGTTTAGACATTATTGGCTGTATATTGAGTTATTTAGAAACCACACCAAACTGACATGCTTATACAAGCTGTACACTGACTACTTTACATTGTTTCAATGTGTCATACCTTCAGTGTTGTCCCTGGAAAAGATATGATAAAATATATACATATATTTTTTCCTCATAGATTGTAAGCTTGCGAGCAGGGCCCTCATTCCTCTTGGTATCTGTTATGATCTATGTGATTATTGTTATGCTGTAATGTCTATTGTCTGTACAAGTCCCCTCTGAAATGTAAAGTGCTGCGGAATATGTCGGCGCTATAGAAATAAAATTTATTATTATTATTATTATTATTATTATTATTATTATTATTATTATTAAAAATGTGAGGAGTGTACTCACTTTTGTGGTATACAGTAAGTTTAGCTAAAATTTAAAGTCTAGCATTGTAAAAGAATATATCAAAAGGCAAAAAATTGAACTGTTATTTTTAAAACTAATTTTCTCTTTTATTAAGTTTACATAATCTCATTTCTAATTTATTTTAATAATAACTATTATTTTGCACTCTACAAAACTTAATTATAGCTTTGGAAGTTTAAGCAATGTTGTAACACAACTATAGCATAAGTCCACATTAATAGAATTGTTCAGTCAAGAAAAATTAGAAAATATCTAAGACTTGGTTTAAATATTAAAACATTCATAAAAAGTTATACTCACTTTATCATCTTCCTGCTGCTCCTGGTCCGACGGTTTCTTGTCTTAGTCAATGTACTAAACATAAGGTGAATATGAGGCTGTTCCAATTTCAATTCCAGGTTCACCAGTCATAGTGGTAAATGTAGAGCCGCTACAGTCTGTATTGGCTGCATTGGTTAAGCGTTAATGTCAGTAAGTCACCTATACAACAGTGGAACAGCATTTAAATCAAGTTTACGGGAACAAATACAGGAAGAAAATAAAGCTATATTCTCCTTTCAGTCACTCCCTTGCAGTCATCAGAGTTGTACAGGCAATTTGTTGCAGTCTTCACTTACTATAGAGTGAGCATGTTATCAATCCTTTGCACATTGATTAAGGGTCCCGTTACATTTAGCGATGCACCAGCGATCCCGACAATGATATGACCTGGTCAGGATCGCTGGTGCATCACTAAATGGTCGCTAGTGAGCTGCCAAACAGGCAGATCTCACCAGCGATGCAACAGCGATAAGCAATCTGTCAGCGGTCGCTCTTACCTGTCACACCGCAGTGATGATGACGATTTCCGCCTGTGTCCATGCGTCGCTAGTTGGCGCCAGCAGGACGCCAATGACGAAAGAATGGCCCAGGACATTCAAGCGCGATCAGCGATATCCAGCGGGAGACCGGTCGCAGGTACGTGTCACATGTAGCAAGATCGCTAGCGATATCGCTGTTGTGTCACAAAATCATAGTAACATAGTTATTAAGGTTGAAGGGATACTTTAAGTCCATCTAGTTCAACCCATATCCTATCCTAACTTGCCCTAACATGTTGATCCAGAGGAAGGCAAAAAAACCCCATGTGGCAACAGTGAGCTTCACATTGGGGAAAAAAATTCCTTCCCGACTCCACATACGGCAATCAGACTAGCTCCCTGGATCAACGCAATATTAAGGAAACTAGTGTATATACCCTGTAATATTATACTTTTCAAGAAAGGCATCCAGTCCCTTCTTAAATTTTAGTAGGGAATCACTCATTACAACATCATATGGCAGAGAATTCCATAGTCTCACTGCTCTTACAGTAAAGAATCCACGTCTGTGAGTATGCTTAAACCTTCTTTCCTCCAGACGTAGAGGATGCCCCCTTGTCCCCGTCACAGGTCTAAGAGTAAAAAGATCATTAGAAAGCTCTTTGTATTGTCCCCGCATATATTTATACATTGTAATAAGATCACCCCTAAGCCTTCGATACTCCAAACTAAATAACCCCAAGTGTAATAACCTGTCTTGCTATTGCAGACCCCCTAGTTCCCTAATAACCTTGGTCGCTCTTCTCTGCACCCACTCCAGTTCAGCTATGTCTTTCTTATACACCAGAGACCAGAACTGTACACAGTATTCTAAGTGTGGTCGCACTAGTGACTTATATAGAGGTAAAATTATGTTCTCCTCATGAGCATCTAAATCGGTGACGCTTTAGTGATATTATCAATCTACTGTGCCCACACAGCTTGCAAAGTAGGCTGTTAATCAGCATGTAGGGGACTGATTAAAGCACACCTACTGTGAATGAGCAATGATTTTTACAACTCACTAAACTGCCATATTGACTGGAAGCAAGGCCTGCAGAGAAAAAATAATTAAATTTTCTCCCTGTAGCCGCTGTTCCAGAAAGTCTGTCAGATATTATTTAAATCCTATTCGGAAGTGAGAGATTCAGTTTAAATGGTAGTTTTTTTTAGTTTATATGTGACAAGATTCAGCATTTAAAAGTACATGGATTTTATATTTACATCAAGAATTCTAACTTTGTTAAAAGGATTTGCAATTGTAGCTGTCAACATTTTCAAGATATATTTAAGGTAAATGACTGCCTTGTAAGAAATGTTCATCAAAAATAATACTGTTTCCGTGGTTTATACCACATTTCAAATTATTGTGCTAATTGGATTTACGTGGCAAGCAGATGTAATTTTTGGTTTTTCAAAAAACTCACAGAACGTATTGTGTCTCAGAGCTCTTTGGATCCCGGAAATCAATCTCAAACACATGTGATACTTAGTTTTCCAGATAAACCCAATTATAGGAAAACTGCTTAAGAAGGATATTCTACATTATTAAATAGTTCATAGGTTTCAACTAAATGGGAAAAAAGAATGTCTCTGAGGCCAAAAAGCATCAAATTGTCAATGCCTTGGACAAGGTATGAAAACATCCGTTATTTCACAAACACTTAAACACTCAAACTAAGTGGAGATTTGTGGCTATTACCGAGTACAGATGGGTTTGTGCAGATAAAGGCATAATGAGGAGAGTTATGTAAAAAAATCATATTAAGAGAGCAGCTGCTAAAATACCACAAAGCAGCCAACAGGTATTAAGGGCTGCTTGCTGCCTCTGGAGTCCCGCAAACATCAAGGTGTAGGTTTCTCCAGAGGCTTGCTGTTAGTTGTGTATTAACCTACTATTCAGACACCCCTAAACTGTGCTCACAAGCAGAAATGGTTTAATACAGGATCTCAGAAATAGAAGCCATATTATTAAATAACAGTCCAAATGCCTACCTAATAGGACTGTTATAGACTATAGCCATTTGAGCTCCAAACTGACATTTAAACAAAACAACATGGTGCATATAATCCACACAATAAATATATATATATATATATATATATATATTAGCTGAAGAGCCCGGCGTTGCCTGGGCATAGTAACCAACTGTGGTTAGTTATAACAAATTATAATGATTATATTGCACATAAAAACCGTACATCTAATCCCATCCTGTGTGATACTGACTGCTGAGCCATGTATCTAATCCTATTCTGTGTGATATTGTCTGCTGAGCCGTGTATCTAATACTATTCTGTGTGATACTGTGTGCTGAGCTGTGTATCTATTCCTATCCTGTGTGATACTGACTGCTGAGCTGTGTATCTAATCCTGTCCTGTGTGATACTGACTGCTGAGCTGTGTATCTAATCCTATCCTGTGTGATACTGCCTGCTGAGCCATGTGTCTAATCCTCTCCTGTGTGATACTGACTGCTGAGCTGTGTATCTAATCCTATCCTGTGTGATACTGACTGCTGGGCTGTGTATCTAATCCTATCCTGTGTGATACTGCCTGCTGAGCCATGTGTCTAATCCTCTCCTGTGTGATACTGACTGCTGAGCTGCGTATCTAATCCTATCCTGTGTGATACTGACTGCTGAGCTGTGTATCTAATCCTATCATATGTGATACTGCCTGCTGAGCCATGTGCCTAATCCTCTCCTGTGTGATACTGACTGCTGAGCTGTGTATCTAATCCTATCCTGTATGATACTGACTGCTGAGCTGTGTATCTAATCCTATCCTGTGTGATACTGACTGCGGAGCTGTGTATCTAATCCTATCCTGTGTGATACTGCCTGCTGAGCCATGTGTCTAATCCTCTGCTGTGTGATACTGACTGCTGAGCTGTGTATCTAATCCTATCCTGTATGATACTGACTGCTGAGCCGTGTATCTAATCCTATCCTGTGTGATACTGGGCTCCCCCTGCAGTCTGTGTCAGAGGGTGGTCTGTGTTGGCACGGTAATAAATTGTGTTATTTCCAGCTTTACAGAAGGACAATAACACCATAAAAATGATAAGAATAATAGGCCTCAGTTACCACAACTGTCTACAAAGAAAACTGTTGCTGATAGCAACCAATCACAGCCCATTTTTCATCTTTTAAACAGCTCTGGGACAGCGTGGCGAGTTTTGAGTGGCGACTTCTGTGTTTCGACTTTTATGTGGCGAGATTGGTGTATGTGTGGTGAAATGTGTGCTGAGGGTGGTATATGTGTTGAAGCACATGGTAGTGTGTGGCGCATTTTGTGTATGTGTTCATATCCCCGTGTGTGGTATCTCATGTCAGGGCCCCACCTTAGCAACTGTACGGTATATACTCTTTGGCGCCATCGCTCTCATTCTTTCGGTCCCCTTGTTCACATCTGGCAGCTGTCAATTTGCCTCCAACAATTTTCCTCCATTATGTAGATAGGGGCAAAATTGTTTGGTGAATTGGAATGCGCGGGGTTAAAGTTTCGCCTCACAACATAGCCTTTGACGTTCTCGGGGTCCAGACGTGTGCCTGTGCAAAATTTTGTGGCTGTAGCTGCGACGGTGCAGATGCCAATACAGACATACACTTTTTCCCCATTATGTAGATAGGGGCAAAATTGTTTGGTGAATTGGAATGCGCGGGGTTAAAGTTTCGCCTCACAACATAGCCTATGACGCTCTCGGGGTCCAGACGTGTGCCTGTGCAAAATTTTGTGGCTGTAGCTGCGACGGTGCAGATGCGAATACATACATACACTTTTTCCCCATTATGTAGATAGGGGCAAAATTGTTTGGTGAATTGGAATGCGCGGGGTGAAAATTTCACCTCACAAAATAGCCTATGAAGCCTCTCGGGGTCCAGACGTGTGACGGTGCCAAATTTTGTGGCTGTAGCTGTGACGGTGCGGATGCCAATCCCGGACAAACACACACACACATAAATACACACCCACATTGAGCTTTATATATTAGATATAGAAAAAAAAACTACCAGCACCTCCTAGTGTGAACAGGTGCAAGCTACAAAAATTGCACAATATAGGGAAAAAGAATACAGCAGCACATGTACATGAATCTAGGCCATGTGAAAACACAGAAAAACACTAAAACCATTCAATTTAGATAATAATCCTCAAAAATATTTTTTTTTCAAAAAATGTTTTTTACTTACAGTAAGATGATAATGAAGGTTCTTGGTGCACAAACTGACCAATTCATGTAAGCCCATGAACCACGGCAAGAAATATATAAATTTTGATAAAAATTTCATAGTATACAAGGCACATGCACTTATCAGGAATACTTATAAATGAGAGAGCTATTCAATTTAGATCTTAGGTGCATCAAAATGTGGTGTGACCCCACAGACACAGACAAGGGAAAAGATCCTTCAGTTAGACTGAGGAAACAGACCCGAAACGCGCATTATGGCACGTTTGACACCACACATATGGATATGGGTAAGAGCCATTAATGGTAGGACTCATCTTATCACTACCGGGGATGAGAAGCAAGACTTTTACTGATCCTATAATATATATCATGAATCATCTCCTCTGTGTAGTTTTATGCGTCTGCTTCTTTGCCTGCTTTCCTTCTATTTGCACTGTTAAGGCCTCGTTACATTTAGCGATGCACCAGCGATCCCGATCACGATAAAACCCGGTCAGGATCGGGATGCCAAACAGGCAGATCTCACCAGTGACGCAGCGATGCTCAGCGGTCGTTACTCACCTGTCAGACACGGTGAGGGTGACGTCTTCCACCTGCATCCATGGAGTTGCTTGTCGGCGCCAGTAGGAAGCCGACAACGAGAAATGGACTAGGCCGATCTCGCACGATCAGCGATATCCAGCAGGGGGGCCGGTCGGAGGTGAGTGTCACATGTAGCAATATTGCTAGTGATATTGCTGCTGCGTCATAAAATCGGTGACGCTTTAGCGATATCGCTATGTGCAACAGGCCCTTTACTTTACTTATTTACATAGACTAACTGAATGCTCTTTTCCCTTGTCTGTGTCTGTGGGGCCACAGGACTAAGACAAAGACTTAGGACTAAGAGCGGTCTGCTCAAAACTCATTGAAATTGTCCTTATTTTTCCCTACCCCACTCCCCTAACACCCCTCTTATTTTAATCTCTTGCCATGATTTTTCTTTTTTAAAATGTATTAATAAAAGTCATGTTTTGACCTTATTATTAGGGATGAGCTTTCCGATATTGAAATATCAGAAATCGGCCCGATATTTGCGATATCGGAATTCCGATTTCCGATTCCGATATTTTTTTCACATCGGAAATTGGAAATCCCATAATCCTTGAGCCTCTAACCCTAACCCTAACCCTAACTATCCCTAACCCCTAACCCTTAACCCTTACACCTAACCCTAACTATCCCTAACCAATAACCCTAAACCCTAACCCTTACCCTAATCCTACTAACCCTAACCCTAACCCCTAACCCTGCTAACCATAAGCATAACCATAACCCTAACCCTACTAACCCTAACCCCTAACCCTAGCCCTACTAACCATAAGCATAACCCTAAACCTTAACCCTACTATCCCTAACCCCTAACCCTACTAACTATAAGCATAACCCTAACCATAAACCCTGACTCTACTAACCCTAACTAACCCTAACCACTAACCCTTACCCTAACCATAATTATCCCTAACCCCTAACCCTTAACCCTTACCACTAACCCTAACCAACCCTAACCACTAACCCTAACCCCTAACCCTTACCCTAACCCTACTAACCCTAAACCCTAAATCTAACCCATAACCCTGCTAACCATAAGCATAACCATAACCCTAACCCTACTATCCCTAACCCCTAACCCTACTAACCATAAGCATAACCCAAAACCCTAACCCTACTAACCCTAACCCCTAACCCTACTAACTATAAGCATAACCCTAACTGTAAACCCTGACTCTACTAACCCTAACTAACCCTAACCCTTACCCTAACCATACTAACCCTAAACCCTAACCCTAATCCTAATAACCCTAACCCCTAACCCTAACCCTACTAACCCTAACCCCTAACCCTAACCCTAATTAACCCTAACCCCTAACTGTTATGAATGAGTCACCGGAGGACAAAAAAACAAAAATACAAGCTAAGTCCAGAAAACCGGAGAGGTTGGTAGCTTTCGGATTGCAGACCCCTGATCCTATTCACAACAACTAACAGTAGCCGTTGGGTGTTCCTACGGTGGTCCTAGACACCTCATTCACAGCCGGAGAACTAAATAAACCTAAGGAAATAAAGGGGAAATCTAAACTGCCCCAGAGCAGACCCCAAAGCAATAGACAGCCCCCAACGTGTATTGACGGTGAAAACAGATGAAAACACAAACACAGACAGAAAGACAGGCTGAGCAAACGATGGGGCCCTCACTAACTAGATAGGACAGGAAAGAAAAGTAACTGTCTGCAATCACGCAAAAACCCTGCCAAAAATAATGTCCAACACGTCTGATAGAAAAGGCCCTGAAGTCACTAGACTTCAAAATCACTATATCAGCACTCAGGTATATTCTGAAAACAGAGCAAAGAGATCACCTGATCAGAGACAAAAAAGGAGTTCAGCCAGTCCCAACCAGGGCTGGCTGAACACAAACACTAAGTAAACCAGACAAAATCTCATGGAACCATAGCAGAGCAAAAACTTAGCTTTAGTAGACAGGACTAAACTGGAGGCCAGAGCTCAGAGCAGAGAGGATCACCAGCAAACCAGCAGGGCGTCGGCGGCCTTATATTCACTCAGAGATTCCGGATGTCCAATCACACTCCACCTGTTCAGATGACAGGTTTTTCCCATCCAAATCAATTTCACTACCTCCTTTCACCAGCAGAGGGAGTTCATCGGACATCAAAGGTGAAGGAGAAAATGAGCTCATAACACCTAACCCTTACCCTAACCCTTACCCTACTAACCCTAACCATAACCCTAACTAACCCTAACCCCTAACCCTAACCCTACTAACCCTAACTCCTAACCCTTACCCTACTAACCATAATCCTTAACCCTACCCCAACTAATCCTAACCCAAAGAAAAAACACCGCTGTTAAGAAGATGGCGACCAGTTTTCCTGCTTCAGCTTTCGCTCTGTGCATTTTTCTAGTGATTTTTTTGCTCCTCTGCCTCTGCAAACTCCTTCCCCATTATCCTGAGGTGTTTCCCCTCCATTGTATCCATTATATAGCACTGTAGTGGTCATTTTGTAATTCCGATTTTTTTCTCCCATTGACTTGTATTGATATCGGAAATTCCGATATCAGATATTTTCCAATATCGGAAATCGGAATTCCGATACGATATTGGTCAATATTGCTCATCCCTACTTATTATACAAGGTGGATGCTGGAACTCACATTTTTTTTCTATTTTATTAAAACAACACAAAAAATACAGAACAAAAAGACAAATTGGACATAATTTCACAGAAAATCCCAAAAATGGGATGGATAAAATTGTTGGCACCCTCAACTTAATCCCTTCCCAACATGCACCCTACATATACTGCTTTGCGGGAGCTGTGTTGTCACAAACTGCAATATAGATACAGTGCAGCAATCGCGTGGGCTCACGCTGAAAGCCGCAGTGATTTGAGGCAGGTGTCAGCTCTGTGTGAGAGCTGACACCCTGCAGCAATGACCACGAACAAAGCTAGCACTAATCGAACCTATCTTTTTAGGATTGCATAAATGTGCCGTTGGCCACAGTTTTGTGCACTTCTGAAAAGAAAGACAATGCTGAAAAGATGAAAGTCCAGAGTAACTCTGCTGCCTCATTATATTGAATGGATCCCTCAGAGTTTCATCTGAATCACGTCACGCAGAGATTTAGATGGAAACTACAAAGTAAGTGCTCAACATATCGCGCAGGATAAATATGATCCCAAACTTTATATAAAATGTTCCCAATAAAATCTTCAACTCAACCCACAAAAAAAGCAAGTTCCCATTCAGGTCTGTCATCTGTCAATGGAAATATAGTGGGCTTCCACGTTACTGGTAGTACAAAGGCTCTGGAAAAGTGAAATGGTTCTTCACCCTCCAAAAGAAATTCAGCTAATTCTGCCCTCTCAAATTCAAATGTCCCCCTCCCTTCTGAGCCCTAGTGTGCCTAAACCACATATAGCACCCACATGCTTGGCATTTATGTAGTGATAAGAGCCCACATGATTTATGGGTGCATGTCTCCAGAAACATGAGCTGGGCATAGTGTACTGGTGAATGCAGTGTATTGGTCACTACAGTATATTGGCCACTACAATGGCAGTTAGCAATTTTCAGTCAGCAACATCCACTACTACTTGTTTCTGGAAAGCACCCATAGAGTCGAAATCATCACTACACCTGTAGATAAATTCCCCAAGGGATATAATTTCCAAAATGGGGTCACTTGAGGGAGGATTCTACTCATCTGGCACTTGGAAGCTCTGTATATTGAGTCCACAAACTATCCTAGTAAAATCTGCACTCGAGGAGGCAAATAGCGTTCTGTCCCTCCCATGTCTCTCTACAGTATATGGCTGAGTGCTGTACAGTCATATATAGGGTATTTCTACATTCAGCAGAAATTGTAGGACAAATTTTGATGCCATTTTTACCGACTTACCACTGTGAATGTAAGATCTGGGGCCAAACCCAAATTTTGGTGGTAAAAATGTAAATTATTTTTCTTCACAGCCCAATTGTCTAAAATTCTATGATACATCTGTGGTGTCAAAATGATCACAACACCGCTAGATGAATTCTTTGAGAGGTTTAGCTTGTAAAATGGGGTCACTTATCGGGGGGATCTGCTGTTCTGACACCTAAGGGGTTCTGCTAATGTGACATGGCACCCTCAAACCAGTGCAGCAAAATCTGCACTGTAATATGACACTACTTCCCATTTGAGCTTTGCACTGTACCTCAGTAGTTTTCAACCACATATGAGGTATAGGTGAACTCAGGAGAAATTGCACAACAAAATTTGGGGTCCATTTTCTCCTATTAGCCTTGTGAAAATACAAAATTTTGGACTAAAAAACATTTTTGTGGGAAAAAAGTGATTTTTTTTATTTTCAAAGCTTAACTTTATAAACTTCTCTGAAGCACCTGGGGGTTCAAGGTGCTCACGACACATCTAGATAAGTTCCCTGAGTGGTCTAGCTTCCAAAATGGTGCTACTTGTGGGATGTTTCCACTGTTTAAGCACATCAGGGGCTCTCCAAATGTGACATGGCATCCGCTAAATATTCCAGCAAATTGTACATTCAAAAATGGCACTCTTTCCCTTCCTTGCCCTGTCGTGTGCCCAAACATTGGTTTTCACCCACATAGGGGGTATCGGAATGCTCAAGAGAAATTTCATAACAAATTGCATCATGCAATTTCTCCTGTTACCCTTCTGAAAATGCCAAGTTTGGGGATAAGAAAATATTTTTGTTTGAAAGATGTGATTTTTTTATTTTCGTTACAAACTTCTGTGATGCACCTGGGATTTCAAGGTGCTCAAAACACATCTATATAATTGGTTTTCCTCTACATATGGGGTATTAGCCTGCTCATGAGAAATTGCACAACTAATTGTATTGTGCAATTTCTCCTATTACCCTTTTGAAAATATAAAAATAGAGTCTAATGGAAAATTTTTATGAAAAAAGTTATATGTTTATTTTTTCCTTCCACATTCCATAATTTCCTGTGAAGCACCTGAAGGGTTAATACATTTCCTGAATGTGGTTTTTAGTACCTTGAGGGGTGTAGTTTTTAGAATGGTGTCACTTTTGAGCATTTTCTGTCAAATAGGCCCCCAAAGTCACTTCAAATGAGAGGTGGTCCTTAAAAAATGGTTTTGTAAATTTTGTTGTAAAAATGAGGAATACAGTATATGGTCAACTATTAAGCCTTATAACTTCCTAATAAAAAATAATTTTCAAAAATTGTGATGATGTAAATTAGAAATGTGGTAAAGGTTATTTATTAATGATTTTTTGTGAAATGACCCTTAAGGGCATAAAATATAAAAGTTTGAAAATTGCAAAATTTTCAAAATTTTCACCAAATTCCGATTTTTTCCACGAAAAACGCAAGTCATATCAAACATTTTTTACCACTATCATGAAGTACAATAAGTCATAAAAAACAGACTCATAATCAGTGGAACCCATTGAAGCATTCCAGAGTTATGATTTCATAAATTGACAGTGGTCAGAATTGAAAAAATTGACCTGGTCAGGAAGGTGAAAAAAGGATTCAGGGTGAAAGGGTTAATATTTGGTTGCTCACCCTTTGGAATAGATAACTGCAATCAATCACTTCATATAACCATCAAAGAGCTTTATACCTCTCAGATTGAATTTTGGGATTTAGATTCGGACTTATTGATGGCCACTTTTAACTCTGTAGTAGAGAACAGTAAGCTTGTTCAGAAAACGTTTGCCAATCACAAATTCGGCACAAACATTGCACATTCGGATTTGTGTTCGGATTCCAGAGCAATTTCTTCAAAAATGGCAAAATTCAGCCAAATTTCAATAAATTATCGTGTTTCTACTAATCCTTTTGTTACAACTTTGGCTAGGTTAGTAATTCTGCATGATGACCCGGAGAAACATGTTTGATGAGAGGAGGGTGTAGGGAGAGGTCAGAAAAGCTGTGGACTGTTGTTCTTTTTTCTTTTTCTTTTTATTAACTTAATGAGTGGAGATTCTGGCAGCCAATCAGTGTGCAGAAACCATCCACAACATCCAAACACATGGGATTATGTCATTGACTGTCAAACTAAATGTTAGGAATCTGGGTCAGTCTATGCTTATGCAGCAACCCAGATTCCCACATTTGTCTCCAGAGGCTAAGTCCTTTTTCCCTGCTACTGAGCATGCTCACGGCATGAGCTCTCACTGGAGTTCAGGAGTCAGGTGCTCAGGTCCTACTCCTGATTTGATTGGTTATGCTCGTGGGCTCTGGAGATTTCCGCAGGTCCCGTACGCTATAAAAAGTGCGCATGGCCGCTATGCAATGCGCTAGTATTTTCTATACTTGCTGCTGTGTGCTTGGTGATGGATTCTTGGTCTGGTGTATGACTTATTATGAAACCCCTTCCCTCGGATATTACGTTTGTGTGAGTGATTGGGACAGCCAGTATTGCGTTAGCGCCAGCGCGCTCAAGCATCATTCGTTACAGCAGCCAGCGTTCTGCATTGCGCCTGCCAAATTCGCGCTTGCATTCGTTTTTGGCATCCGCAGTTGCGACGCCGTGCACACGGTCTGCCACGGTAAGTCTATCTGGTTGTAGTGTTGTCTTGAACTACTCCAATCCCTGGCTACCGCACGTATGCTGCTGATGGTCTGTGAAGCTGATACAGTCTCAGCGTTCTTTGTATTTTTGTTTTGCTTGCAGCTGTGTCTGTGAAACAGCCTGCTTCTGCATTACTTTTCATGTGCAGCTCTGTGACCTCAACAGAACTACTTTTGTGCACCAGGTGCAGTTAAACCTTGTGCACATTATCGTCCCTGTGTTCTGCCATTTTAGCAGCGGTTATTTCACCTGCCGCACGGTGGACCCCGGGCGGCGAACACGTTTATTTATATTTTTTTAAGCATGTTCCGCCGTCGTAACACTAAATAACAAAAAGGTTGGGCACTCAAATGAAAATTTATTGTCCAATGTAGAACAACGAGGCAAATACCACCACCATACAAAAAGGTAAAAATCAATAGAAAGATTGTCTTCCACGTTTTGGCACAAGCATGCCTTTTTCAAGCAGAATCTGCTGTAGGAAAGGATTTCAGGTAATGGGATCTAGTCTCAGTTCATGCCTGTATGATGTGGGAGCAATGATAACGAGTGCCGGAATGTCAGATTCTGCTTGAAAAAGGCATGATTGTGCCGAAGCATTGCGGAAGATAATCTGTCTTTCTATTGATTTTTGCCTTTTTGTATGGTGGTGGTGTTTGCCTCGTTGTTCTACATTGGACAATAAATTTTCATTTGAATGCCCAAGCTTTTTATTTTATTGCCACTGACATACCTTGGAGCACCACCTCTGGAGTTCAGTGAGCACCCCTTATATTCTTCAACAAAATTGATTGCCAAACTCACATGTCCATTTCCATATAAAAAGCCTACATGTGGTTTTGGTGCCATTTTGTGAATGTTAAAGCATAGTGAGGCTGCTGCTGCATATAGTCAGACAGTTAGCTAGGTGGTTTATTCTCAGCTAGCTCAGATAGGATCTTGTGTCAAATTGACCTTCCAGCATATAAATCTGGAGTGCTAATTGTGTGGTCCTGCCACCAGTCCATATTTCAGCATCTAAATCCTTTGTGTTATTTGTGTGGTCCTGCCACCAGTCCACATTTTAGCATCTAAATTCTTTGTGCTAATTGCGTGGTACAGCAATCAGTCCACATTTCAGCATATAAATATTTTGAGCTAATTGTATGGTCCCACCACCAGCCCACATTTATGCTTCTAAATCCTTTGTACTAATTGTGTCGTCCAGCCACCAGTCCACATTTCAACATATAAATCTTTTGTGGTAATTCTGTGGTCCAACCACACTATCTCAGCCAATAAATACTCCTTGCTAATTTAGTGGTAAGTGACTGACAAGTCTGGGCCTAGGCTTGAGAAACAGCTCTTTAACACATTGGCAGCCGCCCACTTAAATATCAGTAGTTGAGTTTATTCTTTCAGCAGTGGCTACTGATATATACGTACCCCAATGATTCAAAATTATACAGCATTATATGAACTATATTAGCGTCCTAGGGACTTTCCCTTAGCTTCTTAGTAATGTCTTCAGCAGACACTCACTTATTGGCCTTATGGCTGCATGCAGGCTACCCTGGATAATGATGTCGGCGCTCAATGTGTTAAAAGAGGGGATTGGCACATCACAACATGAGTGAGAAAAAGAAAGGTCATGTTGGAAGGAGGAATAGGCTTGGTGTTCAAGGTATACGTGTGGTAGGTGGTAATGATACTGAAAGCTCTACTGAACAAACATCGGCTTGTCCAATTCAAAGACAACTGACAACTTCTGTTACTGGATGGGATACTCTACTCCCTTTCTTTCGCAGCTGCACAGGGGTACGTCTTATAGATGAAGGCCAGAAAAAGCATGTGCCCCAGTTGGGGGCAAGCACTGCATCAAGTGGCCTCTGCTCCTCATCCTCCACCTTAATATCACACACAGTACAGTCCTCAGAGGTGGCACCCCAATTACTCTTGCTTTCCCCCACATCACAATTCTCTAACTGCCCAACTGACTGTGGGGAAACACAGATGGGTGAGTCCGTAGAGCTATTCACACATTTTATTCCATGGGCATCAGAGGTCTGATCTAAGTTTTCACAGATTCAAGAAGAGGAAAGCATTGCCACCGATGCTCAAAATTTTTTTCAGTTGGATTTGAGGCCAGACAAAGTAGGTTCCGAGCAGACTCCAGACCCTCTTCACCAGATGTTAACCCACGGGGTGGAGATGATACTGATGAGACTCAGATACCTGAAGCTCTCGAGGACTGTACTGTGCGGTCAGGGCAGGAAGAGGAGGAGGGGGACTCTCAGGGTTAGGAGTGGGAGAACATAGAGGATGATGATGAGATTGTAGATCCCACTTGGTGTGAACCCAGAGGCACGCAGCCGAGTAGCTCAGCAGAAGATTTGGAGAAGGAGGAAGACAAAAAGGTTATGTTGTGACTTTTCACACAGAAACGGAGTGATGCAACCATGACAAGTATTGCATACTCAGCAACAAATCTGGCTGTGGCCAGCAGCAGTCATGGGTCTGTAGTTCGCAGGGGAGGCAAGGGTTACCTAGTATGGTTCTTTTTTGAGACTGCAAAAAATGACTCAATGCATGTTATCTGTCAACTTTGTAAAATATGACTCAGTAGGGGCCAAAATTCTAATATATGGACTACTACATGCATGAACTGGCATATGCGTGATTAACATACATTAGTCTTGGAATCTCATTGGACTAAAATGCAGCCTAGCAGGCCTCTCCCACCACCGGCCGCCTCATCAACTGCATGTGCTGCTTCTTCCTCCTCCATCAACATTACACATGTAATACACACGTGTATTTTTAATGCAGTATTAGCAACATGATAATCATATTCTTAGGAGTAGAAATAGTTCTGACTACTGGGTTGCCACTCTGTTAGATCCCCGATACAAAAGTAAATTTTGCCAGATGCTCCCTCCCCCTTAAAGTGATGTATGCATTCTGAAGTATCAAAACATACTTGTAGATAATATTAAGTGTGGTTTTCCACAAGACAGCAGTGAAGCACAAAGTATGCATTGCACTTCTAGACTTACAACCATGGGAGTGTTGAGTCGTCAATGCAAAAACATTAGCAGCAGCATAAATGGCAGAAGCAATTTCTGTGAGATGTTTCACACATTTTTTTACACCAACCCGTGCACCAGCAGAACAAAGTACAAGTCTGATACATAGTGAACGACTGTAGAGGATGGTGCAGGAGTACCTTGTGCTCAATATCGATGCCATCAGGGGGTTTGGACCCTTTTGCATTTTGATCTTCAAAAATGAAAGCGTGGCCTTAATTTGCCAGTCATGCCTTGGAAGTTTTGTCATGCCCGACATTCAGCGCTCTCTCAGAACGTGTCTTTGTCGCTGATGGTAGTGTCCTGATGGATAGGCACATCCAGCTGTCCCCTGAAAGTGTAGACCTCCTAACTTTCATCAAGATGAATAAGTCACGGATCCCCAATTACTTTTGTAACCCAGTCGCAGACTGGGCAGACTAGGTAATGGTGGAGCTTTCAGTGTGCTGCATTGATTTTGCATTATTGCAGTCTGTTACACCTTTATTGTGGCTTCTGTGACTGCTGTTGCTACTGCTGCTGATATTACTAACAAGTGCCTTGGTGGCAAAATAATCAGAAGGTGTACAGTATCCACTGTTGTTACTTTTTACAGTTTTTTTAAAGAACCTAAAATTCTTCCTATTCCTCCTCTTTCTGCTTCCTCCTGAGTCACAACAAGCCAAAATATTTTTGATAAATGAAGACTCTTTTTCAGGTCTCATTGTTGTGTGTTGCCTGTAATGGCATAGGTCTCAGAGCACCATTATACTATTTCTACTCTGGGAGATATTGATGCCACTTTCATGTCGTGTGCCAATAATTTCTAACAATAGTAGCCTACAAAATTGATATTTGTGGCACCTGAGTGTGGCTGAGCAGAAAAGCAGTTTGATCTGTTGCATGAGGTATCAGAGTTCCCAGCACAGCAGGCCTACACCAGTCCTTTACCAAACTCTTAATTTTAACTTAAATTCAAAACGGTAAATACTGTCCCAGACCGTGTCTCATGTATGACCCACGCTTGACTGCTGCCCCATTATGACATTTCTAGTGTGGGTCAATTCTTGTCATTTTCCTGGTGTCTGACCATTTTGGAAATGTTTGCACTTCAAATTTGGTCTCCTTCATGTTTGTTGCCTGAATTTGGTGGGGCTCTCAAAGCACCAGGATTACACCTGTCACTCATAGACCTGTTAATGATCAATGTTTAAGCTAGAAATGCTGGTCCAAGCTCTGTCCCAGGGCTTGTCACATGTATCCATACTGCACAATTATAATATTTGTTCTATTGGTCCATTGATGCCCCTTTTCCTGGTGCCTTCCCCTAATTTGAGCTGTTTTGTCAGCTTTTGGGACCCACTGAAGGTGCTGTCTATGCGTTGAATTCAATGGGGTTCAGGTACGCTTGGTTAACTGTCCGGTGAACTGTTTGGCGAACATCGGGAACTTCACAGATCGTAACCAAACCAAAACTTAAAAGGTTCTCTCATCTCTACTCTCCAGCACTTTGTTTCCATCCATTTCTGGCTGGTGCTTCTTAAAGTATGTTTGGGGTTATTGTCCTGCTGGAAGACCCATGACCAAGGACACAAACCCTGCTTTATGATTCTGGACACTACTTTGAGACCAAAAATCCTTTGATAATCGTCAGATTTCATAAAGCCTTGCGCATATTCAAGGCACCCACTGTCACTAGCAGAAAAACAACCCAAAATGTCTTTGAATCTCCACCATATTTGACTTTAGGTACGTTCTTTTCTTTCAAAGCCTCATTCAATTTTCGGTAACATTAAAATGATGTGCTTTAGCAAAAAGCTCTATATTGGTCTCCTCTGTCAACAAGATGCTTTCCCAGAAAGATTTTGACTTACTCATGTACATTTTGAAAAACTGGAGTCTAGCTTTTTTATATGTCTGTGTCCACATTGGGGTCCTCCTGGTACTCCTTACGTAGAGTTTTATTTCATTGAATTGTCAATGGATAGTTCGCACTGACACTGATGCAACCACAGTATGCAGGACAGGTTGAATTTCATTAGAACTTGATTAGGGCTGCTTATCCACTATCTGGACTGTCCTTGGTTGCAACTTTTCATCAATTTTTCTCTGCCATCCATGTTCAGGGGGATTAGCTCAAGTGCCAAGGGTTATAAACGTTTTGATTACGGTGCACACAGTGGAAAAGGGAACATCATGGTCTCTGGTGATGGACTTGTAACCTTGAAATTGTTGATATTTTTCAGCAATTTTTGGTTCTCAAGTCCTGAGACAGTTCTGTTCTCCTTTTTTCTGTTCTAAATGCTTAGTGTGGCACACAGACATACAATGCAAAGATTGAGTCAATGTCTCCCTTTTTTATCTGGTTTCAGGTGTCATTTTCATATTGCACATATCAGTTACTTGCCACATGTGAATTTGAATGAGCGTCACATAATTGAAACAATTTTTTTGGACCATTTTTAGGGTTCTGTGTGAAATTATGCCCAATTTGCATTATTTCTTATTTTTTTTTTCTGATATTCATCGAATACACACAAAGCAAATAAACATGTATATAACAAAACAATTTAAAGTTTGCCAGCACTTTCAGCTAAGATTGTCTGTAGTGCTATTGCAGCTCTGTGCGAAGCTGTAGCCACGGGCAAAGCACTCTTCTTTCCCTTTCAAGCCCTGGAGCTCTACATAAAAGAGTGGGTTCTGGATGGGTGTTGATGTCAGTGCTATGAAGGTTTGGTGCCCGTGCTGGCTGCCTGAAGTAGATGGTGTTGGCCAGCCAAGGCAGTAGGTTTCAGAGTTCAATAAAGGAGACTCCTATTCTAAAACACAGTCTTTACTGAATGGCAGCTTGGCAAGGGTTATGTACAAATGGTAGTGGGTACAAAGTATTATGGATGTTTCTTTAACAGTGTAAAGCATTCTAGCACATACAATAACCTTCCACTGCAATATACTCCAGGGCTGGTGAAGCACATTGTTTCACCCTACTTCACCACAGCCCAGCTTGTTGCCATAGTACTGATCAGCAAATCTCTACCTTCTCAGTGGTTCTGTATCCTATTTCTTACACTATTGGTGACCTGGAACTACCACTTGGATCCCCACCAGTCCCACAAATTTAGTCCTGTTACCTTTGGCATTCACCAAGCTCAGGGCTACCCATGACACATCGTCCTACAGAAACACCACTTTTTTTGGTGGAATATCAATCTGTCTCTTCCGTCACTTCAAAGTAATGCTAGTCCCTTTTCCATTAGTTTCTTTTCCTGCAGTTCACCCTCAATGGCAGCACTGCTTGCATACACTTCCTATTTTAACATGAACTTGTTCCTATCTGCCTACCTACAGGAAGTCAACTCTTTCCCTAACACTAATCTCCTCCTGCTATGGGCTAGTCCCAAACATTGACACTATCTGATCCTAACAGTACTACCTAACTGCAGTTACTGTCACTATCTATGCTAACTACATCATGTCCTAAATCCTAACCTATGTTTTTGTAACAACACTGCTGGCATCACTGCATGGCCTCCCATCCCTGCACACCAACTTTCTCACTGCTCCAGGTCATGCGGTGATTCCTGTCTGCTGCCAGCTCCATGTGCTATGCCTCATGTTTTCCTGCTTGCTCTCCATGTTTCCTGACTGTGTGTATAGGGGGGCGGTGCCTGAACTCTCTGCTTCTTATGCAGTCAGGGTGCAGTGGTCTAATCTGTCCCCGACCAATCACCTGGAGCCCTTTACTATATAGGGACGCCACACCCACTAACCTTTGCCTGTGCAATGTCTATACTCAGTTAGTGTTTTGCTGCTGAGGAAGCCAGGCCCTGTTCTGTGTATCTCCTTCTCTGGAGGAATACTCTAGCTTTGTTTTGTATTCCTTGTCTGCCCTCCAGGAGGCTGCATATCCTGGTCCCTGTATCCTTCGGTCCCTGTACCTTGTCTTGTACTGTCTCTCTGTCTGAACTCTGTCTTACCTCTGTCTGTCTGTCAGTCTCCTTGTCTGTGGTTCCTTTCCCTGCTGTGTCTTTCCCT
Organism: Dendrobates tinctorius; assembly: GCF_039654945.1. NCBI lineage: Eukaryota > Metazoa > Chordata > Amphibia > Anura > Dendrobatidae > Dendrobates > Dendrobates tinctorius. Next base: position 8,182,507 of record NW_027361908.1, read on the forward strand.
GTGTCCTCCCTGTCTGTACCTTGCACTCTTGCAAGCTCCGCCTACCTTGCACTCTTGCAAGCTCCGCACTCCTGCGGCTCTGCCTACTCTGCACTCCTATGGCTCCACCTACTCCACAGTCCTGCTGCTCCACCTACTCCACACTCCTGCGGCTCCGCCTACTCCGCTCTCCTGCCTGTATCCATACCCGCACCTCCTGTGTGAACAGGTCCAAAACCTGTTCCTTCATATTCCACTCCTTCCTGCCTGTATCCATACCTGAACCTCCTGTGTGAACAGGTCCAACCCTGTTCCTTCATACTCCACCCCTTCCTGCCTGTATCAGTACCCATTCCTGCTGTGTGAACAGGTCCCTACCTGTTCCTTCATACACCACACCTGCTTGCCCAGTGTCTCCAAGCCGTGCCTGCTTGCCCAGTGTCTCCAAGCCATGCCTGCTTGCCCAATGTCTCCAAGCCATGCCTGCTTGCCCAGTGTCTCTAAGCCGTGCCTGCTTGCCTAGTGTCTCCAAGCCACGCCTGCTTGCCCAGTGTCTCCAAGCCACGCCTGCTTGCCCTGTGTCTCAGCCGTGCCTGCCGTGCCTACCTGCCTGCTTGTCTGTAGCTTCTGTCCAAGTGACTTGTCCCTGAGTGGGATCAGCAGCCACAGCCACACACCACCCAGGAGTGGCACCCGACAGCTATCTGCCTCACAAGCCTGACCTCACCATCAGAGGCTCCAGTGAAGACCGAGGTAGCTGTCGTAGTCATGCCCCTTCCAGAGTAGTCTGGTCTGTGGCACAGTGGGGCCACAAACCCCGGTTCGCGCCAATCAGCCAAGGCATGAGCGTGACAGTTTTACCTTATGCTATGCTATCCTACAGTATTCTGCACACTACTAACATTCCTTATACACTACACATATTACACCTTTCAAGACTCATTATACACAAAAGACACAGGACATAATTCTCACTACAATGCGAATGGTGTCTTCAGAGGTAGGAACAAGACTGTCCAGTCCACACCTCTTACACTATTGATAGGCATATCTTGATTAAGCTGGAAATAATGTTATTTATCAAAAGAACTCATCCTCCTTTGTCTGCTTTTTTACTTTTAAATCATAATTGTTCTTTATATCATGAATATCAATTTGTTATCTCATATTTAAATTATGATTAATACTTTTATTGATATTATGTAGATTTTTCAAATTCATTAGTAATAATTTCTTAGACCTGTCTGAAATGGTAACATAGGAACCCTAGAGTGGATGGGAAAGAATTAGGGATTGCATATAAGAAAATTAGAAACATGGTCAATAGCATATTCTTGTCCATCTGATTCAATGGAAACATTTTGCTCATTTTAACCTATTTTTTCTCTCTACAGGGTTAATCTCTTACTTTACTATCTGTGTTTTTAAGGGTTAACTATATTGCATTTAAATCTTAAGGTGTAACTATATTCACAAGGGGTTAATTAAGGGTGGGAGTTCATAATTAAGGGTTTATAAGGGGCAGCTGGTTGGGGCTCAACTCCTTTTGGAAGTGCATTGAGCAGCAGGGTGGTGTACTGGTAAAAGGGGAAAAAAAGTCTTTTAAATCTTCTGCCTGAGCGAGTGTGAATGAGCTGAGTGTGACCTGAGCGTAAGTGCGAACTGTGATAAGTGTGTGACTTGAGATTCAGTGACTTTGGATTCAGGGAGTTTCCAAGGGAGGTATTACTGAATTGCTGTTATATTTTATTTATACTTTTTATTTACTTTTGCTTATCTTATTGTTTGGTGCAATCTCCATTAGGATGTGCTCCACTATTGCCAATGCCATCCAGTGCACATCCTGCCGCATGTATGAAATCCTTGAACAGCCGGTCGAGGGTGCACACTGCTGTGCCAGATGTGAGCATGTTGTGCATTTGGAAGCCCAGATACTGGATCTAAATGTGAAGCTGGCAACACTGAGATCCTTAGACAATATGGAAAGGAGTCTTCTGCTCACTGAGCAGACGCTCAATGGGATTGATGAGGGGGGGATGCTAGGTTGGAGCTGCAGGACAATGAAGCAGCTAGCTGGGTGACAGTTAGAAGACAGGGTAGAGGGAAGAGCATCGGGGAGGCTAGTCCTGATCTGGCACACCCCAATAAGTTTGCTAAGTTGGCAGATGAGGGGAGTGTTAGTGCAGGAGTACCACTGCTGCAGCAAGGCATGTCCTCTGAAAGCCGGAGGAGTGTCTGCTCCAGTAAGGGGGGAAATAGGAGAGTAGGGCAGGCCAGACAGGTTCTGGTAGTGGGAGACTCAATTATTAGGGGAACAGATAGGGCAATCTGTCACAAAGACAGGGATCATCGAACGGTGTGCTGCCTACCTGGCGCTCGAGTCTGACACATCGCTGATCGGGTTGACAGATTACTGGGAGGGGCTGGTGAGGATCCAGCGGTCATGGTGCACATTGGCACAAATGACAAAGTTAGAGGTAGGTGGAAGGTCCTTAAAGATGATTTCAGGGAATTAGGCTGTAAGCTTAAAGCAAGGACCTCCAAGGTGGTATTTTCGGAAATACTTCCTGTACCACGTGCCACGCTAGAGAGGCAATGGGAGATTAGGGAGGTCAATAAGTGGCTCAGGAATTGGTGTAGGAAGGAGGGGTTTGGGTTCCTGCAGAACTGGGCCGACTTCTCAGTTGGCTACAGGTGCTACGCTAGGGACGGGCTGCACCTCAATGGGGAGGGTGCAGCTGTGCTGGGGGAGAAAATGGCTAGAAGGTTGGAGGACTGTTTAAACTAGGGACGGGGGGGTATTCCTTTTATAGGAGGGGAAGATAGTGCAGATAGAGACCTGGGCACAAACAATGACATTGGGAGTGGGGATGGCATGGGGGTGGGGTTAGAACAGTTAATAATTTAAGAAAGAATAGAGGTACAGAGAGATACATAGAGTGCATGTATACTAATGCCAGAAGCCTTGCCAACAAAATGGAGGAATTGGAGTTAATGTTGTTGGAACATAATTATGACATGGTGGGGATATCTGAGACATGGCTGGATGAGAGCCATGACTGGGCGGTTAATTTACAGGGGTATAGTCTGTTCAGAAATGACCGTACAAATAAATGAGGGGGAGGCGTGTGTTTATATGTAAAATCATCCTTAAAACCCATCCTTCGTGATAATATATATGAATCTAATGAAAATGTAGAGTCCCTGTGGGTGGAGATAAGGGGAGGGGAAAAAAATAATAAATTACTGATAGGGGTTTGTTATAAGTCTCCAAAAATAATGGAAGCAACAGAGAATATCCTCATAAAGCAAATAGATGAAGCAGCGACTCAAGGAGAAGTCATTATTATAGGGGACTTCAACTACCCTAAAATACATTGGGGAACTGAAACCTGCAGTTCCAGCAAAGGTAATAGGTTTTTGACAACTATGAGAGACAATTACCTTTCACAGCTGGTTCAGGACCCAACAAGAGGGGGGCACTGCTAGACCTAATATTAACCAACAGGCCAGACCGCATATCAAATGTAAGGGTTGGGGGTCACTTGGGTAATAGTGATCACAAATTAATAAGTTTTCATGTATCCTTTAATAAGATGTGTAGTAGAGGGGTTACAAGGACACTAAACTTCAGGAAAGCAAATTTCCAACCGATGAGAGATGATCTTGGTGCAATTAACTGGGACGATATCCTGAGACATAAAAATAAACAAAGAAAATGGGAGACGTTTATTAGCAATCTGAATAGGACCTGTGCACAATATATACCGTATGGGAATAAACATGCTAGAAATAGGCGGAAACCACTATGGCTAAATAGAGCTGTAAGGGGTGCAATAAGAGATAAAATTAAAGAATTTAGAGAATTAAAGCAAGTAAGTAGTGATGAGGCATTAACTAAATACAGAAGATTAAATAAATTCTGTAAAAAGCAAATCAAGACAGCAAAAATTGAGACAGAGAGACTCATTGCCAGAGAACGTAAAAATAATCCCAAAATATTCTTTAACTACATAAATAGTAAGAAACTAAAAAATGATAGTGTTGGTCCCCTTAAAAAAAGTCTGGGTGAAATGGTGGATGAGGATGAGGAAAAAGCCAATATGCTAAATGACTTTTTTTCAACAGTATTTACACAAGAAAATCCCATGACGGATAACATGATCATGGATAGAAATTCTCCATTAAATGACACCTGCTTAACCCAGCAGGAAGTACAGCGGCGTCTAAAAATCACTAAAATTGACAAATCCCTGGGCCCGGATGGGAAACACCCCCCAGTACTGCAGGAATTAAGCACAGTCATAGATAGACCATTATTTTTAATCTTTAAAGATTCCATAATAACAGGGTCTGTACCACAGGACTGGCGTATAGCAAATGTGGTGCCAATATTCAAAAAGGGGACAAAAACTGAACTTGGAAATTATAGGCCAGTAAGTTTAACCTCAACTGTGGGTAAAATCCTGGAGGGTTTTCTAAGAGATACTATACTGGAGTATCTGGAGAAGAATAACCTCATGACCCTATATCAACATGGGTTTACAAGGGACCATTCCTGTCAGATTAATCTGATAAGCTTTTATGAAGAGGTAAGTTCCAGACTGGACCAAGGGAATGCAGTGGACGTGGTGTACATGGACTTTTCAAAAGCTTTTGATACAGTGCCACACAAAAGGTAGATACATAAAATGAGAACAATGGGGATAGGGGAAAATATGTGTAGGTGGGTTAAGAGCTGGCTCAGGGATAGGAAACAAAGGGTGGTTATTAATGGAGCACACTCGGACTGGGTCACGGTTAGCAGTGGGGTACCACAGGGGTCAGTTTTGGGCCCGCTTCTTTTTAACATATTTATTAATGACCTTGTAGGGGGCATAGAGAGTAGAATTTCAATATTTGCAGATGACACTAAACTCTGCAAGGTAATCAATACAGAGGAGGACAATTTTATATTACAGGAGGATTTATGTAAACTAGAAGCTGGGGCTGATAAATGGCAAGTGAGCTTTAATGGGGATAAATGTAAAGTCATGCACTTGGGTAGAATGAACAAGATGTATAATGATGTGCTTAATTGTGAAACACTGGGCAAAACTGTCACTGAAAAAGACCTGGGTGTATGGGTGGACGACAAACTCACATTTAGTGGCCAGTGTCAGGCAGCTGCTGCAAAGGCAAATAAAATAATGGGATGCATTAAAAGAGGCATAGATGCTCATGAGGAGAACATAATTTTACCTCTATATAAGTCACTAGTGCGACCACACTTAGAATACTGTGTACAGTTCTGGTCTCCGGTGTATAAGAAAAACATAGCTGAACTGGAGTGGGTGCAGAGAAGAGCGACCAAGGTTATTAGGGAACTAGGGGGTCTGCAATACCAAGACAGATTATTACACTTGGGGTTATTTAGTTTGGAGAATCGAAGGCTTAGGGGTGATCTTATTACAATGTATAAATATATGCAGGGACAGTACAAAGACCTTTCTAATGATCTTTTTACTCTTAGACCTGTGACGGGGACAAGGGGGCATCCTCTACGTCTGGAGGAAAGAAGGATTAAGCATACTCACAGACGCGGATTCTTTACTGTAAGAGCAGTGAGACTATGGAACTCTCTGCCATATGATGTTGTAATGAGTGATTCCCTACTAAAATTTAAGAAGGGACTGGATGCCTTTCTTGAAAAGTATAATATGACAGGGTATATATACTAGTTTCCTTAATATTGCGTTGATCCAGGGAGCTAGTCTGATTGCTGTATGTGGAGTCGGGAAGGAATTTTTTTCCCCAATGTGAAGCTTACTGTTTGCCACATGGGTTTTTTTTGCCTTCCTCTGGATCAACATGTTAGGGCAGGTGAGGATAGGATATGGGTTGAACTAGATGGACTTAAAGTCTCCCTTCAACCTTAATAGCTATGTTACTATTTTGCTATGTTACTATGATTAATACTTTTATTGATAGTATTATGTAGATTTTTCAAATTCATTAGTAATAATTTCTTAGACCTGTCTGAAATAGTAACATAGGAACCCTAGAGTGGATGGGAAAGAATTAGGGATTGCATATAAGAAAATTAGAAACATGGTCAATAGCATATTCTTGTCCATCTGATTCAATGGAAACATTTTGCTCATTTTTATATACAAACTGTTCTTCAAAATGCACAATTAGATGCAAATATTTCATAGAAGTAGAAGTCAACTCTGTATTCTCTTCTCTTATCTAGAGAATGACATTGAAAAATATCTTTTGACAGTTAAGGCCCCGTCACATATAGCGATCTCGCTAGTTAGATCGCTGCTGAGTCACAATTTTTGTGACACAACAGCGATCTCACCAGCGAGATTGCTGTGTGTGACAGTGATCAGCGACCGGCCCCCCTGCCGGTATCGCTGATTGCTGCAGGAAAGGCCATGAATTTTTTTTGTTCGCTGGTCTAACGCTGGCCAGCACACATTGCTGCGTGTGACAGGCGGGAGACCAGCGATCAGCTGGTAACTAACGTACACATCGGGTATCCAAGGGACGTGCGTGCCTTAGATACCCGATGTGTACGTTAGTTACCAGCTCCCTGCATCAGCTCGCTGGTTACTGATGTGCACAGCGATGCCGGGCGCTCGGCGTCTCTGTGCTGATCGCTGGTGAAGGTGTCTGTTTGACAGCTCACTAGCGATCACATAGCGATTCACCAGCGATCCTGACACACTGATATCGTTGTCAGGATCGCTGGTGAGTCGCTATGTGTGACTCCAGCCAAAAGCCCCCGTTACACACTGCGATATCGCTAGCAATATCGCTGTAAAGTCACCGATTTTGTGACGTTACAGCGATATTGCTAGCGATATCGCTGCATGTGATACTTACCTCTGACCGGCTCCCCCGCTGATTATCGCTGTTCGCGCAAGAAGCTGCTGGACCATTCCTCGTTGGCCACTTCCTGCTGGGCTTCCTGTGGCGCCAACGAGCAACGCGTGTTGGGGAACAAAATTCCAGAAGATGGGGGATATTCGGGAGAAGTCTTGGAGGCGATTGGGTGAGGAACAAATAAGTGTGGCGGGGAGAAGGAGGTCTTTGGAGGACCGGAGATTACATGAGAGAATAGATTTACTATATCGGTTTAAGCGAAACCTAGTATGGCAATAGACCATTATCTAGTAGGGCACAATATATTGATCTAATTGGCACAGTGAACTGTAAAAGATGGCAATTGGTAAGTATTTAAAAACATGCACATTATACTATGTTCATACTGCTAAGGAATTAGAGAATTAAATTTGCTTTTTGGAGTACTTCTTTATTATGTGGTCATTCTAATGGCTATGTTTTTAGTAGTCATTTAAACCCAGCTACAGAGATAAAATTTTAGTTGAATCGCACTTTAAATATTACTTGAAATAGCTGAGTTCTTTATCATTAACAGTATGGAGAAATCTGAGTACAATAATGGCCATATAAAGTACTGTACCAAGGTTTTAGGAAGGTATGGAAAAAATGCTGCAAATTAAGAAGACTTTAAAAAATGAATTTTAATAGTTTATTTTTATAAAATCCCAAAATGCAAAATGATTGAACAAAAGAGAAATTGAAATCAAATCAATATTTGGTGTGACCACTCTTTGCCTTCAAAACAGCATAATGAATTCTTGGATAACTTGCACAAAGTTAAGGATTTTGTAGGATTATAGCCAGGTGTATGAGTAGCTAATTCTACTATACAGGTGATAGATGATACTGATAATTCTTTTTATCTGTATGTTGAAACACAGTCATTAACTGAATCAGAAACAGCTGTGTAGGATGATAAAACATGTTGAGGAATAGTAAAACTTTGCTACAAATGTGAGATTGTAGAAAACAATTTCATGTCAGAGGTCATGCACAATGGCAAAACTAAGCACAGCAACAAGACACAAAATAGCAATACTGTGTGAGCAAGTTCTCTATTTGGCAAAGATGTCAAAGCAGACTGGGATTTTATGATGTGGTGTTCAACTCTTTCAAAGTAAAACCAAGAAATAGTCAACATGTAGGGCTGCAAATGCAGTGGTTGGACAAAACTTAGTGTTTTGCACACGTAGTAGTACAGTAAACACCTGGTAAAAGGATCTGGCTAAGATTAAACTGCACAAACCCCACCCTGTTCCTGTACAGACTTAATAAAATATCCATTAAAGCAGTCCCTAGTGGCTTCAAGCAACCCTGATAACCCTTGCAGGTAAAACTATAGATGATCACTCTGACCTGGCTCCCTGAAAGGCCATTGACTTGGACATCTTAAGGAACTGAGGGAGAGAGCAGCAAAAGAAAGTAGTCCCAGCAGTACACTTATCTGATGGGCCTAGATACACAGAAGTAGGAACAGAACTCCAACCAGGATCCACCGAAGACTATCACCGGCAGAGGAGACTAGCAGGGGGAGGTGTAAATAGTAGCACCTGTAGATAACAGGCTAGATAAAAAATGAAAAACACTTGCTGTCCAAAAAGAATGGACAAAAGCAAAAGGTAATCAGCATCTGCACAGAGACAGAACTTCCTGTTGCTCAGTGGACAGAGATGCCTGCAGAAAAGCACAGGACCTTGGATTGAATTCTGAGGCATGACACAGTGCAGCTGATGAAAAAAACATGCATACTTTACTTCAAAATTGGAAGATGTGAAACTGTGCTATCTGCTTGGACATAGCAACAACCAGTGGGACCCAGCTACACCCATCTACTGTTCAGAAAAGTCTGTCCAGAAGTGGTATTCGTGGAAGAAGTCTTTTATAAATGCTATAAATTTGATTAGGAAAAATTAGCTCAAGTTATGCATGAAAACAAAGGAACTAAGGTGCAAAAAATGGCAGCAGGTCTTATGAATGAAAATGTGCAATATTAGCTGTAACAGAAGGACTTGGAGAGAGGTATAATAATGTTTGCAAGAATTAGTGAAACTTGGTGCAGGTTCCTTGTAAGTTTGGGGTTGCATTTCACCAAATAGTGTTGAGGTTTTGATTAGTATTAATAGTGTCCTAAATGCTGAGAAATATAGGCAGATACTTAAACAGTATATAAAGTATTGCCAGTGTATACATCGCTTTTAAATATTATGAAATCTACCATTAAAAAGCACTCCTACCAAAGTTTTTATCATTTTAATATATTGCAGTCATCATATTATATAGCATCCTGTACTTAGAATTACTCATTTTATCCTTCTATCCAGTCAATTTTTCTCTTTTCTCTGCTCTTTGTAGAAACAGGAAGTCTCTTTTATCAGAAAACTCTTCCACATCTTCAAGTCCTGAATCAGATCCCTTTAAAGTTAAAATAGCCTTTGTGTTTCTATATAGAGCTTAGAAGGATTCAGCTAGTCAGTTTTCAATCACGTGATGTTGTAAGGAGATGGCAGGTCCCCTCAGTTGCGTTCTGTCCTTCTCTGTGTGGCCCCCCATGCACCATATATAAATGTATTATGTATGTGCTGTATTTGTTATGCCTTGTTATTGTGTATTTTCCCATTTAAGGGCTATGAATAGTTAGGGACAGTGAACAATTAATTTGGGGGCTGAGCCAGCAGCCGCAGAAAGGCGGGAGGAAGCTGCTGTCCCCAGTCAGTAACCCAGACACTTGGCCCAGGGCAGACGTATAATATGGATAGGGCATTGCCAGACTCCCTGAGGGGAGAGATCTGTTGCCCTGGACCCAAGGACTTAAGGATTAAAGGAACACAACACGAGTCCCAGGACTCTGGAAGGGCCCCTGCTGAAGGAACTTTAAGCTCCCTGATCCTAGTGAGTGGGCTCCTGTGAATCTTCGGCTGCTGCAGCTGCTGTGGGTGCAGCTGTGGAGAGTGCCAGGGAGAAAGCAGGAAGCCAGTGTTATTCTCTTTTCTTTCTATTCCATCCCTGTTCATTAAAATGTTATTCCCTGTTGGACAACAGTTGCCTTCTTGGACTCTAATATGACTGGACTACCGTGGCCGGAGAGAGAAAAAGGTAAACTGTGGGAAAAGCTGTGTCGCTCTTGTATATTTATGTACTAGGACTAGGGGCCGGTGGATGGGGGGGGTGCTCGCTGGCCGTGTGCTCAGTGGACTCTGCCTGTGGACTGTGCCTTTAAGTAACTAGGCGATAACAACCCCCCCTTGTTACACTGTCATAGACCTAATAGAAAACAGTAGAATTAGCTGGGTAGAATGACAAAATGAACAATTGTAAGTGCACAGTGCTGTATAATATGATTACTGCAATATATTAAGAGGAAAAAATACTTTGATGGGAGGAGGGCTTCTTTATCTTACTCTCTCATTTTCAGTTTTTTATTTTTACATATAAGAAAAAAGGAAGTAATCTGTAGCGTACAGTTAATGAATATTAAATTATAGATCAAATCAAAACAAAATGACTTGTTCCTTTGGATAATTTAAATCTTCCTGAGGATATAAAATGTATAATTTAAAGACTGACTGACTATGGGGTTCTTGCTGGTTATTTTCTAAACTTCCTCAATTTAACTGTTTGCATTCATAGATTGTGGCAGATAATGTCTTCGCTACATTTCCTTTTTAAAATGCTCAATTTCTTTGTTCACTGTTATTAGAGGTGATATATTGGTATTTTTTTTTTGCTTTGGGTGACCTTTGCAAAATGAAAGTTTCACAAAATGAAAAAAGAAAGCCTAAAGGCACAGTACATACCCCGGAGTATCCTACAGGTTCTTCTGAAGAATAGGGGATATGAATGAAATATGTAATAGTCTATCCATTTGTTGTTTTCTTTTGTATATGGAAATTGAAACTAGTTGTTCCAATAAATCAGCTGCAGTGGGATATAATAATGTGTGTAATTTATTTTTAAAGAAAATAATAATAATAGCAATAATATCTTAACCTGCATTAAAGGGTAGGTGCCGTGATTTTAATTTTTGTATTAATAATTATTGATTATACAATCAATTATTTTTAATACAAAATTAAATGAATTACTTCCATACTTTTTTATTAACTTACTTTTGCCACTGGAGGCTACCATTTTCATTATTGTGGGCGTAAGTGACTGGGCACGACACTTGCACACCTCACTTATGGCAGCCATGGGCATAAGAGACTGCAGTCAGACACCGACCACATCTCTTACATTGGGGCTTCTCCTCCTGCCTCTTTGCTGTGAACTGGGCATGCCTCTTGGGCTGTCCAGGTCACAGTTGTGAGAGGATATCGGGGCCATTTTGTTGTGGCCCGCAGCGTATGCTGTGGGCTTTATTTTCCACTGTCATCACACACACTGCTCAGTGCGTGCGATGACAGGAGCTGCCTGAGAGAAGCTTTTGGGAAGCAAGGGTCCAGGGTAAGTATCTGCAGCGGGGAGCGGTGATCGCAGCCTGTAATTAGTATTACAGTACAGGCTGCGATCACCGCTCACAGCCGGCCTGTTCAAAGTACAGCAGGGAGATCGTCACACTGCTCTGCCCTGAACAGGATGCAGCACTTCCTGGGAGAGGAGGGAAGGTAAGTACATGTTTTTTTTCCTATGCATTGTATAGAATCTATACAATGCATAGAATCAGGGGTGAGTTGCTCGGTGTCCTCCTGTTACTGTGTTTCTATTCTGCATGCAGCATCCTTAGTACGGCCCTCTCTGGGTCCACATCAGTAGGTAATTGTGGGACTTGTAGTTCCACAGCAGTTTCTCTGCAGTATTTGTGTTCCTGCTTTGAGTTTCTGCGTGTGCAGAGAGTAGGCTCTGAGTTCAGAGCAGGAACCACGTGCAGCTGTGCAGAGATGGGGAACACGTGCAAAATAATGCATGCAAAGCAGTGTCAGTGCTGCCTCCAGCAGCCAGTCACAGTTCTTTCATTTTCAACCTGAAGTGGAAGAATGTAAGCTGGAATCTGATTGGTTGCCATCTGAAGTGCTGAAATTGCACTAAGGCAGTTTCCTGAAGTAAAAATGGCTGTGATTGTGACTTATTACTTGTGCCTTATTCAATGTTTAGTCTCTTTAGTTCCCTGTACTGTATGTTTTGTTATTCTCGGGTTCTGTCAGTTCATCCTTTGAGGGACATGTTGCTAATTGTTTTGCCCCATTGTATTCTCCTACCGTAGTGGGCACAAAATGTGTGTGAGTGGATCTATTCATTTTATTTTGTGTCGTTGAAGACTAACGCGACATTTTAAAACTCCCAGACAGGAAGTGGTTCATGCAAGATATTCACTATTTTGACCAAAATACAAGGAATAGCAGAAGTGATAGTGGAGGTGTACAAAGCATCTACCATATAATTAGTCTACATACCAATGTTATTAGTCAAGCCCACCACTATAAAACCAGACTATAGTGACACCATGTGGACAGTCGGAACAAACATTGAAAAGAAAACAAAAAAAAAACTACTATAAGTCCACACAAATGATTTTTACCGTAATCCAGGTAAGGAACAATGTAAAATTCCAATGTGTAAAAAAAGCACACACAAAGGGATGCAGCCCTGGGAGACGATAGATACAAAAACTGTTTTTCATGTACGATAAAATTATTATCAATGCTGCAAAGCAAAAAATACAAAAAAATAGTAGAAATACTGGTATCACATGTTTTTAATAAAGTGATATGTGCAAGTGCAAAGGAACTGAAATAGTCAATTCCACAAAATATCTGACCAATGTTTCTAATGATACCATATATTTCCATAAAATATAAATAAATAAAGTGACATGTGCAAATGAAAATTTGTTGTCACAACAATTAGTGTATCAGTGCCTAATATTACTGAAAAGTGACATGTGCAAGTGGATAAAAGGCGCTATAATGTGCAGAGCAAAGAAAATTGTTACACATGTGTAATGAAAAATATCCGATACTCATATATGCAGCATAAAAGCTATGATAGAGCGCACTGTGCAACTATGTGCAACAGAAAATCCTTACAAGTAGGAAAATTATATGTTAGATATGATAATCAACTCACTGGGTAAAGTAGCGTGTCTGCCCCCCGGATAGTGTCCTCCCCAACGCTCGTTTCAGCACGTGGTCTTCCTCACGATTACAATAAAAATCATTTGTGTGGACTTATGGTCTTTTTTTTCCTAAGATATTTACTATAAACAAGGTGAAAAAAATCCTAAAAAATAAGCATCATTGCATCTGAGCCTATTCGTCAAACAATATGCGCTATTTTGAGGAATTTGGTTCAAAATCCACCAGTGGGAAAAAGTCAAAACATGAGTGTGCGTGTGAGCGTGTGTGTGAGAGTGTGCGGGTGCGTGTGTATGAGTGAGTGTGTGTATGAGTGAGCAAGCATGTGTATGAGTGAGCGTGCATGTGTGTGAGTGAGCGTGCGTGCGTATTTTCCTGTATGTGGGCATTCATGTGTGTGTGTATGAGCATGCATGTGTACGCCATAGTCCAGGTAATCCAGATTGTCCCACGGCGATCTCATGTGTAGAACAGTCACATTGGGAGAGGTAACTGCCCTACCCGACTGCCGACAATACACTGAGAGGAGATAATCGCCCCCTGCAGTGCATCAATGGGCTGCCGTGAGTGTGAGTGTGAGTACACTCCCCCCATAGACCAGCATACTGATCTCCTGAAATACTCTGTGCTGCTGTCACCCTGCTGCTTTCACCATATATCTCTCTCTGTGACCCCCCATAGACCAGTACACTGCTCTTCTGAAATACTCTGTGCTGCTGTTATCCTGATCCCTCCACCATATATCTCCCTATGTGACCTCCCATAGACCAGCACAGTGCTCTCTATCCCCTATGTGCCTGGTCTGTCTCCCCATGTGTGCTCTCTATCCCCCATGTGCCTGGTCTCCCTCCTATGCACTCCTCTCCCCCTGCATGTCTATCCCCATGGTTTGCTCTCCCTCCTATGCAATCCTCTCATCCCAGCATATTTCTCTCCCCATGGGTCACTTTCTCTCCTATGCAATCCTCTCCCCCCTGCATGTCTTTCTCCCCATGGGTCGCTCTCTCTCCTATGCAATCCTCTCCCCCCTGTAAGTCTCTCTCCTCATGGGTTGCTCTCCCTCCACTGCAATCCTCTTCCCCCTGCATGTCTCTCCCCATAGGTCGCTCTCCCTCCTATGCACTCCTCTCCCCCTGAATGTCTCTCTCCCCATGGGTCACTCTCCCTCCTATGCATGCCTCTCCCCCTGCTTGTCTTTCTCCCTATGGATCGCTCTCCCTCCTATGCATCTCCTCTCCCCCCTGCATGTCTCTCTCCTCATGGGTCGCTCTCCCTCCTATGCATGCCTCTCCCCCTGCATGTCTCTCTCCCCATGGGTTACTCTCCCTCCTAGGCACTCCTCTCCCCCTGCATGTCTCTCTCCCTCCTATGCACTCCTCTCCCCCAGCATGTGTCTCTCCCCATGGGTCGCTCTCTCTCCTATGCACTTCATTCCTCCTGCATGTCTCTCTCCACATGGGTCGCTCTCCCTCCTATGCACTCCTTTCCCCCTGCATGTCTGTGTGATACAGCAAGCAGCACCAACTAACAAAATCGTTGCTGCCCGCCATCCTCGGTGACTGTCTATTTGTCAGTATAACTTTGCAGTCACCAACAAAATGGCTCTGCACTGTGTTCCTAAATGTCATCCTCTCTTATCCCTTAGAAAACACCCAGAAGTGGAGGAGAGGAGTGACATCACACAATGTCAGCAGATTCAGCCCCCAATTACTACTGTGTAAGTAATGTGAGCTAGTTGTACATTAGGTTTTTGTCACATTTCAGTACTTGCTCCCCCTAGTGTTTAAAAGTGGAAATACCAAACCTTTAACAATTATTTTCATATTTTACTAAATTATAAACAAAAGATAATATTTTTAAGAAAATTCTAAACATTAATTCTTTGCATGTTTTCAATTGCTGAAATTTTTTTTTTTTTTGATGGCGCCTTACCTTTAAGAGAATTTGCCATCCCAAGCTGGAAGTACAATCTAAACACATAGCCTTGTAAAATATGTAGCTCCAATAAACATTGCATATTTAATATTCTAATTAGTGATGAGTGAATGTGCATGATTAATGTCTTTTCTGAGCATGCTCGGGTGTTATCAAAGCACCTGGGAGTGCTTGCATATTATGTTTGAGTACCCATGCGGCTGCATGATTTGCAGCTGTTAGCCTCAGCACAAGCAAGGATTGCCTGTCTGTTAGAGAATCCCCACATGTGTTGAGTCTGTCTAACAACCGCAAACCATGCAGCCACGGGGACACGAACATAATATACGAGCACTCCCAGATGTTCGGATAACACCCGAGCATGAACGGCCAGGATGTTAGCGGAGCATGCTCACTCATCACTAATTATAATCAATGTGTCCAATATGAAGAAACTAAAGTTAATTAAAATATGCTAATTAGTGTGCTCAAGATACTCTCGATGCATCCATGTGGTCAGTGCGGCATTCTGCCCATTGGTTTTGCATGCCCCCATCTCTCTCACTGCAAGACAAAGGTTTCTCACATGTCTATCTGCATGCAGTGGTTGCTCCAGGCAAGCCATGAACATGCACCATATTTGCAATGTCTACTGATAAACTTACTGTTATATTTAAAGGAGTTATAGGAATAACTAAGGAATACACTAAAATAACACTGAGAAATCGTATCATGAAAAAAGAACAGAAAGGATGGCACTCACAGTGCAGAAGTCGTGTACTTTATTGTAGGATAAAAAGCATACGCTCGTGAGTGACGTAAACACTATGGACACCGGCCGTTTCATGCACCTGCACTTCAACGGGTCTTGGAGTGCAGGTGCGTGAAACGGCCATTGTCCACAGTCTTTACATCGCTCCCGAGTCTATGCTTTTTATCCTTCAATAAAGTACACTACTTCTGAATGGTGAGTGCCATCCTTTCTGTTCTTTTTTTAATGATACAGTTACTTGTATTTTTTCTGGATTGAGCACCCGCTCTATGGGTAGCTGGCGTGTAGTCCAGGTGTGTGAATTTGCACTGCACTATGGTGCTGTAGGAAAGTGATTGCAGCAGTGCCAAATTTTTTCTTCCACACTGAGAAGTGATACTCCAGAGCAGGGTTCCCCAACTCCAGTCCTCAAGGCCCACCAACAGATCATGTTTTCAGGATTTCCTAAGTATTGATCAGGTGATAATTGCATCACCTGTGCAATACAAAGGAAAACATGACCTTTTGGTGGATCTTGAGGGCTGGAGTTGGGGAACCCTGCTCCAGAGTCATTATGTTATGGGGAATAAAATATTTGCTAAAAATGCCAAATCAGATGAGCTGATAGGTTCTTTTTTACCTTTTAGCTATCAATAGACTTAACGATCCAAAGCCGTAAACATGGGCATGCTAGTTGTAGAAAGCTAAATAAAATGATACTGTGATATCTGTGATCCAATGTCTTATTCCAGATAAATCCATGTTTTATCCTAATATGTAAATGAGCTGTTAGAGCTATGGGCCAGAAACAAATCTCCCTGAGAATCTGCCTACAGAGCTTATTATAAATGAAAGGGGAGTTACCGGTGTGAGACATGTAATGACTTATAGTTAAAATTAACAAAGTACATCAGGGCTCAGCTTTGTCTTATTGCAAAAACACATCTTCAGTTTTAATTGTCAAATTACTGTGCTGTCAGCTCAGCTGCAAAGCTACACCTAACATTTCAGCTTCAGTCTTACAGGCAAAGACATCCAGTGTGGCAGGAGGGGATATACAGCAGAATTTTGTTTCATTACAAACACATCTGCATTTGTAGCTCTCCTCTCACAGTACTTTTAGCTTTGATCATGTAGTTTGAGAATGATGAAAGCAAAAGAGGTGTTAGTTGTAGTCAGGCCCGGCTCTGCAGCTGAGCTGACAGCAGAAGATGAGAGGTATAGCTGCAAATGTGTTTGTAAAGAGACACAATTCAATTCTGCTGTACTGTTAATCATAATAACAAAGTTCTGTAGTGAGATCAGAAACACAGAAAGCAGCTATTACAAATCACACTGGTAGTCTCTGGAGGCTGAGTTTCATGCAGATCAGTGTCCTGCCCATAACCTTTAAAGCTTATTTACATTTGAAAATGTGTGTTTCTTTGGAATAAAATTTTAAAATGCAGATACTTGTATCAAGATATCACTTTATTCAACTTTTTATTTCCTGCTTGGTCATATAGATGGCTGAGAATGGTTGATCCTACTGAAATAATATCTTTAACCCCTTCAATCCGCAAGCCTGTTTTCACCTTCATGACCAGGCCAAATTTTGCAATTCTGACCAGTTTCAATTTATGAAGTAATAACTTTGGAACGCTTCAACGAATCCCACTGAGAAGTATTTTTGTTACATATTGTACTTCATGATATTATTAAAATTTATTCGATATAACGTGATTGTACTTGTGAAAAAAATCAGAAATTTGATGACAATTTTGAACATTTTGCAATTTTCAAAATTTTATTTTTTTATGCTCTTAAATCAGAGAGTTATGTCACACAAAATAGTTAAAAACATTTACATGTCTACTTTACATTAGTACAAAATTTTAAACATGAGTTCTTTTTGTTAGCAAGTTATAAGGGTTTACATTTGACCAGCGATTTCTAATTTTTTCACAAAATTTACTAAATCAATTTTTTTTAGGGACCACATTACATTTGAAGTGACTTTGAGGGGTATATATAACAAAAAATACCCAAAAGTGACACCATTCTAAAAACTGCACCCCTCAAGTTTTTCAGAACTGCATTCAATAAGTTTATTAACCCTTCAGATGCTTTGCAGGAAATTTTAGAATGTGGAAGGAAAAAATGAACATTTAACTTTTTTCATATAAATTTTACTTCAGATCCCAAATTTTATATTTTCACAAGGGTAGCAAGAAAAGATCAATGCAAAATTTGCTGTGCAATTACTGAGCATACCAATACTCCAAATAAGGGGGAAAAACACGATTTGGGAGCATTACAGAACTCGGAAGGGAAGTAGTGCCATTTTACTGTTTAAATGCAAAATTTGCTGGAATAATTAGCTATTGCCATGTTACATTTAGAGAGCCCCTAATGTGCCTAAACAGTAAAAATCCCCCACAAGTGATACTATCGTAAAAACTGAGCACCTCAAGGAATGTATCTAGATGTGGGTTGAGCATCTTGAACCCCAGGGTGCGGCACAGAAGTTTATAACATTGTGCCGTGAAAATAAAAAATAATCACATTTTCAAAAATGTTTTTAGCCCCAAATTTGCATTTTCACAATTTCTCCTGAGTATACCGATAACCCTTATATGAGGGAAAACTACTGTTTGGGCACAGGGCAGGGCTTGGAAGGGAAGGAGTGCCATTTGACTTTGAGAATACAAAATTTACTGGAATGATTAGCAGATGCCATGTCGCATTTGGAGTGCCCTATATGTGCCTAAACAGTGGAAATCTTCCATAAGTGAAACCATTTAGAAACTAGTCCCCTTAGGGAACTTATTTAGATGTGTGCTGAGGACCTTGAACACCCCCAGGTTCATAACAGAATTTTGTAACGTAGATCTATGAAAATAAAAAAAAATCACATTTTTGGCACAAAGAAATTTTAGTCCCGATTTTTTTATTTTCACAAGATAAAAGGAAAAAACGGACCCCAAAATTTTTTGTAAAATTTATCCTGAGTAGGTAAATACCCCATATGTAGTAGAAAAACTACTGTTTGGGTGTATGGCAGGCCTCAGACAGGAAAGGGTGGCGTTTTGGAACCAGATTTTGATGGCATGGTCTGCAGGAGTCAAGATGCATTTGGAGAGCCCCTGATGTGCCTAAAAAGTGGAAACCCCACTACAAGTGACCCCATTTTGGAAAATAGACCCCTCAAGGAATGTATCTAGATGTGTGGTTAGCACCGTGAACCCCCAGGGTTCTTCACAGAAAATTATAATGTAGAGTCATGAAGATAGAAAAATCACATTTTTCACAAAAAAATGTTCTTTTAGAAATGATGATACCCCTGAAAATAATGTGACAAAAGGGACATGTTAAATCAAAGTGTGTCCACTAATTAGCATCACAGGTGTCTACAATCTTGGAATCAGTGAGTGGGCCTGTATAGAGGGCTACAGATACACACCATGTCACCAAACAACACAGTGATTATCACACTCAACATGGACCAGAGGAAACAAATGAAAGAGTTGTCTTAGGAGATGAGAAAGAAAATTATAGACAAACATGTTAAAAGTAAAAGTTGTAAGGTAATCTCCAAGCAGCTTGATGTTCCTGTGGCGACAGTTGCACATATTATGCAGAAATTTAAGCTCCATGGGATTGCAGCCAACCTTCCTGGAAGTGGCCGCAGGAGAAAAATTGATGGCAAATCAAAGAGACGGATAATACAAATGGCAACAAAAGAGCCCAGAAAAACTTCTAAACAGATTAAAGTTGAACTTCAAGCTCAAGGAACATCAGTGTCAGATTGCATCATCTGTAGTTGTATGAGCCAAAGTGGACTTCATGGGAGACGACCAAGGAGTACACCATTGTTGAAAAAAATCATAAAAAAGCCAGACTGGAATTTGCCAAACGACATATTGACAAGCCACAAAGCTTCTGGGAGAATCTCCTATGGACAGATGAGACAAAAATAGTACTTTGTGGCAAGGCATATCAGCTCTATGTTCACAGATGGAAAAATGAAGCATATCAAGAAAAGAACACTGTCCCTACTGTAAAACATGGAGGAGGCTCTGTTATGTTCTGCAGCTGCTTAGCTGCATCTGGCACAGGTTGTCTAGAATCTGTGCAGGGTACAATGAAATCTCAAGACTACCAAGGGATTCTAGAGAGAAATGTGCTGCCCAGTGTCAGAAAGCTTGGTCTCAGTCACAGGTCATGGGTCTTGCAACAGGATAATGACCCAAAACACACAGCTAAAAACACCCAAGAGTGGCTAAGAGGAAAACAATGGACTATTCTGAAGTGGCCTTCTATGAGCCCTGACCTAAATCCTATTGAGCATCTTTGGAAAGAGCTGAAACATGCCATCTGGAAAAGGCAACTTTCAAGCATGAGACAACTGGAGTAGTTTGCTCTTGAGGAGTAGGCCAAAATACCTATCGAGAGGAGCAAAAGTCTCATTGACAGTTACAGGAATTGTTTGATTGCAGTGATTGCCTCAAAAATTTGTGCAGCAAAATATTAAGTTAAGGGTACCATCAATTCTGTCCAGGCCTATTTCAAGAGTTTAATTTTTTTTTAATTCTGTGGAAGCGTGGTTGAAAAGCAATATCTGACTTTCATTTGTTCATTTTCATAAATTTTTTATTTATTATTGCTTTTGTCCGATTCAAGTTATTTTTGTCACCATTGTGGGTTTTTCTGTAATTAAATGCAGGGTACCAACAATTTTTACCATGTGTGTAACCACACCTTGACCACTGATTGGCAGATGTCTGCTTGTGAATAGTGTGCACAAAAAAATTATAAATTAGAGATGTGTGGGGGGTTATGAAGAGCTCAGCATTCAGAAAACTGGTAGATTTGCAGCATATAGAAAAGTGTTTAATCAAAACTACAGCAAAAAGCCCAATAAGTGACACATCATTGGAATCACAGTCTCTACTTCTTCTTTGTGCTGCTCTAAGATGAGTTAGCAAATACCTGGCAACCTATATCCTTTAAAAGGAATATGTCAGCAGTTTTTGCTATGTAATCTAACAGCAGCATAACATAGGGAAAGAGACCCTTATTCCAATGATGTGTCATATAGTTTATTGGGTGTAGCAGTTGTGACAGAATCACAGTTTTCCCTCTTCAGCAGAGCTTGGAATGCTGAGCACTGCCCACACCACTGAGTGTCAGCCTTCTCTGTACATTACAGAAGAAACAAAGATGGGCTTGGCATAAAATGTGCACACTTATTTGTTTTTGTACATATAAGTGTAACAATGTTGGTGTGTACATAAACATTGGACCTAATATAGTGACAACACTTGGTGAGATTTATAATACAAACAAAAGAAGCTGAGATTTTGTTCAGTAGCAGTGGAAACCAAATATTTGCTATACTGTAGGCAGTATGCAATGGTTATGCAACAGAAATGCAAAAAAACACAAGATACATGTCATAATAAATGTTATATTATTTAATATGCATAAAGGCTAAAAAGCTACTAAGAAATATACAAATAAAGTAGAGATAGATATCAAAATATTCAAAACAAATGAATATATAATAATAATAATAATAATAAGCTTTATATAGCAGCAACATATTCCGCAGCACTTTACAATTTAAGGGCTCATATTCACATGCAAGAAACTCTGATGAGTCTCGCATGTCAATACCCGGCACTGCCACCGGCACTCGAAACGGAGTGTTCAGCTGGTTGTATTTCTATGCAGTTGAACGCCCCGATCCAAGTGCCGGTGGCAGTGCCGGATATTGACGTGCAAGTCTCGTCCGAGTTTCTCACATGTGAGTATGAGCCCTAACAGTTACAAACACAACAGTCATAAGTAACAACGTTAACAATACAATAATTAAAACAAAATAAGACGACCCTGCTATATACATGTATAAATCACAAAGATCACAGAAAATCCTAAAAATCATGAACAATAATGCAATAGATTTTTTGACCAAGCAAACCACGGAAAAAAAGACAGTGTGTAAGGTGTCATGTGGTTGTGCTGAAAAGAGAGGTGCAAGAACTAAGTCAATATATTATTATATTGTATATTGTATAGACTGAGATGAAACCTATGTAAATAAAGTACATGTGCAAATGGATTTGTGGCTGCAGCTGAATAGCAATCATGAACAAATCCTGTAGAAGTAAGGATATATGCATAATAAAGTGCATGTGCAAACCAAATAAAAACCTTTAGTAAGTGACAAGCAAAGTTTGCACTAAAAGTAACACCTCTATTGTTACTAAACAGAGATCTAAAATGCCTGGCACATGTCTACAATATAAATGCATTAATAGAAAGATGGCTTAACTATTATTGACAATGTATGATATGATCAATTGTGAACAATTGGAGGGCTAAATCATTACCTTGACTCTTGCAGCATGCAGCTTGAAGCAATATGCGCCCACCCTGATACCTTTTTAGCTTTCCTGACTACAATCTCGTTTTCTTCTTCCCTCCTTTTGTTCTTTGAACATTGTATATTGATAGAGAACATCTAATTATTGGTGGAGGTGTGGTTGGACCAGCAAGCAAGATGCAGCTAGTCAGATAGTTATAATCACTTGCTGATTAAACATTACATTTATTGAAACAAAAACACCCATCCCAGTAAGTGACACATTACTGTAGTCAGGATCTCAGCTCCTACATCATGCTGCTTTCAGATCACATAGTAAAAACATGCTGACAAATTCCCTTAATGTAAATAGATGAGAAATAATGTTGAGACTGATTATATGTTTTCCTGTTTATATATTTTATATTGTGTCTATTTTTTAAATAGCAAAACAGACTTGAAGTTTGCCATATTAAAAGCAGACACCTCCTTCTTTTATTGTCTGCAGTGTGTGTGTTTATATGTGGGTGTCTGTATTTTGTGGCATCTGTAATGAATGGAAGTTAAGTGAAAGAAAAATATCATAGTTATTACAATTTATAGAAAGCGATCCAATAAAGCTTACTCCCTTAAAGTTAAATAAGTCGATGGATGCAAAAAGAAAGTTAAAAGACTCTATCAAAATTGACAAAAAAAGTTTTTCATAACAAAGAATCCTGATTTAAATAATGTGACATCGTGACTAGTGTTGAGCATTCCAACACTGCAATATCGGGTGTCGGCCAATATTCGCGGTATCGGAATTCCGATACTGAGTTCTGATACTTTTAGTATATCGAATACCGGAATCGGAAGTTCCCATAATGCAATGAGTCAGTTTGATTTTATTCAGCCAATGAGGATCCTAAGAAGAGTAGGCACATCCTGTTAGAGCATGTTAGGCATGTAACTACTGGCATGGCTGTGATTGGCTGCTGAAATGATGTCATGATGCACTATAAAAGCCGCCACCACCATTTTGGGTTCACTCTGCTGTGAATTCAGTTAGGGATAGGACGCTGCTGTTCTGAGGGACAGTGTGACCTAGCGATTTGCTATATTGTGCTTTACCCAGGCTACTTTATCAACCACTGTAACTTTCTTTTGCCTTGCAGCACTGTTCACGGCTGTCTGCGAGGTCTCTGTGTGTGAGTGCAGCTCATGCTGTAGTGTCTTCTGCAGCCAGCCACCTCTGGTTGTAGTCCACTCAGCGTGCGTCACTGTCTCATACATTGTCCTTTTTTGCATTAGTGCTGCTCATTTTTCCTGATTTCTCCTATTAGTGTGGTTCCATCCGTATCCAGCTAGATTGCTTGCAAACACTATATAGGAGTAGATAGAGGAGCCTTTTTGCAGCCATGCAGTGCTAGTGCACAGTTCTCTGCACTGTTCACGGCTGTCTGTGAGGTCTCTGTGTGTGAGTGCGGCTCACGCTGTAGTGTGTTCCGCAGCCAGCCACCTCTGGTTGTAGTCCGCTCAGTGTGCATCACTGCCTCATAAATTGTCCTTTTTTGCATTAGTGCTACTCATTTTTCCTGATTTCTCCTATTAGTGTGGTTCCATCCGTATCCAGCTAGATTGCTTGCAAACACTATATAGGAGTAGATAGAGGAGCCTTTTTGCAGCCATGCAGTGCTAGTGTACAGTTCTCTGCACTGTTCACGGCTGTCTGCGAGGTCTCTGTGTGTGAGTGCGGCTCGCTGTAGTGTGTTCCGCAGCCAGCCACCTCTGGTTGTAGTCTGCTCAGTGTGCATCACTGCCTCATACATTGTCCTTTTTTGCATTAGTGCTGCTCATTTTTCCAGATTTTTCCTATTAGTGTGGTTCCATCCATATCCAGCTAGATTATTTGCAAACACTATATAGGAGTAGATAGAGGAGCCTTTCTGCTGGTTTGTGCCCTGCAGCCCCAGCCAGATTAGTATTAGCCTATTTTTTGGAGCCTCATCTATTGCATTGTAGGTTACCTTCCTGCATTGTAATAGCTACAAAAAGTTTGTGATACTATCGGTTTTACATCTTTGGGCACATCCAGTGTCTTTTTGTGAAAAAAAAAGTTAATAAAGTTCACCAAACACTCCACTTTACAGTTGTGTAGGCCACATTAGCTCATATTAAAGTCTAGTCCACACTTTATAAAATTAGTGTTTCTAATACCTGTTAGCAGCTGTTCAGGAATAAGCACACTAAGCCCTTAGTACTTTTCTGCCTATCTTTATCAGTCTACCAAGATGAAGAAGGCAGGGAATAAGGCACGTGGTCGTGGGCGTGGAGTTTCTGCAGGGAGAGGACGCCTGCTGCGGGCACCAGTGGCTCAGCATCCCCCAGCTTTCCCAGGGAACAGTCCTTTATGCGCAGCTTTGTAGGAGCTCGCGGTATCCCACTGCTGCGGGACGAACAAATTGAAGCTGTTGTCGGATGGATGGCAGCTAACGCATCGACTTCAATTAGTTCCAGATCCTCTCAGGTCCAGAGCACTGAAGAGCACCCATCTGTCTCTTCACTCTCTTCACCACCTGCCAAATTGCCCAGGCAGTCAGAAAGCCCTGGACAGGAGTCATCTCTACTTCTGTTCTCTGAATCTCTTGGCTTGGAAAGAGGGGGCCAGCCAAGCAGCATTCAAGAATTTAAAGAAGAGGTAGTATGCAGTGATGCGCAACAGCTTTGTCTCTCTGAATCTGAAGAGGCGGGTGGGCCAGTGCGTATGGTGAGCACACCTCAGTGTGCATCTGATGATGAGACTCAGGTGCGACTTTCTGGTGCATATTGTGCTGTTGAGACTACCCAGGAGAAGCAGTCGTTTGAAGAGGGTAGTGTAGATGATGAGGTCCTTGACCCATCATGTTGTGAGGTACAGGAAGGAGGTGGGAGCAGCTCTGAGGAAGAGATTCCCCGAACGGCCAAAAAAGGAGGGAGAGGAAGGGGTAGACTCGGTTGCCTGTAGCCTCCACTTCGGCACCCATTAGGAGCATGCCTCTTCCAAAACCCAAAACGGGCGCTCCCAAGACTTGCAGTGCCTGGTCCTTTTTTGACACAGTTGCAGATGACATTTGCTTTGTCAAATGCAAGCTGTGTAATCAGAAAGTGAAAAGAGGGAAAAGTGTCAGCAACCTCGATACCACAAATATGTGGAAACATGTGCGGACCAAGTATGTGGTGGAGTTACAAAGACACACTGAAGACCTAGGCCAACCTACAGCACCACCTACCACCTCTTCAGCTCATGTTGTAGCCTCTTCCTCCAGCTCACACACAGCGGGTTCGGCTTCCTCACAGGATCGCCATAGAAGAACCTC
Source organism: Dendrobates tinctorius (assembly GCF_039654945.1). Classification (NCBI taxonomy): domain Eukaryota; kingdom Metazoa; phylum Chordata; class Amphibia; order Anura; family Dendrobatidae; genus Dendrobates; species Dendrobates tinctorius. Next base: position 8,207,797 of record NW_027361908.1, read on the forward strand.
TGGCACTGTTGTACAGAGACATAGTGTCATTCCACCCACATCACCACGTTCCCTGTCATCCTCACACTCCCAGGCCAGTCTACAGCCATCAGTAGCACAGGCATGGGAGAAAAGGCGCCCATACTTGACAAACCACCCCCGAGCACAGGCTCTGAATGCTGGCATTGCAAAACTACTGTCCCTTGAAATGCTCTCATTCAGGCTGGTGGAGACTGACACCTTCTGTAACTTCATGGCATTGGCACTCCCACAATACACCGTGCCCAGCTGCTTTTATTTCAGCAGGCAAGCCGTCCCTGCCCTGCAAAAGCATGTGGAGGGAAAAATTAAACATGCGCTACTAAACGCCGTCAGTAGTAAGGTCTACCTGACCACCAATACGTGGACCAGTTACCATGGACAGGGACGCTATCTTTCCCTCACTGCCCATTGGGTAAATGTTGTGGAGCCGGGTACAGATCTTGAAAGTGGCGCTGTACGTGTTCTGCCAACTCCAAGGATTGCAGGAATCCAGTCTGTACACATTGACTCATCCTCATATTCCAGTTCCTCTGAATCAGCGCTGCAGGAGCCGTCACAGTCTACCTCCACATGGACCCGTGAACGCTTACCTGTTACAACCGATATGAGCACAGCCGTGGCCAAACGTCAACAGGCCGTATTGAAATTAATTTCTTTGGGGAATCGAAGCCACACAGCACAGGAGCTCTGGAATGCCAACAAGCAGGAGAGTGACGTGTGGTTTGTGCCAGCGAATCTCCAGTCAGGCATGGTAGTGTGTGACAATGGCCGAAATCTGGTGGTAGCTCTGGGCCTAGGCAACCTCACTCACATCCCATGTCTGGCACATGTGCTCAACTTGGTCGTGCAGAGTTTTTTGAGGGACTATCCGAATCTTGATGCACTACTGCACAAGGTCTGCATAGAGTGCGCTCACTTGCGGCGTTCCAGCATGGCAAGATCGCGCATTGCAGCTCTGCAGCGCCGATTCTGCCTTCCGGAACATCACATCATATGTGACCTACCCACCAGGTGGAATTCAACGTTACTTTTGTTGGAGAGGTTGTGTGAGCAGCAGGCAGCAGTAATGGAGTACCAGCTGCATCAGGCGCAAACAAGTCGCACTGCGCCGATCACACTTCAGCACCAGTGAGTGAGCCTCTATGAAGGACATCTGCCACGTTTTGCGTGCCTTCGATGATTCCACGCGGATGGCAAGTGCAGATGATTCACTAGTCAGCATGACTATCCCCCTTATCTGCCTGCTTGAAAAAACACTGCAAGCACTAAGGGAGGAGGTTGTGAAAGAGGTGGAGGATGAGGAGTCACAAATGCCATCTGCTTCTGGACAGTCTGCGCAACGTGGTTCCTCACAAAGGCCTAGGCAGGGGATACTTTGTGAGAAAGATGAGGAGGAGTCAATGGAGGAGCAAGACATCTGTCCAGAGGGAGGTACACAATGCTCTAGTAGTCAGTATGTAGAGCGAGGGTGGGGTGATGCAGAGCAGGCAGAGATGACGCCTCAAGCAGGGGACAGCGTTTCTTGGCCAGTTGGCAGTCTGCAGCACATTGTTGATTTCATGCTGCAGTGCCTGAGAAACGACCGCCGCATCGCCCACATTCTCAACACGGCTGATTATTGGGTGTACACCCTCCTAGATCCTCGCTATCGGAAGAACTTACAAAGCCTCTTAATACCGTTGAATCGGGAGCGTAAAATGCGGGAGTACCAAGACACACTGGTGCATTCCATCATGTTCTCCATTCCACCCGAGAGCAGTGCTGCTAGTGCTTTACAAAGCAGCTCAGTGCGTCGAGGCAGTGGAGGAAGCTCTGCACAAAGAGGGAGCAGAAGCAGCGCCTCAGCACAAGGCAAGACCAGTATGGCCCAAATGTGGCAATGTTTTGTGTCCCCGCCACAAATGTCTACACCATCACAGACGGCTCCAGTCAGCAGGAGGCAAAGTTTCTGTCAGAGGGTGACAGACTACATGGCTTGCCCTCTCAGTGTTCTCCCACACGGCTCTTCCCCCTTCAAGTTTTGGGTCTCTAAGCTGGATACATGGCCAGAGCTTAGCCAGTATGCATTCGAGGTGCTGGCTTGCCCTGCTGCTAGTGTATTATCGGAATGCGTCTTTAGTGCCGCTGGTGGTGTACTGACAGACCGTCGCATGCGACTATCCTCCCATAACATTGACCGGCTTACTTTTCTGAAAATGAACAAGGCCTGGATCTCCCAGGAATTTGCCAGTCCTCTTCCAGATTAAATAATTGGTTGGCAACAGTATCCAGGTCTCCTGTTGTGTTCATGTTTCTACCACCTGAACTGTAATCCCTGGGCTCCAACTCCGCCAGTTGCTGCTCATAAGTGCCGTCTGCACAGTCAACACATGCTCCAGTGTTATTGGGGTTCAGTAACGTCAGCTGATCCCCTGCTGTGTGTCCGGCAATTTCTCCTGCTCTGTCCACATTCACATTACTACAGATATTAAACTTGCTCCAATTAGGCCTCTGCCTCCACTCTGTTTCTATTATTTACCCTGGGCTCCAACACCGCCAGTTGCTGCTCAGAAGTGCGGTCTGCACAGTCAACACATGCTCCAGTGTTATTGGGGTTCAGTAACGTCAGCTGATTCCCTGCTGTGTGTCCGGCAATTTCTCCTGCTCTGTCTACATTCACACTACTACAGATATTAAACTTGCTCAAATTAGGCCTCTGGCTACACTCTGTGTTATGATTGAGTCACCGAGGAGGAAAAAACAAAACACAAACTCAGCCCAGAAAATCAGAGAGGTTGGAAACTAGCGGATTGCAGACCCCTAATCCTATCACACAACTAGCAGTAGCCGTGGAGTGTTCCTACAGTGATCCTAGACACCTCGTCACAGCCGGAGATCTAAATAAGCCTAAAGAGAGAAAAGGGAAAAACTGACTGCCCCAGAGCAGACCCCAAAGCAATAGGCAGCCCCCAACATATAATGACGGTGAAGCAAGATGAAAACACTAACACAGATAGAAAGATAGGTTGAGCAAACGATGGTGCCCAAGCTAACTAAAAAGGACAGGACAGAAAAGCTGCTGTCTGCAATTCGAGAAAACCCTGCTAAAAATATTACCAACACAACTGATAAGCAAAAAGGACCCTGAAGTCACTAGACTTCAAACCCTATATCAGCACTCAGAATATTCTGAAAGCAGAGCAAAAGAGAACACTGATCAAGGAAAAAGAATCCAGCACATCCCCAGCCGGAGATGGCTGAACTCAGAAAACAAGGTAAACAAAACCCAAACTAATAAGTTCAATAGCAGAGCAAAAAACTTATCTTTGGGAAGCAGGAATCAGACTGGTCTCCAAGAATCCAGCAGAGAAATCACCAGCCACTCAGAAGGGCGTCGGCTGCCTTATATCCAGTCTGAAGTTCCCGTTACCCAGTTACAATCCACCTGATCAGGTGTTTGGTTTCTTTCATCCAAATCAGCCTCACTACCTTCCTTTACCAGAAGAGGGAGATTCTCGGACACAAAAGGTGAACGGATGAGCTCACAACAACTTTGTTTCTACTGTAATCCCTGGGCTCCAACACTGCCAGTTGCTGCTCAGAAATGTCTTTGGCATGGGTACTCCCTCCTGCCCAGTCTGGTTCCAGCACGCCAGCTGTTTCCGGGTAGTGTCAGCATCACTTTGCCTCCAATACGTTGTACTGTCATGTTGCGGTTGGGTTAGCTGACTCTTTGGTGCCTGCAGTTTAGGTGCTTCCTATGTGGGCTGCGGGATCTGGCAATGAAGGCTGGTTCCGTAGTGCCAATAGGACAAGCTCCCCCTGTAGGACTGTGGGTTTCGGTAACTCCAGCCAGCTCGCGGCCTTGCAACTTTTTTTTTCATGTGTACCTTCTGCTGCCTATCTGAGTTTCAGTACCATTAGCTAGTTCTTTGGAAGTCAATCTTGAATATATCCCCCTGGGTTCCAGTAACGTCAGCTCGTTCCAGGCAGAGCCTTTGGCTTTGGTGCCTCCTTCTCGGTATCCGAGTTCCACCAACGACTGCTCGTCCTTGGTAGTGCTTTCTGGCACAGGTACCTCCTGCTTAGTAACCGGGTTCCAGTACCATCAGCTGGTCCTTGGTAATTCCATTGGCTCTTGTACCTTCGGCTACCCATCCTGGTTCCAGTACCGTCAGCTGGTTCTTAGCATTTCCTCAGCCTTCTTGTACCTTCTGCTACATTTCCAAGTGCAAGCTTTTTGAAATGGTTTTTGGTAATCACTCTGGATCTCCCTGACGACGACCCTGAAGACCACCCCGAAGAAGACCAAGAAGATGACCCTGAAGTGGATGATGAAGGAGAAAGTGTGGGAGAAGTAAAAAAGAAGGTGAAGAGCATGGAAGTAGTGAAACATAAATATCTGACAAAATATAAAAAAGCTTAACATAGTCAATATCTTTGTAACTCCGAACGTCTTTAAAAAAAAATAATTCCTGCTTTTCCATTTGATTGGGCTAAACCTCTATGCCTTTAATGTATCCTCCACCTCCCCAATACATTCTACATTATTCTTAGTTGCTTTCCTTCATGTAGAATTAACCTACAAAGAAAGTAAGGGTTTATTTTCATTCCGATATTTGTGTCCCATTGACTTGCATTGGTTTCCGGTATCGGAATCGGAGATATCCGATATTTTTGGGGTATCGGTCTGATCCAATACAATATTTCCCGATATTGGAAGTTATCGCTCAACACTAATCGTAATGATAGATTTGACTTAAATTATAAACGCTTTTTTCTGACCAGTTAATGAAGACAGTGAAGCCGGACCAGCATTTGTTATTGCTGACTGTTTAGTGACTGGGTATATAGGAATACTAATGACATAATTGTGCTTATCCTTTAGCTCAGTCACTTTTCTTATTAACTTACAATATTGGTTTTTGTTGTAATCTAGTTGGCAGCTGTAGCATTTAGTGATGTTGGAAATGTCAGCATCACTCAGAGCTGTCTATATCACAATTATATGCTCAAAGAACCAGCATATGAGCAATGTTAATACTATACAATGAGTGATTGCAAGATGTATCGCGGAATAGAAGATTGAGATGAGAAAATCCCAAATTTACATCCAGCGATAATCAAATTTGGGTATGGATATGATACATTCCCTTCTGACCACCAAGAATCTACAACTTTCCAAAGCAACTTCTCTAGCATTCATTTTACCCAAGTAAATAAACATTTCAAGAAAAGTGGAGACTATACAAAATCATTTGTGTTCTAAGCAATGGAGAGCCGTAATTACACATAATCTAGATTTATTTATTTACTTATTTTTTCCTTTGTGATACTCTAGCCTAATAAAAACTGTTTTAACTTTAAATTTTTTAGTTGACCAAAATATAGGTTTTCCATATAAGTGCACAATGACTAACCTTGCAACCTTGCTGATACGCTGCATCAGGATATTGGAAATATTTTGAATGCTTTATGCATTACTGCTAGCCCCTGGTGGTCATAGAAGTCATGAATTATGATGAAACGCATAGGGCTTGACCTATATACTGGGATCTTATTGACTCATATGCCAGTGAAGATTCTAATGAGGATCTATGGTTTCCTTTTGAATCAGTGATCTCTGCTGGGCGCCTACTTGCCTTATTAGAAATGCAGAGAGGAGTTTTTTTTTCTGTAATATGAACCAGTGATTTACGAGAACCCGTAAAACACCATATATTGTTGCTATCATCTTTTTGCCCCCAACTTTGTTAGTAGAATTTGCTCATGTGTCTCCCTTTGGAATCTAAGGAAAGGGTACACTACTCTTATCATAGCTCCATCTAAAATAAAGCGTGCTGCTGTCAAAAATCCCCTACCATTTAACCCTTTCACCCCCCAATCTTTTCCGGTTTTGCGTTTTCCTTTTTTGCTCCCCTCCTTTCCAGAGCCAGAGGGATTGTTTTTTACAGGACAAGTTGTACTTTTGAACGATACAATTGGTTTTACCATGTTGTGTACTAGAAAACGGGAAAAAAATTCCAAATGCAATCCCACACTTGTATTTTGTTTGGCTTTTTTACTAGATTCACTAAATGCTAAAACTGATCTGCCATTTTGATTCTCCAGGTCATTACAAGTTCATGGACACCAAACATGCCTATGTTCTTTTTTACCTAAGTGGTGGAAAAAAATTACAAACTTTGTTAAAAAAAAATTGCGCCATTTTCCAATACCCATAGCGTCTCCATTTTTCGTGATATCGGGTTGGATGAGGGCTCATTTTTTGCGAACCGAGCTGATGTTTTTAGTGATACCATTTTGGTGCAGATATGATTTGATCACCCGTTATTGCATTTTAATGCAATGTCGTGGCAACCAAAAAAAACGTAATTCTAGCGTTTTAACTTTTTTTCTCGCTGCGCCATTTAGCGTTTGGTGATAGATCAGGCGATTTTGAATGTGGCAATACCAAATATGTGTATTTTTTATTTTATTTTTATTGTTTTATTTTGAATGGGGTGAAAGGGGTGTGATTTGAACTTTTCTATATTTTTATTTTTTATATCTTTAAAAACATTTTCTTTTCACTTTTGGCATCCTTAAATAGTCTCCATGGGAGACTAGAAGCTGTCACAACACGATCAGCTCTGCTACTTAGAGGCAATGGTCTGATCGCCTCTATGTAGTAGAATTGCTCACTTGCTCTGAGCGCTGACCAGTGGGTGGCGCTCACAGCTATCCGACACTGACAACCATAGAGGTCTTCAGGAGACCTCCGATTGTCATGTCGACATACCCTTGACCCGCGATCACGTGACTAGTCACCGTTGTGTGTATTTCTGGCGTGATTGCCCGAAGCGGTTGTTAAATGCCACTGTCAGAGTTTGACAGCAGCATTTATCTGGTTAATAGCCACGGGTGGATCGCGATTCCACCTGCGCCTATTGCGGGCACTTGTCAGTTGTTCAAAACAGCTGTCATGTCCCAGGAAAGATGTGGGTTCACCGCCGGAGCCCACATCAAAGGGGTTAATATCTAAATGAGGTTAAGCTTATGTGTATAATAGTATCTAGACTAAATGCTGATTAGGGCTAATATTTCAAATCATTCTATTGACAGAATTCGCTGAATCAAGTCTACTCTGGGGGGCTAACCTGAATGTCTGCACATAAGCAAAGAGAAAAAACTTCTTTCACTATTGTCAAATTAAATTCAACCTTTAATTTACCTATTTAGGGACCTGATATTATATTCTCTATTGTACTTCTGCAGATTAACTAATATCCAGACTGAAACCATAGACCCTGCAAGGGGCACCAATGATATATAGTGGTTAATCTGGCATTTTTTGAGTGTTTTAAACTTCACAATTGCACAGTGAATTTTTTAATCTATTCTATTATTTCTAAACACTGTTTTTCGGTGATTCTTTTGTATCCACCATTCATACTGCACCCACACACACAAATGATACACCATTTGAAAGGTAAACTTGCCCCCGTAAGCAAGAAAATAGCCAAACAAACCACACATCCATGATTTGATCACAAAATACAGTTTAAACATTAATTTTCATAAAACTGCAGTAAGGAAAAATTTCCTGCTGGTGGCACCACAGTGCCCCAAAGCACACTACCAACACATTTGTAAACATGCACTGCTTTTTTGGGGATTACTTCGCCCCACACACACACATTATGCACCATTTGAAAGGTAAACTTGCTCCCTTCAGCAAGAAAAGAGCAAAACAAACCACACATTCACGATTTTATCACTAAATACAGTTTAAACATTCATTTTCATAAACCTGTAGAAAGACACAATGACCTGCAGGTGGCACCTCAACCGGAAAACATTTTTTGGCTTCTACAGTTAGGTCCATATATATTTGGACAGAGACAACATTTTTCTAATTTTGGTTCTAGACATTACCACAATGAATTTTAAACAAAACAATTCAGATGCAGTTGAAGTTCAGACTTTTAGCTTTCATTTGAGAGTATCCACATTAAAATTGGATGAAGGGTTTAGGAGTTTCAGCACCTTAGCATGTGCCACACTGTTTTTAAGGGGACCAAAAGTAATTGGACAGATTAAATAATTGTAAATAAAATGTTCATTTCTAGTACTTGGTTTAAAACCCTTTGTTTGCAATGACTGCCTAAAGTCTTGAACTCATGGACATCACCAGACGCTGTGTTTCCTCCTTGTTGATGCTCTGTCAGGACTTCACTGCGGTGGTTTTCAGTTGCTGTTTGTTTGTGGGCCTTTCTGTCTGAAATTTAGTCTTTAACAAGTGAAATGCATGCTCAATTGGGTTGAGATCAGGTGACTGACTTGGCCATTCAAAAATATTCCACTTCTTTGCTTTAATAAACTCCTGGGTTGCTTTGGCATTATGTTTTGGGTCATTGTCCATCTGTAGTATGAAACGATGACCAATCAGTTTGACTGCATTTGGCTGGATCTGAGCACACAGTATGGCTCTGAATACCTCAGAATTCATTCGGCTGCTTCTGTCCTGTGTCACATCATCAATAAACACTAGTGACCCAGTGCCACTGGCAGCCATGCATGCCCAAGCCATCACACTGCCTCCGCCGTGTTTTACAGATGATGTGATATGTTTTGGATCATGAGCTGTACCACGCCTTTGCCATACTTTTCTCTTTCCATCATTCTGGTAGAGGTTGATCTTGGTTTCGTCTGTCCAAAGAATGTTCTTCTAGAACTGTGCTGACTTTTTTAGATGTTTTTTAGCAAAGTCCAGTCTAGCCTTTTGAATCTTGATGCTCATGAGTGGCTTGCACTGTGCAGTGAACCCTCTGTATTTACTTTCATGCAGTCTCCTCTTTATGGTGCCATGGTTTGAACAGGGTTCTTGCCCTGCACTCACAGGGTTAAGTGTTCGTGGCCTCTTTCTGGATCTGGGAGGGGTATTTATACTCACTCTTTACCAGGGTTCTCTGTCAGCTATACTGTTGTTCTGGTGTGTCTGACCCCTGGTGTGTGTGTATTCTGCGTTGCTTGTTTGCTTCTCATGTATGACCCGGTCTGTTCCCTCACTCTGTACTCCGTCTCTCATTTTGGTACTATTGTTTTTTCTGGTTCTGACCTCCTGGCTTGGCTATCGTTACTCCGCTACAGTTTATCCCTATTGTACCATCTATTGCCCGTTCTGGTTTTCTGATCTATTGCTACGTCCTGACTCTTCGCTCTGTCTAATCCTTTGGTACTGTATTGCTATCTTGCGCTTTGACCATGGCTTCATCTGGTTTCTGTCTCTGTCTATGCCCCTTGGTAACATTGTCCTGTAGTTACCTTTCTAGGGGTTTCCCTGCAGCTACTAGCTCTGTGGAGCTTAGGTCACGCCCCCAGCAGTCATGTGCTTCAGGTCCTGATACTCTGAAGCCGCATCGTCACCGCTGCTGCCCTGCTCCACAGGTATCTTTGAGCATTGTTTTTGTACTCAGGACACCCGCACTGGCTCAGTGAGCAAGTGCAGTGCGGGGTTCCTGACATTATAGCTGACCATTTCAGTTTTTTTTTTCCTCTGAAGGAAAAAAAAATGTGTGTTATCCTCATGGATCCCATACAAGCTTTGGCTGATCAGGTCAAGCACCTGACCCAAATGTTACACAAACTTAATGTGAAACAGCACATGATGGCCCATACCCAGCAACAGTGGGTGGATACTGTGCAGGGGGCTGTCGCTGCAGAGGCTCCTAGTGCTGGGGATAGAGATGTGTCATTGGCATCCCCTGAATCTCCGGTCAAATTGCCAGACCTTTTCTCAGGGGATAAAAGGGAGTTCAGGTCGTTCAGAGACGGATGCAAGCTTTTTTTTTCTCTGAGGCCCCGCTCCTCCGGGGATGAGTTCCAGAAGGTGGGGGTCGTCATTTCCCTACTTCAGGGGGCTCTACAGGCATGGGCTTTCTCTTTCTCTTCCTCTGCTCCTGAACGTATGTCTGTGAATTTGTTCTTTGAGGATCTGGGGCACATTTATGATGAGCCTAATAGAGTGCGTCTGGCAGAGGATATGGTGATGAGTGTGACACAAGGGAGGCACTCTGCTGAATGGTTCTGCTCTGAGTTCAGACGCTGGGCAGCGGAGGTCTCCAGGGATGATGCTGCCCGCCGGGGTTTTTTCTGTAGAGGCCTGTCCGAACATTTGAAAGATGGCCAAGCCCTTCATCCTCCACCGGATTCTTTGGAGGACGCTATGATCCAGGCTGTCCGCATGGACCGTAGGCTGCAGGCAAGAGGGGTCATGCTGCAGGAGACCCCTTTATTCTCCAATCTGAGAGACTCTGCAGCTAGTCCTGAGCCCATGGAGGTTGGTGCCACGTCATTGAAGGAAAAAGAGAGGAGACACAGTAGAAACAACCAATTGTGCTTTTACTGTGGATCCGCTGGACATTGGAGAATAAACTGTCCTTCTTGCCCTTCTTCAGTGAAGCCGTAAGAAAAACAACTGAGTCTGGGTAACAATCGAGGAGGTTGCCCAGACTCCCAGGTACCCTTTTCCTAACTTACTAAAATTCTGCTTCCGGTGGAACTGGAACTTACAGGCGGTCCGGTTGTGACTACCGCCTTTGTTGACTGTGGCTCTATTAATCTGATCGATGCCAAAGTTGTGACTTTTCATAAGATAGGGACAGTCAGGTTAAAAGATCCTGTTAAAATCGTGGCAATTGATTCTTCTCCTATCACCTAAGAGGGAATTTGTTTCATGACTGATACCTTTTCTCTGAAAGTGGGTTCTACTCATGTGGAAAAATTAAGTTGTTTTGTTCTAAATAATCTGTCGGCTCGACTGGTACTGGGTATGCCTTGGCTTCAACGCCACAATCCTACTATTGACTGGGTCACGGGGGAGATCATTCAGTGGGGTTGTATGGCTAACGGTCTATGTTGTAACTTGACAACTCTTGTCACCCCAGTAAAATCTGTGTCCGTGTCGTCTGTCGATCTGGAAGGTATTCTGAAGTACCTGAAAGATTTTGAAGACGTATTTTCTGAAAGTGAGGCTGAGGCGCTACCACCACATGGACCCTTTGATTGTGCCATTAATCTAGTCCCTGGAGCCAAGTTACCCAAGGCTCGCCTGTTCAATTTGTCCGGGCCCGAACATCTAGCCATGAAGGAGTACATTACCGAGAGTCTCCGCAAAGGGCATATTAGGCCTTCTGTTTCACCTGTGGTGGCGGGCTTCTTTTTTGTTAAGAAAAAAGATGGTGGTTTGCGGCCGTGCTTCGACTTTCGGGAATTAAACAAAATTACTGTGAAAAATACATACCCTCTCCCCCTAATTCCTGATCTATGTAACCAACTCACCGGGGCCAAGTGGTTCTCTAAACTAGATTTACGTGGGGCATATAACCTTATGAGTCCGCGAAGGGGACGAATGGAAACCAGCATTCCTGACGACTGAAGGGCTGTTCGAAAACGTGGTTATGCCCTTTGGTCTCACCAACTCTTCTGCTGTTTTTCAGAATTTTATTAATGCAATTTTCTCTGATTTAATTGGTCATTTTGTGGTTATCTATTTGGATGACATTCTGGTGTACTCAGTGGACAGTCAATCTCACTTGCACCATTTGCGGATGGTTCTCATGAGACTGAGGGAGAATCATTTGTATGCCAAGTTGGAAAAATGCTCATTTTTCATGCAAGAAGTATCCTTTCTGGGGTTGATTGTGTCAGGGGAGGGGTTCCGCATGGATCCTAAGAAGGTCCAGGCTGTTACAGATTGGGTGCAGCCTCATGACTTGAAAAGGTTGCAGCGATTTTTGGGCTTTGCCAACTTTTATAGGTCTATACAGCAATAAGTGAGGTTAAAATATAACTTAAAAGCTCCGAAACAATAATGTCACCAAATAGTGATTATAAAAGGATACCAGTTTAATGGGTAATCCCTGGAGGAAATTTGGAACCACCAAAACGCATCAGTCAGGATATAAAATGTTGCTAATATATCATGTCAGGCAGCAGTTTGTATAAAGGATACAGCATTTAACAATTAGCACACGATGCCATGGCCAATTGCATATATATATTTTGTCTGACTAAACCAAAGGGGTTTATAGCCACAAGATACAGAAAGGTGAGATATAAAAAAAGGAACAATCTCACCGGTTTATGCAGACGGCCAGGAGTCTCCAGGGATACTCTGCATACACACAGGGAGGTACCGATGGGAGGACAATACCCTGTCAATTCCCTCAATAACTAACCATCATCAACTTTTATAGGAAATTTATTAAGGGCTTCTCGCAGGTGGTAAAGCCTCTAATGGACCTTACTCTCTAGGGAGCTGATGTAAAAAATTGGTGTTTCCCTGCAGCTCCTAGCTCTGTGGAGCTTATGTCATGTCTAGAGTTGAGCGATACCAGCCGATACTTGAAAATATCGGATCGGAATGGATCGGCCGATCTTAATAAAAAGTATCGGTATCGCCGATTCCGATACCGGGAACCAATGCAAGTCAATGGGGCCAAAATATCGGAATTAAAAAAAACCCTTTCTTTCCTTGTAGGTTAATTCTACATGAAGAAAAACAACTAAGAATAATGTAGAATGTATTGTGGGAGGTGGAGGAGACATTAAAGCCATAGAGGTTTAGCCCAATCAAATGGAATAGCAGGAATTAAACTTTTTTTTTAAAGATGTTAGGAGTTACAAAGATATTGACTATGTTAGCCTCATTTATATTTTGCCAGACATGTATGTCTTCTTCTTCTTTCTTCTTTCTTCTTCTTTCTTATTCTTCTTCCTTTTTTTACCTTCTTCTTCTTCTTCTTATTCCTTTTTTACATTCTTCTTCTTCTTCTTCCTTTTTTTACATTCTTCTACTTCCTTTTTTTACATTCTTCTTCTTCTTCCTTTTTTTACATTCTTCTTCTTATTCCTTTTTTTACATTCTTCTTCTTCTTCCTTTTTTAAATTCTTCTACTTCCTTTTTTTACATTCTTCTTCTTCTTCTTCTTCTTCCTTTTCTTACATTCTTCATATTCTTCTTATTCAACAATTATTATTCTACATATTCAGCTTCTTCATCTTCTTCCTATTCTTCTTCATCATATTCTTGTTTGTGTCAGGCATTCCTGTAGTTGTTATCTAGAAAAGTTAGAAGTTTACACCTTCCGTTCTGCCTGTCACAAAAGATTTACAACAGGATTTGTCCGCGTTCAGTTTGGCCTGCAGCAGCAGGCCTTTTCCAGGGGCACCACGAGGAGGAACGGACTCACCCCCATACACTGCTTAGTCTTCTTCTGCTTATAAATAAGATAATATCATTTGCTCAGAGTATTAGTCTTATGCTTAATGTTCTTATGCTTTGTTTTTTTATGCTTCTTTGTCTTCTCTCTCTTGTTGTTCTGCATCTTGGTGGTTGTCTTCCTGTTCTTTGTCCTCTTGAACCAGCTGACGGTACTGGCACCCGGAGGGGCAGCAGAAGGAACAAGAGCCAATGGCACTACCGAGGACCAGCTGACGGTGCTGGAACCCGGTTACTAAGCAGGAGGTACCTGTGCTACAAAGCACTACCAAGGACCAGCAGACGTTGCCGGAACTCGGATACCGAGATGGAGGCACCTAGGCCAAAGGCTCTGACGAGAACCAGCTGACGGTGCTGGAACCCGGAGGGGTAGCATAAGCTGCAAGAGCAAATGGAAATAGCGAGGACCAGCTGACAGTGCTGGCACCCGGAGGGGCAGCAGAAGGAATAAGAGCCAATGGCACAACCGAGGACCAGCTGACGGTGCTGGAACCCGGTTACTAAGCAGGAGGTACCTGTGCTACAAAGCACTACCAAGGACCAGCAGACGTTGCCGGAACTCGGATACCGAGATGGAGGCACCTAGGCCAAAGGCTCTGACGAGAACCAGCTGACGGTGCTGGAACCCGGAGGGGTAGCATAAGCTGCAAGAGCAAATGGAAATAGCGAGGACCAGCTGACAGTGCTGGCACCCGGAGGGGCAGCAGAAGGAATAAGAGCCAATGGCACAACCGAGGACCAGCTGACGGTGCTGGAACCCGGTTACTAAGCAGGAGGTACCTGTGCTACAAAGCACTACCAAGGACCAGCAGACGTTGCCGGAACTCGGATACCGAGATGGAGGCACCTAGGCCAAAGGCTCTGACGAGAACCAGCTGACGGTGCTGGAACCCGGAGGGGTATCAGAAGTTACCCCTGGAAAGCAAAGTTGGCATGCCGCAAGCTGGCCGCAGTTACCGAATCACACAGTCCTACAGGGGGTGCTTGTCCTACTGGCACTATGGAACAAGCCTTTCTTACCAGAACCCGCAGTCCACATAGGAAGCACCTAAACTGCTGGCACCCTAGCCTCGGCTAACCCAACCGCAACACGACATGGCAACTTGGGGTGGCAAACTGACATTGACACTTCCCGGAAACAGCAGGCAGGGCTGGAACCAAGCTGGGCAGGAGGGAGTACCCGTGCCAAAGTCAGTTATGAGCAGCAACTGGCGATGTTGGAGCCCAGGACAAGCACTTAGCAGGCTGAGGCCTGATGTGCTGTCAATTGGGAGGCAGCAGGACAGATTGCCATCAAAACAGCAGGGGAACAGCTGACGTTACTGAACCCCACAAACACAGGAGCTAGTGTTTTACTCTGTGAAGACGGCACTTCCGAGCAACAACTGGCTGTGTTGAAGCCCAGGGACAAGCACGGAGCAGGCTGAGGCTGCATTGAAGAAATTTTAAGATCGGTTGTAGACTACTAATTTGAACCAAGCTCCACTTAGGCCTGTGGCTTCACTGATTTTCGTATTTCCCCTGTCCTCCAACCCCGCCAGTTACAGCTCCGAAATAATGGGAATGTGGACAGAGCAGGCGACATTGCCGGACACACATCAGGGGATTAACTGACCGGACTGAACACCTGTAACACAGGAACAAGTGTGGATTGTGCAGACGCCACTTCGGAGCTGTAACTGGCAGGGTTGGAGGACAGGGGAAATACGAGAGACAGTGGAGCCACAGGCCTAATTGGAGCACAGTTAAAAATCAGTAGTGGTACGACTGTGTAGGCAGCAGGAGACTTTGCCATCCACACAGCAGGGGATCAGCTGACATTACTGAACCCCACTGAGACACGGGAGCAAGTATCTCTTTCCGTGTGGACGGCACTTCCGAACTACAACTGGCTGTGTTGAAGCCCAGGAAATAGGAGGGTGTAGGCAGAGGCCTACTGTATTTTGAATGAGGTGACAGCAGGAGAGACTGCCATCCACACAGCAGGGGATCAGCTGACATTACTGAACCCCACTGAGACACGGGAGCAAGTATCTCTTTCCGTGTGGACGGCACTTCCGAACTACAACTGGCTGTGTTGAAGCCCAGGAAATAGGAGGGTGTAGGCAGAGGCCTACTGTATTTTGAATGAGGTGACAGCAGGAGAGACTGCCATCCACACAGCAGGGGATCAGCTGACATTACTGAACCCCACTGAGACACGGGAGCAAGTATCTCTTTCCGTGTGGACGGCACTTACGAACTACAACTGGCTGTGTTGAAGCCCAGGAAATAGGAGGGTGTAGGCAGAGGCCTACTGTATTTTGAATGAGGTTACAGCAGGAGAGACTGCCATCCACACAGCAGGGGATCAGCTGACGTTACTGAACCCCACTGAGACACGGGAGCAAGTATCTCTTTCCGTGTGGACGGCACTTCCGAACTACAACTGGCTGTGTTGAAGCCCAGGAAATAGGAGGGTGTAGGCAGAGGCCTACTGTATTTTGAATGAGGTGACAGCAGGAGAGACTGCCATCCACACAGCAGGGGATCAGCTGACATTACTGAACCCCACTGAGACACGGGAGCAAGTATCTCTTTCCGTGTGGACGGCACTTCCGAACTACAACTGGCTGTGTTGAAGCCCAGGAAATAGGAGAGTGTAGGCAGAGGCCTACTGTATTTCGAATGAGGTTACAGCAGGAGAGACTGCCATCCACACAGCAGGGGATCAGCTGACGTTACTGAACCCCACTGAGACACGGGAGGAAGTATCTCTTTCCGTGTGGACGGCACTTCCGAACTACAACTGGCTGTGTTGAAGCCCAGGAAATAGGAGGGTGTAGGCAGAGGCCTACTGTATTTTGAATGAGGTGACAGCAGGAGAGACTGCCATCCACACAGCAGGGGATCAGCTGACATTACTGAACCCCACTGAGACACGGGAGCAAGTATCTCTTTCCGTGTGGACGGCACTTCCGAACTACAACTGGCTGTGTTGAAGCCCAGGAAATAGGAGGGTGTAGGCAGAGGCCTACTGTATTTTGAATGAGGTGACAGCAGGAGAGACTGCCATCCACACAGCAGGGGATCAGCTGACATTACTGAACCCCACTGAGACACGGGAGCAAGTATCTCTTTCCGTGTGGACGGCACTTCCGAACTACAACTGGCTGTGTTGAAGCCCAGGAAATAGGAGGGTGTAGGCAGAGGCCTACTGTATTTTGAATGAGGTGACAGCAGGAGAGACTGCCATCCACACAGCAGGGGATCAGCTGACATTACTGAACCCCACTGAGACACGGGAGCAAGTATCTCTTTCCGTGTGGACGGCACTTCCGAACTACAACTGGCTGTGTTGAAGCCCAGGAAATAGGAGGGTGTAGGCAGAGGCCTACTGTATTTTGAATGAGGTTACAGCAGGAGAGACTGCCATCCACACAGCAGGGGATCAGCTGACGTTACTGAACCCCACTGAGACACGGGAGCAAGTATCTCTTTCCGTGTGGACGGCACTTCCGAACTACAACTGGCTGTGTTGAAGCCCAGGAAATAGGAGGGTGTAGGCAGAGGCCTACTGTATTTTGAATGAGGTGACAGCAGGAGAGACTGCCATCCACACAGCAGGGGATCAGCTGACATTACTGAACCCCACTGAGACACGGGAGCAAGTATCTCTTTCCGTGTGGACGGCACTTCCGAACTACAACTGGCTGTGTTGAAGCCCAGGAAATAGGAGGGTGTAGGCAGAGGCCTACTGTATTTTGAATGAGGTGACAGCAGGAGAGACTGCCATCCACACAGCAGGGGATCAGCTGACATTACTGAACCCCACTGAGACACGGGAGCAAGTATCTCTTTCCGTGTGGACGGCACTTCCGAACTACAACTGGCTGTGTTGAAGCCCAGGAAATAGGAGGGTGTAGGCAGAGGCCTACTGTATTTTGAATGAGTTTACAGCAGGAGAGACTGCCATCCACACAGCAGGGGATCAGCTGACGTTACTGAACCCCACTGAGACACGGGAGCAAGTATCTCTTTCCGTGTGGACGGCACTTCCGAACTACAACTGGCTGTGTTGAAGCCCAGGAAATAGGAGGGTGTAGGCAGAGGCCTACTGTATTTTGAATGAGGTGACAGCAGGAGAGACTGCCATCCACACAGCAGGGGATCAGCTGACGTTACTGAACCCCACTGAGACACGGGAGCAAGTATCTCTTTCCGTGTGGACGGCACTTCCGAACTACAACTGGCTGTGTTGAAGCCCAGGAAATAGGAGGGTATAGGCAGAGGCCTACTGTATTTTGAATGAGGTGACAGCAGAAGAGACTGCCATCCACACAGCAGGGGATCAGCTGACATTACTGAACCCCACTGAGACACGGGAGCAAGTATCTCTTTCCGTGTGGACGGCACTTCCGAACTACAACTGGCTGTGTTGAAGCCCAGGAAATAGGAGGGTGTAGGCAGAGGCCTACTGTCTTTGTAATGCGGAGACAGCAGGAGAGACTGCCATCTCCACAGCAGGGGATCAGCTGGCAATGATGAACCCCACTAACACTTGAACGAATGTGTTTGGCTCTGTGGAGACGACACTTCTGAACACCAACTGACGCTGTTGGAGCCCAGGATTAGGCGAGGAGCAGGCTGTGGCCTACTGGATTTTGGCAGGTGAAGGCAGCAGGAGACTTGCCATCTCCACAGCAGGGGAACAGCTGGCAGTGCTGAACCCCACTAACACTCTAACGAAGGTGTTTGGCTCTGTGGAGACGACACTTCTGAACACCAACTGACGCTGTTGGAGCCCAGGATTAGGCGAGGAGCAGGCTGGGGCCTACTGGATTTTGGCAGGTGAAGGCAGCAGGAGACTTGCCATCTCCACAGCAGGGGAACAGCTGGCAGTGCTGAACCCCACTAACACTCGAACGAATGTGTTTGGCTCTGTGGAGATGACACTTCTGAACACCAACTGACGCTGTTGGAGCCCAGGATTAGGCGAGGAGCAGGCTGTGGCCTACTGGATTTTGGCAGGTGAAGGCAGCAGGAGACTTGCCATCTCCACAGCAGGGGAACAGCTGGCAGTGCTGAACCCCACTAACACTCGAACGAATGTGTTTGGCTCTGTGGAGACGACACTTCTGAACACCAACTGACGCTGTTGGAGCCCAGGATTAGGCGAGGAGCAGGCTGGGGCCTACTGGATTTTGGCAGGTGAAGGCAGCAGGAGACTTGCCATCTCCACAGCAGGGGAACAGCTGGCAGTGCTGAACCCCACTAACACTCGAACGAATGTGTTTGGCTCTGTGGAGACGACACTTCTGAACACCAACTGACGCTGTTGGAGCCCAGGATTAGGCGAGGAGCAGGCTGGGGCCTACTGGATTTTGGCAGGTGAAGGCAGCAGGAGACTTGCCATCTCCACAGCAGGGGAACAGCTGGCAGTGCTGAACCCCACTAACACTCGAGCGAATGTGTTTGGCTCTGTGGAGACGACACTTCTGAACACCAACTGACGCTGTTGGAGCCCAGGATTAGGCGAGGAGCAGGCTGGGGCCTACTGGATTTTGGCAGGTGAAGGCAGCAGGAGACTTGCCATCTCCACAGCAGGGGAACAGCTGGCAGTGCTGAACCCCACTAACACTCTAACGAAGGTGTTTGGCTCTGTGGAGACGACACTTCTGAACACCAACTGACGCTGTTGGAGCCCAGGATTAGGCGAGGAGCAGGCTGGGGCCTACTGGATTTTGGCAGGTGAAGGCAGCAGGAGACTTGCCATCTCCACAGCAGGGGAACAGCTGGCAGTGCTGAACCCCACTAACACTCTAACGAAGGTGTTTGGCTCTGTGGAGACGACACTTCTGAACACCAACTGACGCTGTTGGAGCCCAGGATTAGGCGAGGAGCAGGCTGGGGCCTACTGGATTTTGGCAGGTGAAGGCAGCAGGAGACTTGCCATCTCCACAGCAGGGGAACAGCTGGCAGTGCTGAACCCCACTAACACTCGAGCGAATGTGTTTGGCTCTGTGGAGACGACACTTCTGAACACCAACTGACGCTGTTGGAGCCCAGGATTAGGCGAGGAGCAGGCTGGGGCCTACTGGATTTTGGCAGGTGAAGGCAGCAGGAGACTTGCCATCTCCACAGCAGGGGAACAGCTGGCAGTGCTGAACCCCACTAACACTCTAACGAAGGTGTTTGGCTCTGTGGAGACGACACTTCTGAACACCAACTGACGCTGTTGGAGCCCAGGATTAGGCGAGGAGCAGGCTGGGGCCTACTGGATTTTGGCAGGTGAAGGCAGCAGGAGACTTGCCATCTCCACAGCAGGGGAACAGCTGGCAGTGCTGAACCCCACTAACACTCTAACGAAGGTGTTTGGCTCTGTGGAGACGACACTTCTGAACACCAACTGACGCTGTTGGAGCCCAGGATTAGGCGAGGAGCAGGCTGGGGCCTACTGGATTTTGGCAGGTGAAGGCAGCAGGAGACTTGCCATCTCCACAGCAGGGGAACAGCTGGCAGTGTTGAACCCCACTAACACTCTAACGAAGGTGTTTGGCTCTGTGGAGACGACACTTCTGAACACCAACTGACGCTGTTGGAGCCCAGGATTAGGCGAGGAGCAGGCTGGGGCCTACTGGATTTTGGCAGGTGAAGGCAGCAGGAGACTTGCCATCTCCACAGCAGGGGAACAGCTGGCAGTGCTGAACCCCACTAACACTCGAACGAATGTGTTTGGCTCTGTGGAGACGACACTTCTGAACACCAACTGACGCTGTTGGAGCCCAGGATTAGGCGAGGAGCAGGCTGGGGCCTACTGGATTTTGGCAGGTGAAGGCAGCAGGAGACTTGCCATCTCCACAGCAGGGGAACAGCTGGCAGTGCTGAACCCCACTAACACTCTAACGAATGTGTTTGGCTCTGTGGAGACGACACTTCTGAACACCAACTGACGCTGTTGGAGCCCAGGATTACGCATGCCGCATGCAGAGGCCAATGGGCAGCGGTTTTTATGGAGGTTGTGGACTACTACTGATTCTAACCATGCTCCACTTAGGCCTCTGGCTCCACTGTCTCTACTATTTACCCTGGCCTCCAACCCCGCCAGCTACATCTCTGAAGTGGCGTCAGCACAATCTACACTTGTTCCTGTGTTACTGGTGCTCAGTCCCGTCAGTTGATCCCCTGATGTTTGTCCGGCAAGTTCGCCAGCTCTGTCCTCATTCCCACTACTGGTTATGGGAATGTGGACAGAGCAGGAGACCTTGCCGGACACACATCAGGGGATAAACTGATGGGACTGAGCCACAGGAACACAGGAACAAGTGTAGATTGTGCTGACGCCACTTCAGAGATGTAGATGGCGGGGTTGGAGGTCAGGGGAAATAGTAGAGACAGTGGAGCCAGAGACCTAAGTTGGGCACGGTTAAAAATCAGTAGTGGTTTGAATGTTGATGGAGCTGGTGACTTTGCCGTCCACACAGCAGGGGATCAGCTGGCATTACTGAACCCCACTAACACAGGAGCTAGTGTGTTTCTCTGTGCAGACGACACATCTGAGCGACAACTGGCTGTGTTGAAGCAAAGGGATTATAGTTCAGGTGGTAGAAAAATGAACACACCAGCAGACCTGGATACAGTTGCCAACCACTAATTTAGTCTATAAGAGGAATGGCAAAGTCTTTGGAGATCCAGGCCTTGTTCATTTTCAGAAAAGTCAGCCGGTCAACATTATCGGAAGATAGTCGCGTGCGACGGTCTGTTAGTACACCACCTGCGGCACTAAAGACACGTTCCGATAATACACTGGCAGCAGGGCAAGCCAGCACCTCCAATGCATACTGGCTAAGCTCTGGCCATGTATCCAGCTTAGAGACCCAAAACTTGAAGGGGGAAGAGCCATCTGGGAGTACAGCGACAGGGCAAGACATGTAGTCTGACACCATCTGACGGAAGCGTTGCCTCCTGCTGACTCGAAGCGTCGCTGATGGTGTAGACAATTGTGGTGGACACACAAAACTTTGCCACATTTGGGCCATAGTGGTCTTGCCTTGTGCTGCGGCGCTGCCTCTGCTCCCTCTTTGTGCAGAGTTTCCTCCACTGCCTCGACGCACAGAGCTGCTTTGTAAAGCACTAGCAACAATGCTGTCGGGTGGAATGGAAAACATTATGGACTGCACCAGTGACTCTTCGTACTCCCGCATTTTACGCTCCCGGTTCAACGTTGGTATGAGCCTTTGTACGCTGTCCCGGTAGCGAGGATCTAGGAGGGTGTACACCCAATAATCAGCCGAGACGAGAATGTGGGCGATGCGGCGGTCGTTTCTCAGGCACTGCAGCATGAAATCAACCATGTGCTGCAGACTCCCAACTGCCAAAGAACCGCTGTCCCCTGTTTGAGGCGTGACCTCGGCCTGCTCTGCATCACCCCACCCTCGCTGTACATACTGAGTAGAGGTTTGTGTACCTCCCTCCTCTGGAGAGATGTCTTCCTCCTCCATCGACTCCTCCTCATCCTCCTCACAAAGTGTCCCCTGCCTAGGCCTTTGTGAGGAAACACGTAGCGCAGACTGTCCAGAAGCAGATGGCATTTGGGACTCCTCATCCTCCACCTCTTCTGAAACCTCATCCCTTAGTGCTTGCAGTGTTTGTTGAAGCAGGCAGATAAGGGGGACAGTCATGCTGACTAGTGCATCATCTGCACTCGCCATCCGCGTGGATTCATCGAAGGCACGCAAAACGAGGCAGATGTCCTTCATAGAGGCCCACTCAATGGTGCTGAAGTGTGAACGGCGCACAGTGCGACTTGTTTGCGCCTGATGCAGCTGGTACTCCATGACTGCTGCCTGCTGCTCACACAACCGCTCCAACATATGTAACGTTGAATTCCACCCGGTGGGTAGGTCACATATGATGCGATGTTCCGGAAGGCCAAATCGTCGCTGCAGAGCAGCGAGGCGCGATCTTGCCGTGCTGGAACGTCGCAAGTGAGCGCACTCTATGCGGACCTTGTGCAACAGTGCAGCAAGATCCGGATAGTCCCTCAGAAAGCTCTGCATGACCAAGTTAAGAACATGTGCCAGACATGGGATGTGTGTGAGGTTGCCTAGGCCAAGAGCTGCCACCAGATTTCGGCCATTGTCACACACTACCAAGCCCGGCTGGAGATTCGCTGGCCCAAACCACACATCGCTCTCCAGCTTGATAGCATTCCAGAGCTCCTGCGCTGTGTGGCTTCGATTCCCCAAAGAAATTAATTTGAGTACAGCCTGTTGACGTTTGGCCACGGCTGTGCTCATATCGGTCGTAACAGGCTCCTGCTCTGCTGTTTCTGAGGAACTTGAGTAGGAGGAGGAGTCTATGTGTACAGACTGGAGTCCTGCAATCCGTGGCGTTGGAAGAACACGTACAGCGCCACTCTCCAGATCCGTACCCGGCTCCACAACATTGACCCAGTGGGCAGTGAGGGAAAGGTATCGTCCCTGTCCATGGTTACTGGTCCACGCATCGGTGGTCAGGTGGACCTTGCTACTAACGGCGTTTAGTAGCGCATGTTTTATTTTGCCCTCAACATGTTTCTGCAGGGCAGGGACGGCTCGCCTGCTGAAATAAAAGCAGCTGGGCACGTTGTATTGGGGGACTGCCAATGCCATTAAGTCCCGGAAGGTGTCAGTGTCCACCAGCCTGAATGACAGCATTTCAACTGCCAGAAGTTTGGCAATGCCAGCATTCAGAGACTGTGCTCGGGGATGGTTTGCCGAGTAAGGGCGCCTTTTATCCCATGCCTGTGCTACCGATGGCTGTGATGGATGGGAACGTGCTGCTATGGGTGTAATCTGACAGGGTCTCCGGACAACAGTGGCAGAGGTTCTTCCTTGGCGATCCTGTGAGGAAGCCGAACCAGCAGTGTGTGAGCTGGAGGAAGAGGGCCCAACACGAACTGAAGAGGTGGTAGGTGGTGCTGTACGTTGGCCTACGTCTTCAGGGTGTCTCTGCAACTCCAACTCGTGCTTGGTGCGCACATGTTTCCACATATTTGTGGTATTGAGGTTGCTGACATTTCTCCCTCTTTTGACTCTCTGATGACACAGCTTGCATTTGACAAAGCAAATGTCATCTGCAACTGTGTCAAAAAAGGACCACGCACTGCAACTCTTGTGAGCGCCCGGTTTGCCTTTGGAAGGAGGAATGCTCCTAACGGATGCCGAAGTGGAGGGTACAGGCAACCAAGTCTTCCCCCTCCCTCTGCCTCCTGTTTTGGCCGGTAGGGGAATCTCTTCCTCCGAGCTGCTCCCACCACCTTCCTGTTGCTCACGCCATGATGGGTCAAGGACCTTCATCTTCCCTCCCCTCTTCAAACAGCTGCTTCTCCGGGGTTGTCTCGCCAGCACCGTACGCACCAGAAAGTGGCAACTGAGTCTCGTCATCATCTGATGCGTACTGAGGTGTGCTGACCATAGGCACTGGCCCACTTGCCTCTTCAGATTCAGAGGGACAAAGAAGTTGCGCATCACTGCATACTCCCTCTTCTTCACATTCAGGAATGCTGCTTGGCTGGCCCCCTCTTTCCAAGCCAACAGATTCCGAGAACAGAAGTAGAGACTGTGATGGCTCCTGTCCATGTCTCTCTGACTGCCTGGGCACTTTGGCAGGTGGTGAAGAGACAGATGGTTGCTCTTCGGTGCTCTGACCCTGAGAGGATGCGGAAGTAATTGAAGTCGATGCGTTAGCTGCCATCCATCCGACAACGGCTTCAATTTGTTCTTCCCGCAGCAGTGGGGTACGTTGAGGTCCTACAAAGCTGCGCATAAAGGACTGTTGCCTGCTAAAACTGGGGGATGCTGATCCACTGGTGCCCGCAGCAGGCCCAGAATCCCCACGTCCTCTACCTGTAGAATCCCCACGTCCTCTCCCTGCAGAATCCCCACGTCCTCTCCCTGCTGAAACTCCACGCCCACGCCCACGCCCACGCGCCTTACTCCCTGCCTTCTTCATCTTGCAAGACTGCTTAAGATAGGCAAAAAAGTACAAAGGGGGGCCTTAGTGTGCTTATTCCTGAACAGCTGGTTACA
The DNA here is from genome assembly GCF_039654945.1 of Dendrobates tinctorius. NCBI lineage: Eukaryota > Metazoa > Chordata > Amphibia > Anura > Dendrobatidae > Dendrobates > Dendrobates tinctorius. The sequence continues at coordinate 8,232,112 of NW_027361908.1, forward strand.
GGTACAAGAAACACTAATTTTATGAAGTGTGTGTGTGTGTGGACTAGACTTTAATAGGAGCTGATGTGGCCTACACAAGTTCAAAATGTAGTGTTTGGTGAACTTTTTTTGTGGTTTCTTTGTTGGAAACAAACTCAAAGTATGTGAACAAAGAATTGAAACTGATAGTATCACCAACTTTTTGGAGCTATTACAATGCAGGCAGGTAACCTACAATGCAAAAGATGAGGCTCCAAAAAAATTGGGTAATACTAATCTGGCTGCGCCGGCAGGGCACAAGCCAGAAAAAAAGGCTCCTCTATCTACTCCTATATAGTGTTTGCAACCAACCAATGTTGATGGATACGGATGGATGCACACTAATAGGAGAAGAAAAAATGAGCTGCACTCAAAGACAAATATGTGTGAGGCAGTGACGCACGTTGAGCGTCCTACAACCAGACGTAGCTGCAGGACACTCTACTCAGCGTGAGCTGCACTCACACACAGTCAGAGGCCTCTCAGACAGCCGTCAACAGTGCAGCTAAGTGGGCACTGGCACTGACAGGCTGCAGAAAGGCTCCGCTGTGTACTCCTTTATAGTGTTTGCAACCACCGTAGATGGAGACGGATGGATGCACACTAATAGAAGAAAAAATGAGCTGCACTCAAATAAAAATATGTGTGAGGCACTGACGCACGCTGAGCGTCCTACAGCCAGACGTAGCTGCAGGACACACTACTCAGCGTGAGCTGCACTCACACACAGTCAGAGACCTCTCAGACAGCCGTGAACAGTGCAGCAAAGTGGACACTAGCACTGAAAGGCTGCAGAAAGGCTCCGCTGTCTACTACTAGTGTTTGCAACCAACGTATATGGATACGGATGGAAGCACACTAGATTGAAATTATGTAAAAAATGCAGCTCAAAAAATAAAAGATGTATGAGGCAGCAGTGATCACACTGGGTGGCCTACAGCCTGACGTGGCTGCAGGACCCACTCCACAGCGTGAGCTGCACTCACACAGCCCTTGCAGACAGCTGTGAACACTGCTGCTAGGGCAAAGAAGGCTACAGTGGTGGTTTATGTAGCCTGGGTAAAGCACTAGATGTTTGGTGGAATCGCTATTTCTAACTGTCCCTCACAGTCTTCTACAGCAGCCTGTCCCTAACTGAATTCACAGCAGAGTGACCAGAAATGGCGGCTGCGGTGGCTTTTATAGTGCATCATGACATCATTTCGGCAGCCAATCACAGCCATGCCAATAGTTAACATGCCTACATGCCTAACAGGATGTGCCCACACTTCAGAGGATTCCCATTGGCTTAATCAAAGCAAGCAGGCTCATAGCATGATGGGAACTTCCTATTCCGATTCCGATTCCGGAATCCGATATGACAAAAGTATCGGAACTAAGTATCGGAATTCCGATACCGCTAATATCGGCCGATACCCGATACTTGCGGTATCGGAATGCTCAACACTAGTCATGTCCCCAGCAGTCATGTACTTCAGGTCCTGATACTTTGAAGCACGCATCATCACCGCTGCTGCCCTGCTCCACAGGTATCTTTGAGCACTGTTTTTGTACTCAGGACACGTGCACTGGCTCAGTGATCAAGTGCAGTGTGGGGGTCCTGACATTTGGTAGATTTGGATATTGATACGCCTACCTCCTGGAGAGTGTTGTTCACTTGGTTGGCTGTTGTGAAGGGGTTTCTCTTCACCATGGAGATTATTCTGCGATCTTCCACCACTGTTGTCTTCTGTGGGCGCCCAGCTCTTTTTGCATTGATGAGTTCACCAGTGCTTTCTTTCTCAGGATGTACCAAACTGTAGATTTTGCCACTCCTAATGTTGCAGCAATTTCTCGGATGAGTTTTTCTGTTTTTGCAGCTTAAGGATGACTTGTTTCACCTGCATAGAGAGCTTCTTTGACCGCATGTTTCCTTCACAGCAAAACCTTCCAAATGCAAGCACCACACCTCAAATCAACTCCAGGCCTTTTATCTGCTTAATTGAGAATGACATAACGAAGGGATTGCTCATACCTGTCCATGAAATAGCCTTGGAGTCAATTGTCCAATTACTTTTGGTCCCTTTAAAAACAGGGTGGCACATGTTAAGGAGCTGAAACTCCTAAACCCTTCATCCAATTTTAATGTGGATACCCCTAAATAAAATCTGAAAGTCTGAACTTCAACTGCATCTGAATTGTTTTGTTTAAAATTCATTGTGGTAATGTCTACAACCAAAATTAGAAAAATGTTGTCTTTGTCCATATATATATGGACCTAACTGTACAATTTATTGTATTGCCAATCTACATATATAAATACCTGTCTGTGTTCATCTGCTCATGAAATACATTTACATTTGACCATCTTGCTTTTTCTGAATACTCTATGTATATTATGTATCTATGAGGAGTAAATATGAATATTCAGTTTTATTTTCTGGAAAACTGGCTGACTGCTTGGAACCTTTAGTTTTATACTAAAGAACAAAATTAGAGTGAAAAAGTAAAAAAATATATTAATGTTGTTACTCTATCTTTTCCAGCCATGAGGCAGACAGATCTTTTATATTTTATGCTCTTTCTGACAATAGTTGCAACCATAATAAATTTTCTGTCTTTTGCCCCACTTTGCTACATGGCAAAAGAGGGGTCCTACTTTGCTTCTGTCCTAGGGTTCTATTCTCTTTAAAACTGCCCTCGTAAACATGCAATGTAGGCCTGCTTCACACTTCAGTTGTTTGTCAGTTGAAATCCGCCAAAGTGTAAAAAAGTGGATCCGTTTCCGTTTGACAACAAATGGATGAACCTGAAAAAAATGTTTCAGCTCACCCCTTAGCGTCCTCCAGATAGCAGGAACCACACCGTTGCACGGAGCCACCCTGGCCTGGCGGATACAAGTCCAAACACACAGTAATCTCCAGGGATCTCAGGCAGGAAGGTAGTTATAAAAAATATTCCTTTATTTCTTTTTGTTACAAGAACATGTTACAGGTAGTGGATACCCCAGTGGATGGTAAAAAATCCAACGCGTTTCAACTCAAAAGAGTCTTAATCATGGATTACAAATTCTAACAAAATGTGACATTTTAAAATTGTACCTACCTGTAACATGTTCTTTTAATGAAAAAAAATAAAGGAATATTTTTTATAACGACTTTCCTGCCTGAGATCGCTGGAGATTACTGTGCGTTTGAAATGGATGAACCGGATCCATTTTTTTGACGGATCCGCTTCAGCCACCAATGTCTGAAATTTAAAGTGAGAGAGAGAGAATTTTTGCTGCCAGAACGGGTTTTGGGGTTAAATTTCATGAAAGGAAAATCTTCCGGGCATGCTCAGTATAAAAAAGCGGAATCCATTGGCGGATTCCGTCAATTAGCGGTTTGCAATGGATCCGTCGCCCATAGGCGTCCATTATAACACATGGTGGACAGCGACAGATCCGTTGCTATCCGCTGTTTTAACGCAGACAAAAAACGTTTCATTGTCCGTCCGCTCCAGACAGCGCATGCCAAAATTATGAAGGATCCGTCAAAAAACGGATGCAGCAGATGACCATCCATCAAAATCCATCGCTAATGCAAGTCTATGGGGAAAAAGGCGGATCCACAAAAAAATTGGCGAATCTGTTTTTTTCTAAAAACGGCGGATTTTGACTGACGTCAAACAACTGAACTGTGAAACAGGCCTTAACAGTAAGAAAAAATATGACACCCAAGCACAAAGCATCATTGTTCCGTTTTCCATAACCAGATCAGCCGCTTAAGGTTTTAGCATTTATGCTCTGAATATTAATGTACATGAGATAACTTAACTACCCATCTAGTCCTTTCACCTTGCAAAGGCTGTAAACTGTACTAATGATGTGTCTGGTTTATGTTTTTACACTTCATGTAACTGCTCACTGTTGAAACACATTAGGGTTCTTTATACTATACAAAAAATAATATTAGTGTCACTTCACACTGCACTGAAGTGCAAACGCATTTTAGACGTTTCTTTGCTTTACACTATCCACTGATGTTCACACCCTTACACATTATACTAACACATTATAAGCTACATGACACTTGATAAAAAGTTTGTGATCTAAGTTAGTCTTTTATTCAGTATCTCAGTATGCAGATGTTATAATTTGTGAAACACATAATAATTAGATGAGTGGATTGCTTTTACACTGACACAATTATCCATTAGCATCACAGATATTGAAATACTAACAATTTGCAACATCAAGCAGTTTAAAGGCTACACAGGTTTGACTGCTTTATAAAGTTTCTTATTGATATCTGAATAGAGAGAAAGTAGTCAATCTTTACTACATTTTGTTATCACTAGTTACTTTGTGGTGAATAAATGTATGTGAATATCAAAATTGATAAGCTTGTGCTTGCTCAGAAAAATTACATGGGGGACAGGAGAGATAGCAAGAACCCTACTGACCATAAGAGATTACACAGTACAAGAGAGAGAGACGACCCCGCTGACCATATTTTTTATTTTATTTTCCTCCTTTATATATTTTTTTATTTTTTTTATTTTTATTTAGTTTTTTATTTTCTCATTCTGTGATAACTATGAGTCTTAAGGACTTAATTCCTTTCTATGGGCGATAACATCACTTTCATCCATCTTTTCCTTCTCTTCATTCTCCATGTTTCTTGTTTGCATTCTCTCTAGATTAATATAAAATTCATATGCAACCACTCATTTATTATCATGTACTCTAAATGTCCATTACTGGTGATTGGTGCAGCTGGTAGCTGACCGCATGCGCAGTTCAGTGCCCTGGTTTGTTTCATTTCCTGCGTCTCTGTCTTCGAGTCGCCGGGTCATGGTCATGTGACATGGAATCATAGGTCACATGATGCTGGGGCCGAGAGACTCCTGGGCTTACTGATGCGCATGCTCTATCCCCGCTCCCACTCGGCCAATCAAATACCAGCTCCACTGCTTATAAACCTCCAGTTCTAGTTTGGGTGACACCCCCTGACGAAGGAGCACTTCCGAAATGTGCGTTGGGGTGCATGTCGCACCATTGTCTTTTAGCCCTGATAATAAAGTAATATATGGTATTTCCCTATTATGTAGTCCTTTTTTAACCAGGAGAGTCCTTTTTTAAACAGGACAATGCAATCATACATAGCACTCTTCATTTTATATGAAAGTCCTTGATATATTTCCTCTTCCATAGCAAATATTTAGAATATATGCTGCTTAGCCTGATATTGATTGGGAGCCCTATTGTATACAGCATATTACTCTGTACTTATTATATTTAGCACTTTATTTTGCACTGTGGGCCCTTTTTTATTTATTGCTATAAATATACTGAGTATTTGATGCTTTATATAACATTAATTAAGAGTTCTATCACACACAGCACTTTACTTTGCACTGATTACAGTTTAGCAGTGCAATATTTGCTCTGATTAAATCACTTATTCAAATACATTAAAATGTGGTATTTTGTAGTAGGTTATTTGTGAGTTTTGCATTTTGTACTTTATATGTGTGCTCTACCTATATCACATTTGTATACATTATATGCACTTTTTTGTATATTAGTTATATTGTATTATTTTTGTTTTATATCTCTGTTTGGGAATCCTTTTGATTTTTGATAAATACTATGGCTGTGGCTTATTTATTATCTGGGTATATAGGAAATATACTGTATATACTGGCGTACAAGCCTACCCATGTATAAGCCGAACCCCTTAATTTTGCTATACTTAAAACTGGGAAAACTTATTGACTCGCGTATAAGCCTAGGGTGGCCCAGCAGCTACTGGTAAATTTCAAAAATAAAAATAGATACAAATAAAAGTAAAATTAATTGAGACATCAGTAGGTTAAATGTTTTTGTATAACCATATTGAATCAGGAGCCCCATATAATGCTCCATACACTTCATGATGGCCCCATAAGATGCTCCATACAAAATACGCACCATATAATGCTGCACAAATGTATATAATGGCCCCATCAGATGCTCCATAAAATAATATGCCCCATATGCTGCTCCATAAGGATTGTGGCCCATAAAATGCTCCATAGAATAATATGCCCCATATAATGCTCCATACAGTTCATGGTGGCCCCATAAGATACTCTATACAAAATACACCCCATATAATGCTGCACAAAGGTTAATAATGGCCCCATAAAATGCTCCATAGAATAATATGCCCCATATGCTGCTCCATAATGGTAATGGCCTCATAAGATGTTCCATAGATTATGCCCCATATGCTGTCCCATAAGATGCTCCATTAAATATGCCCCCATAAGATGCTCCATAGAATACCCCCCATATGCTGCCCCCATAAGATGCTGCATTGAATATGCCCCCATATACTGCCCCCATAAGATGCTCCATTGAATATACCCTCATATTCTGCCCCATAAGATGCTCCACTGAATATGCCCCCATCTGCTGCCCCCATAAGATGCTCCATTGAATATGCCCCCATAACATGCTCCATTGAATATACCCCCATATGCTGCCCCCATAAGATGCTCCACTGAATATGCCCCCATATGCTGCCCTCATAAGAAGCTCCATTGAATATACCCCATATGCTGCCCCCATAAGATGCTCCACTGAATATGCCCCCATAAGATGCTCCATTATATATGCCCCCCTATGCTGCCCCCATAAGATGCTCCATTGAATATGGCACCATAAGATGCCCCATTGAATATACCCCCATATGTTGCCCCCATAAGATGCTCCATTGAATATGCCTCCATATGTTGCCCCCATAAGATGTTCCATTGATTGTACCCCCATATGCTGCCCCCATAAGATGCTCCATTGATTGTACCCCCATATGCTGCCCCCATAAGATGCTCCATTGAATATGCCCCCATAAGGCTGGTTTCACACTTGCGTTTTTTTGCGCTGGATTTTAGCGCTAAGAAACGCATGCGTTTTTTTCCCTATATTTTGCATGGGATGCGCTTATGTGCACATACACATGCGTTTGTATGCGGTTTTCCGCGCATGTGTTTTTTTGTGGTGTGCGCTCGGACGCACAAAATGCATCCTGTTACATTTTTTGGGCGTCCGACTTGCCTCAAAAAACCGCATGCACGCGCAATGCGTTTTTTTACAACAAGACACCCATTATAAGTCTATGGGTGCGCATATGTGCGCATTGCCATGCTCATGTATGCGTTTTTTTGCGCATGCGTTTTTTTGTTGACCATTAGTTAGACAATGGAATTTAGGGGTTTGGGTTATAGTTAGGGTTAGTTAAGGGGGTTTAGGGTTAGGGTTAGGGTTTGGGTTAGCGTTAGTATGGTTTGGTTAAGGGTTAGGGTTTAGGGTCAGTTAGGGTTTAGGGTTAGGGTTAGGGTTTGGGTAGGGTTTGGTTAAGGGTTAGGGTTAAGGTTAGGGTTAGTATGATTTGGTTAAGGGTTAGGGTTAGGGTCAGGGTTAGGGTTAGGGTTAGGGTCAGGGTTAGGGTATGGTTTGGTTTAGGGTTAGGGTCAGGGTTAGGGTTAGGGTTAGTAAAGTCATGGTTTGGGTTAGTGTGAGGGGCCAACTAATGTTGGAAAAAAACGCAAACGCGGTAAAAATGCACTAAAAACGCATACAAACGCTGCGTTTTTTCATGCATGCTCATAAAAATGCTTGAAAAAACGCAGCATTTCTATGCGTTTGTATGCGTTTTTTTGCGGGAAAAACGCGCTGCAATAAAAGCAAGTGTGAAAGTAGCCTAAGATGATCCATTGAACATGCCCCCATATGCTGCCCCCTTAAGATGCTCCATTGAATATGCCCCCATATGCTGCCCCCATAAGATGCTCCATTGAATATGCCCCAATATTCTGCCCCCATGAGATGCTCCATTAAATATACCCCCATATGCTGCCCCATAAGATGCTCCAATGAATATGCCCCCATAAGGTGCTCCATTATATATGCCCCATATGCTGCCCCCATAAGATACTCCATTGAATATGGCACCATAAGATGCTCCATTGAATATACCCCATATGCTGCCCCTATAAGATGCTCCATTGAATATGCCCCCATAAGATGCTCCACTGAATGTGCCCCCATATGCTGCCCCCATAAGATGCTCCATTGAATATACCCCCATATTCTGCCCCCATAAGATGCTCCATTGAATATGCCCTCATAAGATGCTCCACTGAATATGCCACCATTTGCTGCCCCCATAAGAGGCTCCATTGATTATGCCCCCATATGCTGCCCCATAAGATGTCCCATAGATTATGCCCCCATATATTGTTGCTGCCGCTACTGCAGGTATTAAAAAAAGACGTACTCATCTCTTGTCCCTGGGGGCCAGGTGCCGGTGTGCTGAATAGGCGGAGAACCCGGCACGCTATGGGGGACAGGTGTCACCGCTGGCTCAAGACCTAGCACCTGAGATATTCACCTGTCCCGGTTCCAATGCTGCTCGCCGCTGTCTGCCCACTGGGACTCTCTGTCAGTGATGTCAGGCAGCAGAGGGCACGCACTGACTATGTCATCATGCCCTCTGCTGCCTTATCGTCACTGACAGAGAGACCTGGTGGGCAGACAGGGGCGAGCAGTGTTGGAACCAGGACAGGTGAATATAGCATATACTTACCTCCCCTGGCGCATCTCTGTAGCCCAGTTCTCCCGCGGTCTCCCTTCCTTCCTTCAGTGGTCACATGGTACCGCTCATTAAAGTCATAAATATGTGCATATTCAAGACTTTAATGATCGGTACCATGTGACAAGCAGGGGAGCTGCGGAGACACGCCAGGGGGTCAGTATGATCTAACACCTTCGCTCCCCTTCCCACACCTATCCCCTGTCTATATGACTCGTGTATAAACCGAGAGGGGGACTTTCAGCCCAAAAAATGGGCTGAAAATCTCAGCTTATACGTGAGTATATATACAGTACTTATTTATTGGTCAATTTTAATATGCTTGGATATTGGTATAGTTTTATTATTATTTTCTATGGTGCGGTTACTTGTGTATGCAGTGTAAATTTACACCCATCTATCAATAAAGGTATTTATTTTTGTCCTATTTTACTTCACTTACCCCTTTTTTTGATCACTGATCCAGTACCTCTTCTCTTTATCTGATATTACCGAATGGTTTGCCATTCAATTCTTTAGTAGATATACATCATTTTCTAAACATAAATACATTTGATTTTTTAGGTATATATTTACTATTGCACTGTTTATACAGTTTCTTGTTGATATCTGAATAGAGAGAAAGTAGTCAATCTTTACTACATTTTCTTAGTAGTTACTTTGTGGTGTATAAATGTATGTGAATATCAATATTGATAAGCTTGTAATTGCTCATAAAAATTACATGTGGGACAGGAGAGATAGCAAGAACCCTACTGACCATAAGGGATTACACCGTATGGACGAGAGAGAGGACTCATTGACCATAAAAGCTTACACTCTGCAATGGAAAGAGAGAACAATACTGATCATAAGAGCTTTCATGTTATTAAAGAGAGAGGGCCATGCTGACCATTAGAGCATACATTCCAAAGGAGAGAGCGCCCCATTGACCATAAGAGCTTACACTCTTATGAGCAAGACAGAGAAGACCCTGATGATTATTAGAGCTTACACGCTATGGGAGAGAGAGAGGACCCTGCTGACCTTTAATTTTATAGAAGAGAAAACCCCATTGATCATGAGATCTTACACTCTTTAGGTGAGACAGAGACTAGTGACTTTGGAGATGGAAAATGACTCTGCTATACAAACTATGCTCCACTGGGAACCACTGGTTTGTGATGGCTCACTGTACAAGGTATTATAATCCATAAGATGTCATAGCTGCAGGGCATTGTGGGGAAGCCTTCACGGCAACACAAAATAATGTTAGCCAAAGCTTTGATGCTTCATCAGTGTGGGAAATGTTGCCTGGCATGTTTTTATTTGTGAACCGCAAATTGAATCTCAAAACGTTTGAATTTGCATAAAAACATAAATTTCAGGAAATTTGACTTCAACTTGATCCTCTGCAGATTGATCTGCTCATCTAAAGTTGATATAAAAGTCAATCAGTGCCTTGCTCCAGCATTTCAGAGACAGTTTAAATAGATTTGTTTAGGGATCATACCTAAAGACAAAACTACATCTCACAGTGCCAAGTGGTTTTCAAGTCTCTACCATACTGAGAGATGCATTGTGAAATGGACTATTTTTCACAAGCTAGCGACAACTTTGGTCTCATTATCAATACTAAAAAGACACAAGATACAGTATGTACCAACCTGCTCCAGGAAAACCATACCAGCAGTCGCGCATTTCAGTAAAGGAGCGCCACATGAAAGCAGTTGACAACTCCACCTACCTGGGCTGCGTAGTGACCATAGATGCTGAAATCAACAACAGAATTGCCAAAGCCATCATCGCATTCATGAGACTGCGTAAGAATGTTTGGGAATGAAGGGGACTCAGCCTTACCACTAAACTGAACGTTTACAGTGCTGTGGTCCTTACCCACACTTCTCTAAGCCAGCAAGACCTGGACTTTCTACAGCCATCATGCCATACAGCTCAAACACTTTCAACTGAGCTGTCTCTGCAGACTTCTCCACATCAGGTGGTAAGATAGTGTCCCCAACATGGCAATACTGTAACAATTTGGGCTCTGCAGCATTTATACTCTCCTGGTGAAAGCCCAAGGGGACTGGACAAGTGGTCAGGAAGCCAGACAGATGCTTGCCTAAAAAACTTCTCCATGGGGCAGAAGAAATGTTATAAAGACTGCCTTAAAGCATCTCTCAAAAACCTCGCAGTCTATGTCAATGAATGGGAGAAGCTTGCCATAGACCATTCAGCTTGGCAATTCAGGATCACCTAAGGAGCATGTGCAGCTGAAAATAGGAGAATCTTTAAGGCAAAAAGAAAAGGAGCTGTGAACAAAGTACAAGCGATATCTACTGTCCTGACCTCATCTAGTTACTTATGTCACATATGTGGGCGAGCATTCAAGGCCAGGATTGGTTTCGTCAGTGACCCGCAGCCACCTATCCTCTCCTAAACCCTGAAGTCATGGTTTCAACTACAAACAGCTTAGTTGACTTGATGACATGGAGTAGATGCCTGGCTAAGCATGGTCGATTGGCATTGGTAATGGCAGAATAGCAGAACAGTCTTCAGATAGTCAGACAGGCAATAATATGTTATGGCCAATTTAGTCATTAGTTGTGAATTCACTTTCTGGCCTACCTCTGGTTACTAGTGAAGGTAGTGGAGCTGGTTATATTGATAGAGGGGACGTGAGTTCTCTTCCCGGGCTCCCTCTGGTGGTTACTGGAGGTAATGGAGCTGATCTAATTAACAGAGGCCTGCCACCTGATAATGAGGAGGATGACTGGAGATCTGGAGTTTCTGACTGGATTTAAGACAGCCGACTCCCTCTATCCCTGCTGGTGATTTTTTCCTGCCTCCTGAGGTCTTAGTTTCCAGCTCAGTCCCTGCATGCTCAAGCTAAGTGTTCTTTTGCTATTGTTCACTTTTGATTTGGTTTTGTCTATTTCAGATATGTGTGGTCAGCCAGCCCCGGCTGTTTTTGTCCCTTAATAGATTGACCTCTTTTTGATCTGCTTTCAGAATATACCAGAGTGCTGATATAGTGGGCAAAGTCTAGTGACTTCAGTATTTTTTCTATCAGACGTGTTGGGCATTTTTTGCAGGGTTTTTTGTGTGATTGCAGACAGTCTTTCCTTTCCTGTCCTGTCTAGTTAGTGTGGGCCCCATCATTTGCTCAGTCTATTTTCCTACCTGCGATTATGTTTCATATATTGTCTCACCGACAATATATGTTTGGGGGCTATCTATTCCTTTGGGGTCTGCTCTGGGGCAGTTTAGATTTTCCCTTTCTTGCTTTAGGCTTATTTAGTTCTCTGGCTGTGTCGAGGCATCTAGGAACATCGTAGGTACGCTCCACACCTACTGCTAGTTGTGTGGATAGGATCATGGGTCTGCAATCCGCTTAGTTACCAACCTCTCTGGTTTTCTGTGGCTTAGCTTGGTCTTGCTTTCCTCCTCGGTGACCCAATCATAACGGTCATTGCTATTAGCCGTTGGTGCAAGACAGTCTACAATGATTCATGTTTGAATTATTTTGACAAATGTTAGGTTTTCTATGCTTGTGGCAGATAATCTGGTCTAGTTTGGTGCTACAAATCCATCAACCACACTGAATATCATCTCTGACATGACATTTGAGGCTGAACATGACAGTACTCCCATCTCAAACTGGGACAGTTCCTGCTTCTGGTCCAATCTCCTGATCCAGAAGTCAATGGGATTGGGACTTTATTGCCCGATAAAGATTACCGTCTAAATATGACTGAATCTAGCTATTCGGCCAGCACATTGGTGTTGAAGTGCACCAGAATGCACTGGCATTGCAATGTTGCAATGGCAGAAAAAACATCATGTCCATCATGTCCTCAGCATCTTGTTGTAGCTCTAAAGCTGGCAATGGTGAGTACTGTGAATGGAACTGCGAATTTCTGGAAATTTAATTCGAACTCGATCCTCCTCAAATCGATCTGCTTAACTCTAGCAGTGACTAGAAGCGGAGGCAAAGTCTAAGTCCAAATTCCTTCATATGGAAGGCCTCTAATCAAGGAGTCACTGTATAACGATGATTTTATTTTGGAAAATGAAAAAAAATCAATACAATTAATGACACAACCAAGCATTTAGAACCAAGTTCATGGCTTAGTATTAGCTGCTTATAGGGGTTCCATGAACAGGATCAAACGGTCAGCTGGTTATTGGGGGACTGAAGAAAATAACAAAAGAGTTGCCCAAACTGGGCAAACGATTTACAGTTTATATTTGTAATAATACTTCACATACACCTTTGTAGGCTGCTTTCACATTAGCCATTAGCCTTTGTGTGCGCAGCGTTTGCTCCGCATAGATCTGCGTGTGTCATGCATACATATCTTTAACATAGTGTACGCAGGGGCATGCGTTTGCATGTGTACGCATGCTTTTGCGTACACATGCAGCAGTCTCTGGCGAACTCAACATGTTGCATATTTTGAGGCGTCAAAATCTGTCATGTATGTGCAGGCATGCGCATGCCGATGAGTGCATCAAAACAGTGCATTACTGTCTATGGGAATGCATTGGAACTCAAGGACATGCGTATGCATGTGTTCGATACACAATGCATGCTTCAGAATGAGTAGCTCCAGGAAGTGATTCACCACCAGCTAATTGCCAGCTGTATAAAAGGAAGTGTTGACAATGCAAAGCCATTACTCTCCTGACTCTGGAGCACAATACACTGGATATAAGTATAGAAGCTTTCAAAATGTCTGTCTGTCTGTCTTTGCATTCTGTACTCTGTACTAATTTTTCTTTCTGTTCCTTGTAGACTGTTTGCTGATCCAGTCCTGAGCTGCCTTCCTGGTGCTGCCATCCTGGTGCTGCCTTCTTGGTGCTGCCATCCTGGTGCTGCTGTCTTATTGCTGCTGCACAATCCAAAACATTCACCAGTGATGGAGCAACCAGGCAGGCTTCACAGGCTGGGGAACAGGCAGCCGGTCCAGCAGGTTTTCCCCTTTCCAAGCCCTCTGCCTCTATTTTACTTGGGTCTGCTCGCCAGCAGCAGAGGTACTGGGAGAGGTCACTCATGCCCGAGTTTATTCACTTAAGCTCAACTATCCAGGATGGGATGATGGTGGTTTTCGAAAGAATGTACAGTGGGTTCACTCAAGTGAACACACTCTTCCAGGATTTCCACAGACGCCTTGACCGCCTGGAAGCCAACCTTAATAGACCGGTGCAACATTTTTTTCTTCAATAGAGCGATGCGTGACGGAAAACTTACCTCCTGATATCCAGCTGAATGTGATGCAGGCTTGCCAGGCTGCTTACAGCCAGGCACTGCAGCAGTCCCGATATCAGCAGCAGGCACAAAGTTCTTTCCATACAGGTCAACAAGCTCCAACACAGCATCAGTGGCAGAATCCACCAGCACCTTTCCCAACATCGCAAGGACTTGGATACCAGTCTGCTCACCAAGTGACCTATCCAGCACCCCAACCACCGCTGGACATTAGAACTATTCCAACAGTACCCAGCTACACCACACAGCCGAGTGCAGCAGCCCAGCCTTCCACTTCCACCACGCAGTCAAGTGCAGCAGCCCAGCCTTCCACTTCTACCACGCAGTCGAGTGCAGCAGCCCAGCCTTCGACTTCCAACACGCAGCTGAGCCCAGCCTTCCACTTCCACATTGCAGCCGCGTTCAGCACCCCAGGAACAGGGAAAAAACTCAGCGGAACCAGCAAAATGAAGGCCAGGAAAAGAAAAGTAGCGGCAAAACATTTCACACAACCTCCACCCTCACCTCTGAATGTGTCTCCGTTTCCAAAGATCTCCCCACCTTTCCTTGGTTCTATCCCATCCAACTTGTCAATCCCTTCCAATTTGTTTTCCACTCCTAATGTCTCCTCTTCCCCCAATGTTACATCTCCTGCCAATACATCTGACCCTATCCTCCAATTAAGTGCCTCTTCACCTGTATCAACTTCCCTAGCAACTCCTAGAGAATTATCCCAGCTTGACACACCCATGGTGCACAATGTCACACCTTCTACCCACCGCCAAACCTAAACCCACTTTTTATTTATTTTTTTGCTAATAAAAAAAATTTTGTTTTCACAATCACTGTGTTTATCTCTTTATTTGAAAGCGCACACGTGTGTATTGTATAACAGGTGTTACAGTGGAGGTTTTATTATTATTACAGTTCACAAATAGTATAGGTACAAGTAGAAAACAATACAGGTACAAGTGGCAAACAATACAGACACATTTACAAGAGACTTAAATCACTTTGTCTTGCTATGACAAACGTCCAATATCCGAAACAAAGTAGGCAGCAAACTTACCCACATTTGGGCAACTTCCACTGTACTCCTCAGAGGATGATCTTGGTAATCACACAATGTGGTAGCAACAGGTTCTAATTGTTGTTGCTCTTTCACGAGGATGTAGTTGTGTAGAACAACACATGCTTTCACAACCTCATAAATTGTTTCAATTTTTAAATTGACTGCTGTTCCCAAAATGCGCCATTTAGATACCAGCAATCCAAAAGCACACTCCACTGTTCTTCGTGCCCTTGTCAATCGGTAGTTGTAAATCCTTTCTGTGTGATTCAAGTCCCTACTTGAGTATGATTTTAGGAGGTTGGCACACATTTGGAATGCCTTATCCCCAACCACAACAAATGGCATTGGCAGTCATTCAGTGTTGGGAAGAGGTCGTGGCTATGGCATATTAAAATTATTATCATACAAACGTTGGCCCATGTCAGAGTTTTTGAAAGTCTGTGAGTCATTTCCTCGTCCAAATGAGCCAATATCCACGACAACAAATCGACACTCAGCATCTGCAATCACCATGAGAACTAAGGAAAAGTATTTTTTATAATTGAAATACTCAGACCCACTTCCGGCAGGTTTAATAATGCGAAGGTGTTTGCCGTTCACAGCTCCCAAACAGTTAGGAAAATTACAAATGTTCAGGAATTTTTCAGCATTTTCTAGCCAGAGCTCAATTGTGGGTTGGGGGAGGAATTCTGCATGCAGAACAACACATAAAGCATGGCAGGTGTCTGCAACAATGCCAGAAAGTGTGGACACTCCAATCCGGAACTGGAAATTAAGAGATGTTAAGGTCTCTCCGGTAGCCATGAATCTGCTGAACAGAAAATGTAAAAAAAAATCAATACATGGCTTTTAGAACAATCATATTAATAACAGGTATTTATTTTTCAAAATTACATTCATTGGGTGTCTGGTGTCATATCGAATGCATGCGCATAATCTATACAAACGCATACAAAAATGCATACAAATGCATGCAAACTTAGTTCACAATGTAGTTTTGTTCAATGTTTTTCTTGTGTTTCTGATACTTCTGTTTACATTGTAACATTTTCTATTAATATATGCTAATTAAAAGCTATTTGTCATTGAAATGTCAATACTTGACTCAGTATTAACATTGTAGGGAAAAAAATATTGCAAATTTCATTTATTTGTCATATATTATGTACTGGGATTTAGTACCGATTCTTGTTAATTTGTGAATAAATGAATCTAAATATAGATATGTCTACAGAAAGCCTGTGCATTATATTTTATGTTAAGTTTTCAAGATTTATGCATTGATGTATTTATATTATTTTCTCATAGAATAGATTGGAATTGTTTTTCCATTTACATTATTCTTAACTACTTTCATCATGGCCAATTTTCTGTTTTAATTTTCTGTTGATAAAACCTTATAAAATTTATATTTGTGGGACAAGTTGTAGATTTGAATGACAGCATTCATTTTGCCATATAGTATACTGAAAAATATAAAAAAAATCCAAGTAAGGCCAGTTTCACATTAGCGCTTTTTAAGCGCACGCACGGCCGGGGGTAGCTCCGCCCCCGAGCCGGCTCTCTGCCCGGCGTGCCCGCCCCTTGCTTGTAGCGCCGCCTATTAGCGGACAGCGGCGCCTGCGATCGGCGCACCCTATCTTTAGCATAGGGTGCGCAGATCGTGCGCAGGCCGTGCGCTAGTTGCGCTTTGACCTGCGCCGCGCACTTTTGACAGTGCGCCGTGCGCGCCAAAATCCGAAAAGTTTGATTTTGGCGTGCACGGCGCACCGTCAAAAGTGCGCAGCGCAGGTCAAAGCGCAACTAGCGCACGGCCTGCGCACGATCTGCGCACCCTATGCTAAAGATAGGGTGCGCCGATCGCAGGCGCCGCTGTCCGCTAATAGGCGGCGCTACAAGCAAGGGGCGGGCACGCCGGGCAGAGAGCCGGCTCGGGGGCGGAGCTACCCCCGGCCGTGCGTGCGCTTAAAAAGCGCTAATGTGAAACCGGCCTAAGGTGAAATTGTGAAAAAAACACCAAAACGAAATTGTGCCATTGCTTTGTTTTGCAATAAAAAAGACCTAGCATTTATGATTCTTCAAGTCAGTTAACCTATGTTGATACCAATCTTGCCCACTTACATTTGTTCTCGAAATTTAAAAATAAAATATTGGTTTGTGTTGCCATTTTCCAATATCTGTCACTTTCCATTTTTTCATTTATGGGGCTGCATGTTCATCTATTTTTTTTAAGTGAGCGATGTTTATATTGTCATTTCAGGGTACATACAACAGTTTGATAGCTTTCTATGGTAACTTGGTAGATTGTGCTTTTGCAGATGTGGAGATGCCAACTATGTTTGTTTTTAAATGTAGTGGAATACAGGGAAAAAATTCCAAGTGCATTGAAATTGGAAAAAAGTGCAATTCCATAATGGTTTTTGGAGTTTTTTTGTTTATCATGTTCACTACATGATGAAACTGACCTGGCAATATGATTCTCCAGGTCAGTATGAGTACGCAGATACCCTACATGTATAGCTAATTTTTATGTAAATTGTGGATATAATTTCCAATATATGAATTAAAAAATGTTTTTGCATTTGTCACCATTTTCCAAGACCCTTGGCATTTCCATTATTTATGATCTGAGGCTGGGTGATGGTTTATAATTTGCACCCCGAGCTAATGTTTTTATTGATACAATTTTGGAGTGCCATATTTTTCCAACTATAATGCGCACATTTTTCCTCCAAAAATGTGGAGGAAAATAGGGGGTGTGTCTTATAGTCTGGACTGGATGTACCAGCTCTGGCTATGGTGGGGAGATGGGGGAGCAGTTTCTGCAGAGCAGCGGGTCACAGAGGCAAGAGTTGGCTGCTGTGGCGAACTCCAGTGCCCGCTGCTAAAGAGAAATGAATATTCACTATATTCCGTGCCCATGGGCCTGGAGGGCAATGAATATCCATTTCTCTTTAATGGCATCTTGGTATGATTGGCCCCCATCCCGGTCCTGGAATGATTGAGCCCATTCTTTCCTTATCTTTGTATGATTGTCCACCACCTCCATCCTGGAATGCATTGCCCCATCAGAAAACATTGAAAAAAAAAAACCATTACACTTACCTTCCCGGCGCTCCCTCGCAGCATCCTGCTCCGATGCCAGCAGCTGATTAATGCTTGTAAGCAGCGCATGGCAGGGACATCATGCGCTGCTTGCAAGCCAAGGAGCAGATGCCTGAATACTCATTGTTCTGCATGCCGGGACTGTGTGTATGCAAAGCAGTGAGTATTCATTGCTCTCTAGCAAGTACAGTGTCAGCCGGAGCCTTCCTACTGTTGCCGGCAGTCACGTGTGCTGATACTTTAAGAGAAATTAATATTTATCCCATTCCATGAATATTCATTTCTTTTAAATATCGACACATGTGACCACCAGGAGCTGCAGGAAGTCTCGAGCTGACACTGTCTCTATAGAGCAATGAATACTCACAGTTCTCTGAGTACACAGTCCCGGAATGCAGAGCATTGAGTATCCCGGTAGCTGCCCTTCGGCTTCGCCGGGGCTCTCTGACCTTTCCCGGCACCTGCGCACTGCAGTACTTTGCTCTACCCTCAACAGGGCAGAGAATTATGCCTGCGCAGGAGCCACTACAGAAGCAAGAAAGAGGACATCATCACATCAAGATAGGAGGCGCCGGACCTGTACCTGCAACACCCATTGGACCTGGACCACACCGCACCACCCCCGGTGAGTATAATCTAACTTGTTTTTCTTATCTTTCAGGTTACATCAAGGGCTTATCTACAGTATTCTAGAATGCTGTAGATAAGCCCCTAATTGCGGTGGCCACAGCTTATATGTGAAAAATGAGGTGACAGGTTCCCTTTAAGTAGCTGCTGGCATCGGAGCAGGACACTGCAAGGGAGTGCCATGAAGTTGTTAGGGACGGCGGAACGCACTAAACATAAAATAACATAAAGTGCGTTCGCCGTCCGGGGTCCACCGTGCAGAAGGTGTTAACACTGCTGCTAGCTAATGGGGAATGTGCAATATGGCGGTATTACGCACGCGGGTTGAACGTCACCCACGTGCGCTGAGTGATCTCTGTTTACTCACAGAGATGCCTTAAGTGGAAAACACAAAAGACTGAGCCTGTTAGCGTCACAGGTCTCAGAGAAGTGCACTCACGGTATATGGTCACAGGAGCTGGGCCCTAGGCAGAGGGTCTGCGCCCATCTAGACCTACCGTGCGTGCGGCATCGCCACTGCGAACGTCAAGAGGAGCTGTAGACTGCAGCGTGGCGACAGACACTGCCGCTAGTCGACAATGCCCGAAATCTGGCGTACTGTCGGACGCTAGCACTGTGGAGGATGCAGTAGTGGCTTGTAGCTTGCCACTGGCTGGCGCTGACCCTATAGCTAAGTCCCTATACACACTCGTAATATCAGAGGGAGGGGATCTTAATGAGTCATTCTCAGGTTCATGCATCCATCACCATTCACACAGTAGCAACTAGAGACTATACTAGCGCATGGCTGAGCGGCCATGCAAACCTTTTATAGCCAGGACCCTCCAGAAGCTTCCAGATCCCTGAGATGGACCAATCAGATCTAGAGAAGGACCTGGACATGTGGCTCCCAATCTCCAATAGAAGATCGTCTTGTGAGCATGCTCAGTGGAGCAGCAAGAGGACTTGGCCCCTGGAGCGATTTGCTGCTGAGCAGCCTTCACTGCCATTGCTGACCCAAAGGTGGCAGCAATAGCCAGCCCCACAGAGCAGGTCTGGGCAGAGCGTCTGAGAAGTCGGGATTGCTGAGCGATCTCCTTGCGGTCGAAAGACAAAGGGAGATCGCAGAATGTGAGGCTCTGGATTCCTGTTGAACCACTGCAGGAACCCGACGCCTAACAGAAGGTAACTGTAATGGTTTATTTTTTTAATGTTCTCTGATGGGGACATTCATGATGGGGGTGGGGGCCAGTTATACCAGGATAAGGATGGGACCATGGATACCAGGACCAGGATGGGGACAATCATACCAGGGTAAGGATGGGACCATGCATCCCAGGACCGGGATGAGGCCAAATATACCAGGTTAAGGATGGGGCCCTGCATACCAGGATAGGGATGAGAGCGATCATTCCTGCCAGGATATGATTGAGGTGGACCATTCCTACCAGGATAGAAATGAGGAGGACCTTTGCTATCAGGATTGGGAAGAGGAGTACCATTCCTACCAGGATAGGGATAAGGGGGCATGCATACCAGTCTAGGGATGAGGAGGCATGCACTCCAGGATGGAGATGAGGGACATGCCTACCAGTATAGGGATGATGGAGCCATGCATACCAAGAGTAGGGATGAGGGGGGCCATGCATACCAGGATAGGGTTGAGGGGACCATATATACCAGGATGGGGGATATTAAGTAAAGAATTGACCACATTTTTTGCTTTAATGTTTTCATAATTTCCTAGGTGCGTCTTATGGTCTGGTGCATCTTATAGTCCTAAAAATACGATAGATAAAATGTTTTGATAGCCTCTTATTGCATTTTATTTCAATGTTTTGGCAACAAAATAACGTAAGTCTGGGGGTATCGATTTTTTTTTTGGCTACACAGTTTACATATCTAATCAATTTATTTGATATTTTGAAAGATTGGGCACTGCAAGAGCAAATGTGTGCATTTTTAAAAGGGGGTGATTTGAAGTTTTTTGTTAATTTTTTCATATTTTTTTATTTGTTTTTATTGAAAATACTATAATACAGCATTAGCACAAATGTACAACACAGGTCAAAGTAACATAAATGTGTAATTATGCAACCGTTGCAGTATAAACAAAGAGCTCCGGTCTTAACCCTCTTCCACCCAGGGCCCTCCCCCACCCTATTTGACTGGTTCAACTGTGACTCGCTAACTGTGTGGCTTCCCAAGCCTGCCAATCCCTGGTGAACTTCTGTAAGGCGTTATTTTTGTGGGCTAGCATTTTTCAAAAATAAACGTAGTATTAACCGCTTGAGCTATGGCCTCTTTCTAGGAATAACATCTTTTTTCCACTGTTTAGCTAATAGGAGTCTTGTCGTTAACACAATATGAGCCGTTACCACTCTAGAGCACGGGGGGATTGCATGTATGTTTAAGAGGAGGAGCGCCATCTCGGGAGTCGGCTGGACAGTCTGTCCCACTACAAGTGAAATAAGTCTAAAGGCGTGATCCCACAAAGAAGTTATAAGTGGACCATCCCAAAATATATGATCTAAGGACCCACCTTATTACAGTTGCCAACATACTGTAGGTGTGAGGTGTTGGGATACATGGAATGGAGCTTCACGGAAGTAAAATACCAGCAGAGTATCAGTTTCAAGTGTGATTCAAAGTGGGCCGCGCATCTAAACATCTGTCCTGCCAATTTAATTGCTTTTAACCAGTCCGTGTCAGGTATGGCTTTACCGAGGTCTTTTTCCCAAGTTATGAAGGGCGTAGATTTTACGAATCTGCTCTTATGTCCCAAGAAATCATAAAGGGGTCTCAAGCCCATATCTAGGGATGAGGAAGATGAGAGGGTCCTAATAATATCACTATTAACCCTATATGAGAAGTTTAGATATTTCTTTAAAATGTATTGTACCCAGAGATATGAGAAATGGTCTTTAAAGGTCAAGCCAAACCTATTTTTCAACTGAGCAAAGGGTAAAAGAGTGCGATCTTCAACTATATTGACTAATACCGTGATCCCACCTATCTTCCAATGGTACAGGTCAAGGTCCTCTGATAACACCTCCAGAAGTTCTAAAGGTGCCTTCAGAGGCAATGCAGGGATGTGTGTCTGAGTGGAGGAGTGAACCTGAAGCCAATTAGTCAGGGAGTGCTTAGTCAGTGGAAGGAGGGCCCCCAGGTTCCGTGGGTCAACCAGAGCTGCACATAGCACCGCCTTGAGATCGTGTGAGGGTGCAAACTGTGCCTCTATTTGGGACGACCTACTTGGGGGGGTCGCGATTCCAAAAGTTTTTCAACCGGCTGAGTTGAGTTGCTATATAGTAATCGCTCACATTAGGGAGTCCCTCCCCCCCACTGGCTTTGCTTGTTGCAACAAATGTCTCGACAACCGAGGCTGCTTTCCTCCCCAGATGAAAGCATTCAGGAGCTTATAAGAATGTTGGAAAAACACGTTCAGAGATTATATCGGCACCGAAATAAATATAACATTTTGGGCAGTAATAACATCTTAAACAGTGCAATACGACCCACCCAGGAGATTTCAAATTTCCGGAGTCTGCTCATCTCATTCTCAATATCTGCTAGAAGGGGGAGGTAATTTTGTACAAATTAGTGTTATCAACGTTCCCAGGTATGAAATTTGCTCCATCTGCCAGTCCATCCTCATAATGGCCTTAAGGTGTTTCAACTGCAGTAATGGTATGTTAAGGGGTAGAATTTGAGATTTATTCTCATTAATTTTGTAGTAAGATAGGAGGCCAAATTTTTCAATAATCTCTAGAGCTGCCGGCAAAGACTCCAGGGGGCATGCTAACGTCAATATCGCATCATCAGCATACAACGTGATGCAATTAGATTGTTTCCCCACCTCTATGCCCCAGATATCTGGACTTTGTCTGATTGCTTGGGCAAGAGGTTCTAAAGCTAAAATGAACACTAGGAGGGAGAGAGGACACCCCTGCCTAGTGCCATTTGTAATGGGGAATGCCTCTGACATGGTATCATTCACAAAAACCCTGGCCGACGGCACAGAATACAAAGCTTTAATAACAGTCAGCACCCAACCCCCAAACCCCATACGCTCCAGAACCGAGAAGACAAACGACCATCTCACTCGGTCGAATGCCTTCTCGGCGTCTAAGGCCACTACCATTGCTGGCGTTCCCCTTCTATTTATTACATCTATCAAATCAATTACTTTCCTGGTGTTGGCAGCTGTAGTCTGCCCTCGCACAAAGCCAGCCTGGTCTGGGTTAATAAGGGAAGGAATGATAGGTGTCAATCTCAGAGCAATACACTTAGCATAAATTTTGACATCAGTGTTTAACAATGAAATCGGGTGGAAGTTTTGGGGCACCTCCGGTGGCTTTCCCTGTTTTGGGAGTGTGATCACAGTAGCTGTCAGCATTTCTTTTGGAAAGCTCCCTTCATTTACTGCTAATTGTAGGCTTTTGCATAAGTGTGGGACTAAGGTCTCCTGGAAAGCTTTATAGTACAAGTTTGTAAGACTGTCCAGGCCAGGGGACTTCGCCTCTGGGAGAGAGTTAATCACTCTGGTCAATTCAGACTCCATCAAAAGTGCGTTTAAGATTTGTAACTGGTCTGGTGCAGTAGTTGGGAGATTTGTATCAGGGGCTGTTGGACCATGGAGGTCTGCTCTTGGATCTAAGCTATACAAAGAAGCATAGTAATCCTTAAATTTATTGGTAATTTCCAGAGGAGTGTATATCTTAGAGTCGGGAGATAAGTTTCTCAAAAAGGGGATCTTAGTTTTAGAAGTTTTAATTTTCACACTGGATGCTAGCAGTTTACCCACTTTATTATTTTGGGAGTAGTAATGGGCTCTGGTGATCATAAGATTTTTTTCATAATTGTCTAAGAGTAATTCCCGTAATTCCAGTCTAAGATCACGTAGTTTACACATTTGGGCAGAGGATGGGGCTCTTTTATTCATGTATTCCAGTGAACTGATCAATGCTTTAAGGTCTGATAAGTGTTTTGCTTTTTGCTTTTTAAGGATATGGCCTATTTTAATAAAGTGGCCCCTGATAAACGCTTTATGGGCATTCTATGCATGGAAGTAATTTGTGACCGAGTCCGCATTGAGCTCAAAGTATTCTTTAAGAGCTACTTTTGTTTGTGCCACTAAATGGGGGGTTTTTAGAATAAAGGGGTTCATCTTCCACGGGGAGTAAAGGGGACACTCAGATTCTTCCCGAATAGACATCTTTATGGGGGGTGATCCGACCAAATTATTAAACCTATTTCTGATGAGTTGCAATATTAAGGAGACACCTGCTAACCAAGAATAGTTCTATCCGGAGTAGGAGTGATGTACCTGTGAAAAGTAGGTATAGTCCTTCTCACATGCATGAAGAACCCTCCATATGTCATATAGGTCCTCCTGAAAGGCTAAGGGGGGAGAACAGGTGGCCCCCTGGAGGTTGGAGTGGAAGAGTCCAGAGAATTATCAAAAACACTATTAAAATCCCCACATATGATTACATGGCCCTGTTTAACCTTATTGATTCTATTTAATAATTTTTTGATAAATCTAGTCTGCGCTTGGTTTGGAGCATAAATGATGGCTATAGTGTATAAAACATTATTTATGGTGCCCACTTGTATGAGGTATCAACCTGCAGGGTCAAGTTCTAGTTAAGTCGAGGAGAAAGCAACAGACCCCTTGATAGGGAATCTTTCTCCAATAAATGCGTCTCCTGGGCACAAAACACCTCACATTTAGCTGCGACCACCTCTTTCCACATATAAGATCTTTTATGAGGGCTGTTTAGGCCTCTAACATTAAGTGAGCATATTGTAATAACCATATTATAAACATACGGATGCAAGTATGACTAATAGGTTGCCCATTACACCTGTCAGAATTCCCTGCAAAGTGGGAAAATGCTAGACCCGAATAAACCACAGGTATGCAAAAGGATAGAAAAAAACAAAAAACAAAAACAATGCAAACTAATAAAATCAGAAGTAAAGTCATGAAACAGACGAGGACTGTACTTCGGTCCACAAAACGCGGGAGTAGGAAATCCCCGGAGGGGTATGTCACTGTCCGCACCAACCAGTCAGGATGCCACCCTTGTTAAAAGATAGTAAAATAAAGATAATGACTATATCTTCAGTGCCTGTTTCTTTTTGGGAGGACTTTCTGCCATGTCTCCTCTGCCCTTAAAGGCGGCTCTCTTTGTTTCTGAGGTTGTTCCTGCACTTGTATATCCCAAGTATGAAGCAAATCTCTTCCTCTTCCTCCAGTATGCCACGATCCTTTGTTGTTAATGAGCAATTTCTTGGGGTACCCCCACCTGTACGCCATCTGAGATTCTCTGAGGGCTGCAGTGATGGGATTCATTAGTCTGCGGAAGCGCAGTGTCTCTGTGGAGAGATCAGCATAAATTTTGATTTGGTGGAAAGGTGAAGGTAGAGATCCTTTCTTTCTGGAATAAGACAGAAGTTCCTCTTTAATATGATAGCAATTAATGCGTGCAACAATATCCCTCGGAACAGTGTCTGGCAAGTGGCCTGGGTGAGATACTCTGTGCACTCGATCAATAATTAGCTCATATGGTGAGCTGGAGGGGACCACCGCTTGGATTAAATCTTGCACAAAACCTCTCAGCTCAGAGGGTGTGATGATTTCTGGTACCCCCCTTAATTTCACGTTGTTCCTGCGGTTACGATCCTCCAAGTCCACAAGTTTATTATATATGGCTTCTATGTCTTCTGCCATGTCCTTGTTAGAGTCAATAAGGTTGTTATGGGAAGATGCAAGTTCTCCCATTTTGTCCTCCACATGGGACACTCTCTCCTTCACCTCCTGAATTGAGATGTAACAGGTTTTAACATTAAAGAAAAGTCCTTTAGCATTGTGGTGCTAAAAGCCATCAGCATATCTTTAATTAAAGTTCCTGAAGCAGGGAGATCTGTTGTGGGAAGTTACTGTAATACTGCAAGAGATTTACAATTGTTCCCTCCAGAATCCCCTTTCTCTGCAACATCTCTCTTGTTGTTCTGGGAGTGCAGAGGAGGTGTGCCTTGCTGCATATCCATCCGCCATCCGGCTGGAGCTACATTTTCCTTGTGTCCCTCCGCAAGTGGGGAAAATCTAGATCCCGGTGATGGACCCAGACCCCGGAGATAAGGTGAGGTGAATGCTGCCTCATCCTGCACCGCAGCGGTGGTCTTTGCTGGGCTCAGGGGCAGTGGAGAGGAGGACTTTCCTGAGGAGCAGGAGACTCTGCTTACTGAGGGGCCATCTTGCCTGGTATCCCTGTTGAAGAAAATCTCCAATTTGCTTTGGTTTTTGAGATTTCTCTTAACCCTTGTCATCTTGCCAGTGATCAGTGAGGATTTGGGCAGTCGGGTGGGTTGATTAATATGCATGAAAGGCTCTGAAGTTGTCACTTTTCAGGGTCTCAGGGAAGGAGCAGTCAGCTCATGCAACTGGCATCCTAGGCATCCAGACCACGCCCTTTTCATATTTTTAAAAACTTTTTTTCCACATTTTGCTTTACTTAGTAGTTTTCTTAGAAGACTTACAGTTCTGCTATATATAGAAGAAAACACAATCTCTTATGAACACTGACCACAAGCTGGTGTTCACAGGAGTATCATAATGAGAGGCACCAGCTGTCATGATGTGAAATGGTAAAAGAACCCCCATTTCCCATGGGCAGATTTATATACCTAGTTAAAGGGATGGATGGTGAGCTCTGTACATCCGGTATATCACCTGGCTAACCAGCGCAATATGGATGTGTTTATCTGTGTCCGCATATGTGTAAACATTGAACTTGTTGTATATAAGTTTATCGCCTGCCTGCTGTCAGTAATGGTGTGGTACTGCTGTACTTGGACTGACATGCCGTTATTTGGTTACAAGAAGCCATTGTTTCCTAAGCACAAGTCTGCCCAGCAACAGATGCATAGTCAGAGACAGTTGATAGCTGATTGTGAGTCACAGGAAAGAGTGGGGCAGCCATCTTGGAAGCAATTGTACGTTACTAAGAATAACTGGAGGACCAGTGGCATTAGCACATAGAAGTATTCATAGCTGTGGCAGAGAGGAGATGACCCTGCCGGTGACCAGATCCTTATTCAATGAGAGATTACAGTCAGGTACACTACTGAGATATGGAAATTGACCAGAACCTAGCCCAAGCAGTGCTGGACACCGCTGAGGAGTCAAGCCATAATCATCAGTGGTACCGTTCATCTGTTGTAGGGGAGCCTCATTTGTCCACATGCATCGGTATTTGTCCAGAACAGACATGGGTTGGTAAGATAATTAAGGCCCACTGTGCCATTGTAGTGAGTAACCGTGCACTCAACTTATCACATTTTGGAGCCAAACTACCAAAGACTGAGACAGGATATGTAGTTAATCAGATAGGCAAATGGACTTTGTCACACCACAGTTTTTGACAAGATCATTGTCTGGGAGTTTAGGTTTCACTGCTATGTCACCTATTCCTTTGTTAGTAAGAACTCTGTGTTTACTATAAATCTCTAACTTACACCAAGGTGCTGTTAAAGTGTGCAACAGAATATAGGCAATTCCAGGCTAGTCAATGAGAAAGCTTCTGAGGACCATTATATTTATTTGAGATTTGTTCAAGTATTTCAACCTTTTTTGGGGGGCTAAGCAGCTGCTACATTTTTATTCATGGTGTTGTCAGGAAGTATTATTCTTAAGTGCTGGAGTGCTGAACGCCTATGGAGGAAAACCCGCACACCAGAAGACTTCATCCGCCTCAAATTTATGTTAAGAACCTATAACGCTGCCCTTCACCTTGCCAAACAGACCTACTTCACCACCCTGATCTCCTCACTAGCCAACAACCCCAAGAAACTTTTCAACACTTTTCACTCCCTCCTCAGGCCAAAAGCACAAGCCCCTATCACAGACATTTGTGCTGATGACCTAGCCTCCCACTTCACAAAAAAAATAGATAATATCCATCAGGAAATCTGCTCCCAACCATCAAGTGCTGTGACTCCCATCCCTTCCTGATTCTCCCCTGGCTCATTTTCCACATTTGATCCCATCACAGAAGAAGTCTCCAGACTCCTCTCTTCTTCTCATCCGACTACATGCACTACCGACCCCATTACCTCACATCTCCTCCAGTCTCTCTCTCCAGTCATCACAACTCACCTAACTGCAATCTTTAATCTCTCCCTCTCCTCGGGCATTTTCCCATCCTCCTTCAAATATGCCATCGTTACTCCATTACTAAAGAAACCCACTCTCGACCCATCCTGCACAAACAACTACAGACCAGTCTCCAATCTCCCCTTCATCTCTAAACTTTTGGAGCGCCTAGTTTACTCCCGCCTTACCCGTTACCTCTTCACTCACTCCCTTCTAGACCCTTCACAGTCCGGCTTCCGCCCCCTACATTCGACTTAAACTGCACTCATCAAAGTGACCAATGACCTTCTGACAGCAAAACG
This sequence comes from Dendrobates tinctorius, assembly GCF_039654945.1. NCBI lineage: Eukaryota > Metazoa > Chordata > Amphibia > Anura > Dendrobatidae > Dendrobates > Dendrobates tinctorius. The sequence continues at coordinate 8,260,208 of NW_027361908.1, forward strand.
TAATGGTGACCACTCTCTGCTCATTCTTCTTGACCTATCTGCAGCTTTCAACATTGTTGACCACCATCTCCTACTCTCTAGGCTCCAGTCACTAGGCATTAAGGACACTGCTCTCTCCTGGTTTTCTTCCTATCTTTCTGACTGCTCCTTCAGTGTTTTGTTCTCTGGCTCCACGTCATCTCCTCTTCCTCTCGCTGTTGGGGTACCTCAGGGCTCAGTCCTTGGCCCCCTTCTCTTCTCTCTCTACATGGCCCCAATTGGACAGACCATCAGCAGATTTGGCTTTCAGTACCATCTTTATGCTGATGACACACAACTATGCACGTCATTCCCTGACCTTACCCCCGCTGTACTACAGAACGCCAGTGACTGTCTGTCCGCAGTCTCCAACATCATGTCCAACATTATGATTTTTCTATTATATTATTTTAAAAATCTGAAATCCTTCTTTAATCAAATAATACTACAACTACTACTACTACTATTACTAACAATAATAATATTTATATAGCGTCAATAAATTCTGCAGAACTTTACATTACAGATGGCACTTGTACAGACAATAAAGACATTACAGAATAACACATAAATTAACAGATACCAAGAGGGGTGAGGGTTCTGCTCGCAAGCTTACAATCTATGAAATACTGTAGATTTCAACATATTGAACTACTTTAACGTACTAGGAATTGCTAAAAAATATATTTACTTTCAATACAAGTGTCAGTAATTTGGATATGGTCAGGCTCGGACTGGCCCATAGGGGAACTGGGGAATCCCCTGGTGGACCCCTGTGCAGATCTGGACCCCCAACCCCACTATATGGGCAGTACTTAGCACAATTCACTTGATTCACTCTGTCCAGAAAAAAGTAGCATCTCATAATTTATTAACCAAACTACCTAGTTTATTATTATATAGAGATATAGGTAAGTTTGTGAACAAGGGTCGTGTAATATTTGTATGCAGGTGAAAAGTGGGCCCCCAAAGTCAATGTTACTGTTGGGCCCTTGGCACCCCAGTCCGTCATCAGATATGGGTCTGTCTAATCTAATTGAATCTGATTATTTGTTTCAGTTGTCTAATTGATATCCTGTGTTGGGCAATTACTTTTTCACAAAGGATCATTTGGTGTTTGCCAACTGTTTTTCCTCTGTTAAATTAGTCATTGAAAAAATATTATGTGTTTATGTAAATTGTCATGTTAAATAATTTCTATAACTACCCAAATCTATCTCTCTATCTATCTATCCATCCCATATCTATCTATCTATCTATCTATCTATCTATCTATCTATCTATCTATCATTATACATGTTTTATTATGTAAAAATGTCTGTTTTATAACATGAATTTATACCAGTCACCAGATATTTGAAATATTCAACCACTGTATTGAAATTGAAAAAAAACATATTTAAAAGTGGTGGAAAATGTTTCTAATTGCAGCTTAAATATATCAAAGAAGAACTGTGATAACTATTTTGGCAATAGTAAATTACTTATAGAGGTTTGAATTTTTCCTGTTATAAAAAAAAGAAAGGCTCTTCTTACTAATCACAATATGGCAGCTTAACTAAACTTAGAAAGTTGCATCTGAACTCACAACTTTTGGAAAAATGTCCTTTAGATGAAGGAGACCAAAAGGGAGATGTTTGGCCATAATGACTGCTCCACATTTTAGAAAAAAACAAACACAAGAAATAAGCACAAAATGCCTCATACCACCAAAGATAGAAATTAATGTGAAGCTAGCAGCTTGAGGCCACTGGTAATGGAAGTGGTGCTAGTAATAGCGCTATCCAGTTATTGTCATATCTGTGTACATGATCAGGACAATAAAGTTATTCAAACAAGAATTGTGGTAAGGAATTGCATGATAACACATAGAGTGTCCATATAATAGAAAAAAAAGGGTCTTACCAGCTCACTTGAAAACAGCCTGTGGTGTGTGGGAGCAAGGAATCACGTCGTCCAGCGTGTAGTTACTCCAGAAAAAAGAAAAAAATTCCAGCTACTATAAGATCCATTTATTGAGTGAAAAGTAAGACAGAGTTCACATGATTGTCTCTATATCTTACTTTCACTCATTAAATGGATCTTATAGTAGCTGGAATTTTTTTCTTTTTTCTAGAGTGTCCATATAATGGTAGAGTACTAATTCTACTTAGGCTCTCGGCATCTCGAATAAGCAAATACAGTATGTTTCACTCCAATGACTCACATCTTTGATTGCAGACATTCTTTCCTTTTATTCTCCATCTGGCCCAGCATTATATAGCATTGTCTCTTGATCTTTGGATTCTCATTTCGGCAGCCATTTCCAACTTTATAGCAACAGAAAAAAAATCAGATCATAGACAAAATTCCTAAATTAATTCATATTATAATAACTATTGAACAACAAGAATTTCTAAAAATGCTTCCAAACAGGTATCGTACAACTCTATCCTGAGGTGGGAAAGTCCGACGACAGCCTAAATTGCCCTACATGCCATAACTCCAAATCAAAACTTGTAGGCATGTATCCAAACATTAGATTCTTATCTGGTTAGTATGGAATATTAATTGTAACTACAGTGATATTTGAATGTTTAAGTCTTGAGTGAAGTAGTCTTCAAACAACAGAGCCATTATTTAGTTAAATCACAGTATGTTTGCTCTGTGACTGTCAAAGAATATGTATAGAGTTTGATTTCTCTGAACAGCTTAATTGAACAGATACAAATCTTAGCAAAAATCGTATATAAGTTTACTGTTCAGAAATGGAGTTAAATTGTGTACTTTTCTTTGAGATGAAGCTTAACCACTGAGCCACTCTGTCAGCTTAAAAAGGTCTTCTTAACCCATCATATGAACTTACTTTTAGGTGTGCACCATTATCCGTAGATATACAAGCTCTTACCAGTAGAGCTGTCCAGGTCTTCTTGTTCTCCTCTTACTTGTATGAGGCAAGTCAAGGAGAGGGATGCACAGTTGAGAAGAGGACAGTCTGAGTGATTATCTCCATACCCTTAGGGGTGCTTCACACATAGTGAGATCGTTAGTGAGATCGCTGAAACGTCCCAGATTTTGTGATGCAACAGCGATCTCGCTACGTGTGACACATAGCGGTGACCGTCCCACCGCTGCGATATCGCTGATCGTACTCGAATGCCCTAGGCCATTTTTTGATCATTAGTGTCCCGCTGGCCAGCATGCATCGCTGTGTTTGACGCCACATAACAACGACGAGCGACTTCGTTAGCGACTCAGAACTCATGGACGCAGACGTGAGTCGTCAGAATAGCTGTTGTGTGACAAGGTCCTAACGACCACTGAGGTCGTTATATGGATCGCTGGATCGTTGCTGCATCGTTGAGTAGATCTGCCGGTTTGACAGCTTACTAACGACCATGTAGCGACATACCAGCGATCCTTACTAGGTCGTATAGTTGTCGGGATTCCTGGTGTGTCGCTATGTGTAACGGTTCCCTTAGATCATGGCTTGAATCTGCAGGTGTGGTTCACATGACCGCAAGGCTATCATTATTTCAGCATCACACCTCAGTGCCAATTTAAGATTAAAATCATTTAAATAGTTCAATTTATAAGAAAAAAACAAATTGAGTATGCAAATTAGTTTTCTTTGCTGCTCCCCTGCTGTGAAAAAATGGTGCTACTCTGACTTCATTAGACCCCTGATATGCATTGCTACTGAGGTGGACTAGGAGGTTAAATAGAAAAAGTGCCAATGGGAAAGGCAGCTGCTAAAGACTAGACTTTCACAGATTTAAAGGGGGTTTCAAAGATAGGGGGCATAATCATTACAGTTTTTCCTACAGAAAACTAACTTAAAACACTTTGAAAAGTCACAAAATTGAGTTGTGCTAAATTTTTTCAAGTTTTGACTTTTTAATGCCAGTCTGAAGCAACAAAAAAATGGGTAGATTGTAGGTGTAGCCAGAGCAATACAGGACTTGGCTACATACATACATCAAATGTAGTGCCAGCATTTCTCATGCCAGAAATATTATTCCAGTCACTGACTGGAGTAACTGGAGTAGCATTTCTGGTGAAGCCCATTCCACTGAGAAAATGCACTGAATTCATTAAATGGTATCATTTAATGGATTTAGTGTATCGTACTCCAGTAAGCACTTCATTAAGAATAGCACCACTAGTATCAATAAATCAGCCTGTAAGTTTATTTTTCCTTTAATCTTGAAGAAGTAAAAGTAAAGTTAGCTAAAGTTATGCCTTACTTTTCCAGTGATGACTTTTCTGCTACTGCAACTGTCTGTGTTGACAAGCTGCATCAGTGATATCACAGCTACAGCACGTGACCGCTATAGCTATTAATGACTGCAGGATCAATTTGATAATGATACCAATAGACTTTATAGTCCAGTAATTGGCTGTGTACATAATGTGCGCTATAGTAGTAATACCATCTCTGCAGTTTGTAAACAAAGAAAACAGCTGTCTACCCATTGGGTACTTCTGATTCCTTAAATGTCAGCAATGTAGCCTGTGAGCAGGTACTGGGGAAGGGTCATTGCCCTAACGGCAATCGGTGACTAAATGCAATTTTGTTATTTTAACCTCCCGAAGCCTTTAACATAAAGAAGCAGTCATTAAAACCCCGTAAAGTGCTGACAATCAATAGCCTCTGAGACAGATTCCTACGTAATTGATTGAATCATTAATTGATTGGGTGTTTAAAATTGCAAGACTTTAACCCCTTCACCACTCAGCCTATTTATACCTTGCTGACCAGGCCAAATTTTACAATTCTGAGCAGTGTCACTTATGTCGTAACAACTCTGGAACTCTTCAGTGTATCCAAGTAGTTGTGTGTACTTCATAATTTTGGTAAATTTAGGTCAATTTTTTTGCATTTATTCATGAAAATATGGGATTTTAGTGAGAATTTAGCATTTTTTAAATTTTAATTGTTATGTCCTTAAACCAGATACTTATATCACACAATCATAATGACACTTACCCCATTTCTACTTTACATTAGCATAATTTTTGAAACATGATCTTTTTATTTGTTAAAAAGTTGGAAGGATTAAAACTTGATCAGCAATTTCTCAATTTTTCTATGAAATTACAAAACTTTTTTTTTAGGGACCATGTCACATTTGAAATGACTGTGAGGGTCATATATGACAGAAAATATCTAAAAGTGACACAATTTTAAAAACTGCACACTTCAAAGTACTCAAAACCACATTCAAGAAGTTTATTATCCATTCAGGTGCTTCATAGGAATTTTCACACAAAAATGTTGATTTAGCTCCAAATTTAGCATTTTCACAAGGGTAACAGAAAAAAAATGGATCATACAGATTGTTACACAATTCCTCCTGGTTACTCTTATACCCCTTATCTGGTGGAAAACGACTGTTTGGAGGCACGGTTGGGCTCGGAAGGGAAGAAGCACTATTTGTCTTTCGCAATGCGGAGTTGGCTTGAATCGATCGTGAATGCCATGTCTTGTTTGTAGAGCCCATGATGTACCTAAACAGGGTAAATCCCCCAACTGTGACCCCATTTTGGAAAGGAAAAAACACTCTTCAAACAACTAATCTGGAGGTGTGGTCAGCACCTTGAACCCACAGGTCACAACATATTTTAACTTTAAGCCGTGAAAATAAAAAAAAAATAAAAAAAAATTTCCCACAAAAATGTTGGTTTTCCCCAAACTTTCATTTTACAAGAGTTAAAGGAAAAAATGGACAGTATAATTTGTTATGCAATTTCTCCTGAGTATGGAAATACCTCAGATGTGATGGAAAACTTCTGAGTAGGGGCACAACAGGGCTCAGAAGGGAAAGAGCAACATTTGACTTTTGGAGTGCAAAATAGACAGGAATAGATAAAGGATGCCATGTTGTGTTTACAGAGCCACTGATGTGCCTAAACATTGGAAACCTCAACAAATGACTGCATTTTGGAAATTATACCTCGTGAGCAATTTATCTAGAGGTGTATTGAGCATTTTTACCCTTCAGGCAATTCACAGAATTGTCTAACAGAAAATTAAACAGTAAATAGAAAATTAACAATTTTTCCACTAAAATGTTGCTTTGGCCCAAAGTTTTTAATTTTCAACAGGAATAATGGTATAAAGTGAATGATACAATTTGTTACACAGTTCCTCCTGAGTTTGTCAATACACCATACAGTATGTGGTCAAAAACTACTTTTGAGGCATAGTGCTCAGATGAGCAAAACCGCCATTATGGAATTCAGATTTTGCAAAACAAAAGAGAACTATTCTTGGACTGCTGCCTATATGTTCATTCTACCTCCCAAAAAAACAGAAAAAGGCTTTGCCCACATTCATCCTGTGCTCTCCACTGAGCACTTACTTTGGGGTTTCAGAAATAACCCTGAATGAAACAAATCACTTATAAGGCAGATGGAGTCACTTTTGACTGGTCTCTGTTCCGACAGGTTGGCGTCCCATCATTTTGGGTGTCTGTTTAGCACACAAGTGTGGGCGACCACAGATCTTATGCATGCCTAAAAAAATGGATGCAACTGAAGCAGACACCAAATATACTCCAAAGTGTCTACATCTGCCTAACGTTGGTGGGTGGTTTCCTCTGAATCGCTATTTTCTAGGATTTACACAGAAGCCATGATGTAAGTGTTCAGCGTAGAACACAAAATTGTGGTCCAGTCTTATACAAAAAGCAATCAAAAAATATTATGTACCCCAAATTGTTACCAATAAAAGTCCTAATTTATCCTGCACAAAACCATCCCCCACTTGGGTCCATCATCTGTCACTGGAACAATAGGGGATTCCCATGTTACCGTGAGAACAATAGACTCTGGAAAAGCGACATGGCTCCAGTCCTTCAAATGAAATCCAGTGAATTCTGTTCTTCCTAATTCAAATGCCCCTGCCTTCTGAGCCCCACTGTGCCTAAACCACAGAAAGAGGCCACATGTTTGGCATTATTGTAGCCGGTTTAGAGCACTTAAAAATTTACTGGGTATTTGTTGCCAGATGTACAAGTTGGGCACAATTTATGGAGGTGCTACTTTAATGACCAGAGCTCCGATAAAGATCCAGTGTAAAACAGTCTCAGATTCCCCTATTATTTACAGTTAGTCAGCAAGGGATGAAATCAATGTGCTAATCCCAAAGTTTCCAGTTTATATGTATTATACTAAGTTTCTGGAAAAAATTTGTTTAAACACTACGTCAAACAAGGTCTTCAATAAACTAAATGAGAAACAGATATAAATCTGGTGAAGAGGTACTATGGGAACCCCTGGGATGGCACACTGAATATAAATACATCAAAGCCAACAATATAAATATTTAAAAGTATGACAGTTGTTCCTACATTAGGGATACCCAGATATCTATCAGTACGGTACCATTAACCTTTGGTAAATCTCCACACAGGCCTATGATTTGCGTTGGCTGCAGCCAGTCCCAAAAATCTTGGAACCAAAAACAACTATAGCAAAAACAAGGATCCGTGTCTTGTCGGCCGATGCCGAGCCCATACGCCAGGGACTTACAGTTCTGTAGCCTCAGGGTACGATCCAGGGAGAACACTTCACCTGAGCATGTCAGGAGCCCCTCAATATTGATGGCACAGGATTCAGTCTTTCCTCTAGCAGTCACGCACAATTTCCCTGGGAGCAGACCACCTGCTTCTTCACAGGAAAGATGTCTTCTGAAACTTTCCAGCTACTGGCTGCCTGGCCCATTCAACACAAGGTCTCTATCCCAACACAGCATGTGCTTCACAGAGCTCCAGAGTCACACAGCCCTCATGTGCTCTGCAATGGTCCCAAAACATAGACTCAAGTTCACCAGATCAGGGGATAAGCAACCTCCACAAAACACTGGCAGAGAGCAGTCTTCACAGAGTTCTGTCCTCTCATCTCTCACCAGCATCCGCTCCCTGCGTCACACACAGCAGTCTCTAATCCTCCCTTTTTTTGACCTTCCTTCAGCTTTTCTTTCTACACGGTCTCCCACACTGCCTCTGCTCTCAGCTCAAGCAGGCAAAAACTGCAGGGCCCTAATGCTCTCCTCGTGCTATTACAGTTCACATGCTTACACTATGGTACATGGGGCTCTACACTTTATGGGGGCACGATGTATGGACACTAAACTGGTATATTTGCAATTCTCCAGAAAAAAAACCCTGGCTTGAAGCCTATAAAATAGTAACTGCATCCATAGATTAATTCATCGAGAGGTGCAATTTCTACAATACGGTCACTTTTGGTATTTTTCTGCTGTTCTAGCACATTCGGGGCTCTGCAAATGCACCCACAAGCTATTTTAGCAAAATCTGTGCTCCAAAAGCCAAATAGCACTTCTGCATTCTCAGCCCTGATGTGTGGCATAACCATAATTTCTGATTATGTAAAGGACATCAAGGTATTCAGGAGAGATTGTAATAAATAATGGGGTCCATTTCCCCTATTAACACTTTTGTACCTGACAAAATTGCAGCAAATTCAAAAAATACATTTTTTACTACTAAAATGTCAAATTTTCACATCTATTCTCAATGTTATAAAATTTTGTGAGGCACCTATTGGTTAAAAATACTCACTACACCCTAGATGAATTTCTGAGGCAGTGAAGTTTTCAATACAGGGTCAACTGGGGGCGTTTTGCTGTTCTGGCACCTCAGTGACTCAGCTAATGGAGCTCACAAGCCATGTAGTGTTCCTTCCCATCCAATCACTGCCATGTACTAAAACACTGTTGTTCAACCACATATGGGGTACTGCCATATTTAGAAGACATTGCATAAACAATTGTTGGGTCCAATTTCTCCCTTTACCCCAAGTTTAAATTATAAATTCGGTGGTAAAACAGTATTTTAGTGGGGAAATTTTATTTTTTTTATTCTCACATCTAAATGTTATAAAGTTTTGCTAATCACCTGAAGGATAAAAATGCTCAGTTCACTCCTAGGTGAATTCCTTGAATTCTGCTATTTTTGCATGTCAGGGAGTCTCCAAATGTGATATGGCATTCACAATCTATTCCAGTCAAATAGTACTCTGCCCTTTCCTAGCCCTGCCATGTGCCCAAATAGAAGGTTTTGATCACATATGGGGTATCAACGCATTCGGGAGAACTTGCTAAAACATTTTCTAGAAAAATGGAAATTTTCCATATGACGGCCAAATGCTATCAAATTCTGTGTAGTACATGGGTGTTTAAAATGCTCACTATACCACTGGATACAATTTTTGATGGGTGTAGTTTCCAAAATGGGGTCACTTGTTAGGGGTTTCTACTGTTTAGGCACATGAGGGTCTCTCCAAATGCGACATGGTGCCCGCAGACCATTCCATCAAAGTTTGCCTTCCAAACATCACTCCTTCCTTTCTGAACCCTGCAATGCATCCAAACAGTATTTTTTCTCCACATATGGGGTATCAGCATACTCAGGTGAAATTGTGCAAGAAATTTTTATGTCCATTTTCTCCTGTTACCTTTGTTAAAATAAAAAATAGGTCTAAAATGCATTTTTGTAGGAAAAATTGGATATCTTTAATGACTTTACGTTATAAACTTCTATGAAGCACCTGGGGGTTCAAGGTGCTGATCACACATCTAAATACATTCCTTTAGGGGTCTAGTTTCCAAAATGGGGTCACTTGTGGGGGATTTCCATTGTTTAGGCACCTCAAGGCTCACCAAATGCAACATGTTGTCCGCACTCGATTCCAGCCATTTTTGCATTTAAAAAGTCAAACCGTGCTCCTTCCCTTCAGAGCCCTGCCAGGCACGCACACAGTAGTTTTACCTTATTATGGGTCTCTGCACACTCAGGAAAAATTGCACAACAAATTTTTGGGTCCATTTTCTCACATTACCCTTCTGAAAATTAAAAAATTGGGGCTGTAAAAAAATTTTTGAGAAGAAAAGTAAAATGTTCATTTTTTCCTTCCACACTTCTTTAGCTACTGTGAAGTAACTGAAGGGTTAATAAACATTTTTTCCTGCCAACTGGTGGAAAGTAAAGAGAGAGAGAGAGAGAAAGAGAACCACGCAAAACTCAGCACTGATCTGTACTTGATTGAGCACCCAAATGTTCACACATCAATAGTCAATACCAAATGTGTATTTTTTTTATATAAGTATACCTATTTCTTGGTTTAATTTTTTTCTTTTATTGTTTATTTTATGATTTTTAAAATATAAATATTTAAATGTGTTTTTTTTAACCTTTTTTAATTGTTTTATTTAGTCCCTCTATGGGACTTTAACTTTATTACTTTAATTGCTGGTATAATGCATTTCAATGCATAAGCACTACAATGCATTATATCTGTCAGTGCTGCACTGAGAAAAGCCTCTCAGACCATGCTACTGTCATGGTCCAAACAGGTCAAAGTAGCTGGCAAATTCGGAGGTCATCATGATGGCCTTAAGTTGCCACGGCAACGATCGGCACCCTTAATGACATTGTGGGGTTGCCGATCGCATGCAAGAGGGAGCCCCTTATCTTTTCCAGCCTTCTAAATGCTGTGATCGCTATCTATTGAGGCATTTAGGAAGTTAAATAGCCCTGGATGGTGTTTCTGGTCATGACAGCCACAGGCCTTCTACAACTTACGCCATATCCCCAGCAGCGATTGTGCAGGCAGAGCTCCTGTGCTCTCATGATCACCACGACAAAAATTTGTTATTTTGCGGTAAGCTCTTACCGACCATAACGTAAACTAGCGTCAAATGTTGTGAAGGGGGTTAAAGTGTTTAAAATTGAATACTGTGTGAATAGGGGACCCCATCTTCAAGATCCTCTTCTAATAGCTAAGACATTGAATGACTACACCCATGCAACTACATGGACAGAACACTGATTTCACTGAATTATGGAAATCTTCATTGACCTAGTGGTGCCGAATGAATATTAGCCATTTGTTTCTGTGTTCTCTCTCACAGATTAAATCTGGTCATACCACATACCCATTATGTGTAGGGATGAGCGAACCTGAACTTCAAACATAGACTTCTGCCGTGCGTGTTACTGTTCGACGTTCAGATGCATAATAAAGCTTTGTTCGAAAACTTCAATGCAACCAATCAACAAGCTTTTAGGCTGTGGGTACTTCTGCAGCCATGACTGTACTTGGCATAGCCGTGATTGGCTGGTTACACTTGTAACCCAGCCTTTATAACATGGGTGTCACCACCATTGTGTTCTGACTAGCATAGGGAAAGATCGAATGTGAGACACGGTAAAATAAATAATAAAAAATGACTTCCTCTGAATTTTTAATAACAAGCCAAGGGAAAGCAGACAGCTGTAAGATGGACATATTATGCTGTGAAGGGGCCAATATCCATGGATATTCCCAGCCTATTATTATCAGTCCCCAGCTGTCTGCTTTACCTTTACTGGTTAATAAAAATAAGAGAAACCCCAAAAAATGACTTGGGGTCCCCCCTATTTTTAATAACCAGGTAAGGCATAGCAGACAGCTGAGTGTAGATATTATTAGGCTGAGAAGTTCATTGAATATTGGCCACTTCCCAGCCTAATAGGTTGAGCCTTCAGCCTCCCCAGAAATGGTGCATCTCCTGGTGTGGTGGCAAATGGGGTAATGATTTATGAGGTTCATGTCAGCTTTGAAATGTCAGCTGGCATTAAGCTCAGGGGTTAGTAATGGAGAGGTGTCTATCAGACACCCCCATTACTAAAATTACTACATATTTAAAAAAAAGACACAGCACAGGATAAAAAAGTTTATTTGAATAAAGACTCCCCAAAACATTCCCTGGGTTACCCATTTATTGTTAAAAAATAATCCCAGCCACAATTACATAATCCATTGGGATCCCGCAATATCCAGTGATTCTCCCCTACAACTTGTGAATTGTCATTATGACGATGACACTCCATAGGTTACTCGCGGTCATGTCTCATGAGCAATGACATCAGTAACATCATCGTCTGTGAGTTGACCATGAGTAACCCATGCAGGTTAGTTCTTGAGTCTGTATAGGCCATTCGTGGTCATTTCTCAAGCAAGGTCTCAAGAACAAGGCTCCATAGGTCAGTGCCGGTCATGTCTCATGGGCAATTATGTTACTGATATCCTTGCTCTTGGGACATGACCATGAGTTACCTATAAAGGGTCGTTCTCAGAATGACGATCCATGCAGAAGAGAATAACTGGATGGCGTGGAAACCCACAATGGATTATGTCGGAACTGCTGGAATTATTTTTTAATAGATGGGTAAACAAGGAATGTGTAGGGGAGTCTTTATTCAAATAAACTTTTTTTTATTCCAGTGTGTGTCCTTTCATTTTTATATACTGGGTTAGTAATGGGGTGTCTGATAGATGACTCTCCAATATTAACTCCTTGGCTTGATTCCAGCTGAGATTACAAAGCAGACATCAACCCCAAAAACAATTACTCAGATTGCCACCGCATCAGTTCAATCGGGAAGAGCTGAAGGTAAATGTCCGAATTGATGCATCTAAAGAATACCTAATTTCTGGGGTGTCTGAGGGCTGGTATTATTTGGCTGGAAATGGGCCAATATCCATTGACTTTCCAACCTATTAATGTCAGCCTACAGCTATCTGCTTTGCCTTGGCTGGTTGTTAAAAAAGAGAGAACCTCACATCATTTTTTTGCGCTCCCATTTTTAATAACCAGAAAAGGCTAAGCTGAGGGTTGATATTAATAAGGTGGGAAGGCCATGGATATTGGCCCCTTCCCAGCATGATAACACCAGCTCACAATTGTCTATTTTTCCTTGGCTGGTTATTAAATATAGAGGTTACCTCACATTGTTTTTTTTATTTATTAACAAGTACAGTAAAATACACATGCAAGGCATTCATCCACTAATTTTAAATATGTTTTACTCTTTCCCACATTTTTCTTCCGTTTTCAGCCCCCTCGCCATTACTATGACCATTTTACAGACATTTTACAACACCAAAGCTCAGTTCCCCATTAACGTATATGAGGTTTGGGTCCTGGGTCTGCTCATCCTTATTTATGAGAATATATTCTGCGCTATGTATCTTAAAAGATCTTTAACCTCTATAGTATTTTCTTCTAAAGCATAAATGAACGTGGCTTACATGCGTGATAAATGTATTTCAATTTTTTATTTTTTTTAAGAGAATTTCATGTTAGTAATGCTACACACATTTCTAATGTGAACCTTCTCCAGTGTCTTCATTTCTAAAATATTTAAGTACTATTTAACAAGTACAGTAAAATACACATGCAAGGCATTCATCCACTAATTTTAAATATGTTTTACTCTTTCCCACATTTTTCTTCCGTTTTCAGCCCCCTCGCCATTACTATGACCATTTTACAGACATTTTACAACACCAAAGCTCAGTTCCCCATTAACGTATATGAGGTTTGGGTCCTGGGTCTGCTCATCCTTATTTATGAGAATATATTCTGCGCTATGTATCTTAAAAGATCTTTAACCTCTATAGTATTTTCTTCTAAAGCATAAATGAACGTGGCTTACATGCGTGATAAATGTATTTCAATTTTTTATTTTTTTTAAGAGAATTTCATGTTAGTAATGCTACACACATTTCTAATGTGAACCTTCTCCAGTGTCTTCATTTCTAAAATGATTCTATGATTCTATGATTCTATGATTCTATGATTCTTAAAATATTTAAGTACTATTTAACAAGAAATAGCAACACAGCTTAAAAGCTTTGTATTGCATAATTACATCTTAGCAGTTTGCTCCATGATCATGATATTTCCATGAAATCTAACATACATAAAAATAATAAGCATATGTGTTACAGTACTGTCAAAGCTGTCATCAAGAATCTAACCTCCACATGCAAAAGCACATTCTTATACATATATGTATTTGGATAGATATTATTACTACATATTATAATGATATATAAAATTTTGCAGTTTTATTGTTTCTTGGAATTACTGGAGATTCAAAGCTATTGCTATTCACCATGGTTATCTCATACATTCAGTCAGTAATGTATGTATATTATTGATTACATTTTACGAATAGTAATTTAGGACGAGGCACACCTTAGAATGACGCTATCTTATATTTATCTGAGTGCCGTAGAGATATGCTATAATTGTTTCTATGGTAACACCAGCTGCTCATGGTGATGTATTAAGAACGTGTCCTTTTCCCGCATAAGCCTGTCATTATTCATATTATCTTGGTGTCGTGGGTAAGACACCCATGTGCTTTGTGTTCCAGTTGTTCATTGTAGGAGTTTTTTTATAGTAAGAAAAATGTAGCCATTCTATTTTGATCCATAAGGTTCTCTATTGTCATTTCCTCTTCATTGTTTTACAGAGGAAGTTAAGATAACGTGCATGCATTGGTTATTTAGTTTATATCCAGTTTATTCATATGAATTTTTTTATAAATAATGTAATATATTAATGTTCAATTGTAAGTACAGGGTGGGCCATTAATATGGATACACATGGGTGGGCCATTTATATGGATACACCTAAATAAAATGGGAATAATTGGTGATATCAACTTCCTGTTTGTGGAACATTAGTATATGGGAGGGGGAAACTGTTCAAGATGGGTGGTGACCATGGCGGCTGTTTTGAAGTCCGCCATTTTGGATCCAACTTTATAAATGGCCCACCCAGGTGTCTCCATATAAATGGCCCACCCTGTATATAAAAATAACTTTTAGAAAACCCTTTAGTAATGATTTGGAAAGGTAAAGTACAAGCCTGGTCATAATGGCATTGTTACACAGATTCAATAGATACCATTACTGAAGAAATCAAATTCCTTGTCATTAATCTGCATTTAAACTTTGGGTGTAAAAACAATGGTTGGGTCTTCAGCTCTTCTCTGATCCTTCCACCTGCCTCTGATATCAGTATCTGTCTCCTTCCTTGAAATTCTCTCAGTCGCAGTCCTGGCCGCAGTGGGTACTTGTGCAGATTCATCTACTGCCAATCTACAGTAAAATGGTGCCGGTGGTAGCATATGTGCACATTGAGCCAAGATCTAAATCTATACATGCAACCAGCATCATTTTACTGAAGACCGCCGCAGATGAATCTGTGCAAATACTGCCCGCTGTGAAGATGCTGTGGGTGCGAACTTTAAAAAATGAGGCTGATACAGAAGCTAGAGGCAAGTGGCAGGGTCAGGACAGAGAAGGAGACCCTATCCATAGTCCCGCCCCTATGCACCGAAAGGTCATTACACCCAAACGTCAAATGAGAATTAAAGAACAAGCAGGATGCAGATTTCTCCAATAAACTTATCTATTAAATCTGTATAATATCACCATTATAGCCATGACCTTTACTTTAACAACCTAATTGAAATGACAGGTTCTCTTTAAGCCGTTTTTATAATATGCTATGGAGCTTAAAGGGGATCTTATGAAAGGCAGTGAACAGCAATGAAATATAAGTAGTAATCCTTTTTGAGTCTGTAAAAATGGCAGATAAACATGCAGTAATATTTCAACCAGTTCCAGTACTGTGACATACCAGGACATCATGGTGTGCCAGAGGTCTGCTATTACTTGTCAAAAAAGTTCTTTCCTTTTAAATGTTAGATATAATATACATAGTAACATAGTTATTAAAGTTGAAGGAAGACTTTAAGTCCATCTAGTTCAACCCATATCCTGTCCTAACTTGCCCTAACATGTTGATCCAGAGGAAGGCAAAAAAAATCCCATGTGGCAAACAGTAAGCTTCACATTGGGGAAAAAAATTCCTTCCCGACTCCACATACGGCAATCAGACTAGCTCCCTGGATCAATGCAATATTAAGGAAACTAATGTATATACCCTGTAATATACTTTTCAAGAAAGGCATCCAGTCCCTTCTTAAATTTTATTAGTGAATCACTCATTACAACATCATATGGCAGAGAGTTCCATAGTCTCACTGCTCTTACAGTAAAGAATACGCGTCTGTGAGTATGCTTAAACCTTCTTTCCTCCAGACGTAGAGGATGCCCCCTTGTCCCTGTCACAGAGTAAAACGATCATTAGAAAGGTCTTTGTATTGTCCCCGCATATATTTATACATTGTAATAAGATCACCCCTAAGCCTTCGTTTTTCCAAACTAAATAACCCCAGGTGTAATAACCTGTCTTGGTATTGCAGACCTCCTAGTTCCCTAATAACCTTGGTCGCTCTTCTCTGCACCCGCTCCAGTTCAGCTATGTCTTTCTTATACACCGGAGACGAGAGCTGTACACAGTATTCTAAGTGTGGTCGCACTAGTGACTTATATAGAGGTAAAATTATGTTCTCCTCATGAGCATCTATGTCTCTTTTAATGCATCCCATTATTTTATTTGCCTTTGCAGCAGCTGCCTGACACTGGCCACTAAATGTGAGTTTGTCGTCCACCCATACACCCAGGTCCTTTTCAGTGACAGTTTTGCCCAGTGTTTTACAATTAAGCACATAATTATACATCTTGTTCGTTCTACCCAAGTGCATGACCTTAAATTTATCCCCATTAAAGCTCATTTGCCATTTATCAGCCCAAGCTTCTAGTTTACATAAATCCTCCTGTAATATAAAATTGTCCTCCTCTGTACTGATTACCCTGCAGAGTTTAGTGTCATCTGCAAATATTAAAATTCTACTCTCTATGCCCCCTACAAGGTCATTAATAAATATGTTAAAAAGTACCCCACTGCTAATCGTGACCCAGTCCGAGTGTGCTCCATTAATAACCACCTTTTGTTTCCTGTCCCTGAGCCAGCTCTTAACCCACCTACACATATTTTCCCCTATCCCCATTGTTCTCATTTTATGTATCAACCTTTTGTGTGGCACCATATCAAAAGCTTTTGAAAAGTCCATGTACACCACGTCCACTGCATTCCCTTGGTCCAGTCCGGAACTTACCTCTTCATAAAAGCTTATCAGATTAGTCTGACAGGAACAGTCCCTTGTAAACCCATATTGATATTGGGTCATGATGTTATTCTTCTCCAGATACTCCAGTATAGTATCTCTTAGAAAACCCTCCAGGATTTACCCACAGTTGAGGTTAAACTTACTGGCCTATAATTTCCAAGTTCAGTTTTTGTCCCCTTTTTGAATATTGGCACCACATTTGCTATACGCCAGTCCTGTGGTACAGACCCTTTTATTATGGAATCTTTAAAGATTAAAAATAATGGTCTATCTATGACTGTGCTTAATTCCTGCAGTACTCTGTGGTGTATCCCATCCGGGCCCGGGGATTTGTCAATTTTAGTGACTTTTAGACGCCGTCGTACTTCCTGCTTGGTTTAGCAGGTGACATTTAATGGAGAATTTCTATCCCTGATCATGTTATCCGTCATGGGATTTTCTTGTGTAAATACTGTTGAAAAAAAGTCATTTAGCATATATATCTCTAAAAAGTTTAAAAACATCATAGTAGTCAGCTTTACCTTGCAACGTAGGGCCTTTAGCTTGCGACAGGAGAATTTGGTATTTCTGTCACTAAGCATATATTTACAATGGTTATTTTTATTATTTTTTTTGGTTTATTGAGGATACTTACAGTATTTACAATACAATGGTAAAAAGCCATGCCACACCTTTAAAATCTAAATATGTTTTTCATGGCTTCTAGGTCACCAAAAATGATAATTTTGGAAACTTTATCATCTTTTTGATGTATAAACGTTTTTCACTTAATGTGTCCAAACACATAGCTAGCTATTGGTTGAATACATACATGAATGCGCTGCCGATCTGAATACAAGAATGCAGTAAGCCACCACAAGATATCTCTGGCATGGCTTAATTTCTAGAAGAACAAAAGGAAAGAGCACTTCACATGGTATGATTTTTCAGGAGGCCTCAACATAGATTATCTGGACGGTCACACAATAGTTGGATGGTTCAACCAACTTTTATCTAATGGCTTTAGGGGCCTTTAGAGGTGGATGAATTTGATACCTTTTCCCTCCTCTCCTGCTTTATGGGTTATCCAGAGATAGTATTCTGACCCTACAAATGTTTTCCTTGTTTTGTTATTATTTCACTTTTTTAGTTATTTTTGATGACTAAAGTTATGTAATGTAGCTATTTTCTTTGTAAGGAGCATAAGAGCTTGCAAGAATGTACAATAAATACTTTTGATGCTGCAATACCTACATTTTGTAGACTTAAGCCCCCGTCACACACAGCGATCTCGCTAGCAAGATCATTGCTGAGTCACAAGTTTTGTGACGCAACAGCGATCTCACCAGCGAGATCGCTGTGTGTGACACCTATCAGCGACAGCCCCCCCTGCCGGGTATCGCTGATCGTTGTGGAAACCCCTGGACACTTTTTTGATCATTGGTCTCCCGCTGGCCAGCACGCATCGCTGCATGTGGCAGGCGGGAGACCAGTGAGCTGGAGCTGGTAACCAAGGTAAACAGTGGGTTTCTAAGTGCCGCGCTGCACTTAAAAACCCGCTGTGTACCTTAGTTACCAACGCGCTGGTAGCCAAGGTAAACAGCAGGTTTCTAAGCGCCGCACAGTGCTTAGAAACCCGCTGTTTACCTTGGTTACCAGCTCTCTGCACCAGCGTGATGGTAACTAAGGTACACTGCGACGCGCACACTCGTCGTCGCTGGTGCTGATCGCTGGTGAAGCTGCCTGCCAGCGATCATGTAGCGACACACCAGCGATCCTGACAAGTTCATATCGTTGTCGGGATCGCTGGTGAGTCGCTATGTGTGACAGGGCCCTTAGACTTTTGAATATCACACTTATAGAATGTAATGATAATGCACTTCCTCTAAAGGTTTTCTCTATAAAGTATTAGTTACTGTATTAGAATCATAGAATCATAGAATTGTAGAGTTGGAAGGGACCTCCTGGGCCATCTGGTCCAACCCCCTGCTCAAAGCAGAATTCGATAAATCATCCCAGTCAGATGTCTGTCCAGCCTCTGTTTGAAGACTTCCATTGAAGGAGAACTCACCACTTCTCGTGGCAGCTTGTTCCACTCAATGATCACTCTGTCAAAAAGTTTTTTCTAATATCTAATCTGTGTCTCCTCCCATTCAGTTTCATCCCATTGCTTCTAGTCTTTCCTTGTGCAAATGAGAATAAAGTTGATCCTTCTACAATGTGACAGCCCTTTAGATATTTGTAGACAGCTATTAAGTCTCCTCTCAGTCTTCTCTTTTGCAAACTAAACATTCCCAAATGCTGCACCTTTCCTCATAAGACAGGGTTTGCAGACCGGTCACCATTCTGGTCGCTCTTTTCTGAACTTGTTCCAGTTTGTTGATATCTTTTTTAAAATGTGGTGCCCAAAACTGGACACAATATTCCAGATGAGGTCTGACCAAAGAGGAGTAGAGGGAAATAATGACTTCACGTGATCTAGACTGTATGCTTCTGTTAATACATCCTAGAATTGCATTTGCCTTTTTTGCTGCTGCATCACACTGTTGACTCATATTCAGTCTGTGATCTATTAGTATACCAAAGTTTTTTTCACATGTGCTGTTGCTTAGCCCTATTCCTCCCATTCTGTATATGCTTTTTCATTTTTATTGCCCAGATGTAGTACTTTGCATTTTTCTCTGTTAAAAACCATTCTGTTAGTTGCTGCCCACATCTCCAGTTTATTCATATCTTTTTGAATCCTCTCTCTCTTCTCTAGTATTAGCTATCCCTCCTAGCTTTGTGTCATCAGCAAATTTAATCAGTTTACCCTCAATTCCTTCATCTAAATCATTGATAAAGATGTTGAACAATACAGGGCCCAGGACAGAGCCCTGTGGTACCCCACTTGAGACATTCTTCCAACTGGATGTGCAGCCATTTACGACCACTCTTTGGGTCCGATCACTAAGCCAGTTATGAATCCACCTAACAGTTGCCTTGTCCATTCCATACTTAGTCATTTTTTCAATAAGGATTGTATGAGATACTTTGTCAAATGCTTTGCTGAAGTCAAGATACACTATATCTACAGCATTTCCTTGATCCACCCAATCAGTGATTCCGTCATAGAAGTAAATTAAATTAGTCTGACATGACTTATTAGTTACAAACCCATGCTGACTCTGTTTAATCACTTCATTCTTATCCAGGTACTGGCATACATGTTGTTTAATAATTTGTTCAAAGATCTTTCCTGGTATAGAAGTCAGACTCACTGGCCTATAGTTGCCTGAGTCCACCTTCTTCCCCTTTTTGAAGATAGGAACAACATTTTCTCTTCTCCAGTCTTCTGGGACTTCTCCTGTTCTCCAAGAATTTTCAAAGATTATGGAGAGGGGTTCAAAAATTTCTTCTGCTATCTCCTTCAGTACTCTGGGGTGTAATTCATCTGGACCTGGAGACTTGAATTTATTTAGGTTAGCTAAGTGTTTCCTCACTATCTGTCTGTCTATAGATATCCTGGATTCTTCTATTCCCTTAATAGGACAGTGAAGAACAGTTGATGTTACATTTCCTTTCTGAGAGAAAACAGATGCAAAATAGGAATTTAAAAGTTCGGCCTTCTCAACATCCTGTCTTACCATTTCATCATTTTCATCCTGTAAAAATCCTATAGCATCTTTGACTTTTCTTTTACTTTTGACATATCCCCAAAATCCTTTATTATTGCTTTTGACATGTCTTGCAAGCCTTGTCTGACATATCAATGAAATGTAAAAAATATAACACTAGTGATGTGCAGTCAGCTAGGACACTCAGCAAGGTCCTTGACAAAGAAGCCCTCACTTGGCTCAAAGTGAGTTTTCATAGTTCAGTGTATCAGAAGCCAGGACTTTGTTGACTTTATTGGAGTTATTGTATGGTTGTGCTACTTCAGATTACAGCCTTTTATTTCAAGTTACATCAATTCAGCTTCTTAATATTTAGCATAATGTTCATTCCAAAAAATGTAAGAGAATTGATAAAATCCAAAAATACATGGTTATTTTATTTGCAGTAAGTATAATTTCACCAAATTCCTCCATGATTTCATAAGTTCTGCTTCCTGACATCATGATCGATTCCAGGAGAAAAAAATCAATTGAAACACAAGCTTTTGACAAGGAACATTGTGCATCCTTGTCATCACTCACAGGAGGGTCTAATGTGGCCTTTAATACCTTGTGCTGCTTTAATCTTCTACGCCTTTTCATAGCAGTAGCCTGCACCAGAGCGTCACTTTAAAACTTGCCTTGTTCCCTGATATGCAAATTATTTTATGCAATATTGATGC
Source organism: Dendrobates tinctorius (assembly GCF_039654945.1). NCBI lineage: Eukaryota > Metazoa > Chordata > Amphibia > Anura > Dendrobatidae > Dendrobates > Dendrobates tinctorius. Next base: position 8,281,406 of record NW_027361908.1, read on the forward strand.
TTCCTCGCCCTGTGTATCAGCATATATATTCGGCCTTTACAATGTTTACCCTTTTTGCATAAATTAATGTCATTTTGATAGATTTACCATCATTTAAATGAAGAAGAGTGGACCTCATAAGTAGAGAAAACCAGCAGAGCACATCTTATTCCTCTCCCTAAAATAATAAAACTGAATATCTGAATGAACAGTCATTAAGAATCCTGATTAACCATGACATTTTTTTATAGTGCAAACATGGGAGAGATCTAAATCCTTCTATCTATTATCTATATGTCATCTATCTATCTATCTGTATGTCTGTCTGTCTATCTATCTGTCTATCTAGTAGTTTCTGTATATAAGTAGCAGAAAAGGGTAATGTATATTTAATTAGGAATAGTGTGCCCTGAACCATGGGTGGTAGGCACAGAAATGGCTTATAAATTCAATTTGCATACAGCTGTGTCAGGCTGTTTTAATCATCCTAAATGTAAGATATGGAAACAATGGCTCTGTGGAGCTGGACTTAAGGTACTGTCACACTTAGCGATGCACCAGCGATCCCGACTAGCGATATGACGCGGTCAGGATCGCTGGTGCATCGCTAAGTGGTCGCTAGTGAGCTGCCACACAGGCAGATCTCACTAGCGACATCGCTGGGGATGGGGGTCGCTACTTACCTGTCACACCAGGCGATCCTGCGTCCTCCCGCCCGGCTCCACGCGTCGCTCGTCCTCACAGCAGGAAGCGCCGCAGGAAGCTGACGACGAGAAACGGTCCTGGACGTCCTTCGTGCGATCAGCGATAAGCAGCGGGGGAGCGGGTTGTAGGTAAATATAAATATAAATATCAGACATAGCGATATCGCTAGCAATATCGCTATAATGTCACAAGTTATAGCGATATTGCTAGCGATATCTCTTAGTGTGACATGCCCTTTATGTAATATTATGACAGAGTTATCTGATTAGCCTGGATGAAAAGGAGCCATATGTCACACAGGAAGGTCTTCACCACTCCAAATTACAGCTCAAGCAGGTCAATGCTACAGTATATTCCTAATGTAATAATCTGATCTTTGTTGAATACTCATTGCTATTCTATAATTAAAGGAGTATCTTTATTTGGGTGGGGGGTGTCTCTTAATTGATGACAGCTATTTATTTTGATTATTTTGATCAAACATCATTGTTCAAAAGTTGACTTCTCTTAAGAAATTTGCCATTGTATTTATCAGTTTTTGGTTTACAGCCTGCAAAAAAATGAAAAGTAATCTTAGATATTTATGTACAGTACAGTGATGCCTCAAACTTACAAAGATTCCATTTATATTGATCTTTTCTTGGCCACTGTAGTGCTGCTTTTAGATGGGCCAATAGTTGGAGAATAAGTGTTCTTATGTATACTGGGTTCCCAACTCTCAGGCAACTCGTTTCTCTGATGTCAATGATTTTCAGGCTTGCTTCATAAATCATCACTATCAGCAGCACATTGCACTGTGAAAACAGGTGATGTGCTGCCAATAACATGATACAATCATATTAATGATTGTTCTGTGCACATAGAATTGGGGTCGTCGGTGTAAAGAAGCCGTTAAATGAACACCGATCCGCTTGCGTGTAGCCAATCGGCTGTCTTTTAAAGGCTGCAGTCAACGATTGTAAACCCATTATAACCTGAAGCCATGTGCCATATACAATGCACAAACATGGCTGAGCTGAGATAAATGGGATTAATTGGAAAATCCATTCTATCAGCAGTGGTATTTTACTGATAAATTACCTATAGCACTGAAGTGTTTCAGTGACTGGCTGTCTCTGGATATCAGGTGAAGTTATATCAGTTTCTCTTTTTTTCTGTTTTTTTTTTAAGCTTTTTTTTAGTACAGGATGCTAATGAAGGATGTGTTGTCAACATAGAAAGTGATTAACGGCTTCCTTACTTCTGTTATTTATAAGGAGGGATCTATATTTGTTAAATGCTGAAACTTGTGACATTCGGGGCTATGGAATAAAGTAACAGTTTATTCTAGAGTTATGTTCTTAAATTACAATATTTTCATATTAAGATTTTACTGCTGATATGAAGTATTGTAACATTTTAACATAAGGGGCTACTGTACCTCTATAAAAAAATTTCCATTTAGAACTAAGCCATATGTTTTGCAGATTTCTTCTTCCACCAAGTTTAATAATAGGTAGCTGTTATCATTGTCTGCCATGCTACTGAGACAGTGAAGCTGCAAGAGGTCACATTCACTTTATTCACGAGTCTGACAGCTCACATATGACTACGAATTCAGCCGAATCTGGAATCGTTGTATAGAACCTCACACTGAGGTTTTTTCAGTGAAAAATAGTGGAAAGTGTAACCAGGCCTGTCACCCACATTCAGCTAGACTGACCGTTCCCTCCTTATGCATACACATAGGGAGAGACTTGTTATTTCAGGGGAGCAGGCAAGGAGAAGACTGCAGGGACCGGATTCTTAGTGTACCATTACACCTAGCGACTCACCAGCGATCCCGACCATCGATATGACGCGGTCAGGATCGCTGGTACATCGCTAGGTGGTCGCTAGTGAGCTGCCACACAGGCAGATCTCACCAGCGACATCGCTGGGGACGGGGGTCGCTACTTACCTGTCAGACGGGGCGATCCTGCGTCCTCCCGCCCGGCTCCACGCGTCGCTCGTCGTCACAGCAGGAAGCGCCGCAGGAAGTGGCCGACGAGGATGGTCTAGGAGCTTCTCGCGCGATCAGCGATAACCAGCGGGGGAGCCGGTCGGAGGTAAGTATCACATGCAGCGATATCGCTAGCAATATCGCTGCAACATCACAAAATCGGTGACTTTACAGCGATATTGCTAGCGATATCGCAGTGTGTAACGGGGGCTTTAGACAAGTCACTTTGTCCCCAGCTAACCATTTACCTATATTTTTCTTTTTCTCGACCACCACAAAGAATGCAGGAGCTCATCAGTGTGGTTTGGGTATCTTCATGAGTCAGCTGACAGTTTCCCTGTAGAGGGGCCTTAAAAGTAAGGAGTAGTATGTGATCATTGTGACACTACTGAAGGGGAAAGTGCAAAAATTGAAATGAAGGACGAGAAGTGAAAAAAATAAATATTTATTAAAAGTATGAGATAAGTAGTGGGTTATAGTAAGTAAAATACCATTAAGTGTTTGTTCCTCTACTTTGTTCCATTTATGGCCATATAATTAAGTAACCTTACCGATTAATGACCATCCCTCCTACTCCCCCAGGCACCCTGAGCACAGGTAACAAAAGCCCCCCCCTAGATAATGCCCTGGCTGAGAGGCCAACAAAGTTGGAAAGGTGAAGAAGATAGAGTGAAGAGTTTCGTAATTATAATTTTTCAATGTCTCATCATAAGCGAGCGATTGTAATAATTGCTATAAACTTCTTTATCCCCAGTTTTGCAATAGATACTGATTACTAATTTCTCTTGTTCATTACCATGTCATCCTCAGATTTTGTTGTGAGATGTGATGGTTCTCAGGAGCATTTTATGAACAGGTCGTGTTATTGCACTAGAGCAAATGTACACCAAAGATTTCATTAGTGGATTTTCCGAACCTGGAATGAAATTCAAAATTATGATTAAACAACGTGGCTTTTTTTCTGGTGGAATTTTATACATTTTATGATCTTAAGGGAACCTTTCGCCAGCAAAAACACTATTAGCCTGCAGATATGGGTTTATTCTGCAGGTTAATAGCATTACTAACCTGTCCGGTGCCCGTATTTAGCCAAAAGCTCCAGGGAGAAAATTAATTTTATTCAACCCGGCAGCATTCAGATTCAGTCACAGGGCTGGCACTGGTTCAATAACCACTCTGAGAATACAGAATGGCAGCTGTAACCATGCCCTTGGCCCTGACTGCCACTGGTTCTACATTGAGCCGGCTGTCAGTTGGGCCAGGGGTGCGGTTACAGCTGCCACTCTCTATACCGAAAATGGCTACTGAACCCGTGCTGGCACCACCCAAGTGACTGACACCGAATGTGGCTGGGAAGAATAAAGTTAAATTTCTCCCCAGAGCGTTTGGTTAACTTTGGGCTCCGAGGCAGCTTAGTAACACTATTAAACTGCATCTTAACCCCATATATGCATGTTGATATCATTTTTGCTGATGACAGGTTCCCTTTAAAGTAGCACTTTGTAGTTCAGCATAGGTGATCAAAGAATAAAGAAGAGTAATGCATAGACTCTCTTGAATGCTTCAGTATACCGGTTTTAATTTACTGTATATACTTGAGTATAAGCCAACCCGAGTATAAGCCGAGGCACCTAATTTTGCCACGGAAAACTGGGTAAGCTTATTGACTCAAGTATAAGCCGGGTATGCATTGTCCCCTCATCCCTGTCCTGGTATGCGTTGCTCCCCCGTCCTGTCCTGGTATGCATGGCTCTCCCCATCCCTGTCCTTGTATGCATGGCTCCCCTGTCACTGTGCTGGTATGCATGACTCCCCTGTAACTGTCCAGGTTTGCAGGGCTACCCCAATAGCTGTCCTGGTATGCCTGGCTCCCCCCATAGCTGTGCTGGTATGCATGGCTCCCCCCGTAACTGTCCTGGTATGCGTGGCTCCTCCCTCCTGTCCTTGTATGTATGCTTCCTATTACAAAAAAACATCCTACTCTCCAGTGTGACCTCGGAGCAGCTTGTTCTGGCTTCCAGCAGCTCTTCTTGTGCTGAGCGATCAAGTGGCACCACTCATTAAGGTAATGAATATTCCCTCCATGCCTACCTATTGGAGTGGAGAGGTGTGCATATTAATTACCTTAATGAGCAGTGCCACGTGATCGCTCAGCACAGGAAGAGCAGCTGGAAGCCGGCACCAATGAGATGCTGCGAGGGCATGCTAGAGGGTGAGTAGCATGTCTTCTGGAAGCCGGCGGCTGCGACTGCAATTATCACTGTGCGCGCTATAAGAGAAATTGATATTTCTCATTAGCAGTAGCACAGGCTTTAGCCACAGCTGCTGGCTCCTGCCTGTGACCTCCTGCTCCACTGCTCCCCCTCCCCCACCGGGTTTCTGGGACAATTGACTCATGTATAAGCCGAGGAGGGCGTTTTCAGCACATAAAAATGTGCTGAGAAACTCAGCTTTTTCACAAGTTTATATGGTATGTGCATTCTACGTTGTCCCCTCTTATATAATTTCCCCAATGCATTCTATACCTCCAAACATATCTTTGACTGATGGTACATATTTCCATTGTCCCTATCTGATAGCAGTAATATAGTAGTGATAAAGGACTTCTGTTTGTTGATGCATATTTCAGAATCTCAGTGTATACTATGTGATACAATGTTACCCTGTCTCTACTTCCTCCTGCTCGTGATAAGTTTATCCTTGTCAGCTCTTAGCACTATGAAGTTGCATCTTAGAAATAAACTGATGATTCTGCTCATATCACTCATAAACATAGACTGTCAAAGTCAGTAAAGTTTTATAACTGCAGATAAATATAGTATGCACTCACCTAATATATTGCTCAATGTATAAAACAAAAATGATTAGGCAGATTTATAACAAATGTCTAAAACACAAACTGTCAATCAAATACAGTGCAGATTTTATTTTTCAAAAGAGCAGAATACAAAATTAAACCTTTGCTGTGATTGGTTACTATGGGCAACAAAGAGTGTGTCATTTAGACAGATTCATAAATATTCCAAATCTTTAGATGTATAGGACAACATAGTGAGGAACTAGCTGGATGAGATCGGGTCAGAGAGCTGCCAGGAGGAATTTAATAGTTGATGAATGATATCATCTTATAGTTCCTGTGTAAACATGAAAATATGTACTGAGAGATCACATGACATAGCTGTCCATATTGAAGGGAGGAAAGTGTATACATGCAATGAAACTGGTATAAAGCTAAATTATGGGCAGTATCGTGGCTCAGTGGTTAGCACCTTGCAGTGCTGAAGTCCTCCGTTCAAGTCCCATCAATGACAACATCTGTAAAGAATGTGTATGTTCTCGTTGAGTTTGCTTGGGTTTCCTCCAGGTTCTCTAGCTTCCTCCCACACTCCAGAGACATATTGGTAGGGAACTTAGATTGTGAGCCCCAATGTGGACAGTGATGTCTGTAAAGCTCCTTGGAATTAGTAAGTGAGTGAAATAATAACTAATGGCACAGCTGGAATATTGCTGGTGGGTTAGCAGTACAATTGCTTCTTTATCCTACATAGACATGTTGTCCAAACACTACTCTGTCAACCTCATGCTATCCTAAGTCTTACATAAGTAAACTAATTATGTGTCGAAATGTTCCCACGTGATATATAAATAAATGTAGTATGACTTCCACTTGTGATGTTTCTAATCATTGATATACCTTCTAACAAATCTGTGATACATTTCAAATTCACAAACTTACTTGCAACACATTTTGTGTCTTAAGATGTTCATGTATTCTCCACTTTAATGCTCTGTAGACATGTCATCCAATCTGATGAGTTTAGACCTCATGCGTGGTTGCTTCCCCCTTCACTGTATGTTGAGTTAATCATGTTGGGGAGTGTATGTATTTTCTTTTTTAACCAGCCTTTTCTGTTTTACATCTTCAAATGTTCTGATTAGTGAATGTACAAAGCTCGTATCCAAGCTCTCATCTAACCTGACATTCCTGAGAAAGGGAATGGGCCATGCAGATTTTATCTGCCATCAGCTTCTTTTTCTCTTCATAGACAGAGTGCATGCAGCGCTTCGATACAAGTGCACTGTAAAATGGAAAGATTGTCTGCCTACAGCTTTAAGAAGTGTCTACTGACCACAGCCACACAACGTACAGTTTCACGTCAATGCTGAGGATTTAAAGCTGGAAGCCCATTTTTATTGCATATATCAAATGTTGACAGTAAATCAATAGATTTAATGTGCAGACAGTTGTTGAGTGCAAAGTAAAAAGAAGCTTTTAAATATGAATTTAATAATTAAGAGTTGATCCAACCACATCGCTTCCTGGTTATTAGTCTCATAAGTGAGGATTAGGACTCTCATTTAATTGGAAAGTTTAATCTTTGCACTTAGATTTCATGAATAAAGCCTGATTTATTACCTTGCTATGTTTAACACATATGCAGCTAAGTAATTGTCATGGCAGGAAAGTGGTAAAAGTAGAGGTAATTCTTATGCTATTCTGGAAATTGTCTCTTGTTTTGAATATGTAGCTCCTGATTTGTACATATCTACAGATGTGGCAGACCTTGTATCGCTGTATTGGGTCATATATATGTATATATATAGAAGTATATATACAGAGTATATACACATATATTTTGGGTCATATAATATATTTTTTTTTATGTATGTATACCTTAAATATCCGACCCATCACCAAGCTCCAGTACATTTTTCTTTTTACTTTCCTAATGGCAATTGGCAGTTTCCCCTCTATTGTGTTTACTTGTTCTTCGTATTGACAGCCGGTAGCATAAGCCTTTTAGACAACAAAGGCGAGCAGCTCTACAGCCAATCTGCGATAAAAGGGGGAAAAATGAAATCACTATGGAAACTGGAGGAAGGATCTAACAGCTTTCTTTTAGAATAAATGTCTGATGTTTGTGACTTCAGGGAAATAAAATTCCTATATTTGTACGATGTTATCGTTAATGTTTTGTTATGGCAAATTTTCGAATCATCTGACCTTGACTTTATTAAGCGAGCCCTTTACTGAAATAGTTACTGTATTGTACTAGGAGAAAAAAAAGCAAGAATGTGATGAGGGGAGGAGTGTGGAGAAAGCCTGCTTCTTAAATGATTATTTTTTAAATCACACAGAGCTCCTGGGTCTCGGAATGAAGACCACTGTGAGTTTTTCAGCAATGCAGCAACCCGGGGAACTGAACGCCAGTCAGAAAACAGTGTATCATCCAATTGCATGCCTGCCTTTGATGTTGGACTGAGAAACTCAGAACCTCTCCCTCCAATCCAGAAGCAAATAAATACTAAGGAGAAGAGACATCCCTCGATTCAGTGCACAGACACTCTGAGACACAAAAACCGAGGCTGCTGTCATTATAAGAGCACAAATGAACCGGTTTGGATTGCAGACTGCAGCAAATACCTGTCTCCCCATAGGAGTTTGCCACTTCTTTCAACATCATCAGACAATGCAGAGAGCTTTGGCTTACACAGGCCACTGTCTTTAGCTCCAGACAAAGCCAGTCATTCTTTCAGCACACCTGCAACTGAACAGCACAGGGGACCAGAGGGGACTAAACACACCACTCAGCCTGAAACCCACTCAGTCTCTACCAATTCTCACAAGAAGAGGAAGAACACGCACCATGGTAAGTGAAACCAATACATCATATATTACAAGAAAATATACCTCTCTGGAATTCTGCTCACAGCTTATTTATTGTCATTATTATTATTATAGAGCCATTTTTTGCACAATTATAAATGTCTTATACTTTCATAGCAATAAAAATAAAAAAAAATAAATGTATATATTTGCATTTTTAAGAACAATGTACTTTTTTTTAAAAGTAAATGAAGGAGACGTGGGTTGTGTAGGATTTAATTTAAAAAAAATGATATTTTTTCAATTTTTCCAGTAGTTGTCACTATTTTTCACTTTTAACCAATGGTTTAATTTTTAACTTTCATCATAGGTTGTGCTGCAGAGGACTGGAGAGAGCACGATGCAGCTACCAAGGAAGCTCTGTGTGTACTGTTCCCCCCACCAACCTTCTCCACACATGGCCTCTCCAGACCGGCTTCACCAACTGAAGAGCATCTGCAGCGGTAAGTTTGCCAAGCTAGTCCTATCACCTTCCATGAAACGAGATCATATAGTTCACTTCACTAACATTTTAACACATCATCTTAGATGGTGCCCATTATAACAATATCAATTTTTCCATTAATCATATTGTGTCTTATGCATTTATTCTTCCATTTTCTTGTAATGTCAATCACCATTAATCCCTGTTGTGTAAAGTTAATACCCGCAATGCCTTTTCAACAAGTCTAAAGTATGGATGGTCCATTAATCTAAGCAAACTCATATTCATCACACTGTTTTCCAAATCACTGTTTATTAAGTATGCATTGTGCCTCATAATTGCTCGGTCTGAATAATAAATCTCAATCTCCTCTATTATATCCAGATAGAAGAGGGAGGCTTTTCTATGGATTTATTTTCACAAAGAAGCTACATAGGAAGGTCTAACATTATGGAGCCCCTGATTAAATAATAATAAAGCACACTGCAAATAATATCCAAAGAGACCCCATGTTCTGTATTAGTCTCTTTTAGTCTCAATTAGTATGTTTTATTGTATGAGTCAGATATGCCCTCACCGTTGAAGGTAGAGTGTGGCTTGGAAAGAGTTAATAATCTCATTTTAATCAAAGGAATTTGCCAAACAAAAATACAGTTACATTGTGATTGTTTTATGTAATCTGTCACTCCGCATAATACATCTAGATGATTTTTGTTAAAATTCATTGACTTCCGTAAGACCTGCTTTCTGCTTGTCAAATAGCATTAAGAGCGAAGGCAAGTGTAAAGCTTAACTAACGCAGTGTTATCTGGGGTCATAAAGCTGCAACACAAGTGCCATGCCTGTTGTCTTACAATAGATGGACAAGAGCGAGAGTACCTAGCTTAATCCACAAAATATAGCATTTTATGATATTATTCATAATTATCAGTCATATTATGCCACAATCTTTTATTAGGTATATTCATCATCATAATTTTTATACATCTTTTATGTAATGTATTCTCTTCAATATTGAAATTAGTATTCATTCCGTTACATATATATATATATATATACATAAGTCCATAACAAGGGACGAATGCTACTCAGACTGTGTTTTCCTTAGTGATCACGTCTGTATGTTTTATGTTTTGTGCCAATTCAGTCTAAATGTGTTAAACCGTAAACTTGTTAATGTGTATCTGTATAATATACATGTCATTAAAATCAAATATATTCATCTAATAACAGAGAGCGAGCAATATATATATATATATATATATATCGTCCTACCAATTGACTGGAAGATTTACGTCTTCTTTACTAAGGAGACTGGTCACATGACTAGGGTTAGTACCTCTGAGATTTGCCCTGGGCAGTTTTAGCGCAACTACCATTATTGTAAGGATAGTCACATAGTAAGGATAGTCACATTGTAAGGATAGTCTCATTATAAGGATAGTAAGGAGGGTCACATTGTAAGGATAGTAAGGATAGTCACATTATAAGGATAGTAAGGATAGTCACATAGTAAGGATAGTAAGGATAGTCACATTGTAAAGCTAGTATCCAGTCACATAGTAAGGATAGTCACATTGTAAGGATAGTCACATTATAAGGATAGTAAGGATAGTCACATTGTAAGGCTAATAAGGATAGTCACATAGTAAGGATAGTCACATTGTAAGGATAGTAAGGATAGTCACATTATAAGGATAGTAAGGATAGTCACATTATAAGGATAGTAAGGATAGTCACATTGTAAGGATAGTCACATTGTAAGGATAGTAAGGATAGTCACATTGTAAGGCTTGTAAGGATAGTCACATAGTAAGGATAGTCACATTATAAGGATAGTAAGGATAGTCACATTATAAGGATAGTAAGGATAGTCACATTGTAAGGATAGTAAGGATAGTCACATTATAAGGATAGTAAGGATAGTCACATTGTAAGGATAGTCACATTGTAAGGATAGTAAGGATAGTCACATTGTAAGGCTTGTAAGGATAGTCACATAGTAAGGATAGTCACATAGTAAGGATAGTCACATTGTAAGGATAGTCACATTATAAGGATAGTAAGGATAGTCACTTTGTAAGGCTAATAAGGATAGTCACATAGTAAGGATAGTCACATTATAAGGATAGTAAGGATAGTCACTTTGTAAGGCTAATAAGGATAGTCACATAGTAAGGATAGTCACATTGTAAGGATAGTAAGGATAGTCACATTATAAGAATAGTAAGGATAGTCACATTGTAAGGATAGTAAGGATAGTCACATTGTAAGGATAGTAAGGATAGTCACATTATAAGGATAGTAAGGATAGTCACATTGTAAGGATAGTAAGGATAGTCACATTGTAAGGATAGTAAGGATAGTCACATTGTAAGGATAGTAAGGATAGTCACATTGTAAGGATAGTAAGGATAGTCACATTGTAAGGATAGTAAGGATAGCCATATTACCATTATTCATTAAATATCAAGTTCGCTCCCAAGATTTTTCTTCGAGTAATATACTTGAAAAAATCTATTATAATTACAAATATTTTCATTTGCTTATAGTAAGTGATGAGGTAAGAAATATTCCTCCAATATTAGAGCCACGCCAAGCATAGCATTTAATGAGCCTAATAGCTGCCAGCTCGTTATTGTGTTCTATCTCTTACTTTGATCAGGGCAGCATTCTGCTGACTGGCTATTGTGCTACTGAGAAACATACAGGGACCAAGTCCAAGGATCACTTAAGAGTTAAAAAGAAACCCTAGGCTTTTTTTTGCTGAGCTCTGTCAAAGACTAAAGCAGTTGGTTTCATGTCTGCCTGTGGAACAATAGTTACCTGTACGCGTTATGGGCTACTTGGCAGACACCAGCAATCTGTAGAAGGTCTGCCTCTGTTAGACAGGATTTGACGAGAATCCCTAACGACAGCCCACCTTTCATTAAAAGTAAAAAAGGGGAATAAAACGCTGCATACCTACTTGATGAAGGACAGAACTTTGAAGCATTTACTTGATGTCGCTTCCGTTCAGGCTTGACTTGGCCTGAGGTTTGGGTTCCCGGTCTAGAAGTCAGCAGGATATCACTTCCCTCTTCCTCCACCCCTTTGTATTGCTTTGCAAAGGCAGATTAGTGTCACAGCTGTAGCAGGCACACAGTGATACACATTACAGATACAATCTCCATGGTGGCAAGACAGCATGGGTGCAGGACAATAGGGAAGACCACTGATATTTCTATTTTCCTTTAATTTGTAGTTAAGGAAGCAGATTTCCATGTAATGTCAGGGCTAGTGTTACATTTTCCTGGAACAACGTTCTTTGTTCTATAAATGAGAGTAACTTTCTCGCACAGTGTCATTTACCAGGCTGTTACCAGCTTTAGTGCAAACACAATGAGACAGAAAAATACGCATTATTCCTGTGAATCAGTCTGGTTACTAAGCCTTAGGACCTTTACATGTGGGGTACTATTATTTCAGCATTATTTCAATAGCATGCTTTATAATCAGCAATATATGACATGGGGACGCACTGCTCACAGCATACATGCTATATTAAACAGCAATGTTCTGTCATTTCACTTGTAATTATTTTTACACTCTGTAAACTGTACTCAGGTCACCTAGGTTTAAAAATTAATGAGGCTTACTGCAGGTTTCATATGGCACCATCTACGGCATCTGCAGAAGGAATTTTTTATTTATTTATTTTTTTACCAGTTCAGAACTCATTTTGTGTTTGTAAGCTATATATAAAAATAATAGCTTGGGAGAAATAACAAGATTAATTAATAGATAGAAGAAGATAGATAGATAGATAGATAGATAGATAGATAGATAGATAGAGAAAGAAAAAACATAGATTGAATATATTAGATAGACAATCTCAATGATAAATAGAGACTAGGTATACAGATTTATAGATGGATAGATAGATAGAAGGATAGATAGATACATAGATAGATTGGGATAGATACATAGATAGGTATTAACTAGAAAGATAAGATATGAGAGATAGATTAAATATACAGAAGGATAGACAGATAGATTATAGAGAGATACTAGATTAGATTAAGTATACAGAAAGATAGATTGATGTTAAATAGATAATAAATAGATTTGAGATAGATGATAGAGAAATCAGATATGATATCGATAGATAAATGATAGATAGACGAAAGATATATGGATAGATATGGGATAGATTGTTAGAGATTAGATAGACAACCGACAAATATATAGTTAGGTGATAAACATTAGATAGATAGATAGATAGATAGATAGATAAAAATATAGATGTTAGAGATTATATAGATATGCGATAGATAGATGATAAAGATTAGGTAAATAGATATACAAATAGAAAGATAGATATTAGATAAATACATGAAAGAGATTAGATATATAGATAGATAGATAGATAGAAGAGATTAGATAGATAAGTATGAGATTGAAATATAGATATGAGATGGAAGACAGATATACAGATAGATATGAAATATATTGAAAGATAAATAGATGTTAGAGATTAGATAGATATGGGATAGATAGATAGATATGGGATATATAGATATTAGATAGATAGATGATAGATAGATATGGGATAGATAGATAGATATGAGCTAGATAGATAGATATGGGATAGATAGATATGAGATGGATAGATAGGGGATAGATAGATAGATAGATAGATAGATATGTGATAGGTAGATAGATATGGGATAGATAGATATAGAGATATGGGATAGATAGATAGATAGATAGATATGGGATAGATAGATAGATAGACAGATAGATAGATATGGGATAGATAATAGAGAGATAGATAGATAGATAGATATGGGATAGATAGATAGATAGATAGATATGGGATAGATAGATAGATATGGGATAGATGATAGATAATAGATAGAGATTAGATAGATAGATAGATAGATAGATAGGGGATAGATAGATATGGAATAGATGATAGATAATAGCTAGAGATTATACAGATAGATAGATAGATGGATAGATAGATAGGGGATAGATAGATAGATAGATATGGTATAGATGATAGATAATAGATAGAGATTAGATAGATTGATAGATATGACAAATAAGATATATCGATAGATATAACACAGACAGATATGCATAGATAGATAAAGAGAAAGATAGATATTAGCAACAACAGATACTAGTTTACATACTACTAATCAATTTTTAACTGAAAAGAACTTAAAGATTTGCAAAATTTCTTTTGAAAGGAAACATTTTTTAAAATGGTGTAATATATTCTAATTTAAATCTGTATGGTTTAAAAATGTATTTTACATTTTATAATGTTTCTAAGACTGCATTATTAGTTGACATGCATAGAAGCAAAGTAGTATTATTGATTTTGAGATAGAATTCTTAGTCATACCCCAGGGTGCTGGCAGCAAAGTCATTTAATGACTTGAAATGAATATAAATGAGTAAGTAATATCAGGATGAAGATGATATTGGGGATTTTCTCCCTATAATGCCTTGTATAATTGACATAGCACAATCTAATCTTTTTAATTTTAGCTTCCACACAAATGGGGATGGAAAGGGATTTAAGTCCAATTATTAGTTTTATATCGCTGTGAATACTATACTTTCACCTTAGACAGTTTGGAAATATTTCACCTTCTTCCAGGCAATGAGACGCATTCCTGTAAATGCCTTTACGCCTAATTAAGCCTTCAATGCCTTATATATGTTTCTTGTATTTAGTTGCTAAACATGTGGGATTAATGCATTTAGTATTTAAAAAGGGAAGAATAAAGTGGAAATTAAGGGTTATTGGAATTCAGTTTGTTGTCATAGTAGTTTTCTTTTAGAAAATAGAGAATAAAATATATGCCATCTTTCAACTAGATCACCCCAGTAAAATGAGATGAAATGAGCCTGCTATTAAAGAGAAGATCCCTAGTGTTCTTGTTAAAGCTCCAGACAAAGAAATGTTCTGTATAATGCATTATCCCTCTAAGATAGCTTCAAAAGTTCTTAAGCTTTGTCGGATAGGTCAAAATGTTAGAGAAAAGGGTTACACCAAACTGAGGGATATGCAAACTATATGCGATGCCATAAATCTTCATAATTAGGTTGAGCATGTCACAATTGCTAGATCTGACATGTATTTGTGAAAAAGATCAGCAAGCCCTGTTGCTTATCAAGGTCAATTGGTTTGAAATACATTATAGCCCCTTGCAGGCTACATTGAGGATGATTAAATATAATAGCGCAATACTAAGGCAATTATTCATTCCCACCACAGTAACAGCGGGTTTCTGAACGGCAAAAAAGATGAGAGATTTCCAACAGCAAAGGGACAAATGTCATCTGCTGGAAAGAATAACATGATGGATACAATGTAGTTACCATAATGGTAACAGTTGCAGTAAGCCTCCATCCATGGGATTGTTCTACGTCCTATCGCTGTCATGTGTGTGGCTGGATGGCAAGTCATTAGAATAAAATATCTCGATGAGATCTGTGCCTCTGGACATTCTCAAATTCTGATTCCTGGGATACATTTTTCCCCTCTAGGAAAACACAATTTAGATGTCATTAGAAACGGTCCTTCCTATCCGCGATATGAAATGTCTCCATTTCTTATATGAAATCTACATTTTGAGGTCTTTCTCTTCTTCTGTCGTCCTACTCGAGAACGTAAAGCTGGAAGCCGAATTAATCTCTGCCGATTCCCTGGTGACATTATTTCATCCAATATTTATTCATTTCCATTGAGTACAGCAGTAGCAGGCGCAATTGCATGCTAAGTGTTAAAGTCATACATGACAGAGAGGCAAATGAGGGCGAAAGACTGCAGCTCTACGTAAGCATAACTCCTCTAATTTATTTTTTATGCAAAGATTAATGTGCACCCAGCATGAATGTTTTGGTCTCCTCCATCATTGCAAGAGAGAACTTTGGATCTGCATTACCTAGCAGTGTTACATCAATCAATCAGCAGGGTATTGCTGCAGAAATTCAGCAGGAGCCCCACCTGAGATTGAGATCATCCATTTTACTAATGGGCTTCTCCTTTTTATATTGGTGCACATTACAATGCTATTTCCTAACCTGGAAAAATACATTTTTTTTTTGCTACCCATACTGCACAACATTCATAAAACTGCACATTCACAGACGATACAGATGTATACATTCAATTACAAGTATAGAATAATAACATTTACCACTGTGCACCCTATAATATCCAATCTAAAGATTGAGCCTGTCCTATATCGATAATATATTATAATATGACATTAAGGATTGCTGTTCTGAGGGATTTCTCTGTAGAAACTGCTTAGATTTCATTTTCTTTAATAATGTGACTCTAAGAACAATAAGAAAAAATATATTTTATTGAATCTTCACTTTTTAAATGTTACAAGAAGTGCAACTAAATGTTATATAATAATATACTGTAAAATGTTATATATAACTTCAGCTACATACCCCAAAGACCCTGGACCCCAATCCAAAAAATGTACCAACTGCATTGTGCCAATTATAACTGTGGATGAGCAGACCTGTGGAAGTTCAGGTTCTGGTACCAAACTGAATTTTATGTCCAAAGTTCGGTTCGGGTGCCAAAACTTTACCTGAACTTGAACATGAACCCGAGCCCATTGAAATGTGTGGAGACCCAATCTTCGTAGCTGGAAGTATCTCTCTTTATCTCTGTCCCTCCTCCCGAACTTCCCCTGGAACTCCAAGCATTAAAATGGAGTTCTGGGAGAAGTCCATGTTTGGCATTCATCACCAGACACTAAGTGTCCGGCATTAGCCCCAAATTATAAAGTTTGGATCTGCACATCTCTAATTGTTACAGCTGTGTTTTTCATGTGCCAGATCATTATTTCAGCACCCTCAAACAACTGGACCCTTTTGCAACTCCTTCTTCTGCACTACCTATAACTACAGCTATGGATGCATCTAAAGTAATATAAGGGCGTGTGCACACGTTGCCAACATGTGACGTTGTTTTCTGAGCAGATTTGTCTTAAAATCCGGACACAAGAAAATTGAATGAGAATCCTGAAGTCACATGCTGCTTATTTTTTCCTTGCAGGTTTGGTCCATGTTTAAATCTTCAGCATGTCAATTTTTTTAGCATTTTTGAGGAAGATTTCACCCATGCTAATGATCGAGGAAAAATCTGCACCAAAAATGCTTGAAAAACATGGCAGAAATGCATCTATTTTACACTGAACCTATTTTTACGCTGTCATAAAATAAACTTTTTCATGTCCCCCAAATATTTCTCTTATTCTAAACTACAAAATCCATTCATGCGTTGAGTATTTGCTTCTTTCTTCGCATTAAATCATCATAGCCAAAATGAAAGTGGAGGAGTAAAATGTGGGAGGGATTAGAATAGTTAAAGGGGTTGTCCTGTCCAAACCGATAAGTATCCTGGCACACTGTGTGACTGTAGATTTATGAATCCATACAGCACATACAGTGTTCACTGCAGGGATTCACTGTTTCCAGACCGGAGAACAGAGGGTATGTATGAGTTTTACATACTACCGGCTAGTAGGTGCAGTGTTGCTTTCCATGCACTTTTATGGAGTGAGGCTGCACCCTCTAGTCAGTCACGCCTACTTGCGGTCTGTGTCATGGCATGGGTGTATAACACACAAAGTAGCTGCAGACTTATCAGTTTTGACCAGACAACCTCTTTAACATAAAGAGGAAGAATAGGGAGACTGCAAAATACATAAAGTCTTTGTATACTAATACAAGAATACGAGATGCATGGCTGGATGACAGTTATGATTGGGCTGATATTTTATGGGGCTACAGTCTCGTCAGGAATGACTGTACAAACAAGTCATGGTGAGGCATTTGTATATATGTCAAATCTTCCCCAAACCCATCCTGTGTGACAATATATGTGAGAAACTTGAAAATGTAGAGTCCCTATGGGTGGAAATAAAGGGATGTAGAAGAATAATAAAATACTGTGAGCGGTCTGTTATAAGTCTCTAACCATAATGGAAGAAGCAAAAAGTCTACTTATAAAGCAAATACATAAGGCAGGAAATTAGGGATAAGGAATTAGTATGGGGGACATCAGCTACACTGATATAAATTGCAGAAGCAGACAAATACAGGTCCAGAAACAGGTTTTTGACAATAGCAAGAGACAGCTCCCTCTTACAACAAGTTCTGGATCCAAGAAGAGGTGCATGGGAAGGAGCACTTCTAGACCTAATTTTTACCAATAAGGCAGATCAAATATCAGATGTACATATTGAGGGTCACATAGGTAAAAGCTATCACCAATTAATAAGTTGTCACTTATCCACTAATAAAATAGTAGAGGGTTAAAACTAGAGATGAGCGGATCAAAGCAAAATCAAATTTGCCTGTCCGCATGGATTTTCCCTGGAAATTTGAACCACAGAGAAGAATTGAATGTCGCTTACTATGCTGTGGGGTCTCTCCAGGTTGCAAAGCGTAAAAAAGTAAGATGCTAAATAGAAACACCTATTCTGACCTTACCGCTCAACTCTCCAGCCCCTCAGCAACTCAAGGTCACCCATCTTAAAATGTTATCACGGTTCTGCGCAAGTGTGCTTAAGAAAAAAATATGACATCAGGACAAGCACTGCGACGTTGTGTGCGCCTGCACAAAAAAATCCTGTGCCTCTTACGCTACAATTTCAACATCTGTGGCAGTGGTAAGAAGATGTGATGAGGATCGGGCTGGTGACAGTGAGAAGCAGAGTGTTGAGAGAGGTGGTCGGTAAGGTAAGTATAAGTATTTTTTTCTATTTTTTAACCTTTTGATGTTAGCCTGCTGCTGCCATTTTGCTGAATCTGTGCGGAAGCCAAGTAGAAAAACTGCACATTATGGAGAATGTATATTTTTGCATTACGCAAGTAGAATTCAATTCCACTTGAATATATTTGCTCATCTCTAGCTACAAGGACACTGAACTCCAGGAAGGCTAATTTACATTGGATAAAAGACCATAAACTGGAACACTGTGCTTAAAATTTTAAAACGCACAAAGGAAATGGGACACTTTTATAAGCATTCTGCATAGGTATTGTGCCCAATATGTGCCTTTTGGAAATAAATAATTTTTAAATAGGAAAAAGCCTATTTAAAATGGCTAAATGGAGCTGTAAGAGATGCAATAAATGACAAGACGAAAGTGTTTAGAAAATTATAGCGGGAGATGTTGACAAGGCATTAAATAATTATAGAAATAAAAATAAATCAAAGGAGAAAAAAATGAAAACGAGAGTCTCAACACCAAAGAAAATAAAATTGTGGTACCGTGTTAGCCAGAAAAATATATGTAAATACTTATGTCCCCCCAAAAAATTGAGAAAAGTATTCAAGGTGTAATACCTTTATTGGCTAGCCAGAGAAATTATATTTGCAAGCAAGCTTTCAGGGCTCAAAAGGCCCCTTCATCAGGCTTGATTACAAGTGAATTTGATTTCCTTGGCCTGTCTATAGCTAGCATCGTCTCATGTCCTGTTGTAATTCCTATTTAAATGTTGCCATCTTTTCTCAGTAATTCACTTGTAATATAGCCTGATGAAGGGGCCTTTTGAGCCCTGAAAGCTTGCTTGCAAATATAATTTCTCTGGTTAGCCAATAAAGGTATCACACTCTGAATACTTTTCTCAATTTTTTGGGGGGACATAAGTATTTACAACACCAAAGAAAGTAATAATAATCCGACCAATAATGTGCTTTCACTACAGAAAGGGTAAGAACATCAAAAATGAAAGTTTTGACCCCTCAAAAATAATCTGCATAAAATGGTGGTAAGAGGATCAATTTAAATGTATTCTCTCCGGTATTTACACAAGAAATCCAATGGCACCACAGCAATTGATCAGGGATACCATAAATTCTTCATTAAATGCTACCTGTTTAACTTAGCAGGAAGTATCGCGTCTCCTCAAAGACACTAAAATATAGAAATCGACAAGTCCTGATGGCATGAGATAAACACTGCAGAAAGAAAGTACCATGGTGGACAATTATTTCTAATATTCAGTGGTTCAATAATTACATGGTTTTTACCATAGGACTGGAGCATACAGTAGCAACCGTGGTGCCAGTATTCATAAAGGGGTCAAATATTGAGCCTGGAAACTGTATGCCTGTAAATTTAACCTCTACTATGGACAATATCTTTGAAGGTCTTTTTAAGAATTGCTTTGCACTATTCCTTAGTTTAATAAGGGCCTGTACACTTTGCTGATTCATCTCATTTTTATTATGATTTTTCTTCTGCTCAAATCTGTCAGAAAATCTGAAGAGTTATTTTTGACATGCAAATTAGGTGCAGCTTTAAATCTGCAGCATATCAATTCTTTAGGTGTTTTTACTGCAGATTTCACCCATAGTAATTAGTAGGGAAAAATCTGCAACAAAAATGCATGTAAAAAAGCATCAAAAAGTGGCAAAAATACACCTATTTTGAGGTGTTTTTACTGCTAAGAGATGCATAAACCAATTACTTAAAACATTTGCACATACCATAATAATAACTTCATAGTCCAGTATCAACATTTGTTTATGTGGGATCTGTCCTGTCAAACTAACCAAATCATCTTTTATGGCCAGGTAAGTTCCAGACTGGACAAGGATACAGGCATTGATATTGCCGACTTTGATTTTCTAAAAGCATTTAAAACAGTGTCACATAAATGGTTGGTACATAAAATGAGTGAGATGGAACTAGAGTAAATTATTAAACTTATTATTAGTAGTATTATTATTGTTGTAAATATAAATCACTGGGTCAAAATTAACAGTGGGGTTCCCCAAGGGTTAATAATGGGCCCTCTTCATTTTGATATATTCATTATTGACCATGGAGTGGGATTGCAGAAAAGAATGTCAATACTTAAATATGATACAAGATAATCAACATGTGGAACAATATTTAATATTGTAGAAGGACTAGTTTAAGCTGGCCTCAGAATTGTTAATTGAAGCTTAATATACAAGATGGGCCATTCCATTTATATGGATACACCTAGGTGGTCCATTTAAATGGATACACCTAAATAAAATGGGAATGGTTGGTGATATCAACTTCCTGTTTGTGGAACATTAGAATATGGGAGGGGGGAAACTTTTCAATATGAGTGGTGACCATGGCGGCCATTTTGAAGTCGGACATTTTGGATCCAACTTTATTCTTTTCAATGCGAAGAGGGTCATGTGACATATCAAACTAAGTTTTTTTACAAAAAAAGTGTCTTTTTTACATCAAAGCATTGACTGATTTAAAAAAATAGAGTTATCCACTTAGGTCACTTAAAAGTAAAATGTTGACAGTTTTTTATTACTCATTTATACTGTGTGTACAATGAAAAAAATTAATGATTGAATTTTGTACACAAAAATAAGATTTTGCGTTCAGATCTATCAATGTTGCCTTTTTCCTAAAACATCTTTAAAATTCTTATACTTTCTCTGCTAAGGTCATGGTATTGAGTTGAAACCATAACAGTAAGAGACCAACCAAAGTGATGCGTGTTAGCTATTTTAGAAAAGAAAAGCCATGTTAATACACCATGAGTAGTTGTAATACGTGCACAACAAACGTTTTGGTGTTTTCAGTAATAGACTACTAGTTGGATGTAAAAATATTTTTATAAACTAAGTAATATAGAGGAATACTTTATATCTGTGGAACAGAATTTTATTCCACAAGTTAAAGTTAGCTATTTTGTCTTACGTAAAGATCAGTGCTCCTAGCCAGAAAAAGTCATTTATATAACGAAAAAAAATAGAATAAACTAATATTTCACCAATGGAACAACCAATAACTACCACAAAGCAGAATATAGCAAATTTAAGGAATATGACAAATTTACAAAAGAAAAACTAGTTAATGAATTGATCAACCATCAGTAAACATGTTTGCATTAATGAAGCTACATAATAATAAATGCAGTGAATCAGTAGTAAAAAAAAAAACATATATTTTAGAGGCATGTCATTAGCATATTCTAGAAATGTAACATATTAACATATAGTGAGGCATAAGCAAAAAATGTCATCAAGTTATCCACTTGAACTAGATTAAAGTGATAAAAAGTGGTGTTCCAGTGAGCAAATCTGCTGGTCTTTGGTAACAGGCCACAGCAGTGGTGTCATGCCCATAGCACTCGTTAGAGCTGCAGCCAATCACTAGGTTCAGCAGCTTTGCTGTCTACTTCGGAACAGCTTATATTTTTATTTTAATGGAAAACAAGCTGAAAGACTAAAAATGCTTGTTACTGGAAGTCCATTTAAGCCGAATGTGAAGGTTATCTCCTTCACAGAATATCATGAAGCAGGGAACATTAATGGCAACTATTTATGACAAAATATTTTGTTTGCATGCCATGTGTTTCGTCTTACATCTACAGATGTAACAAAGCTTAACTTCACTGTTGCTGCAAAATGCCGCAACAACACATCGCACCTATATTATTTTCATTGCCAAGGTGACCATTTACTTGACTTTTTCAAATTATGTACATATGGTTGTGTGCCAAAGAGCAACTTGATTTCTACATCTCTAGTAATTTCATCATTTATCGTATGTCTGTAAATTAAGATAAAACGTTAAAGATATATTACAACTACACAAAGTGTAACTGTGTTTCTAATTTTTATTTCACAGATCAAAAGTACAGTTGAAAATAAGAAAATGTATAATATATGTTATCAGAGAGATCTGCTTCTTTGCCAGAATT
Organism: Dendrobates tinctorius; assembly: GCF_039654945.1. NCBI lineage: Eukaryota > Metazoa > Chordata > Amphibia > Anura > Dendrobatidae > Dendrobates > Dendrobates tinctorius. The sequence goes on from NW_027361908.1 coordinate 8,303,903, forward strand.
CATTAGTCATTATCAAAATTCTAAGTATAAATTTGTATTTACTGAAGACAAACTATTACATTTCTGAGCTAGGAGATGGCAGTTGCTATGGATAGGATTCTATGTAGATGGCAGAAGGGTGGAGCGACATGCAGAGCTCCTCCCTCCTCCTCTCCTTTCTATCTAGATAAAATCTTATCAGCAGCAACTGTCACCTCATACAGTTTAATAAAGTCTGTCTTCACCGAATATGGATTTTACCTTAGAATTTTGATAATGGCTAATGAATTCTGGGGTCGAAAGAAGTAAATTTTTGTGATAAGATGTATTAAAATGTTGTCTATTTTCTATTATTAAGTTTACTATTGATTAATGAAATAAAATTTAAAATGACTGTTACTCTTTAAATTGCTGTTTCAGCACTGGACAGTTCCAAATTAAGATGGATAATTTAGTTTTTTTTAATTATTATTGACCCAAGGCCTCTTAGAAGGTTTTTTTAATCATATATTGCAAATGCGCTTAATTTTCCAAAGCTTATGAGAATATGAAAAATATTAATTTAGTTTGAAGTAGGAATATCACAACTTTTTGACATCTTAAATGTGTTTATACAGAAAAGTGAAATTAATCATAAAATGTATCCTGAAGGCAGAAGAATAATTGCATGTTAAGTCATGTATTGTTCACTGTCATGTACTTAAGAACATTATTAAGGATTTAAAATTATTACTCAAGTAAATAAAACAGATTTTGAAGACTAGAAATTGTGCTTAGTGTTGTACAGTAAACAACACTGGTCTATGGGGCAGTTCATCAAAGCTTTTACTTCATAAAACTGTCATAAAAGCTTTGAAAAGTAGAAATATTTTTGCACAACTGACGGTTGCATCAAAAATTTGTGACTTTGCACAACTGATGGTTGCATCAAAAATTTGTGACTTGTGGTGTTACACCAGTTTGAATCCGCTTGTCCAAAATTGGCAGATATGGGGATGAGCCAGGGCTAGACAGTGGTTTGGCCTTGCTCAACTATCAAATTCATCAATATTGCCAGTGATTTGTATGCCAGAATTGCTATTCCAATCGCACGCCACTCAGAAGAGGCACAAAATTCATTTAGTATCTTGCTCCTCACAAAGAATTTTGGAATTTGGTGCCTTCTTCTACAGCAAGACTGGTGTAGTGCAAATGTACACTCCACTAGTCTTGATTAATCGACCCATATGTGTTTTATGTTTATATTATAGGTGGCATTAGAGTTCTAGTCCTCTTCCTCTCTGAAGAGACAATTTGCATATTTCCCAGAGGAGAATTGCTGCTTAAAAGTCTTCTCAACTTGGTATTTTTAATATGTCACTCGCCGCAAAGAAAAATGTTATCTCTTGGATCCCGGTCAGACGCCTCTCACACTCTCACACAGTCAAACCAGATCTCACACTTTGCACTTGTGAGGGGCAGTACCTCAAAGCACAGAGTCTGCAAACTGAGATTCTGGTTTTGGCCTAAGTCATGTGATAAGGCTCGTTAAAGGGTTGACATCGACTTTTAGGATTGCTACTTCCTGTAGGTGACACTAGAGTTCTAGTCCTCTTCCTCTCTGAAGAGACAATTTGCATGTTAGTTTTAAAAAAATTGAAACTGATCTGATAGGTTGCAAGCCTGCTGACAATGGCAAGAATGGTGGAAACATCTACCTGATTCACTGACAGCAAATATACAACACCATGAGTAACCAGTTCATGTTACATTATTGCAGATCAAAAACAATTAAACCGCATTTCAATATTTATTTATTTTACTCACTTATATAGTGCCATTAATTCCACAGAGCTTTGCAAGCATTATCAGTAAGAATATATACAGTAAAAGAAACAGCTGTCCTAAGGATTCCCTCATTCTGCTACACTAAACCCCCAAATGTAAACATGACAACCTTCAATAATAACCCAAAATGTGTGTTCCAGGTAAAAACAAACTAAATTGAACAATTTAATCAAATTACTTTTAATCAATACTGTCATAGTTGATTACATGTGGCTCAAACATCTAAGCTTAAATTAATTACGAATGTGGAGCAGAAGAGAATAGCTGAATACTTGAACATTTTATATCATGAGCCATTGAACTCAAAATTGAGAGAAATAAGGGTCCAACGATTTAAAAAATAAATACAATCTCAGGTGAACAACAAAACATGAAAAATTTGACTGTAATTATTTATTTTTTAATGAGTAGGCCAGTGTGCGAAAAATAAAGTAATGGCTTTTGGAACCATCCTTAACAGCAAAAACATGAAGCAATCATTTTCTCTTTGACTTTATCAGTCTGTTACTTATCTTTATTGGTTTGTTATGGAGGAATTTTGGTCGGCGTAATTTATGATTATTTTCTTTTATCCTATCAGGATATGTATTTGAAAGTGTGCTTAAAATTATTGTCCGTTTTGGACAAGCTTTAGCTTTTGATAGATTGCCTCACATTTGACTCAAGAACACTTTGGCATACAGAGTAGTTCTTGATCAACTCAACGAATGTGTTTCTGCTGACTGTGTTTGGTTTTTGGACATTATGACATCATGGTCAAACATCTCTAATTTAGTCTTATTTGTCTAAATAACTTTGTTCTAGGAATATTGTGGTTTGTTTAAAAGCAACTTTGCAAACTTTAGCTTTGCTGCCATGTTCTTTTTAAAAAGAAGCTTTTTCCCCAAAATCCTTTCCAAACAAGCCATACTTTTCCAGTCTTTTTCTAATTGTAATGTCATTAACTTGAACATTTAACATGATAATTGAATCCTTCGGAGTCTGAGCTGTATCTCTTGGTTTATTATAAGTTCTTTGAGGAATATATGGTCTATACTTATTGAGACATCAACTTACAGAAAGATGGTTAACTTTATGGAATTTTGACATTTTTTACTTGTCAATAATATTTCACGCTACAGAATTATGTCATCCAAATTTTTGGAATTGGCGATCTTCCAAATTGATGGTCAGCAACAATCGCTTCTCTTAGATCATTCCTAATGTATTTCCTCTTTAGCATTGCCTTAACACTTGTCTCAATGCTCTATTTCTTCAAATTACCAAACGTCGGCTCTTATAGAGGTGTAAGTGCTCATAATTGCTGATAAACCTCTAATTAAATGTATTTGATTAGCATCAACTGTTGCTTACCTTCTTAATTTCTAAGGGAGGCATAAAGGTACACTTAATTTTTGCCGCAATGCTTCTTATTGTTGGCCTATTTTTTGTTAAATAAATTACAGTGTGTAATTTGTCATATGCTGTTGTTTATCAGAGTTTGCATTATCTCATTTTTGGACCTTCTGAAGGCTAGATGTTTTTATTATTCTCTGACAAAAGAAGCCATTGAATTTAAAAGTTCCACTTAGGTTTTCTCATAACAGTAAACAGCTAGCAATTCATGAATAAGTCTGTGTGTCAATTATGTCATGATACCTATTGTAGACTAGTATAATAATCTTAATAATAATCTTTATTTATTTTTATATAGTGCTAACATATTCCGCAGCGCTTTACAGTTTGCACACATTTTCATCACTGTACCCAATGGGGCTCACAATCTAAATTCCTTATCAGTATGTCTTTGGAATGTGGGAGGAAACCGGAGTACCCGGAGGAAACCCACGCAAACACGGGGAGAACATACAAACTCCTTGCAGATGTTGTCCACTGAGCCGCCGTGCTGCCCATTAACAATTAATAATAAGTAAGATAAGTATATCTTACTTATTATTAATTGTTAATGTCATTATAGAGCTTTATTAAATCGGTAACATAGCAGTTGAAACATTCTATTATTAATGCAAGCTAAAAGATATTTATAGGGCACAGATTTTAGGGGACCACCATTAAGTCTTAACTAGTTTGGTTATATTTGTATACCATATATACTCGTGTATAAGCCGACCCGTGTATAAGCCGATCCCCCTAATTTTGCCACAAAAACTGGGAAAACTTATTGACTTGTGTATAAGCCTAGGGTGGAAAATGCAGCAGCTACTGGTAAATTTCAAAAATAAAAATACATACCAATAAAAGTAAAATTAATTGAGACATCAGTAGGTTAAATGTTTTTGAATATCCATATTGAATCAGGAGCCCCATATAATGCTCCATACAAAATACCCCCCATATAATGCTGCACAAAGGTTAATAATGGTCCCATAAGATGCTCCATAGAATAATATGCCCCATATAATGCTCCATAAAGGTTATGGCCCCATAAGATGCTCCATACATTACGCCCCCATAAAATGCTCCATAGATTATGCCCCCATAAAATGCCCCATAGAATATGCCCCCATATGCTGCTCCATAGAATATGCCCCCATATGCTGCCCCATAGACTATGCCCCCATATGCTGCCCCATAGACTATGCCCCCATATGCAGCCCCATAGACTATGCCCCCATATGCTGCCCCATAGACTATGCCCCCATATGCAGCCCCATAGACTATGCCCCCATATGCTGCCCCATAGAATATGCCCCCATATGCTGCTCCATGGAATATGCCCCCATATGCTGCTCCATAGAATATGCCCCCATATGCTTCCCCATAGATTATGCCCCCATATGCTGCTCCATGGAATATGCCCCCATACGCTGCTCCATGGAATATGCCCCCATATGCTGCTCCATAGACTATGCCCCATATGCTGCTCCATAGATTATGCCCCCATATGCTGCTTCATAGAATATGCCCCATCTGCTGCCCCATATATTATGCCCCCATATGCTGCTGCTGCAAAAAAAAAATGCCATACTCACCTCTCCTGCTCAGGACCCGGCACCTGTGATATTCACCTGCCCGGGGTCCATCACTGCTCACCACTGTCTGCGCATCCTCTGTCAGTGACTGTTCAGCCAGCAGAGGGCACGGCGCGCACTAACCACATCATCGCGCCCCCTGCTGGCTAAACATCACAGACACAGGAAGCATCAGACGGCGGTGAGCAGCGCGGGAACGAGGACAGTTGAATATCGCTATACTCACCCATCCTGGAACGTCTTTGCAGCCTCGCTTCTCCATTGTCTCCCTTCCTGCCTTCAGAGGTCACGAGATACCGCTCATTACCCCTCATGAATATCCGCATATTCATGAGTTTAATGATCGGTACCACATGACCGCTGAAGGCAGGAAGGGAGACAGTGGAGAAGCGAGGTGGCTGCAGAGGGTGCCAGGATGGGTGAGTATGATCTTTGACACCCCCGCCCCCCCTCCCCCGCTGACCCCCAGGTATATGACTCATATATAAGCCGAGAGAGGGACTTTCAGCCCAAAAAATGGGCTGAAAATCTCGACTTATACATGAGTATATTTATGGTATAATACTGTGTTACCTTGTTGAAACATGAAATTGATAAATTATGAATTGTATGTTCATATTATGTATGTAATAGTTAATGATCAATATTTTTAAGCATTTAAAGTATTTAATGCTTCAAAAGCAGTTTGGAAACCTTCAGCACACATAAGAATGTTTGTACTCCATCTGACATGACAATCATTATGAGGTCTGTCCTTTTAAAACATGATTTTGATTACTTATGGGACTCATGAGATCCTGCATTTAAAAATTCTGACATTTGTATCAGATTTATAGTTTACTTAGCTGATATGTATAAGATCCCATGGGCTTCCCTGTCATAGTCTATTATTCCGTTTTCCTTCTGCTTCCTTTATCTGAACATGAAGATTTTGTAGTTTCGTGGGAGATACTGACATTTGAATGACTATAACTTATGATCTTTCTTACTGGCTTTACAGATGGGTTCTTCCAAAGACCATATTATATTAATGAATTCATTTTAGCATATTGATAACCAATCTAAGCTATAGTTTCAGTGTTATGTATTTAATAGATATTCATGAGGTCAGCACTTCTAATACCAAATTACTATCAAGACCCGTTGGCCCGTTTTTAAAGCTGAAAGTTTTTTTTAATCTAGCTTTAACATGAGTTACTTCCAGACATTATAAAAATATTTTTGCAGGGATAAGACTATGCCTTCCCATGACAAGAAAGAGCATCAGTCCCCCCCAAACCACATTTTATTGGTCAAACCATATAATGCCCTTTGTAAAACTTAAAAATTAAACCAGGTCTCAAATATTTCATACAATATTTGATTAAATAATTGTCTAAATATCAGAGCACACATCAACTGTGTACTAAAGATGAACAGATATATTCAAGTGGAATTGCTTTCTATTTGAATATTACAAAAATCTGCATTTCCCAAAAAGCATATTATTTTATCATTTGTTTTTGAGTGGATTCAGCAAAATGGTAACATCTGTCCACCATTTTTTTTTAACTATAAACGGACTTCAAAAGATTTAAAAATAAAAAAAATATATTTATATTCACCTTGCCAGTCACCTCTCTAGCCCCTCCACTCCTCACCGCCATCCATCTGGCTCTGATCACAGCTTCTGATCACCGATGTGAGCGCTGAAATGTTAGGACATCATGCCCTTTTGTCAATTATGTATAACTCTCACAGTTCTCATCAAAACCCGATATCCTGGCCTAGCGTAAGAGGCTGGGGATTTTAGCACTTTCAAATAATCCAAAGTTTCATCTATTTTAGGTACAGCATCAATAAATACCACCTATGGTCGCATAGACTGCCACACATGAAGCTTTGGTTCTGTGAATTATGTTGATTGATATAGATATATTGGCTACTCTCTATAAATTAATTAAAAGTGTGGCTGCTTTGGAAGAAAGAGTTGGAAAAAGGCATGGCTTATGTCCTAAAAGAAATTGTTGTGGCTTCAGACAAACTATAGCTATGCCGCTCAGCCCAAAATAGTATTGGCAGCAGAGAGGGAGAAAAGCAGCTTTTCAGCAGTCAATCTATGCCAACCTCTTCTCAGGCTGCATTATTAATCAGATTGTTCTAGAAATAAATTTAAGTGATGAACCTCTTTATCTGGATTCTCACATTTGAGGATAAGCAGCATGTACAATACTGTAAAATGTGATTGCACTATGTAACCAACAGATTTAAAATAAAAACTATGTTACAACTGAAATTTCAGTTTACTTGAGCAATCATCGCCATTATATGTAGTATGTAAATATTACAATAAATGTGCATCTTAATGCACATAGCTATTCTTTAATACAAAAGCCAATTCCCTTTGTTTCTTGGGAGTCACTGGCATTGTTTCTCCATTGTTTTCCATGTTTATTTTTAGGTTCATAATAATGGTAGTCTCATAAGTACAATTAGAAACCAGATCAGTAGTTTTTGCTGGGGAAAACCTATGCTTCTTTTAAGGGCTTTTAGAGATGGTATTCTTATAGGGTACATAGTTTAGGGATGTCTTCATGAAATAAACCTTTTAGTTGAGCAAAAGTAAAGAAATTAATACTTTTTCAGTTGAGCAAAAAGATTTGCAGGACCCTGACCCAAAGGCCACGTGGCTGCTGAATCATAACCTTGTGAACCTCTTCCTGTTTGCTGGCTTCCTCAGGACATCTCCTGATTTGCAGTTCTGGTGTGACATCATCATTGTGACATGAAGCATGCATTACATCGCGTTGGGCCTACAAATAATAAGAGACACTGGGGATGACAGGAGAGAGAAGGAAGTTTACAGGGCTCTTGTCTGGCAACCACTGATATCAAACCAGGGTCCTGTGAATTATTTTGCTCAATCCTATTATCAGTGCACTTACCAAAATGAATGCAGCATATATATAAAAATTGTAATAATAAAGACAATATTAGCATGGCTTTCATGCATTCATGCATAAGGATGACATGCACATTTACATAACACTTCCTCATCTTGATCTCTTTAGTTTGTGTCCAGAAAGGTTCAATCATGAGACCCCTACTCTTCTCCATTTATATCTCTGGCAGGGAAAGCTTGTAGAATCCCATAGCTTTTGGAAAAACTTTTCTAATGTACTTGGCTGTCCTAAATGTTATTTTTCTACTGACTATGATTTTCAATATTGTCTATCTTATTTATTCGCCTTTTCCTGCTTTCCAAAATCAACACAGATAAAACTGAATTCATTATCTTACAACTATCACTCACACCAGACTATCAATAACAGTTAATGGCTCCACATTTTCCTCATTCTCACAAGTCCTTTATGTGACAGGTGCGCGTGACAGATCAGGGCGGGAACAGCAGGTCAATGAACAATCCACCAACTTTTATTGAGCCTGGAAGAACAAGACCTCAAACACAGAAATGGCTACTTAGAGCCTGCAAGGTGGCCACACAAAAGGGACAAATCCAGGGGCGCCACCCGGTAATCTGTCTCCAAGGAATATGCAACAACAGTCTTTACATTTGTTCCTCAAATACAGCAGGGTGATGACAAATGATCTCCAATCTCCATACATGGTACCAGGATCTGGTCACAGCAGCAGATCCTTGCCCTTCCCAAGACACAGCATCAACTAATTAACCAAACATGTGGCTTATTGTTCTGCCTCTCTGGGGATCATCCCCCTTGTTGGGCAGAGATACTAACACCCACCTCCTTAAACATAGCTCAAAGGATGAAAAATGTTCAAGAGGCCCTGTCTTAGCCTGTCTGCAGGTTTGCTTATTGGGAGAACACAGACAATCATGCCCCACCATATGCAGTACAAGAAATGCTAATGTATGCCTGATTACAGTATGGTCCATGAAAACAGACTGAGGGTGACATTCACCCTACTTTTGAATAACCTTCTGCTTTGTCTTTCAAAAAACACATACAAGCCCCTGCCACCTCTTCCTTAAAATACTTTTCAAAGCCACTTCTTCCTCAACTTTTAGTCAACTTTAAGTAATCTATTAGACAACTGGAACATCCTTTTCTGTGGCATTCGATCTAGCACTCTTGCATAGCCCCAATGTTCCTTTAAAATCGCTTTTCCCTTCCTTACTCAACTGCCAGTTCCTCCACTCAGCTCTTTACTGGCTACTAGTTTTGTAAATAATGTTCAAAATATTAGCAATGATTTTCATTTCTATTCATCACCTCCATACTCTATTCTTCAGAAGACCTCCTATTTTGCTTTCTTCTTGTCTTATCGTCACACAGCCATTTCCCATATGCATGCCCTATGCTTTGGAGCTCGCTAACCCCAACTGATCAGACACTCCTCCACCTAAAAAGCAAACTAAAACCCCCTTCTATAGACAAGCCTAAATCCTACAATTACCCTATTGTCATCGCACTACCATATGAGCAGTTATGTCATGTAGTCCTGGCTTTGTATAAGGCAGAATATGAATTCAACTTTGCAGTAGTATAACGGTGGGTGGAAATTTTATCTTTAATTCACTTTATAAAACAATTTGTGTAATTCGGTAAATCTTCAGGAAAAGCTGAGCTGTCAAGTCATACAGTCACTCTGAAGTTCTGAACATAGTCAATGTTTATTAGGCCCCCAGATTAGAAAAAACAGAGGTATTCTCAAATTTTATTTATTATTTGCAACAAATCCATATCATTATTTTATTTTATTAATATTGCTTTTAAAACTAGATCATCTGCATTTGTGCTATATATGTTGAAGCTGTCTTGCTAGTCATGTACAGCAACTTAATATTGGTGTATTGCTTTCCTTACATAGAAAAAGCCTTCTTATAAAAAATGCCCATAGATGAAATCAATCAAGGGAAGCAGGATCCATATTAAGGCCTAGAGGCTTGTTAAATAGCCCAGATGCCTTGGCCTTGTTATTAATTGCCACAGTATTCTCACCACTATCAAAAGAGGTTAAGCGTTAACCGTGTTCTTTTCCAGGCTCATGAAATGGAAATCGATATTCTGTACAAGGCCAAAATATGCTCTATACACAGTAACCAGAGTGACCAACTAAATTGTCATTATTACTTAAGTTGTAAGCATTTGTAAAATAAAATATTACTTTCATTTTAACTAAATATAGCTATGTTATAGATATGGGGACACAAACGCTAATATATTTTATGGTATTATAGTACTGAGAGTCTTAAGTGCTCATTCAAATATAGCACTAAAAAGACTCCAAATAAACTTCTGCTTTTTGCATCCTTATTCAGCAGTCAAGCATTAAAGTACTGTAGCTAAGAAAGGATGTTACACTGCCAAAAAAATCAAAATAGATAGCAAAGGAAGACTCTATTCTGAGAATTAGGGCTCTTTAACAGATCCGTTTCTTGGTATGTGTGCTATCTATTATTATAGATAGATCATGGACCCGTTACAATGTATATGCCTTTTCATATGTCCTTTTTTTGCAGACTAATTTTTCTTGAGCAAGAAAAAAAGAGTCACATTCTACTTTGATCTGGTTTTCTGATCAAACTCGCCAATGCAAGTCAAAGGCAGTATGAAAAAAAACTGAAAGCACGCTGATGTAATATTTATGCTATCAGTATTTTACAACTTTAGGAATAAGGAAAACTATTTTTTTTCTTCAGATGAGAAAAACAAATGCATCAAGGATTGCTGAAACACAGCTCTAAATGGGTCCAACACACTGAAAAAAGCACAATTCATTCTTCATTCACAAGAAACAGGATTTATTCCTTGTGCACAGGCACATAAGCGCCACATAACCGTACATTTGCACTATTCAGAATACATTTTTTTTCCTATTAAATTCTGCCAGAATGCAGCAAAATGGTGGCAAGTTGATGCTGCCATTTTGTTAAGCCTCAGAAGGTCAGGAAAATGGTTAAAGAAAAAATAATAATAATACATCACTGATCACTTAGCTTGCTGTCCTGTCCTCTACACCTCATCTTTTTCCCTGTCATCCAGTCTCTTTATCCTTCTCACACTAGGTCCTGGCTTCCAGGTTGACTAAGCCTCTGATGAACTGTGATGTATAAAGCCTGGTCAACTTGGAATCCAGGGTCTGGAGTGAATAGAATGCATGGTGGAGTAAAGGGAAAAGAAGACATGCGGAGGGCCAGATGGTGGGCTGCGAGAATAGCAGGACATGCGAGCGGTGAGGTGAGCATGATTTTAATTTTAGCTTCTACTTTTATTATACTCTGGGGTTGTGTGTAACCCCTGAGGATAATAATAAAATTCAATTTGCCTATAATAACTTTGCTGAGAATTGAATTTCTCTTTAAAATCTGCACGATTTCTTAATTTTAAATCTTGCCAGATTAGATTAGATAGCTTGTAGCACAATATTGTGAGACATAAATATATATATATGGCCAAAAATGTTGGCAACATCAATTTGTTCCAGAAAATTAATGTAGTTACACATTTTGTTTTACACATGTTTATTTCCTTTGTGTGTATTACAACAACACAAAAAACAGAGAAAAAAAGCAAATTGGACATAATTCCACACATAACCCAAAAATTAATCAGACAAATTTTTGGCACCTTTCCAAAATTGTGTGTAAACAACTTTATTTCAAGTATGCAACGCACGTTCAAACTCACCTGTGGCAAGTTACAGGTGTGGGCAATATGAAAATCACAGCAAAAACCAGATAAAAGGTGGAAAGGTTGACTAAATTTTTTGCATTATGTGTCTGCGTGTGCCACGCTAAGCATGGAGAAGAGAAACAGGAGATGAAAACTGTCTGACGACTTGAGAACCAAAATTGTTGAAAAATATCAACAAAATCAAGGTTACAAGTCCATCTCCAGAGATCTTTGTTCCTTTGTCCATGATGCGCAACATAATCAAGAAGTTTTCAATCCATAGCACTATGGCTAATCTCCCTGGACATAGTCAGCAGAGAAATATTGATGAAAAGTTGCAACGCAGAATAGTCCAGATGGTAGGTAAGCAGCCCCAATCAACTTCCAAAGAAACTCAAACTGTTTTGCAGGCTCAGGGTACATCAGTGTAAACACAACATATCTGTCTACATTTGAATGAAATTAAATTCCATGGCAAGAGACCCAGGAGAACCCTACTGTTGACACAGAGACATAAAAAAGCTAGAATATAGTTTTGCCAAAATGTATGTGAATAAGCCAAAATCCTTCTGAGAAAGGAAAAATAAGGCCAAGATAGAGCTTTGTGGTAAAGCTTATCATTATTCTGTTTATTTATAAGGGAATGAGTTCTACAAAGAAAATAACTGAGGATTTACAATGAAATATGATGGAGGTTCAAAGATGTTTTGGGACTGTTTAGTTACCTCTGTCACTGGTGGCCTTGACTATGTTCAAGGCATCATGAAATCTGAATATTTCCAAAGGAAATGAGTCACAATGCAGTACCCAGTGTTAGAAAGCTGGGTTTTTGTCCCATGTCATTGGTCTTGTAGCAGGACAATGACCCCAAACATACTTCAAGAAAAAACCATGAATGGATGGCTGGAAAGTGGCCAAATGAATCCAGATCTATAGCCCATTTAACACCTGTGGAGAGAGCTGTAAATTGCTGTTGGGAGAAGGCATCCTCAAATATGAGAGACCTAGAGCAGTTTGCAATAGAAGTGATGTCCAAGATGAGGCGCAAAAGCTTGTTGATGGCTTTAGAAAGTGATGAGTTTTTATTCCAAAGTTTATGCAGCTAAATATTAAGTAGAGGGTGGCAACAATTTTATCCTTCCCATTTTTGGGGTTTTAGGTGAAATGATGATCAATTTGCCTTTTTTCTTCTGTTTTGTTTATGTTGTTCCAATGAGCACAGCGGAAATAAACATGTGTATAACAAAGCATATGTAATTACAATAATTACAATCATTTTCTGTGACAATTTCAAGGGTGCCAACACTGTACGCCATGACTGTAAATGTGTATATATAGACATTATATATATATATATATATACACACATGTGTATTTACAGTATGTGTATTTAAGAATACAGCAGGCCCCAATTCAGTACAGTTTTGGAGTATATATATATATATAGTATATCCATCCATGGACAGGATAGTCTGGCTATGGATACAAGTTCAAGAGTGGAAGCAGGGCACATAGCAGATTTAAAGACATGCTACAAATAACCATGATGAGGAGGCAAGAAAAGTAGCAACATCCAAATACCATCAAAGGGTAAGACAGGTCCCGAAGAGCCAGCTCAATGAGAAGAAAAAAATCCATGCAATTAATGCATATTCCCTGCCAGGTAACAAATACCCTGCTGGCATAGTGTGCTGGGTAAAAGAAGAGATGGAAGCTGCATATGTGAAGACAAAAAGCTCCTAACAATGCATGGAGGTCTTCACCCTAAGTCTAGCACCCAAAAATTGTATACCAACAGAAAGGAGGGTGGTTGAGGCTTGATAATCTTCCAAGCCACCATCATGAATGAAACACGAAGTATCCAGGAATACATCAGAAAAATGGCACCAAAAGATGAGATGTTGAGAGAAAGCCTAAGGCAGTAACAACAACAACAGATCTGGAAGGAAGAACTGGTACATGAAGCGCCATGACAAGACAAGCCGCTGCATGGGATGTACCATAGACAAATAATGGAGGTGGCTGACTTGGAGAAATCCTACCAATGGCTGGAGAAAGCTGGACTCCGAGGCAGCACAGAGGCACTAATCATAACGGCACAAGAGCAAGCACGAAGTATCATATCCATAGAAGCAGGAATCTACCACACAAGATAAGACTTAATGTGCAGACTATGCAAAGAAACCTCAGAAACCATCCAGCACATAGTGGCAGGGTGCAAAATGCAAGCAGGAACAGCGTATACTGAACACCACAACCAAGTAGTGGGAATTGTATACTGGAATATCTGCACAGCATATGGGCTACGTCACCCTAAGTCCAGGTGGGAGACACCAGAAAAAATGGTGGAGCATGAAAGGGCTAAAATCCTGTGGGACTTCAAGATCCAGACGGATAAGCAGGTGTTAGTTAACCAATCAGACACTGTGATAGTAGACAAGGATTAGAAGACAGCAATGATAATAGATGTGGCAATGCCAAGTGACAGCAACATCAGAAAGAAGGAATTTGAGAAGCTGGAGAAATACTAGAGTCTCAAAGGAGAACTGGAGAAGATGTGGAAGATGAAGGCAACAGTGATTCCAGGTGTGATAGGAGCACTTGGAGTAATGACCCCTAAGTTGAAAGAATGACTACAACAGATCCCAGGGGAAACATTTGAACTCTCTGTCCAGAAAGGTGCAATGCTGGGAACAACTAAGGTCCTGAGCAGAACCCTCAAACTCCCAGGCCTCTGATAGAGGACCCAAGAATGAGGAAGGATTTTGTTCTGTACAAAGTTGAAAGTGCTGACAACAAAATCATACAAAAATCATCAATGAAAATCAAATTTATAAACCAATGGAGGCCTGGATTTGGAGCTACACAAGAAATTAAAGTGCAATGTAATGTCCTTAAAACAAGTCAAAATGATGCTCAGTTTTGTGTGTGGCCTCCATGTGCCTGTATGACCTCACTACAATGCCTGGGCATGCTCCTGATGAGGCGGCAGATAGTCTCCTAAGGGATTTTCTCCCAGACTTGGACTAAAGCATCCACCAACTCCTGGACAGTCTTTGGTGCAACGTGACATTGGTGGATGGAGTGAAACATGATGTCCCAGATACGTTCAATCGGATTCAGGTCTTGGGAATGGGCAGGCCAGTCCATAGATTCAATGCCTTCATCTTGCAGGAAATGCTGACACACTCCAGCCATATGAGGTCTGGTATTGTCCTGCATTAGGAGGAACCCAGGGCCAACTGCACCAGCATATGGTCTCATAAGGGGTCTGAGGACCTCATCTCGGTACCTAATGGCAGTCAGGCTACCTCTGGCGAGCACATGGAGAGCTGTGTGGCCCTCCAAATAAATGCCACCCACAGCATTACTGACCCACTGCCAAACCGTTCATGCTGAAGGATGTTGCAGGCAGCAGATCGCTCTCCACGGTGTCTCCAGACTCTGTCACGTCTGTCACATGTGCTCAGTGTGAACCTGCTTTCATCTGTGAAGAGCATTGGACGCCAGTGATGAATTTGCCAATCCTGGTGTTTTGTGGCAAATGCCAAGCGTCCTGCACGGTCTTGGGTTGTGAGCACAAACCCCATCTGTGGACGTTGGGCACTCAGACCATCCTCATGGAGTCGGTTTCTAACCATTTGTGCAGACACATGCACATTTGTGGCCTGCTAGAGGTCATTTTGCAGTGCTCTGGCAGTGCTCCTCCTGTTCCTCCTTGCACAAAGGCTGAGATAGTGGTCCTACTGCTGGGTTGTTTCCCTCCTATGGCCCCGTCCACATCTCCTGGTGTACTGGCCTGTCTCCTGGTAGCGCCTCCAGCCTCTGGACACTACGCTGACAGACACAGCAAACCTGCTTGCCACAGCTCACATTGATGTGCCATCCTGGATGAGCTGCACTACCTGAGCCACTTGTGTGGTTTGTAGAGGCCGTCTCATGCTACCACAAGTGTGAAAGCACCACCAACATTCAAAGGTGACCAAAACATCAGCCAGAAAGCACTGGTACTGAGATGTGGTATGTGGTCCCCACCTGCAGAACCACTCCCTTATTGAGTGTGTCTTGATAATTGCCAATAATTTCCATCTGTTGTCTATTCCATTTGCACAGCAGCATGTGAAATTGATTGTCAATCAGTGTTGCTTCCTAAGTGGACAGTTTGATTTCACAGAGGTTGATTTACTTGGAGTTATATTCTGTTGTTAAAGTGTTCCCTTTATTTTTTGAGCATTGTATGTATATATATATATATATATATATATATATATATAATTGTGCAACAACTCAAAAACTGTACTGAATTGGGGCCTGCAATATTCTTTCATCATTTCATCATGCCCTGTAGTCAAATGGCAAAATATTTGTTGCATCATGTTGGATACTAAGAATACATAACTATAGGTGTTGTATTCTGCCTTTTCATAGGGCAGTATATTGAGGTGACAGATTTTTTTTTAAAGAATACATATTAATGAAATCCAAATTTGGTTTAATTTCAGAAATTCATTGATTTCTAATCTACTGTATTGCTCTGCAAATGTTGCTAAACATAGTAGTCAAGGCATGTTAGGAACATTGGTAGTATCCCAAACTGTGTATCTTTAAGTTGGATATCATTATGCTAAATGTAGTAACTGCTAATATCTCTGCATTACAAATATATTTTATTATGTTTCAAATTGTATTTACTATGAATCATTTATATACAAGGGTGTATAATGGAGTAAATACTCTGTATTCTAGTTTGGATTCCACAGGAAAAAAAAATCTAATTGTGTTTCATAAATATTCGATTAGCATATGTCCTCTAAAAGGATTTTAATGATTTTATTATGCAAATTCTGTTTAAGTTTAAACTTGTTGATATTGCAAAATTGAACCTAATTGACAGCAGGGTGAAGAAATAATTAGCTTAATTTAGAATGGCTGAAATCGAGGCATCGCTTACTGTGAAGAACATTAATCAAGGGAATAGTAAGTCAGTCTGTTATCGCGGGTTTAACTATATTATTCAGAATAACTGTTATTATGTGCTCATTTCTGACATATTCTGGCACAAGGTTGTGACAGGATAGAGAGCTTGTCATGCTTTTTTTTTTTAGCTAGGGTGTCATATACTTTGTAAAAAAAAAAGGATATCTTTCCTATTCATAATATCTGCTGAGGGAACAGCAAAGCTTTTGAAACTGTTCTCACACTGCATTTTCATTCTGTAGATATTACAGGCTTATTGAAGAATCCATCGACCCTTGTATGGTGTCTCCACTTAGTGTAAAATGGCTTCAGGGAATCTATTCATACATACCAGCAGAACTTTGTAAGGTGTGGGGAAAATCCCTTCAGGATTTAACAAAGGTATGTATGGATTTGTGTCATATTTCGCGAGCTGCTCTCATTGCTATTAATACATGAATATTTGACAAGTGCAGTGGAGGAATTATTCTTATGCATACTACCCTCTAGATATAAAATAAGCCATTCTGCAAAATAGTTGATTTGTTCTGAAAATACATATGCCATGGAGACCTTTTTAAGCAGGATAAATAGAAAGTCCTTGTATTGTTCAATGAATTAGAAGCCTTTAGTATGCTAACCCAACTGGCTGACATTAGTGTAGTACTAATGTAGTACTAATGCTGTAAGTAATGCTCCATATTTTCTTTTTTTGAGTTAGATTGTGTGAGCTGTTATATTTTTATTGAAATGTACTTAGCTGCTATTTCATTGATGGGCAAGTTTCATATTTAGGAGTCATTTTCCTCATTGTAAGAAAATATTTCTTTCATGAAATCACTTTCAATTGGCATTGAATAGAGAAACTTGGCACACACAGTATATATGATTTCCAGTGAAAAAGTGATTTTTAATATACAGTACTTACAGTATAGACGTTTCGGTCACATTGACCTTCATCACAGTACTATGTATTGTACTGCTGTCATTTGCATAATGCTCAAAAGAGGGAGAGCCAAAAGGTAAGTGGTCCCCCCAGGAGTAGGGACAAAAGGCAAATCTTTGCAGAGTCGGTCCGGTCAGTATGCAGCATGTAGGGCAATGACACAGCATCCACCGCGGGTCAGAGGAGCAAATGACAGCAGTACAATACATAGTACTGTGATGAAGCTCAATGTGACCGAAACATCTATACTGTATGTACTGTATATTAAAAATGACTTTTTCACTGGAAATCATATATAGTGTGTGTGCCAAGTTTCTATATTCATATGATTACAGACTAGGATCCTACTTGTTGCACCACCACTTTATAGCTGTGCTAAATGGTTTTGTGTTATTTCAATTGGCATTGTCTTATATGTGGGGAAAATGACTCTGCAACAGGAAAGGCCACAGTCACCTCTCACAAAGCCTTTTTTTGTACATTCACTTATCTCTAATATATAAAAATGTAGAATCCAACAAACTAAAATAGCTCTTTCAATACCACTGAACTCTCAGACAACATTGTCAATCTGAAAATTGTTCAAGTTAAAAATGCTGTCTTCCCATTAGAAAATTGCTCTTAAGTACTTGACACTAGATGTCTTATTTTGTCTAACTTGCTATCTATTGCCTGTTGTCTAGAGTAATCTGCCTCTACCAGGAGATACACCAAGATGGATGACAGGAATTAGGGGCAGTTCTTTGTCTTTCTGCTCCTTCTCTACTTTACTACATACAGGCAGTGAGCCATTGGAGAATGGCAAAAGCAATATATGAATAAATTACCCTACATAAAAGCTAGAGAGCAAGTTAGAGTATGAGAATCGGAGCAGTTTCTTTGCATATTAGGCCAGTTTGTGGTCCAAAAGCAGTTCTTTACCTTTTGTGTAGCAGATGTTGGCCACAAGACAATTTTTTTCCTCTAGGTTTAGGGTGAGGACAAGTGCACTTAAAGAAATCAAATGTAAATGAATTCTTATAAATTCATTCAAAAGTACGAGTCAATATTAATTTTGTAAAGGACAAGGCATTTTCTGAAGAACTTGTTTGAAATTGTCGTGGCAAAAAAATATAATGCAAAGTCTCGACAGATTCCAAAAGTACTGTAGCATTTCAGAATAGGTAGCAAATACACATCTGATTAATATATAGTTATTGTGTTCAAAGAATAAGGCTAGGTTTGCTTGGGGCCTTTGGTCCATACATGTACTATGAAGCCTTTGCTGGCAATGATGCATCCAACTTATTGGTCGAAAATCAAGAAGGTGTCATTTTTGTGGCCGCTGAGTTGCCGTCATTTTAAGTGACATGTTGCAATGTGACCAAATGTAAAATAATTAGAAGCGATATTGCAGTTTATGATCTTCATGTCATTTGACCAAAGTAGCCTTGTAGCCATATTTAATCATAGCCTCTAAATAAAGGCTAATTGCAGTGAATCAAACTGGAGATATTTTTCTTAAAGACTATTTTAAGACATGTTAAGGAGGGCTTTACACTGCAGATGTTTATGACATGAAGTGGATCGAAGGGAATGAATGGTTGCTATTCTAAGAATCATAAGAGTGTTATACAATCGTCCATTTTTTAGTGTGTATAGGAAAAATGGACAATATTTCATCAGTGCCCTTGATCCATTCTTGATTTGTGTCATTTTTTCCCTTAATGTAGCATTCTTTTCATTCCTATGCAAATAGAAAATAAATACATTCTCCAAGCTTGTACTATTAAACCATAAAAAAGGAATTGACTCACTTAGATTAGCTGAGTTTAGTCCACAAATTAGACCAAAAATTGACATTTTCTTTTCGTAGAAAATCTGCAGTGTTGTGAGTTCATTTTCCCCTTCACCACTGAGGTCTGATGAACTCCCTCTTCTGGTGAAGGAAGGTAGTGAGGCTGATTACCAAGCACCTGGGTATGATGATGATGACTGGGTGACGGGAATTGCTGACTGGATATAAGGCAGCTGACGCCCTTCTGCCTTGCTGGTGATCTCTCTGAGGGATTCTAGGAGACCAGTCTGATTCCTGCTCCTCAAAAGCTAAGTTTTCTGCACTGCTTTTTGCATTTGTGTTTTGTTTTGCCTTGTTTTTCTGAATTTCTGCCATTCCCTGCTGGGGTGAGTTGAATTCCTTTTTGCTCTGTCTTCAGAAAATACCTGAGTGCTGATATAGTCTTTTTGAAGCCTAGCGTCTTCAGGGCCTTTTTCCCTATCAGCCTGTTGGCCCTTGTTTTGATAGGGCTTTTGGTGGACTGCAGACAGCAGCTTTTCTTTCCTGTCCTATTTAGTTAGCTTGGGCCCCATCATTTGCTCAGCCTATCTTTCTATCTGTGTGAGTGTTTTTTCATCTTGCTTCACCGTCATTATATGTTGGGGGCTGCCTATTGCTTTGGGGTCTGCTGTGGGGCAGTTTAGATTTCCCTTTCTGTCTTTAGGCTATGTAGTTCTCCGGCTGTGATCGAGGGGTCTAGGGCACCGTAGGAACCCCCCACGGCTACTGCTAGATGTTGTTGATAGGTTCAGGGGTCTGCAATCCGATAGCTGCCAACTTCTCTGGTTTTCTGGACTTAGCTAGTATTTCTGTTTTTGCCTCCTACGGTGACACATTCATAACACTGCAGTATGTGCTTAAAGACAGACACGTACACATGCCCAGAGATTATAATGGGTATTCTATTTGGGAAAAATCATTGAGAAAACAAGTATGTGGACCACAAATGACGGAATTAGAGTTTACCTTTTTGTAGCAATAAACTATACTTTTTACCAGTATTAGAGACTGCACATGTTATATGATTAACTCAAGTATAGTTTAGTTTATTTTGGGCAATTGTTCTATAAACTTAACATTTTTTTTATCACGTGCTAGCCAAAAAAGTTTCAAAAGACTCATTCTATTAAAGATAAATTGTTCACAATGGATAATGGTTATGCTCAATGGTAAAAACATATTTTTTTAAAAAAAACAAGATTTTTGCACCAAGGATAATAATGTCTTTGCAAATAGAGCAGCTGGTGCCCAGCTATAACTTGTTGTTTTAAATGCAATTTTTTCCATCCCCTGCTGCTCAAATACCGGCTACTGCATTCAGCTTAAAACGTATGTCAGAAATTTCATTATTTCAGAGTTAAGCTGCCCTTTCATGTTAGCTCTTTTTTGAAAATGCATGGAAACCACTTATTGACCCATTGATATTAATATTGTAAGGTCTGCTCTATGCATCATTGAATTACAAGTCACTTATCTAAAATGACTGAAATATTCATAGTTCTATTCATCTTCTAAACCATTATCTGTGCACTGAAAAAGATGTAATAATAATAGTTAGAAATAGTAACGATAACACTTGAACATTCTCTAACCCTGGATGTTGAAAAAATATATATCTAGCCTTTGTGACTAAGTTTTTTTAAGCAATATTATGGATACCAGCTTTACCATGTCTTGATATAGAAAAGAAAAAAATAACTGTAGGTGAATAGAATTAATGGCAATAAAACTATTCCTCAAATGATCAAATAGTGATAGTAAAAATGATAACGCCAACCCCCCCCCCCAAAAAAAAATGGTCAGCAGCCAAATCCCAGCACATGCTGCAGAACAATCTTACTTATATGAAAAGAACTGTTTTTCAGTTACAGAAATTTGTGCGATAAATCTGCTGCATGCGAATATGCCTCCAAGGCAATCTGAGTTACTAGCAGAGGTACATTATTCAGGACCTCCTTCAATTAACTAGAATGACAGACAAGGGATTTAAATGGACACCATCACTTGCTACCAACACAATATTTTTAGTACACCATCCTAAGAAAACAACATTGTCCTGTAAAACTAAAGAGGGCTTTACACATAGCGATATCACTAGCAATATCGCTAAAACGTCACCGATTTTGTGATGCAGCAGCGATATTGCTAGCGATATCGCTATGTGTGATACTTACCTCCGACCGGCTCCCCCACTGGCTATCGCTGATCGTGCAAGATCATCCACGTCCATTTCTCGTCGGCCGCTTCCTGCTGGGCTTCCTGCTGGCGGCGACGAGGAACGCATGGACGTGGGCGGGAGGACGTCATCATCACCGCGTCTGAAAGGTAAGTAATGACCGCTGCTGCGTCGCTACATCGCTGTGAGATCTGCCTGTTTGGCAGCTCACTAGCGACCATTTAGCGATGCACCAGCGATCCTGACCGGGTCGTGTCATTGTCGGGATCGCTGGTGCATCGATAAATGTAAAGGGGGCTTAAGCCTATGTAGCTCGAGTGTAATCCAGAGTTCACCAATACATAGCGCCTGAGAAGCCACAGCCTCTGTACTAACAAATCTTCATTCTCATTCCCTTTGGAAAAAAAACTTATTTAGCATATTTTATAGGGCAGATAAAGAAGATGCATGGAGAGTATGACTACAATTCCTCCACTTTGGAAATTATTATTATTATTAATATTTATTTATATAGCGCCATTGATTCCATGGTGCTGTACATGAGATGGGGTTACATACAAATTACAGATATCACTTACAGTAAACAAACTAACAATCACAGACTGATATAGATGGGAGAGAGGACCCTGCCCTTTCGGGCTTACATTCTACAGGATGTTGGGGAAGGAGACAGTAGGTTGGGGGGTTGCAGCAGCTCCAGTGATGGTGAGGCGGTAGCTCCAGTAATGGTGAGGGGGCAGCGGAATCACTGCAGGCTGTAGGCTTTCCTGAAGAGATGGGTTTTCAGGTTCCGTCTGAAGGATCTGAGTGTGGTTGATAGCCGGACGTGTTGGGGCAAAGAATTCCAGATGATGGGGGCTATACAGGAGAAGTCTTCGAGGCGGTTTGGTGAGGAGCAAATAAGTGTGGAGGAGAGGAGGAGGTCTTGGGAGGATCGTAGATTACGTGAGGGAAGATATCGGGAAATAAATTATTTAGCATACTTTATAGAGCAGATAAACAGATAAGGAAGAGGCATGTACAGTATGACTATAATTCCTCCACTTATCCACATCACTTAATTCCATGGTTCTTCGTGGAGTATTTTTCAATTTCTTGCAGTATAGGTATACGCAGTATTTTTCAACTCTTTTTCAATAGGACCGAGGTGTCCTTCCTGAACTTGTTTCTTTATCTGACAAATCTTTACATATATTGCATGAGATCTATCGCTTATAGTCTGTCATGCTGAAAGAGGCTTCATCCTCTTCTTTCTCTAGGAGCACACCTTTCCACAGCCTCTTTTCTGCCTGCTTGCCAGTGGAGTGGTGTGTTCCTGAAAATAAATAGTTTGGACTGGCAGTATGGTTACACCGCTCGTTTTAAACTATGTGCTCTCGCATGTTGTAAACAGAGACAAGTTTGTCTGTGCAGCATTGGATGAATCCAGTGGTCCAGAGAGCTTCAGAACAGTGCTTGCAAGCTCTAAAGCAGTGGTCCTCAACCTTTCTTACCTAGAGAACCACATTCAGCTCTGATAGAGTTGTGAGCCACACTCATATCTCTGCCCCTCTCCCCAGGAGTAGTAACATCTTGCTTCCTCCCCCTCAAAATATCAACACCCAAATCCAACATTGCCAGTGTAAAGACAGCCAAAGTTTTCTATCACACCAAGACCTTGTGCTGCCCTAACTTATAGTCAGTATGCTCATATCCAGGGGTACCCACCTTACCCCAGATCAGTATTTATGCATCATGCACTCCCACCATAGTTTCACATCCAAATTCAAGCACCTCCTCCGGCTGGTAGTATTTAATCTATCTCCAGATTACTATACTTTGTTTATCTCTAAACTTTAAGGCCAGTATAGAGTGATGCAGATCAGTTCTTCTGTGTTGTGCTATTCACAAAAGTCACCATATAAAATCCCACTCTTTATAGTTGTTTACTAGCCATGGTGCAAATGCGCCAAGCTGGAAGACATCTACAAGCCACAAATCATAGGCCCGAGAGCAACATGCGGCTCCAAAGCCACAGGTTAGGGACACCTGCTCTAAAGGATGCTCTTGCTGCCTTGACAAAGAGAAATACACAATAGAATAAAAAATCCCTCCATTCTTGAAAATGCAGAAGATATTTGCAAAGTTGTTTGCTTTTACAAGCAATTTCCAATTTTACACATTTAACCCCTTAATGACGTCAATACGTCTTTTAACTGACCTGAGATATAAGAGAATATCATCCTCATACAGGTGACCATCCAGCATCTGTCAGCTGTGCACTATAGCTGACAACTTGCTGCATCAGCCACGATCAGTGTTGTCACCGTCCATATCCGTTTAACCCCTTAAATGCTGCTGTCAATAGTGAATATATCATATAAATGTTTTAAAGAGTGTGGCTTCTCCCTCTTTATCCAATTTGGCACTCTGAGGTCATGATTGTGTGGTCCTGATGTTTGCCATGGCAATTCATGAGTAAATAGCGTCCTTTGAGTCTGCCGGCTACACTGACCTGTTCAAAAGTCAGCAACATTTAGGTAGTAAAAATCAACTTTTTCATTCCTATCATGCCATTTTGTATTAATTCCTGAAAAGCACCTGAAGGGTTAATAAAGTACCTGACAGCAGTTTTCAATAAGTCAAGGGGTGCTGTTTTTAAAATGCTATCATTTTTGGGATTTTTCCAATATATACGACCCCTAAAGTCACTTCAAACCTGGAGAGGTCCCTAAAAAAATTATTTTGCAAATTTCCATGAAAAAATTAAAAATTACTGCTACATGTTTCAACCTCCTAAAATGCTAACAAAATAAAATAACATTTTTCAAATGGTGCTGATGTAGAGCAGACATGTGGGAAATATTATTTATTAAAGTTTTGCTATGGTATGACTATCTGAATTAAAGATAATCATGCAAAGTTTGAAAATTGCTAATTTTTTAACATTTTTGTCAAATTTGTGATATTTTTATAAATAAACACAAAACATGTGAACCTAAATTTACCATGATCATAAAGTATAATGTGTAACAATAACCTGTGGAGGCATACACAGAAAACCAGGTGGGGGGAGAAAGAAAAAATAGAAAATGGCGGCCTACCCGACTGCTGCAGATGATGAAGTTAAAAGTGGAGAATTATATAGGATCCTATAGTGAAAGAAAGTGCTTTGAGATTGTGTAATTGAGTGAGCATGGCAATATCAAAGTATCAAAGGATATTAACCCATACCCACCAGGTACTAATTCTCATATGACACTCTTATATATATATATATATATATTTTTTTTTTTAATACTTATACTTTATATCGGTGCATTTCCATTTTTTAGGCATAAACTCTTACAGGCATAAAGCCCCTAGAGACTTAAGCTCCATTGCCTGTTCCAATTTCTTCCAGATTCACCAGATGTATATTTAAAAAACTTTTTTTATTTTTTTATCTCTTTATCTTTCTCTCTTTCCATAATGAGCTACTACTAATTATTCACTCATCTCTTTATATTTGATAGAGCATTACACGTGTCATAGACAGTTGGTCATTGCAGTAACCTCCAAAATAACTGCCTTGTAATAGGTATGACTTCTCCAGTACTGCACTCTATTGCCATGCTAACTCAACTACACAATCTCAAAGCACTTTCTTTCACTATAGGATCTTATATAATTCTCCACTTTTAGCTTCATCATCTGCAGCAGTCGGGTAGGCCACCATTTTCTATTTTTTCTTTCTCCCCCCACCTGGTTTTCTGTGTATGCCTCCACAGGTTATTGTGCTTAACTATTTTTTAAGTCTGTATATATGAAATGTAAACACATATGTTACTCTATGGTACCAATTTGAGGATATAATTTTTATTTTGTCTTCTGTATGTTGTTTTGTATGAATTACAGCAGACTGACGAAGGCCAATTATAGGCCGAAACGTCCTTTGTGACTGCCACAATAAAAACTTATTTTCAAAAAGGATCATTCAGTTGAGTGCCAAGTTACTTTATTATTACCACATAAAGTTACACTGGTCAGATTATTAAAATTTGGCTCTGTCACTAAGGGTTTAATAAGATAAGACAATACCTTTATGAACTATACATTATTAAGTGTATACATTTTTTACCAAATGAGTGTGACACATGCCATTTATTGAATATCATCTACCTATGCTTCACCAAACCATAGATTGAATGCAATTGGTATTGTGTAAAATCTTAAAATGCAGATTAGTAACACAATTCAGTGAAAATTAAGAATGGATGCATCTGTATATTGTGAATACACCTTACATACTGCTGTAGACTTTGTGAAATGTTTTAGTAGTCCGAAAACTAGAGATGCTCCATTTTTGAACAATAAAGTTTTATAGGATAAATCTCCATTGCCTGTAATAGTTTTTCCATTAATATACTCATTAAAAGCATATGTTCACATTAGAGCACCATTTTACATTTTACACAATGAATCAATTTCCTTTAAAAGTTGGGTAACTTTGCAAATACATCACATTACTTCTATGAATATTGCATTAAAGCCTGTATTATATTTCAGAGCCCTATTCACAATTCTGCAAGCCTCAGAGCTAAACTCTAACAGCGTTCCTCACTGTCAAAATGTCAACACAGAGTTTCTGTGGTCAAATAAATTCTGGAAAGTGAAAGCTTTCCACCAGAAATGATGCCTTTACTTTGGGTAGTGAAAAAATCTATTGGGAGGAATGTATCATAAGAGGAAGCTTTGCTTCTGCCCGTGTTGCCATTATTTCTAGCAAATTTATCAACGTGTAAGACAATGATGCATTTGGCACAGTTTTAGATGAAAGACTCCCGCTTAGAACATTTTTTTCAGTTTTTATGTCATCTCTCTACTTTGGAACATTTTTTAAAAGTTGCAAATCGTAAATATATGAACCTGCCTCTTTTGACTAGTTCAAAATAAAATAATGGACTTAAAATGTGTCTAAAACTAAAAATTACAACAATGCTCAAAAATTCTGGTGTAAAGCATTTGATAAAGTCCCCCCATTGCCCTTGGGCATTATAGGAACTCAGCTTATTAGCTGGGATGTGTCTAAATGCAGGATTTTTTGCAATTTCTCATGATGGGGAACTGTAAATGGCGATCTGGTTTCTTACTATTCTTTGGAAATATAGAAAATATGTATAAATAGCATTTTATACTCACAATCTAGGATTCCTTGTTATAATTCTGTTTGCCTTTATGTTGGGGTGCACAGATTTACAGGTGCAACCTTAGGAGGTCTACTTTCAATGCATCATAATTTTCTTGGATCTGACCATAAATGTGTTATCACAGTGCAACTGTTTCATGGACAAAAGTGTAACAATTTAACTTAAAGTGAACCTGTCTGCAGATTTTGCTAAGTAAACTACAGGTATTTTCAGGTTGGTTATGATATAAAGATCAAAATGATACCTGGGGTGAAGAAATCCATCCTGTGGTTCTTGTGTAAACAGTGTTAGAAGTTTTCAGTTAATGAGATTCTTGTGCTTTGGGACAGGACTGTAGTCTTTTCTTCCTGCTCTAGGTCAGAGAAATCAAGGAAAGAGCTGCTCACAGGCCACCCCAAAGCACAGTCTGTCTTTATGATGAGGAACATGTTTGTACTTCAGGGCGGCCTGTGGGTAGGTCCACAGCACCATAAGACTCTGCCTACATTCCCTTCCTAGAGCATGGGCAAACGCAAGAACCACAAGACGAATTTCTTCACCAAAGGTATTGTTTTAATCAGTGTAACACGGCCAACCTGACAGTTTCTATTTATTTAGCAAAATCCTGCTGACAGGTTCGCTTTAAAAGAAACTGAACACATATCTTAGAAGCTTCAATTTTGTGAAATTTTGTTCACAATGTTGAACAAAATGAATTAAATTTATTTGTTAAATGTAAGAAAAAAATGTAAAATAAAATGTTTGAAAACTAAATACTGCACTTGTTTTATATACTGACTTATCTGCAGTTTTGTGGGTAATAAGACAATAACTTAGGTTTTCACTTTGTTAGTCTTTTTTTCATCTGCACATTGAAAAGCAAATGCTAATGGTTAGGGATCACAAAGAGCTAAAAATGAAAGAAGCTATCTCGCAAATACAAGATATTAGAAAAGGTAGCTAACCTATAAGTCAATGTCCAAACCCTAAACGATCCTTGCAATGCCACTTGAGAAATTCATTTACAGCTTGTCTCAGGCTGTTTACCCATCATTAGTACAGAGAAGAATCTCCCTGGCTGAATGTATCAATCTTGAGGCAACATGGCGGAGGTAACAGCTCTCCTTAAAGAGAATCTACAGTCAGAAAATTAGATATTTTTTAAATTAGGTTGTTGTGTAAATCATATTTTATTTTTTGAAATTTTTGTCATTTTTTACATATCACAATATGTATTCAAAGTAAAACTTCCTGCCGTTTCAGTAATCAACTCATGTTTATAGGCACAGTGTTCAGACCCCACCTTACATTTTGTATAGAAGCATCTAATATATATTGTCTGTTTGCAAAGGTCATTGTGAAGGGAGGCCTGCTGAATGCGCTTCCTTTCAGGAGGATAGGAAGCATGTAATAATAGCAAGATCTATCT
The DNA here is from genome assembly GCF_039654945.1 of Dendrobates tinctorius. Classification (NCBI taxonomy): domain Eukaryota; kingdom Metazoa; phylum Chordata; class Amphibia; order Anura; family Dendrobatidae; genus Dendrobates; species Dendrobates tinctorius. The sequence continues at coordinate 8,331,786 of NW_027361908.1, forward strand.
ATCTACACACATGAAAACTTCCTTCTCACCCCCCAATGGGGTTGATCTTTGTTGTCCTTTCTCATTTTTGCGTCGTCTACCAGAGGCCTGGGAGTTTAAGGGTTCTGCACAGGATCTTAGTTGTTCCCAGCATTGCGCTTTTCCGGACAGAGCTCAGATGTTGCTCCTGGGATCTGTTGTAGCCATTTTCCCAACTTAGGGGTCACTGCTCCAAATGCTCCTATCACCATTGGAATCACTGTTGCCTTCACCTTCCACATCTTTCCAGTTCTTCTTTGAGGCCCTGGTATTTATCCAGCTTCTCATATTCCTTCTTTCTGATGTTGCTGTCACTTGGCACTGCCACATCTATTATCATTGCTGTTTTCTGATCTTTGTCTACTATCACAATGTCTGGTTGGTTAGCCAACACCTGCTTATCTGTCTGGATCTTCATGTCCCACAGGATTTTAGCCCTTTCATTCTCCATAACTTTCTCTGGGGTCTCCCACCTGGACTTAGGGGACTTAGCCCATATGCTGTGCAGATGTTCCTGTATACAATTCCGCTACTTGGTTGTGGCGTTCGGCATATGCTGTTCCTACTTGGAAACAGAAAATCTTAGATAAACCAAACAATATATATCTATAGTGAGGGGTTGACAGGCTTAGCTGCTCCTCGAGGTAGACTCAGGCACATGGGTGGTTAAAGTCTCTCTGTGGTTTATTGCCTCATAAACCAAAAAAAAACCAAAATGGTAACAGAAAAACAGCCTGTCTGGCTCAAATGAAAGTAAACAGTTCATACACCGTCCTGCCCAGGTCCTCTGGGACAACACATATGGCAGCTATTGCAATCCGGAGGCTTGCTTTCCTCCACACACATGGTCTTAGAAAAAATAACTGGTTGGACATTTAACTGCCCTCCAGCCACACCCTGAAGGTTGAAATATGGTGGTGAGGCATCCCACCCATCTCTGACCTAACCACCATGAAAGCCATGCCCATGTAGCAACTGGATTGCTCTCAGCACATATCATGCTGAAGAAAACAGAAAACACTTATGGCTTTCACATCACCCAGGAAAGCAATCTTTGTGACACATATCTCCCCTTATGTACGACACCAGTGACCCTGTCACCATATATATATATATAGTGTTATACTGTATATACTGTTTGAACAAAAACATTGCTGAGCTCCCGTGAGCTATTAAGCCATAGTTTTTCAAATTCTTCAGTGGACTGCTGCTTTTTGTTTTTGTACATATACAGTATATGGCAATAATGTTTTAAAAGTATATGGCATGTAAATAAAGGATTTAAGCAATAGGTCATTTTCTTATGATAACTTCCTTTTAAAGAGACCAGCTGAATATGGCGCCTTCATTTCCTGTTGAGCTTTTTTAATTTTTCACAGGAGGCAGAGGAAAACTATACATATGCCATAAAGAAATCAATGCTTGATTACATACTATTGGACTCATTGGAGCAACAGAGGCTTGGAATTGAAATTATCCCAAAGGTACAATTTTGTTTTCCTTTTCCATATTGAAACATTTTGCTTCTTAAAATACACAGTTGTCTTTTCAGGGATTTTCAGCAATTTGTCAAGAGATTTTACTCTGTGTAAATAAACTCCTAGTGGATACATACTTTGTTTGGCAGAGTAATGAATGTCTATAGATTTTGTTTGAGATGAAAGAAATTATGTGTCTAAAAAAAGGTCCAAAATTGCGTTTTTTTTTTTGGGGCCAGACACAGGTCATTTCTCTGCTTGATAATGAGGTTTCACAGCTGAAGTTACAAAGCTATTGTGGGTTGCAGAAAAAAAGTGGGCCTTATGGTTGGAACAAATAAGACTTATATTTGTAATAGAGCTGGCCCTGTGGGAGCATTGTATTTGATGGAGCTCTTACAATGGTTTACCAGAGCATTTCTATTCTCAGTAGACTGCATAGATAGGTGGTATAGCACTGCCATCACATTTCTCACATTTATCACCTCTCCTGTTAATGTGATCCTTCTATGTACGCTGTAGATACACATCTGAAATGTGCAAAACGAAAGGGGAATGGTGGCAGTAATAAAAACGCTGTGGTCATGATGATAGAAAGTGACAAAGGAAAGAAGGAGACAGGCGGGCAGGGTGATTTCATTGAAATGAGAAGAGTGGCAGTCACAGAGAGAGCTGGGAAAGAAGAGCTGTCAGGCAGCATATACATTGAGCATTGTCATTTAAATTATAGGATATCACTTCTGATAGCTATTTCTATGAGTTCTACAGTCAACACAAAGTTACATTAGCGTCTATTTTGCTTAGAATATAATATGCAATCCATCATTGTATTGCTTCCCTTTTTTTGCTATCAAACTTATGATATTGGACTTATCAATGTAAAATAATCCAGAATATCTTAATCTGCTAAACAAATAAAGACTTTATGCATATTATAATTTACAATTAGGTTAAGTTCACACGTTGCGGAACTCCCGCGGAAGTTACCGCGGGAATTCCGGAATTCCATTCCACGGGAAAACTGCATTTTAAATTCCCGCGATTTTCCCACAGAAAAACTAGCAATTTGCAAGCGTAATTAGCTTGCAGAATGCTAGCGTTTTCCAAGCGATCTGGAGCATCGCTTGGAAAACTGATTGATAGGTTGGTCACACTCGTCAAACATAGTGTTTGACTAGTGTGACCAACTTTTTACTATTGAGGCTGCCTATGCAGCATCAGTAGGAAAAAGATCTAATGTTAAAAATAATGTAAAAAAAAAAATCGTTATATTCTCACCTTTCGACGTCACGTGCAGCATCCCCGATCATCGCGATGCTGCCGGCAGGTCCCGTTCCCTGTGATGCATTGAGGCAATGACCTTTGATGATGTTGCAGTCTTGCGAGACCGCTACAGTGTCACGAGACCGCTACATCAGCAAAGGTCATTATCACAATGCATCACTGGGAATGGGACCTGCCGCTTTTATCGCTGAAGCCTCGGGACGCTGCGCCGGACATCGGAAGGTGAATATAACCCGATTTTTTATTTTAATTCTATTCTTTACAAGGATATGGTACCCAGATCCTGGAGGACAGTCTCCTCTCCTCCGGACCGTGGGTACCATCTGCAAATGTTCTGCTTACTTTTCGCATAGTGGGCAAAGCCACATGTGGAAAGTAAGCAGAACAATGCATTCCTATGTGGGCAGAATCGCCGCAATTCGTCAAAATAATGAGCATGCTGCGTATTTTTCCATGATGCGATTCTGCCGCGGAAAAATCCGCAGCATTAGCACAGTATTGCAGAATCCCATAGGATTGCATGGGATGTTGTTTTTTTGCATTTTCGTGGCAAAATCGCGCTTTAAAAACTGCCGCAAAAATGCAAAAAAACGCAACGTGTGAACGCAGCCTTATAGTAAATATCAGATTTTTTTTTATTTGCCTTTCATAATATACAGTTGTGTGAAAAAGAGTTTGCCCTGTCCTGATTTCCTATTCTTTTGCATGTTTTTCACATTTAAATGTTTCAGATCACCAAACAAATTTAAATATTAGAAAAATATATCACATGCAAAAACACAAAATCTAGTTTTTAAATGAAGGTCTTTATTATTAAGGGAAAAACGAAATCCACACCTACAGGACAAAGTGATTCCCCCTCTCTTAAAACTTAAAATAACTGGGATTTATCACATATTTGGGAAGCTGAGTTCAAATTCCCTAGCCACATCCAGGTATGATTACCGCCACACCTGTTCTCAATCAAGAAGTCACCTAAATAGGACTTGGCTGGCAAAGTGAAGTAGGCCAAAATTACTCAAAAGCTAGACATCATGCCGTGATCCAAAGAAATTCTGGAAAAAATGAGAAACTAAGTAATTGAGATCTATCAGTCTGGAAAAGGTTGCAAAGCCATGTCTAAAGCTATGGGACGCCAGCGAACCAAAGTGAGAGCCATTATCCACAAATGGCAAAAACATGGAACAGTGGTGAACTTTCATAGAAGTAGTTGGCCGACCAAAATTACCCCAAGAGCACAGGAACGACTCATCCAAGAGGTTGCAAAAGACCCCACAACTTCATCCAAGGAACTGCAGGTCTCACTTGCCTCAATTAAGGTCAGTGTTCATGACTCCATTATAAGAAAGAGACTGGGAAAAAATGGTCTGTGTGGCAGAATTCCAAGATGCAAATCATTGCTGAGAAATAAGATCTTGATGATCCCCCTGACTTTTGGGAAAATACTCTGTGGACTTAAGAGAAAAAAGTTGAACATTTCAGAAAAGGAACATTATACCAACAGTAAAATATGATGGTGGTAGTATGATGGACTGAGGCTGTTTTGCTGCTTCAGGACCTTGCAGACTTGCTGTGGTAAATATAACCATGAATTCTGCTGTCTGCCATAAAAATCTTAAAGGAGAATACCCAGCCATCTGTTTGTGACCTCAAGCTGAAGTGCACTTCGATTATTCAGCAGGACAGTGATCCAAAACACACCAGCAAGTCTACCTCTGAATGGCTTAAGAAAAACAAAATTAAGACTTTGGAGTGGTCTAGTCAAAGTCCTAACCTTAATCCGATTGAGTCGCTGTGGCATGACCTTACAAAGGTGGTTCATGAACGGAAACTCTCCAATGTGGCTGAATTACAACAATTCTGCAAATAAGAGTGGGCCAAAATTCCTCCAGAGTATTGAAATGACTCATTGTTGTTGCTGATAAGGGTGACCCAATCAGTTATTAGGTTTAGGGGGCAATCACTTTTTTTACACATGGTCCGGTAGATTTGGTTTTATTTTTCACTTAATAATAAAGACCTTCATTTAAAAACTGCATTTTGTATTTACTTATGTTATTTTTGTCTAATATTTAAATTTGTTTGGTGATCTGAAACATTTAAGTGTGACAAACATGCAAAAGAATAGGAAGTAAGGAAGGTGCAAACATTTTTTCACACAACTTTATGTCTTGATAAAAAAAACCTTTGAGTTACATGATATAAAATGTTTTATTAAAATGGTCAAAATGCAATATTTTTAAGTTGTGGCAATCATTTTTTGTTTTGCATCAAGATGTCTAACAGTGCTGGATGGGATCGTTTTCCTTGGCATAAAAGTGTTAATGTGGCACGTGTCAAATTGATGAAAAGCTTGCACATCACTCGCCCTGTCATGACCAAGATTCTTCTTCACTTCCATAGAAAGTATGTTATTAATGATTATAGCGTTAGGCTACTATTTCTACTATAGCAGTCTGCCATTCTATGGTAAATGGAAGATAGGAAAATGCAGTAGCTAATATATGAATTATTAAGTATTGCCAAAGACAAGAAGCACCTGTTAAGGCTTAACCCATCTGCTTCACCACATGTACTCAGTGAGCAGGCTTCACATACTGTAAATGACTATAATCACTCATTTTGACCTTCCACTTCATGACTGATCACTAATGTTCTCATGCTGATTTTCTAACTTCTTTGACTCACTTAAATATAGGATGTATTGCCAGTAACTAGATAATTGTACCATGCTCTGTAGTGAGCAGATGGATATCATATTTTAATGTCTGAGACTTAAATATGCCTTGATGACGGGGGGGGGGTCTGTGCTACTGTACTATCATTCTATTGTATTTAAATCTGTTTTAACTGTTTTGATTTCAGTTACGTGACTTTTAGCCTTGTTGATGTCGAAATACTCCTGAAAAGTGTACCAATATCAATGAACAAGCTTGTTATACTCATAAATAGCCTGGTCCAAAAGAGGGCTAAACTTTTACAAGAAACATGGATCAAGGAGTGTTGTGATATTGTGGGACAAAATAGAGATGACATAGAATCTATAATGCCGGAGGACGAGGTGAGCTTAATGTCACATCTACATCAAAATTACTACACCCTGTTGTGATACTACAAGATAAAGGGGTAAAAGATATTTTTGCAATCTCTCATTAAAAAATGAGCTAATTTATATATAATTTAATATTAAAAAGGACAATAGTTCTGTTTGAACAATGTTGGCTGGTTTACACAGAGGCTTACATTGAAGTGTTAATGAATAACTTTTCTCTACATGGACAAAGGAATATGATAATCTTATACATGTATGCAGGTCTACAAAAATAAAAGCTTTGTGTTATATAAATATCAACTATTGTCAATTGTATGATACTATAGACTGATTGAAGAACAATCAAATTAAGTGAGACATGTCACTCAAAGCAAGGATCATGAAGCTATGACTTGGCTGGCTACTTTGGACACTTATGAAGAGAGCAATCATGCAGTAGGAAAAATAGAAGGCACAAGGTGAAGAGGAAAACCAGCAACCCGTTGGCTTGATGCAATCAAAATAATGGCAAATAAAAGCCTGCTGGACCTATCTAGGCTTGAGCAAGATTGATCTTCCTACAGATTGTTCATCTATCAAGTCATGACTCAAAATCGAGCTGAAGACCTTTAAAAAAATAGACTGATATCTATTAGTAGACCTCTAAATTTGTAATTGTTCCTCCATTATTCACTCTTGGAGAAGGTCTATCACCTGCCAAATCATGCTAAATAAATAAGAGTATCTATAAAAAGCTCAAGTTGCGCATTACTAACTAAACCTTTCTATCTCAAGAAGATTGAAGAGTAACACAAGCAAATGATAACATGTGAATGCACCCTGTACTTCTTAGTCATGGAGGGGCCCATGTAAGTGTCCTTTATAACCTACCCAGAATCTTTACAAAAATGGATAAATTATATGGTTCCCCATTATGGATATTTAATTAGTCATTGACACCAATTCAGCTGGATATATCATAAATGCCCTAAAAACTGCAGCACTGTTAGCTGTCAGGTCTATTTTACTCCACTCAAGTTTTCTCTATGAACTGATCCAGTCACTTGGTGCAAATTACAATATCTATTAGGAATTACATATACTATATCTACATAGCTAAACAAGAAAAAGAGGAAAAAAGAGTGATAGCTAATAAGATCTAATGTGACCACCTTCACCAAATAAACATAAATAGATTCTCACTTTCTATGTGGGGAACAAATACAATGCCCCCCCCCATGTCCAGGTCGGCTTAAGTCAGAAAAGTTTGATGATCTTGATGCACGATTAACATGATGACCCTGCAGTCAGTCTGCTTATACACCTTAAAGAAACCCTCCCATATTTTTTTTACATTAACTATGTGTATATGAACATGTAATGTAGTTTGAGTGTATTAATATACTCACCTACGGCCACCTTCTCTGGTATCCAGCACTGGTCTACTCCTCTTAACAGTGATATCTCCCCTCCGCAGATTCTCCAGGTCACATGGTGCTCTGAGTAACCCAGAAGTAGCTTTTACAATGTAACTCTATGGAGTGTAAGAACGAGACTACATAGACTTCTGGCTGACACAAAGAGCATACTGTGAGATCTTGAAAACAAAAATTAAAAATGTATATAAATATAGTGGCATATAAAAGTTTGGGAACCCCTGGTTAAAATTACTATTAATATGAACAGTGAAGCAATTTGAAGATGAAATGATCTCTAAAAGGCCTACAGTTAAAGATGATACATTTCTGTTTTAGGCAAAAAATATATATTTTCATCATTTACACTTTAAAAATTACCAAAAGGAAAATAGGCCAATGCACAAGTTTGGGCACCCTGCATGTTTAGTACCTAGTAACACCCCCTTTTCAAAGTATCTCAGCTTTTAAACACTTTTTGTAGCCTGACAAGAGTCTATCAATTCTTGTTTGAGGGATTTTCATTCATTCTTCCTTGGAACATTCTTCAGATCTGTGAGATTCCTGGGTTGTCTTGCATGCACTGCTATTTTGAGATCTAGCCACTGATTTTCAATGATGTTCAGATCAGGGGACTATGAGGGTATTGTAAAACCTTCAGCTTGTGCCTTTTGATGAAGTCTACTGTGGATTTTAACGTGTATTTAGGATCATTATCCATTTGTAGAAGCCATCCTCCTTTCAGCTTCAGCTTTTTTACAGACGTGTTATGTTTGCATCAAAAACTTGTTGAAATTTTATTGAATCCATTGTTCCATCTACCTCTGAAATATTCCCCATGTCATTAGCTGCAACGCAACACCAAAACATGATTGAACCACCCCATGCTTATTGTTTGGTGACATGTTCTTTTCCAGAAATTCTGTGCCCTTTTTCTCCACATATACCCTTGATTATTGTGGGCCAGGAGTTTGATTTTAACCTCATCGGTCCACAGGACTTGTTTCCAAAATACATCAGGCTTGTAAAGATGTTCTTTTGCTGAATTCTATGGTGAAGGTGCAGGAGAGGTTTTCTTTTGATAACTCCTCCATGAAGGCCATATTTGTGCAGATGTCTCCGAACAGTAGAACAATGTACCACAACTTCCAAATCTGCTAAATCGTTCTGAAGGTCTTTTACAGTCAAGCTGGGGTTCTAATTTGCCTCTCTAGCAATCCCACAAGAAACTCTCACTGAAACATTGCTTTGTCTTGCAAACTTTATTTTGACTTCCACTGTTCCTGTTAACTGCCATTTTTTAATTACATTTCAAACTGAGGAAAACACAACATGAAACTGCTTTGCTATCTTCTTATAGCCTTCTCCTGCTTTGTTGCCCTCAACAATTTTTATTTTCAGCGTTTTAGGCAGCTGCTTAGAAGAACCCATGGCTGCTGTTTTTTGGCACAAGGTTAGAGGAGGCTGAGTTTTTATAAAGTTGGAAAATTTGCATGACCTGGCCTTTCCTAACGAGGATCATGAACAAGCCATAACCCTAACAGGCTAATTAAGGTCTAAAACCTTGCTGAAAATTATCAGCGCACACAATTTTCCAAGGTGATCAAACTTTTGCATCAACCCATTTTCCATTTTGAAATTTTGAAAATAAAAAAAGGAAAATGTGTAATCTTTAACTTTAGGTGTTTTAGAGATATAAATATAAATTTATATATATATATTTTCATAGCATGCGTTAAATTTATATATATTATATATATAATTGTCTTGGAAGTAGAGTAATGGCAAAATGGCGATTTTCATCTCTGTATCATTTTTTTCCATCAGGATTTACGGAGAAAGAAAATGGATCATTTATTTTGTAGCTTGTCAACTCTAATGTCCAATCTTCAAAGACATATAGTAGAGACCTCTCTAACTGACCTGGTGGAAATGATTGAAACTTACTCTGAAGGGAATCACTATGAAGGGAATCATCCATCTGACAGTCTTTGGTACCCAGTGAAACCTCATCTTGCTTTTTTATTTATGGTATGTCTAATCTACATATAACTTTTATATCAACCTTAGTAAAGATGCTGAAATATTTATATTGTGTGATTTTTAAGGTGACTACATAACCACAAATCTTTCATCCCCCTTTGACTATCTCTCTCTTTCTCCTTCTCTCCTTTGTCTCCTTTGTCTCCTCTCCTTTTTTCTCTTTTTTCGATCTCTTTCAATCTAGTGTTCTTTAACCTGTCCTATCACCTTTTCCTCTGCCTCAAAAGCCAAGTAGTACTATGTGTTACTTTTTGTTTGCTCAGTCTATCAATAGCTAAAGCACTTTTATCAGAATGGCTTATGTTGACAGTTTAATGATAATCTGCATTTATTTCTTCTTGTAAGTGTTGTATATGAGGTACATGGCTGACGTGAAAGATGTGACAGCGCTCTTTGTTTTCTTCTAATGGCTCTTAGTCTGCAAGACGGATAAAAAAATCCCTTTGATGGTTTGAATTACAAATCATTATTTCCACACAAAGCATAAATATGTATGTTGACAGTGTCACGCAACACTAACTTCTGTCATTCTTAGCGAAATCCTGGCACTAAATCTGTGCTAGAAATCAAGCCCATTTGCCGAGCCGTAAATACAGATGGCAATGAAGCATCCTTGTGGAAGTTGAATAGGAAAAAGATATCATAACACATGCAAATATTTGACAAACACATTTGTTTGTTTATTCTTTATGGCATAATCTTCATCATGAAAGAAAACCCCTTTACTTTTAAGCCTTCCCTACAAGATGAACAATAATGTCATGTATATATGTGATATTAAAAATACACGTAATCAACACTGGAAGACATAATATATATTTTGCATTACAACATATTTGTCAAAATTAGATTACTTTTAATTTATTCTATTTGTTATACTCATATGTCTGCCCAAACCACCACAATTGTCAGAAGTATATAAGGTAAAACTGCACTTTTCTTTCACTTTTACTGCCTATGTGTTGGGAGAGAACTTACATAACCTATAAAACATTTGTTCAGAAATGAAAAGTTTTTTTTTTCTCAGAAATATCCTCATGCTTACACTTACAATACAATACAAGGTGCATTGCCTAGTGGCGCCATTCTGGTATAAGTATGGTCTCCTTTTACCTTAAAGGTATATTGTCTTTTGCTCCATCTCATAAGACAATCTTGATGTCATATTTTGTAACAGCTTTACAGAATATGTAAAGGGAGTCTGTAAAAAGTTGTATGCTGCTCAAACCATGCTATTTAAGAAAAAGCATAGCTTGAAAAATGAGCCAGAGAAAGGGAGAAGAGCAGACCACTGAATGATGCCCTGAGACACCCTCTCTGGTTCACTTAACTGATCTCTTTCTATACATTAGGCCTCTTTCACACATCAGTTTTTCGCCGTCAGGCGCGATCCGGCTTTTTTTGTAAAACCGGATCCGGCGAAATGCAATGCCGGATCCAGTTTTTCCCCATTGACTTGCATTAGCGCTGGATCGCGCCGGATGGCATTGCGTTTCATCCATTTTTTGCCGGATCCGGCTACTTGTCTCATTCCGGCGTCTGGAAAAAACGGCTACTGTAACGTTTTTTGTCTCCGGCGAAAAAGCCGGAAGCGCCGGATCCGACGCCTCCGGCTTTTTGCCACAATGAAAGTCTATGGGCACCGGAATGCGCCGGATCCAGAAAAAGACGGATCCAGCCACCGGATCCGTTTTTTTTAAGTCTGCGCATGCTCAGATCCAATTGGCCAGCCCCCAGGAAACAGATATAACCTGCTAGACGGATCCGGCAGAAAAACGGATCCGTTTCTTCAGTTCTCCAAAATTTATGCCGGATCCGTTTTTTCTAAAAATAGCCGGATCCTGCCTGACGGCAAAAAACTGATGTGTGAAAGTAGCCTAAGTGGGAAAAGACCCGTAACTCACGCTCAACAAGGTGGTGTGCAGTCAACAAGCTTGCCCAGCAGAATTTTCTTCCGGTGTTACCTATTTTCTCCCTTTGCTTGACTTTTATCAAATTATAGTCCACATTCATTAATTAGTCCATGGTACATTTAGGTATAAACTGGTTCCCAAATTATTGAAAAGTTGCAAAAAGTCACACATTTTTACATTTGGTGCTTCACTGGCCTAAAGTTGCAGTTTGCTAGTAGGTGATATGGCAAGCAATTTTTAGAGAGAATTATTAAGCATAAAAATAGAAAATGCCACAAATTGGCAGCATGAATATCCATAATAATAATTTACTGTTAATTTAAATGTTTTTAACTTTTCACATCAATCAGCTTCATGTAAATATTTTTTTTAATATTCCTGATAAAATTTTTATTTGCCATTTTTACTTCTTCTAGAAGAACTGTAGGTATTTGTGAAAATATAAAGAGTAGAGCTGGTGTATATTAATTCAAAGGGCTTGGTCGATTGGTTACATCAGTAATCTGAGGTGGCTGAATTGGAACCTGACACTACTTCCCAGATTCTACAGTTTTTCTTCTTTGTTTTTCTTTTTCTTTTAATTAGCCAGACTTCCAATTATGACATAACACCAGGTCAGCTAATGAAAAAAAGCTGCAAATGTTGGGTGGTAATGAGGAGTGCTCAGGGCTCCCATCTTGAATACTAATGTGGCCACTTGACTGGGAATCGATTCGCGCCAACTCTAATTGAGAGCTCTAAACACACTAATATGGTTACCTTAAGTAATAAAACATTTTAGTACATTTAAGCTACAATGTCAATGGTTTATTGACAGAAGAATATCACGAGCCAGCTTATCGAGATTTGGTAAACACTGTACATTTCATCGGTACTGTAATATGCTGCAACAGCAGATCCTTGCGCTGTGAGCAAATCTTAATAGTAATATTCATCTTCCATTTCCAACACTTTCTTTTTATTTGTGTCCTCACTCCTGTGCTTTTCAGCCTATCCACAATGATTTTATGAGAAATGGGTAAAACTATCTAGAAAGCTTAGGAATTTACTATATCAAAAACTAAAGTTAAGTTCTTATCACAATGTTTGTGTCCAAAAGTATATACAAAATTTGCTTTAGAGCTCATGCAGAGGAGTGTATTATGGCTCCACTTTAGCCTTTAGTTGTACATCTGTATGGAGATCTACAATATCCCTGTCTAATTTTATACGGAGATTTCATTTGTTGGACTACATATGAACTAAAAGATGGGGCTCCCTTCCTTGGACAGTACATTACTGAGATTGTATTTCTCTATTACATATACTAAGAAAACTGTAATGTGGCATCATAAAAAGGGAACATAAAGTGGCACGTAGTGATTGGTAGTGTTTTTCTGTATGTGATATTTGCACACATGCAACTCAAATTAGTTTAAGGGCACATGCACACAACAGTATTTCTTGTCCATGTGTACAGACCTAGAGAATAGATAATAGTTCTTGTAGTACATTCACTTTTTAATGCATACATGTGCCCACACCCTTCAAAATTCTAGCTTTTCCTAATTTGTTCTGTTTTTGTACATCAGTATCAACCATTCAATGTATGTTTTGCTGAAAACATATGAATCGCATCTCAATACTTGAGTATTTCCATTTTTTGCCTATTTTTCTTTTATATGTATTGGTAAGACAAGACAAGGTTTTTTTTAATTGGCATTTCAGTGAGTGACTTAAAATTTTAAGATTTGTGCGTAAAATGCACATTTCACCTGTCAATTAGTGAGCTTTTTGTCTAGCAAAAGCCATAAAGATTATGTAAAGCCTTATTCTTAAGCAATGTCACTTTATGACAAGCACAAATTAAAGCAAAAAATGACTTTCCCATCGAAATGGACTTTTCTTTTTGAATCTTAATGAGTGGATTACTTAACTAGGCTTAAAGTCTTGCATCCTTCGTGGAAACACATGCCATTTCTTCAGTGGACTTGTTAGCCTTTTTTCAAATTATAAGAGGAACAATGTAAGTTTGTAAGACCGAAAAAGAACTCTTGTTTTTTGACTAATTGTAACAAAGACTCATTCATAAATGAAAGAGTTTACAAGTTTCATATATCAAAGTAATAATAAGTGCAGTTTACTAGTTATCATAATAAAAAACTGTACAATAACAATAATAAAATATTATACAGAGGGGGCCATTTATATGGATACACCTAAATAAAATGGGAATGTTGGTGATATCAACTTCCTGTTTGTGGCACATTAGTATATGGGGGGAAACTATTCAAGATGAATGATGACCATGGCAGCCATTTTGAAGTCGGCCATTTTGGACCCAACTTTATTTTTTCCAATGGGAAGAGGGTCATTTGACATATCAAACTTATTGAGAATTTCACAAGAAAAGCAATGGTGTGCTTGGTTTTAACGTAACTTTATTCTTTCTTGAGTTATTTACAAGTTTATAACCACTTATAAAATGTGTTCAAAGTGCTGCCCATTGTGTTGGATTGTCAATGCAACCCTCTTCTCCCCCTCTTAATACACTGATAGCAACACTGCAGAAGAAATGCTAGTCTAAGGGGGTCAGATTCCTTGTAGGAATGCTTGGCCCTGACACCCTTAATGTGGTGGTGAACCATCTTTCTGAAAAAACTCAGGGAACATGCCATCTTCAGCGCATAAAGAGAGCAACACATCATCATGTAGAAATTTCAGATATCCAGTAGTATTGAGGTTTCCTTTGATGAAGAATGACCCCACTATCTTTGTACCTCATATACCACACCATACCATCAATTATGGATGTCAGGTCTGAGCATCCTACTTGAACAGTTTCCTGGAAAGTGGATTGGTCATTGTGGGCCAGTTGAATGGCCACCAATGTCTCCCAAACTGACCCCCTTAGACTTTTATCTTTGGGGTCATCTGAAGGCAATTGAATATGCTGTGAAGATACAAGATGTGCAGCATCTGAAACAATGGATACTGGAAGCCTGTGCTAGCATTTCTTCTGTGGTGTTGCTATCAGTGTGTCAAGAATGAGAGAAGAGGGTTGCATTGACAATCCAACACAATGAGCAGCACTTTGAACACATTTTATAAGTGGTCATAAACTTGTAAACAGTTCATGAAAGAATATAGTTAGGTTAAAACCAGTCGCACTATTGTTTTTCTTGTGAAATTCTCAATAAGTTTGATGTGTCACATGACCCTCTTCCCATTGGAAAAAATAAAGTTGGATCTTAAATGGCCGACTTCAAAATGGCCGTCATGGTCACCACCCATCTTGAAAAGTTTCACAAACACAAAATGTGTCACAAACAGGAAGTTGATATCACCAACCATTTCCATTTTATTTAGGTGTATCCATATAAATAGCCCTCAAGGTAAAAAAAAACTTAAGAGTTTTACAGACTTATCCATTTAATCCAGAGAAAAGCAAAACAAAGTTCCGCGTGATAATAAATAATTGTTAAAGCACATAGTATAGCAATTGTATAATTAAAAATTCCAAACTTTTTGGGAGGAATAATTCTATAACATATATTTTTAATAGTGGAATTCTTGTTTTTCTATTACAAAGCTATAGCACACTATATAGTTAATTTATTCCATTCTGTCTGTTTGCAAAATCCAGAAAGGGAACCATATTGCTTCCATTGAACTTAAAGCCAGCTGTATAAATTGTCTTGTAAGGTGGCCCATTCCCTTAGTCATCTGACATTTTTAATGTGTGTCTATTTCTGATGGATTTTCTTCCCAATGATAAACCATCTTGACTTTTGGACCCTTCAGCACCTTCTGTGACTGCATTTACACCCATGCCCTGACCATTGTAAACTTAAAGGAATTGTCCCTCAATCACAACTTATCACCTATCTACAGTATAGGTGATACCTTTTTCATCTTTGGGGGTCTCAACACTGGAACTACTGGTGATCTTGAGAACACAGGTCCCATTTAATCTGTTTGACAAGGAGCAGTATTCAACATTTAATGGACTAATTGAGAAAGCCTACTAAGCTATCTTATTTAGCCCAAAAGACTTTCCATAGAGTAGTAGTATTTTGCACTATTAAACAATAGACTTTTTATCATCATTCTCATGAACAATCTTATCATTCATCCTGTGGAGAGATGACAAGATAATACATTATAATTGTAGAACAACTCCCTTAAAGGGGTATTCCCATCTCCAAGATCCTATCCCAATATGTAGTATGGTTATGACCACTAGAAACTAGCTAAAGGCCCCTTTACATTTAGCGATGCACCAGCGATCCCGACCACGATACGACCCGTTCAGGATCGCTGGTGCATCGCTAAATGGTCGCTAGTGAGCTGCCACACAGGCAGATATCACAGCGATGCAGCAGCGATACAGCGGTCGTTACCTTTCTGACTAGGCGATCCTGACGTCCTCCAGTCCGCGTCCATGCGTCGCTCGTCGGCGCCAGCAGGAAGCGCCCGACGAGAAATGGAGCTGTGCGATCTCGCGCGATCAGTGATGGACAGCGGGGGACCCGGTCAGAGGTAAGTATCACATATAGCGATATCGCTGCTGCGTCACCAAATCGGTGATGCTTTAGCGATATTGTTAGCGATATCGCTATGTGTAAAATCCCCTTAACTGTCACTATATCTGTGGTCAAAACGACATATTGGGATATGAACTTGGAGATGGGAATACCCTTTTAAACATAAGGGTGCATTTATCCCAGCTGCCTGGCAATTTTACTGATCACTCAAATGCAAGCCAATAATAGTCTGTAGACATTGTCCTTGATTGGATGATGTGTTGCCAAGAACAATCATTTTCAAATAAGTTTAAAAATAATTTAATTCTATAAGGAAGCATTTTGCTTATTTGTCATTTGATCAGCAGCCTGTTTATACTTGGTGATTATCAGGAAACAAGTGTTCCTTGGAATTCTCCTTCCCAATTATTGCCCAATGGAAATTCAGCTTAACCATAATGTCAACATTCAGGAGATGAATGTCATTTTTTCCATTATTGGCTTGTTTATGTATAAGATTCTAAGGTTTAACTACTCTCACTACGAAAATAATCAATGTTTAAATTAAACTTTATCACTGAGCAGATCAGGCTATAAAATGAATTGTGGCTATCAAAATATGTCATACACTTTTTATTCAGTTAATGTTGAATTAATCAAACTATTCCCTCCATTGTAACACTATACTTTGCTTTACCTTTTTCAATGGCAAATGAAATGTCTTCCCTGCACAAAACTAATAAATGTATAAACATGACTTATTTAAATAGCTATTGTTCCCTTGTAAAATAAAGACCAACAATAGTGTGTTTCCTCCTGCAGAAACCATTCTTAAAAGAATCGGATGTCAGCTTTAATCCATCTGTTCAAGAGATTGTCTGTGGCTTTGACAATGTAGTGGAAAGTTTAGTTATCAGTGTCCAGCAGATGCCAAGGATTGAGAATTTTCTTTTTCAGGTAATTTGTTACAAATCCATTGTATTCATCTTTTTCAATCAATTAGACAAAATGAAAAGAGAAAGGAAGAGAGAGCTAGTTTTCGCAACCCTTGCAAAATCTCATTATTGGCTAGGTGGTATAGAAAATATGTCTGCACAATAACATTGGCAATTTTAAGGTAATCATAGGCCAAATAAGAACTTTTATTCAAATTTTGCTGTTGCATTTTACATCATACCAATAAAAGCATATGGTACAAAAAAAACTAAAAGAAAGATGAAACAGTTCAAATGGGTCAGAGAAACTGGATTTGTTTCCCAAAAGACCAGTCAAAGCTCAATTTAATTTTTAAATTGCTTTTGAGGAAAAAAGCTAAATGTTGATAAGTAGTTGAAGACAACAAAGCCAGTTCTCTTGTAGACAGTTAAATAATGACCAATTTGTTGATTTTGTTTAATGGAAAAATATTACACTTGTATTTGCATTGACAATTTATAACTATAATATTTATACAAATTATTTGTCCTGGCACTTGCTCAAAAAGTATCAGTTAAATCTGTTATAAAAATCCCTCAGCTTCCCTGATTTCTGCCATTTTTCTGTTATTGCTTCATTGCAGAAATATTTACATGTGTTGCTATTGGAGCTCAGTATTTGAAATCTCTTTGTCTAGCTCAACTGGGCATTTTTTCAGAGTGTTTCACAGGGGCATGCACTTTTATCCCTCCATCCCATAGGCTACCAATAATAACTTAGCAGCTAATCCAGTAGTCAAGGAGTTGCTCATGTTGCCAAATTGTGATTGACAGCTTTTGTGAGGGAGAGGTGAAAGTGCATGCCAAAAGAGAGAACAGTATACATTCACTGCAATATGCCAAAAAGTTGATAATGGTGAAGAAATGTGTTTATTTGTGACAACACAAAGCAAGCACAGAGCAATTTTGAAAAACAAAAAGCAGAAGTGACATACAACATTTCGACCCTCTTGGGTCTTTCCCATAGTGAGTGATACCAAAAGAAGATTCGGTGTTATGATGAGTCACCGAAGGAGGAAAAAACAAAATACCTGCTAAGTCCAGAAAAACCAGAGAAGTTGGCAGCTATCGGATTGCAGACCCCTGAACCTATCCACAACAACTAGCAGTAGCCGTGGGGGGTTCCTACGGTGCCCTAGACCCCTCGATCACAGCCGGAGAACTATATATAGCCTAAAGACAGAAAGGGGAAAAACTAAACTGCCCCAGAGCAGACCCCAAAGCAATAGGCAGCCCCCAACATATAATGACGGTGAAGCAAGATGAAAACACTAACACAGATAGAAAGATAGGTTGAGCAAATGATGGGACCCAGCTAACTACATTGGACAGGATAGGAAAGCTGCTGTCTGCCATCCGCAAAAACCCTATAAAAATGAGCCAACCGACTGATAGGAAAAACAGGCCCTGAAGTCGCTAGGCTTCAAAAGACTATATCAGCACTCAGGTATATTCTGAAGACAGAGCAAAATATCAACAGATCAGAGACAAAAATGGAGTTCAGCTCACCCCCGGCCGGGGATGGCAGAACTCCCAAAAAACAAGGCAAAACAAAAACAAAACTGAAGAGTACAAAGAAGAGCAGAAAACTTAGCTTTGAGATGTAGGAATCAGACTGGTTTCCAAGAATCCAGCAGGAAAATCACCAGCCAGGAAGAAGGGCGTCGGCAGCCTTATATCCAGACCTCAATTCCAGCCACCCAGTTATCATCTAGCTGCCCATGTGTTTAGTAATCAGCCTCACTACCTTCCTTCACCAGAGGAGGGAGTTCATCAGACCTCAATGGTGAAGGGAAAAATGAACTCAACAAATCGGCCTGTGTTTGCTTGACTACAAATTTTTGGAGAGTGCAGTGATTGCACACTATTGGCTAATAGAGCATCAACAGTCTGCTCAATTAGAGCATCTGCAAATCCATCCTGACAGTGTGCACTTAAATTCTCTTTATCTTCCTCAGAGACTTTGAGGAAATAACCAATTGGTCTGAAAGCAGAGATTTCATATGTAGTACTCCAAAAGCAACATGTGTGAATATCTCTGGAATTGAGTGACACATGGCAAAAAAAATATCAGAATCAGTAGAGTTTATGTTTTTTACAATGTATTTTACTCATTTTTTTAACAAGTATTAGGTCCTCTTTAAATTAAATACAGTACATACATAATGTTTACTTTTTTAATTAACAGAATATATTATCAGACTATTAACTAAAATATGAGAATTATTTGTATTATTAAGATAATGAACAGTATTGAGTGATACTGACCGCAATCATAATTGATATTAATTAATGGAGCTTAAATAAAAGGCTGATAATAGCTTTCCCAAGTCCCAAAACTAAAGCCCCCGTTACACACTGCGATATCGCTAGCAATATCGCTGTAAAGTCACCGATTTTGTGACGATGCAGCGATATTGCTAGCGATATCGCTGCATGTGATACTTACCTCCGACCTGCTCCCCCACTGGTTATCGCTGATCGCGCAAGAAGCTCCTGGACCATTCCTCGTCGGGCGCTTCCTGCTGGGCTTCCTGTGGCGCCGACGAGCGACGCGTGGAGCCGGGCGGGAGGACGCAGGATCGCCGCATCTGACAGGTAAGTAGCAATCCCCAACCACCACTATGCCGCTGGTGAGAACTGCCTGTGTGGCAGCTCACTAGCGACCACCTAGCGATGCACCAGCGATCCTGACCGCGTCATATCGCTAGTCGGGATCGCTGGTGCATCGCTAGGTGTAACAGTACCCTAAGGGATTTATCTCACAGTTTAGGATCGAGGGTGAAGTTCTATAAATCACATTTCTTCATTGTAGTAAACTGTACATTAGAAACCTTTATATATAACATAGTTGCAGGCTAAAATTATTGATCCACTTGCATAATGGTTTTACTATCAGTACAATATAGAAATGTTAGCTTCTACAGATTGGGGTATCTAAGATGAGTTGGGAGAGTAACCAATAAAGACATAGCATGTTGTCATTAAAAAAACTTTCCGCTGAAATTGTGGAACAACATTTGGAAGCATCTGGTATAGTATTTACATGTCAACATTCTGCCAATCATAAAAACAGGGGGGTTTGTTCTACATATGTTTTAGGGGGCTCTTGCGCTAATTAGGTTTCAAATAGGAAGCCTTATTTATTTAAAATTGTAATATCTTTGCCTTGAATAAATAGTGAGCTAATATATTAATACTGGGCTGGCATGCTGTTTAATTAGACTGTTTCAATTTTGATTATCTTAGTGAAATAGGTAGCTTATTATTTTTATGATTACTGTTATTTGGCTTAATCTACAGGAAGGCTAGATTACTTAGACCAGCTTGATTTCACAGCAGTGATGCTTAAATTGGGTCTGATTACAAAGGTTAGCATATAATCAAATACAATAGTCATAAGGTAAGGCATACATAATAATAAACACTTATCTCTGTTGTGCAATAAGTACTTTATTCATGTTGCACACTATGAGCTACTCACAGAAACAATTGATTGATCATTCTTATTGGCTAGTGAAAGCTGTAAAGAATTATATATCTCAGTAATATAAGAAAAACATTAGTATGGTTTGAAATTGGTCAATTTGTTTAAAAGAACCATAACTGGAATGGAAAAAATAAAACGTAATAAAACATACTGACTAAATGGTAGTTCTGTTGTTTTTGCAATTTATAGAATTTTAAAGTATAGAAGCAAATAGAAAATGATATATAATGATATAGCACTTAGTGTTTAGCACACAGTATTTCATGTATGTGCAAAAACAGCTGTCTATGCTATACAGGTATACATATTAATATTAAAAAAATTAGATTGTAAAAGGTACCTCCAGCCAAACATTTGGAAGGCAGTGAAGCATCCACCAAATAAGTGTCATGTTCCCCACTTAAATTTCTTCCTTTTGTGGATCACTTGTAAAATAATCATGAATTAATTTCAACTAAAAGTCTTTGTTCCCTGATCATGAGACCCCACTAATTTTGCAAGCCAAAGGGCAGAAACGATCAGCGAATACTTCAAAAGGAGCAAAGATTTATTGGGATTTGAGGGTCCAGCTACCAATCAGCACTTCTGAACAGGTGCTATAACATATTCAAAAATTATTTACCCAATTAGGGGATCACTTAGGCTATGTGCACACAGAGTTTTTTGAGTGGACTGCTCAAAAAAATGTCTAAAAAGAAGCTGAGAAAAGTCTTCAAAGACTCTTCCTATTAGTTTCTCTATTAACATTTTTTTCTGTAGGTGTGTTCAAACTTTTGTGTGTTTTTCCTTCCTCTTCAGGGATTCAAAAAAATGCCTGGTTGGAGAAAAGAAAGTGCATGTCACTTCTTTAAAGCAGATTCTTAAGGAAGCCTCTCCGAGCTGGCCAATGTCTAATCAGAGGACTACAAAAATAATTCAGGAAGAAAAAAATCCTCCAAAAACTTCACAAAGAAGAGGTTTCCATTAGAAACCTCATAGTTTTTGACTGTCTCAAAAAAAAAAATCTGTGCACATAGCCTTAGGGGCATTATATTTCCACATTCCCTAAGTTCATATTTTAACTAGAATTTAGCTACTTTTTGGGAATATTATTTTGCATGTTTTTGGATTAAACCCAACAGAGAAAGGATAGAGCCAACATATTATATCAAACATCAATGTATTTTTGGATTATAAGACGCTTCGGATTATAAGACGCACCACAAATTTTGATGAGAAAAATAGGAAAACCCCCCCGTTTTTTAATAAAATGGTGGTGCTTCTTACAATGCATGCATCTTCTTGCTTGCTGGGGGTGGTGGCTGCGGTGAAGCAGTGTCCCAAGGTCACTACTGGAGGAGGCAAGAGTGGAACATTTCTGCAGGCCGCAAGCTGGGATAAAGGTGTGTTTGGATGTGTGCGGCACGCCGCTGTGGGTGTCAGGTGTTGCTGGTGCCCAGAGCTGCGGGTGTCCGGTGCTGCAGGGGCTTTGCTGACATTTTGTGGAAGGTCAGAGCCCCTGAAGTTCCATGGTTTCCTATGCGGTGGACTCAAGGAAAATGGATGCTGAGGGCGGCGCATGCACAGTTGGAGATCTCGGCACCAAGGTCTCGGGAGATGAGATCTTAGTGCTGAAATCTCATCTCCTGAGATCTTGGTGCCAAGATCTCCATCTGTGCATGTGCCCCTCAGCAGCCATTTTCCTTGAGTCCACCACATAGGAAACTATGGAAAAGCAGGGGCTCTGGCCTTTTACAAAATGTCAGCAGAACCCCTGCAGCACCGGACACCCGCAGCAGCAGACACCCACAGTTGCGTGCCAAACATCTGAGCACCCCTTTATCCCAGCCTGAGGCCTGCAGCAATGCTCCAATCTTTCTTGCTACAGCAGTGTCCCTGGGACCCAGCTCCCCCAAAGCTGGTAAGGTATATCCACATTATAAGATGCACCCCCATTTTCCCCCCAAATTTGGGGGGAAAATGTGCGTCTTATAATCTAAAAAACATGGTACATAAGACAAGATTAAAAACACATTTAACTATGCTTGGCCACAATTTTTAACAATTTATTGTACATATAAAGAATAAGTAGTACTAGATTTACAAATTGTGAGAAAAGACACATTTTATCAATCAAAATCATTGCAAAATTGGTCATAATAGTTAGCTTCCTGCCATGTTTAGGCTTGCATTTAATTTCTTTGAATCAAATCTCACATTGTTTTAATGAAAACACATACAACAATAAAACCACTGAAACGCTACCAACATTTTTGTATAATTATTCATTTGGAACATATGATAAACTGCTCTCCAGATTATGATAAAATTCGTAGAAACAGGTGAATAACTCTTAAATCTGTCTCTGGTGAGCAAGCTAATGCCTGCTCATTACTGCTTCCAAAAATAAACAATGGAGGTACTTGTATCTGCAGGCTGTAGATAATCTGAAAATCAAATACATCAGCTCAGTACAAATCCATGAAGAGATTGTCCTGTCAGCCAAGGCGAGAATAAAGGCTGTGATTGAAAACAACATGCATGGTCCAAACAGGTTAGTACCTTTTCTGAGCTTCCCCTTCATGTGAAGCCGAGGTTTCAAACTGAAATGTTCCTAAGCATCCAGCGCTTGGTAGTTTATGAAACCCAGATCTACCAATGTTATTTTCCGAATGCTGTTTTCACGCAGAAAAATGGATGTTTTTTCAATATTTTTATTTACACCAAGCATTTCAGATAAATAGGAGTGATACATTTTGTTAAAAGAAGACATATTGATGCATATGATAATTCAATAAAAACATTCAATAATAAATATTATTAGTTAATAAAATGGAAATATGAATTATAATTATTATTATTATTATTATTATTATTTTATTTTCCATCACTGGATCTGGTTTGATGTACATCTGGTATAGTGAAATATAATTTTAGATGTAAATAAACGGTAGACTTTTGGGAATCCCATTCTTAACCAAGCTATTTAGTCTATTAGTAGAATTTATTCTCCAGGCAAGCTTCCTGTAAAATTCACTATTGAGTAGCAGGTGTATGATTCCAAAGTGCCTTCACAAGTGGCTCAGCAGGGCCTCCCAGCCATACATCCACAAGAGACAGCTCATCTGTTTAATCCTTATGTTTTAGTCAACCTTCCTTATTATGCAGACAGGGCTCCTGATGCTCAGCTGGATTTTGACTTTCAGAATGAATTGATGGGACGCTTTGATCTTGGCTGTGCATTGCATCTGTTTCATCCTTCATCTTAATGCATGATCTTGCCAACCCCAACTATTGCTCCTTTACAGCAAAATCTATCAATACTGCTTTGTTCTCCTGTTTGACAGTCAACGACTGGACAGTAAACCTATGCAGATAGCAGAATGGAAATATAATATTAAACCTCGTTGAACATTGGACTGTGTGTTAAGTGATACAAGCCTAGAACATATGTGTTTTCATAAATACTACTGACAGGAGAACAATTGCATTCTATTCTCAAAGTCAAGCACTGTGAATTATACCTAGGAGACTGAATTCTTGATCCAGGCCTCAGGTGCTTTTACTTTGACCAACTTTATATTTGGCCAAGATAAAATTGATTAATCAGATTGTTGCAAAATTACGATTTAAGTTTTTTATACTCTCAGGCAACTGATAACTTAAAATTATGATTTTATCATGAAATCTCTATCTTATATTGGTTTATCCTGAAGTGCAGGCTGCCATTTTTTTTAGCCGCAACAGAATATAAAAGCTTCATGTCAATGAAGGGAAGATAAAAATCAATAGCGTTGATAGCTCTTGACACTGGAAGGTTAATATTTGCAAAATATAAAGCATAATCTATGACAACTAAGATCTTATTACAAAAAATGAAGCAAATATTTCATTGCTAGACTGTGGCACTATGATATTTCACTTGTATAAGAAATGCACGATCCAATTTATTCCTTTATTTTTTAAGACTGTATTATTATTGTTGCTACTAATAATAACAATATTAATAATATAAAGTAAAACATGTGCATAAGACCAGATCTTTAGGGAGACAACTTTCTAAAACAAATCAGATTTTTTTTATAGATATTGACTTCTTCTTTGAGATGACCATTCCTCTAGAAAGCCAATTTTCAATGCATTTGAAAAGATTTATAGCATCAAATGTGTGTCAACCTTATAATTGCAAAATGTAATGTATTAGTTTATTTGTTGCAAAATACAAAAATTCTAATAAAACAATAACAAGAAAAACAACAATTATAATAATAATAGTAATCCTAGAAGTGATTATTTACTAAAGTATATACATTTTCTACTTGGCTAAATAAATTGAACCCTTTTAGAAATTCTTGTTTTGAAATATAGAAAGTAACAAAGTTCTCCACAGCTGTTATGTCTCAACACACGTTTTAGAACTTTTCACTGGTTGCTCCCTTCTATATTTTGCATTCCTCATGAGCAGATTGTCCAATCCTATTAGTGTGAAAACCAGAATCACATCACTACCTGATGACATCATGGGTCTTTCCAGCCCTATGTAGTAAACATTATCCAAAAGTCTCATAAGCAATGATATAAAGTTGGATATAAACATCAGCAGTAAAAGACTAAGAAGGATTTTAAAGGGAATCTGTCAGCAATTTTTTGGCATATCATGTAAAAATATCTTTCAGTTTAGTGTCAGCTCTGCATTATAAAAGTACTTTTCATACTCCTTGACTCCAGTCCCCACCAATGATACATAAATACCGTTTTTATTCCTCCCGCGGGGTATATAAATATGCTCGGTCCGGTCCGATGAGCGGGGCTTATTGTCTGTCTCCACCCCCCTTGTCTTGCTGTATGTATTTGTTTCTGTGAATTTCACAGATAGCGTACAGTTACCGCGTGTGCACATTCAAATGGTCCCTCACACGTGTGCAGTATGCTTTTCCCAACTGTGGGCAAAACAGAAAAACAGTATTGCGCATGCGCTGGCATATGCCATGGTTTTCTATTGCCTGGACGGATATAAGTATACTTCTGGGCCATAGAACGCAATTGCGCATGCCGGCGCATGCGCAATCATGTTTATCGGCTTTGCCCACAGTTGGGCAAAGCATATTGCGCGTGCGTGAGGGACCATTTGAATGCGCACATGTGGTAACTCTATGCGAATGCAGGAATTACCCGAAAGGAATGCGTAGAGCAAGCCGGGAGGGGGGGGAGATGAACAATAAGCCCCTCCCATCAGACCGGACCAAGCATATTTACATACACCGCAGGAGGAATAAAAATAGTATTTATGTATTATTTGAGTCAAGGGGTATAAAAAGTACTTGCATAATGCAGAGCTGACACTAAACTGAATGATATTTTTAGATGATATGCCAAAAAAGTGGTGACAGATTCCCTTTAAACATAAACTGTAAAATGTTATTTCCACATTTAACTTTATTGTCTTTTTTATCCCTTTAAAATCATAATCTAACTCACCCTAAACTATGAAAAAAATATTTTTGGCCTGCATTGGCAATTTGTAATATGTTTTTGTCACTAGTCTTACCTTAGATGTGATTCTTTGCCAATGACAGCTTATGTGGCAGAAAAATGTATTGCTTTATGGCTCGAGGAGTATAGCAACTAACGTAGCTGGAGATTAAATCTTTGTCTTCTGCCTACAAATGCTAACCTTGCATCTTATGGGAGGAGAGACAATAAAACTAGCACTACCATTAATTGTGTTGACTATTATTGTATTAATCTACAGTTGTCATGCCAACCTCTCTTTATTGAAGTTAAATATACAGTGGGGCAAAAAAGTATTTAGTCAGTCAGCAATAGTGCAAGTTCCACCACTTAAAAAGATGAGAGGCGTCTGTAATTTACATCATAGGTAGACCTCAACTATGGGAGACAAACTGAGAAAAAAAATCCAGAAAATCACATTGTCTGTTTTTTTTCCTTTTATTTGCATATTATGGTGGAAAATAAGTATTTGGTCAGAAACAAGCAATCAAGATTTCTGGCTCTCACAGACCTGTAACTTCTTTAAGAGTCTCCTCTTTCCTCCACTCATTACCTGTAGTAATGGCACCTGTTTAAACTTGTTATCAGTATAAAAAGACACCTGTGCACACACTCAAACAGTCTGACTCCAAACTCCACTATGGTGAAGACCAAAGAGCTGTCAAAGGACACCAGAAACAAAATTGTAGCCCTGCACCAGGCTGGGAAGACTGAATCTGCAATAGCCAACCAGCTTGGAGTGAAGAAATCAACTGTGGGAGCAATAATTAGAAAATGGAAGACATACAAGACCACTGATAATCTCCCTCGATCTGGTGCTCCACGCAAAATCCCACCCCGTGGGGTCAGAATGATCACAAGAACAGTGAGCAAAAATCCCAGAACCACAAGGGGGACCTAGTGAATGAACTGCAGAGAGCTGGGACCAATGTAACAAGGCCTACCATAAGTAACACACTACGCCACCATGGACTCAGATCCTGCAGTGCCAGACGTGTCCCACTGCTTAAGCCTGTACATGTCTGGGCCCATCTGAAGTTTGCTAGAGAGCATTTGGATGATCCAGAGGAGTTTTGGGAGAATGTCCTATGGTCTGATGAAACCAAACTGGAACTGTTGGGTAGAAACACAGCTTGTCGTGTTTGGAGGAAAAAGAATACTGAGTTGCATCCATCAAACACCATACCTACTGTAAAGCATGGTGGTGGAAACATCATGCTTTGGGGCTGTTTCTCTGCAAAGGGGCCAGGACGACTGATCCGGGTACATGAAAGAATGAATGGGGCCATGTATCGTGAGATTTTGAGTGCAAACCTCCTTCCATCAGCATGGGCATTGATGATGAAACGTGGCTGGATCTTTCAACATGACAATGATCCAAAGCACACCGCCAGGGCAACGAAGGAGTGGCTTCGTAAGAAGCATTTCAAGGTCCTGGAGTGGCCTAGCCAGTCTCCAGATCTCAACCCTATAGAAAACCTTTGGAGGGAGTTGAAAGTCCGTGTTGCCAAGCGAAAAGCCAAAAACATCACTGCTCTAGAGGAGATCTGCATGGAGGAATGGGCCAACATACCAACAACAGTGTGTGGCAACCTTGTGAAGACTTACAGAAAACGTTTGACCTCTGTCATTGCCAACAAAGGATATATCACAAAGTAATGAGATGAAATTTTGTTTCTGACCAAATACTTATTTTCCACCATAATATGCAAATAAAAGGAAAAAAAACAGACAATGTGATTTTCTGGATTTTTTTTTCTCAGTTTGTCTCCCATAGTTGAGGTCTACCTATGATGTAAATTACAGACGCCTCTCATCTGTTTAAGTGGTGGAACTTGCACTATTGCTGACTGACTAAATACTTTTTTGCCCCACTGTATCTACACATAAGCTTACTCTTTTTTTCTAGTTTAAAATTGATCCCCCAAATAAAACCAAATGCTCCTAATGATGAAATATTTTACTCTCTTCTAGTAATACACCTATATCTCATACCTGTCATCAAATTCATGTTCAAATATATTCACCTTTCAAAGCTCAGCTAGGGAGACACCCAGTATAAACTGAATAATACCTTTTATACTACTTTTATGATAAAAGTATATGATTTTCCATTAAATAGTTTAATAATAGAATACTTGGGAGACATCTAAGCAAAAAAAAAATCTTTCCAGGCACTGAATTTCAGTAATAAAATGAAATAAAACATTTGATGACTGTACTTTTTAGTTATCAGATTAGATCAATTAGTTGAATAAAAACTTTGCCTCCTTCTTTTGACCAGTCCATAATAATGCGAAAAAAAACCCTGTTTGGGAGAGAAGAACAGACAAGTTGCGGCGCCCTAAGTGCGTAAACACAATATTGTAGTCTTTAAAGGGTGCACAATTTTATGCACTCACCTGATAGAAGACTAATATTTTAGATTATGTATCCTCAAAAATCCTTCCTTTTGGGATACTTCCCAGAAGACAGGGCTTGCAGCTTGCCTTGGGTGGATCCAAGTGAAAGAGCCAGGTTCAGGCTCACACAGGATGAGTAAATCAAGAAAGGCACATCCAGCCCATAAACGGCAGCGCTTCCCAGGACTCACATCCTAGGATGATATTCCATATTTTTTTATTTCATAGGTTAAAAAAGAGATACAACGCGTTTCGGATACAGTGTATATTCTTCTTCAGGTATCATAAAAAACGAAACGCGTTGTATCTCTTTTTTAACCTATGAAATAAAAAAATATGGAATATCATCCTTGGATGTGAGTCCTGGGAAGCGCTGCCATTTATGGGCTGGATGTGCCTTTCTTGATTCAGTCCATAGTAATGGCATTTTGACATTGCATTTTTTGGGATGGAGGATGTAAACTATAACTATAAAGTTAATCTCACATGATGAATTTTTGATGATGCATAGTTTTGCCTTGCAAAAAAAAAATGCAGCTTCCTAGATTTACAGCAAAGTGGAGGGGATTTATAGAAATCGCATGCCAATTTGCTTTTTTTATCCTCATCCTAAACTCACCTACAGTTCATGCTTAAAATTTGCAAAGTGTGAATTTCTCTTGCGGGTACGCCGAATTTTATGTTTGGATTCTTCCCATAGACTTGAAGGAGATGTGAAAATTAAACAAGTTAAAAATGAATGTATCAATAAAGGTTTGTAAAAGCTAAATGCTAGGAAGTATAAAAAGGTAGTTACAGTTAAAACATGACATACTAAAAAGAGACAAAAATCACAAAAAGAGGCAAAGACACGATAAAAACACGTAAATATCTCATTCGAAAAGTCATTGAAAAAAACAAGTAACCTAATTTACCTAATATAATAAAGAAAAGAAAAGCCATCACTCTATCCTTCTTGAGAAAATTATGTGTTTATTGTAACTTCATTCTATTCATCGAACCAACGAAAACATGTCATCGAAAACTGACGCGTTTCAGAAACAAATTTCCTTATTCATAGCTATGTATAAACGTATAACCATAGAGTTTTCTCAGGAAGGACTGAATGTTGGCTTTTCTCTTATGTTATTATATTGACATGCTCTACTCAAGTTGCCAAGCACCCTTGGGAAACCATTACTGGAGTGGTGAGCTGTTGGTTTTCTTATATTGGTTGTAATTTACCTAATAAGTGCAGAAATAATGCAGAAATTTTGCAACTTCAATAACTGACCAAATACTCATAAGGGGAATGTAGCCTGAGACATATATTTAAAAATTTAGAATGGGGTCCTGCACAAAGCAGCACTAGTGATGAACGAGTATACTCGTTGCTCGGGTTTTCCCGATCATGCTTGGGTGATCTCCAAGTATTTGGATGTGCTCATAGATTTAGTTTCTGTCACTGTAGCTGCATGATTTGTGGCTGCTAGCCAGCCTGAACACATGTAGAGATTGCCTGTTTGTGTAATCTCCACATATATTCAGGCTGTCTAGTAGCCGCAAATCATGCAACTGCGGAAACACAAACATAATCTATGAGCATGCCCAAGATACTGAGAGAACGCCAGAGCATGCGCGGAAAACTCGAGTAACAAACACACTCGCTCATCACTAATCAGCACACAAAAACCTTGTGATTTTTTTTACTCCTCACTTGTCTTTTCCCGTTTGGATCAGTGCTCAACGGTCTACATTTATTTTGTGAATCTACCACCATGCACAGCTATTACTGACACTTAGGCAGATTGGGAAATTGGGCCCCAATATGCTGTTTATGCATGTATTTTGGCTTCTGTTTGGAACAAAAGCTATATTGTTATGCCTGATTTGTCATATGACAATTTCGAGCTGAGCTCAATGGAGCCTATTGGCATCTATCAGGGTTCCTTAGTTTGACAGCAATGCATGCTTGTGCTATTGCTATCCTGGTAGTTACACCAATGATTTCAATACTATATTCCAGTTTGAAAACTGCCTTAAATAGAGTTCTCATTACCTGCTGCAACAAGCCCAGCATTTTTCAGCTCAGACCCTTTTGACATTCTGTGAACAATGGGGATATTTCTCTAGGACAGTTTGGTTCCATGACGCACAAAGTGGTTTGGGTAGACCAGTGATTCGTAACACCCACATGCGTGTGACCATCTAAGCTGATAAGCATGAGTCGAAAAAGCACTAAGATCCATTATACAGTTAACCGTCAGAACAGTATCTATTATTTTAATAACATGAGAAACAGATCCCCTCATTCTATGATAAAACTCATTTTGTTTAGACATAATACATGTTCATGCCTGGTTATGCAGCTATGTAGGCTAATGTATTGCTTGCTTGACATCAAAGATTATGCCATGGCCATATAAAGAGCACTGCTTCTCCTGACATTCATTGTGTGACCGAGCTATTATTGAATTATAAAAATGTCCTTCATTTATACTGTATGTAGCTTCCAGATATTTGTAATGTGGTTGTGTTAAGACTTTTACCCATTTCTATTCAGTGCCATTAATTAGGTAGCAAATGAGTTTTATTTGTGTCCTTTAGATACAGTCTGGTATACAAGCCTTTTTTACATCTGCTCTCACCTCTTACTGAACGGCGCCTAAAAATATTAGCACAGAAAGATGTTGGGCTTAAAGTCTTTGCCAGAGAACTAGACAATATGAAAAAACTGGCATCGGACGTTGCTTTATTGCCAGTATATGTGCCCATGAAGATGTTGCTGATGGATTGCTCTGAAATTAATCAGGTATTCTGATAGAAACTGGATTTCCTTTGTGTTATTTAAAATTATTTTTACCAGAAAATACAATGGGGGAAAATGTTACAGCTTTCCACTGTGTTTGCTAACTGCCCAGTTATTGGAGCTACAAAGCACAGCTCCATCGACAGATTAGTGGCTCCAGCTGGGTACTGCAAATTTACCCTCTATTGATTTGAATAGAGTGAGGATGTGCAGTACCTTGCTGTGGCCACTATACAGTAGATGGCGCTGTCTCATGCAGCTCCATAACTGGGCAGTTTCAGCCACCACCTATACAGAGAACAGCTTATCGGCGTAGGTGTCGGGTGTTGCACCTCAACTGATCAGACATCAATGAACTATCCAAAGGGAATCTGTCCCAGGTTTTTGCTACCAATCTATGAACATCATAATACAGAGACCCTGATTCCAGAGATTTGTCGTTTACTGAACTGTTTGCTTTAGAATTGATAATATCACTGTTTTTCTCAGCAGAAGATTATCAATAGAGGATTAGTAAACCTGTTGCCATGTAGTCCTCAATAAACATGAGCCCTATATAACCCGCTCCAACCACTGATTGTCAGCTTTCTGCCTATGCACAGTGCATGCTGAAATCTGCCAATCAGAGGTGTGGGCGGGGTTATACAGAGCTCAGCATTCAGAGAACTGGGAGATATTCAGCAGATAAAACAGTGATTTTATCAACCCTGCAGCAAGCAGCCCAGTAAGTGATACATCACTAGAATCAGGGTCTCTGTCCCTACATCATATTGCTTCGAGATCTGGCAGAAAAAGCCTGGTGTTATAAATTCACTTTAATGAGTTTTCTAAGTGGGCCAGTCGACTCTTTTATATCTATATTTCCTTAAAAATCACATGAATAAAGTTTTTCTAAGTTTGACTGGGTTTTTCCACAGGTCTAAATGACCCGTGATAAAGAATTGAAATTCTCTACTATACTGCACTTCTGGATTGCATAGGTGATCCTTGATATATGAAGGTAGCTTTAGGAAGAAGAAAACTTCTGTATATTAAAATGAATGGATTTCACTTGTCCAAATGTCACTGGATTTAGCACCAGTGCGTTTTTAATATCAGAATATTTGCATCGCTTTCAGTCGAGCTTTAGTAAATGCGAGGCATCTAGGAGGCTTTGATATTTAATACCATCGACTGATACAGAACAAACTCATGACGGCTACAGAGGAACAAATGATGGTAATCGGTGCTTCAGCAGGAGACTAAGCCTGAGATGCCCCTATGGCACTAAACAATAGAAAAGTAGATCAAGGTAAAAGGGTTTTCTAGACAATGATTCACTGGTCTCTGAGATCTAGTTTATCACATTCCTTTATGGGTTTTATGTCACAGACAACCTCATAACTGAAACAATTCGCTTTTCAATTTCATTTTATTTACCATTTTCAATTTCAGCATTCCTATTAAAATGTCACTTAAATCTGGAAACGGGAAACCAAACCACTGTTTACCTGAGTTCTGCCTCCCATTGGATAGGTATATTACAGTCAGCATATGTGGGAGGTTGGATGACTATTTTGCAGAATAATGTAATAGCTGCTTAGTATATTGCTGCCATTGTAAACACTCACATTATTTTTTATAATGACATTGTTAAATCATTTTAATGTGTAAAAATGCTATTTACAAAAAAAAGTCACTTCCCATATACCTAGTGAAGTTTTCGACACCACTAATGGCTTCTCTGGGCCTAATTAAGACTAATGTACTGGAAAAAAAGCTGCCTCTCGAGTGCTAGCAAGATTAAATTGCCCAGATTTTGGTCCCTGGAATCCAAGATTATCTTTAAACAAAGCTCTCCTGTATATGTAATGCATATAGCATTTTTGTAATGTTATATTTATAGTGCAGGTGAAGGAGGAGATGCAAACTTTGCAGTTTTACATATGTACAAAGGAGAAAACCTAAGGCCTCGGTAATTGCCCGTGATATAGGGATGCGCTGTTGGTCCCAAATCAATCTTGTCACTCCTCAGAAAGCAATGAAAGATAATAAGTACTATTCACCTGATTGCCTCCTTGCTCCGAGACAGCTGGTGACGCTTGTCTTCCTGATAGCCAAGAGTCTCAGATCTAACACCGGGATAAAGAAGAGCTGGGAGCTCGCTCAATCTAGATTTGACAGTGGAAGGCTGTGTAGAGGGTCACGAGGGATAGAATCTGTGACACGTATGAGAAAGGAACAAAATTTATCTATGATTAGATGTTGCATTGTCTGACTTTTTTTTTTTTTTACCATAGTGGATGATTGATCGTACCCGCCAGCTGACTAATATCATAATTAACAAAGTTGCTGCGACATCTGAAAAGTTTAATCGAAAAATTTGCCAGCAGTATGATGACATTGTCACAAAAATCACCGCCATTGCCGAATCAACAGCTACCCTTGTGGAGCTTCAAGACTACATTCTCAAGCTTAGGACTGTGGAGCTTCTGAGCATTAAGGTAGAGTCTTTCCTTTTATTTTGAGTGTTACGTTCACCTTCTGAGATGATGTTTCAGCTTCTGTCCACCATATTGGTAGCTATGGAAATGTTATTATTGAGAAAAATCAACTAAATGTCAGAAAATGTTCTTGGTAATATAAAGTTGCAAATTTTAGGTGGACTCCAAAATCCTAATATCAGTCCAAGCCCTGCTTCTTACACACTTTATCATGACCCTGTTCAGATCCCTTTCAAATGCCTTTCACCTTTTACTCTTGACGTTAAAAATAATTTGTGTCCATCTACATTGTCAGAGTTTGGTTATTTTCCCTCTGTGCTCAGCCAGCCATCTACCCTGCAGATGATGTTGTGAAAGTGCCACAATGACACATGGTTAATGAGCGTCACTGTTGACAGTGACTGAGAGACGCCTTGTAGCATACATTAATAGTAATACTACTTGTAGGAAGTTGAAGGGTAAAAGCGCACGCTATTTATATATTGTCACATTTTTGAGATTACCAGTTGATAAGTCAATTTAGATTATAAATTGGGTTCTTTGCGGAGGTGATCCCACTGTTTCGGGGGTTATCAAGCCCATTATGGTACAGTTAGAGTGTACATTTATCTTGCACTTTTTCTAATTTTTCATCTGGTATACTGGCAGGTATAGATCAGATAGGCAAAAGCTGTTTTTTATTTATTTTTGCTGTCATTTTAGTATTACTCAGTCTTTCCATGACGTTTCTTCTATTCTGATAATAGTGCTTTGAAAATGTAGTCCTGACCAGTTTGTGTTGTGGAGTTAGTATAAAGGTGGGAATTGTGGAGGCGCAATACCTTGTGCTTTTTCTAATAGGGCCAATAATGGTGCGGCTTTTACTACGTGTTAAGCATTAAGCATGTTGGCAGACATTTGATGAGACTGCTCACCTTTGTCCTTTTTGCTGGTGGATTTGATGCAAATGCTAGACCATTTCTTTCAATTCCTAGGATAAACTGGCAGTGGCTGCCGAAAACCTGCTTTTCCTAATGGACCATGCATCCTTATCAAAGGAGGACATTATTCTAAACGGAAACACGTTTTCTTGGCCTCAGAGAATCATTCCTATCATTAGTGGCAGGTAATGAATACTAGACAAACGGAATTTTTTTTTTGTCATATACTTAGCGTCACCGAGAATGTAACAAGAGCTTCCTATGCTGAATATAAATAAGAAGTGGATTGATGATGTCACCGCGGCTTACACGGAAGATTAGTCTGCCGGAAAAAAAATGTGACTGTTGTTTTACCCTAAATCCAATAATGTTTCATATAATTGAGATTTAGCCTATTGTTATATGTTAGCTGGGTGATGAAAAGAGGAGGATTAGAGGCCAGTTAAGCCGGTGTCACAGCTGATGTACAGTATATTTAAAACAGGATTTTCTTCTTGGAACTGTTGAAATGACCTCTCTAATAATTTCAGCGGAATGTATAATTCTAATGAAATGTTAATGGCGGGAAGAAATGGGACATTAGCAATGCATAGGCGAAGTACTGCCCACGTCTTTCTTCTTTTTTTCTTTTTGCATTTAAAATGGGTAATAATAAATGTCCTGCAGGTGATAGAAGCTCTTGCAGTTTTAGTGAAGATTAAATTTGATTGACCTTTATTAGGGTGATTAACCTCTCCGAAATTAAAAACCGTTTCTAAATTATTCTGTCCAATTTAAATGTGAAAACAGAAAAAAAAGTAGCCTACCAGTAGAGTGTATGAAAAGAAGATTCCATTTCTTCTCCACCCCCCCTTTTTTTTTTCTTATGTGCTTTGCAATCACTTTGTCAGTGTGACACGATTGCAGAGGGAGCATGATGGGGCTCTGGCAAGGCTCGCTCAGTGGCAGAAGGATTTCACAAAGCGCCTGGCTGATGTGATCATTGAGGTGAAAGACTTTCAGAAGAAAGAAAGGATGAGCGAGGCCGGGACTTATGTACAGAAACTCAGCACCATCAACAGGAGAATCCAGGAGTTTATGGAGGAGGTAGGTTCTGACTTTACCGGGCAGCAATGTGCAGCATTTTCTGTCTTGTACTCTGCTTCCCAATGCTGCTCTCTGTATAGATAATCAAACCTTTTGCATGCTGTCTGCATATAATCCAACATAAGCAATGCAAAGCTTTCTATAATGATGCAGCAGCTGCATTGTGTCTCGTCTAAAGCTGCCTTTCTGCACAATTTATCCATTAATGTGGTCTCTGCTCGACTGCTAATAATACAGATGAAATGCAGAATGTTGAATTAATCAAGACGCAGTAACTCTAATATTATGTAGTCTCCTTGCCATTATGTTAATGATCAGTGTTGGGCTATCATCATTTTTTTATACTCTGTGGGTCATTTAGACAAGCTATGTCCATGCATCTTTCTTGGGCTTTGCACCATTCACAGATGATTAGAATAAAAGACTGACTTTGGAAATGCAACATTAGAGATAGACTATTGATACGTTGTTGCTTTAATGTCTTGTTGTTTTGCTGTGAGTCCCTATGTGGAACCTCTAAAGATAGTTATACATTTGCCTGAATCTGAGTTTGCTCATGCCCTTATTAAAATACTACAGTTTTGTATCCATGAAAATAATAAGGCTGTGGTATAGGAACTGTTGTTACCAGTCATATTCTCTTGCATGGCTTATGTTTACTAGTCACTTTGTCTTGTATGACCTACACGTACAAACCATTGCCTCCCCGACCTACTGGATAATAAACCACATTCACAGGCATTTGTTACGTAGTTGTTCTATTGCCTTTGATTGGCATGTGGCAGATTGTTATTACACACATGCTTATTTGTAGCCTTAACTAAACTTAGTCAAGCTGCCTAGTCCTCAATGTCTTGCCGGTTAGACTGGCACAAATATATAATATAGAATGTCTTGATGGTCTGCTTTGTCCCCTTTGCATGTTCC
Source organism: Dendrobates tinctorius (assembly GCF_039654945.1). Classification (NCBI taxonomy): domain Eukaryota; kingdom Metazoa; phylum Chordata; class Amphibia; order Anura; family Dendrobatidae; genus Dendrobates; species Dendrobates tinctorius. The sequence continues at coordinate 8,368,033 of NW_027361908.1, forward strand.
ACTATGTGCAGAGCAGTTGACTATGAGTATATGCTAATGAATACCTGTGCTTTACATCCTCAATAAATGGCATACATTCCTCTATTATGAATATATAGCCAGCGTATACATTATTAATCATCACCCTTACAGAGCAGCCAGGTCGTTCAATTATTTGGCAGAAATATCAACCTTAAATAATACTATTTAGAGCGTATTGGATATGAAAAAAACAGAATCGCCCTTCACATAGCCAGAATACTAAGGAAAAAATATATTATATTCACCATTTTTAATTATAAGTGACTTATGTACGGCATCTACTAAGATGCTTCATTTGCAATCTAGAATTTTGTTGCTAGAAACTCCATGACCAGCAAATTTTTGGATTCTTCCTGGCATAAAGGAGTACAGTAGTATCCTTTAAGATACTTGCAAGGGTGGAAGATATTTTAACAGGTTACAACAACTCCAGATTTCTGGTTTTTATCTTTCAGAGAGCGCGTATTAACAAGGAGGAGGAGCTACTGGGAATCGAGCAAATGGGCACTTATAGTCAAATATCAGAGATCTGTAAATTAAAGGAGCCCTATGAGACACTGTGGACCACAGCCCTGCACTTCAGCACCTGTTACGACAAATGGATGAACGGTCCATTGCAACAGGTCAATGCAGAAGAGGTGGAAGAGGAGGTGAGTGATAAGTCATTTGACTCCATCCAGTAACAGATATAGAAGTGGCAGCTTGGGCTATTAATCATTATTGGGTTGCAGCACCAATATATGAGATCTGATTTTCTGACACATTTAAGCTTATGCTATGTTAGAAAGTCTTGGAATGATCTTACAAAAGGGAGCTGTCCATTCCTGAAAAGAAAGACTAATGAGCTGCTTTGTTGTAAAAATCCATTTAAATTTAGATTTTATTGGTCTAATATGACATGAATTACCCTGAGCATGGCAATGTGATAGATGAGTCCTGCAGAACGGTAAAAAAAAAAAAATCAATAACTGCTTTCTGAAAAAAAAAAATGTTTGTCATCAGGTGCAGAATTTATGGAAGACTAGTTACAAGTTGACAAAAGCATTTTATCACCCGGACTTATACGGACCTCTTAAAGTAGCTACAACCATTAAGACCAAGCTCGAGAAGTTTAAGATCAACATGCCGCTTGTAACAGCTCTGTGTACACCGGGGATCAAGCCAAGACACTGGGATCTTATGTGTGAAAAGGTGATAGTACAAAGTGTCAGCTTAGTCATGGTTATGTTATGCTTTTTCTTTCCATTGTAAGCAGCCTCATGTCACCTAATCATTATCTGATGCACGTTTTGACATATGCTACATGTGTGGTAGGAGGAATCACGGTAAATGTGAACACCACCATAAATTCAGGCATGTTTCTCATTCTCCACTGATATGTAATTGGCATAAGCTTACTGCGGTAAATGGAAATTAAGTGATCTTCTATGGCTAGCTGTTACATGGTATGGGCAATTCCATATCCAGATTAGTCCTGATAACACTGTTCCTGCTACATAAATGTAAATCATTTCTAATTACCAGTGAAAACATTTATGGCACAAACAGGCAGGTTCCCACTAATACAGAGCAATTAAATACTCAGCTTCAATTTGTCAATTTTGCTCACACGCATTACTCACACACATTCCTCTTTTTCTCCTTTCCCGATGTCTTGTTGAAGGAAATTGGCTATTTCTTTTATGAACATTACCAAAGATTCCAGCTTCCCTCCTCCCCTAAATTACAGACTTTTTGCATAAATGGGCCTAATTACCTGAATTCAGTTTTGATTAGCAATGTTAATTGATGCAGCTGTGGATGCTATCTGTTTACCAAAATTACTATGTGCATACAGCAATATGTCTGAAAGTGAATACGCTGAACGGAAAATACTAATTAGCCATGGCAGATTGCTATTCAAGTCCCATCTTTAAGGTTTTTTAATGAAAGCTCAGATGTGTCAGAGTTTCCTCATATTCTAAAAGACAATTTCTATATTACATATCATTTCTAAATTTAATTTTGCTGAACAGATGGATAGATCCAATGGGCCTCTTCTGCACAGTGTATATAGTGTCATAGATACAGATATATATATTTATCTATTTTCCTCTGGAAACTATTTTTTTGTAACACTCAAATGAATTGGTTTATTGCTACTTTAAAGCTCAGTGATGAAAACTGCAGTTCCACAATATTGGAGGATAATGATACATTTAGACTAAATCTATTCTGAATCATACTGTAGATTAGCCAAAAGCAAAATAGGACTTAAGATCGATCTTGTTTCTTTGGGTCAATCATTATCGAAATGTCCTTTTTCTGCTTAATAATATGATACCATGTTTTTTACCTTAGGCTACATGTACATTATGCTAAAGGCTGTTGCTTACTGTTTACTCTGAGAAAACCTCCCAACCCTAAGCATGTATATAGGGTTCCTATAACTTGGAGTGCACTCCTTGCCCCTGCCAGGCTGTGATATTCTGCTATAGATTGGGAGCTTTAATGGATGGTCACTCAATGAAAGCCCATTAATATGATCAGAAACTGTGTCATAGTTTTGAATGATCGTTTTATCTCCTTTTAGTCCTCCAAGATAATATTCAGGATATGCCCAATATTTGTATCTTATCAGTCTTCTGCGTTGTTATACTTTTAGGTTCTTGAAGTGTTCATTAGATTTAGGGGTATAAGTTTCATGTTTAAAGGGAATCTGTCACCAGGTTTTTGCTACTTCATCTGATAGCAGCATAACGTAAGAAAAGAGACCCTGTTTCCAGCGATGTATCACTTAGTTTACTAGGTGCAGCAGTTGCGGCACAATCAGAGTTTTTTTATGTATCATGTAGCAGAGATCAGACCCACACCATAGATATCTTTGTCCATTGTCTATTAACAGTGAGCTGCTTATTTGTGAAGGGGCGGAGTTTGATGACTTGCCATGAAGTAGCTAGTCACTGCAATAATAATGTCCTAGTGTTAAAACTTCCATTGCAAGTAAACAACAGCACACAGCTTGATAAGTGACACATCATTGAATTCAGTGTTTTAGCCCTTATTTCATGCTGTCCTCAGATTACATAGTAAACACCCGCTGGCAGATTCCCTTTAAATGATTGTCTTGTCACTTTTTCAAATGCTTGTTTTTGCTATTACCTTGTATATGTTTTTCTTCTGATGGATTGGTACCTCCTACAGTAAGGAGGAGCCTATTTTTCTGATCTAAAAGTATTGGCAGGACCAGTAGGCTAAAAGCCAGGATGGTGTACTACACAAAATTTTGCTACTGTCACCTTTTAAAAGCATTATTTTTTGTGTGTGTTTGGAATGCTAATCTTCCATCTGCTTTATGAATCACAGGTGTCAAAATTACTTTTCATCAGTGGTTTGCACTTATGTGACCTCATTCATATATCATTGTCTGCTAGAAACTAGTATTTTGACATCTGTTGTCTCAGTAAGAAAAGTTTCGCCCTGTGATTTATCTTTTCCAAAAATCAAATCCTACATTGAGAAAAATGTAAGTTTGCATTTATCTTTTCCCCCATTGTGGAATCTGTCCTAAAGCACCACTACAGTATTATTTTTTTCAATGCTAGAATGGTGATACTAATGTAAGTTACATGTCTATAGTAATTAGTGATGAGCGAGTTTACTCGTTGCTCGGGTTTTCCCGAGCATGCTCTAGTGATCTCCGAGTATTTTGGCGTGCTCATAGAGTTAGTGTTTGTCGACACAGCTGCATGATTTGCGGCTGCTAGACAGGCTGAATACATGTGGGGATAGTCTGTTAGGGAATTCCACACATGTATTCAGGCTATACAGCAGCTGCAAATCATGCAGCTGTGTCGACAAGCACTAAGGCTATGTGCACACGGTGTGGATTCTGCTGCGGATCCGCAGCGGATTTGGCCCTGCGGATCTGCAGCAGAACTGCAGGTGATGTACAGTTCCATTCTAGCCTATGGAAAAATGAAACCGCTGTGCAGACGGTGCAGATTTTTCTGTGCGGTTTAGCATGCGGTTTCAAATCCGCAGAAAAAACTGACATGTTATTCTTTTCTGCGTTTTCCGCTGCGGTTTGTCATCTCCATTGTGGAGGTGAGAAACCGCAAGGCAAAACCACAGGATAATCTGCAGGTAAACCGCAGGTCTTTTGAGCTGCGGATTTACCTGTGGATTGTGCAAAATCCGCGGGTGAATCCGCACCGTGTGCACATAGCCTAAATCTCCAAACTTGCCAAAATATTCAGAGATCACCCGAGTATGCTCAGGAAACCCTGAGCAATGAGTACACTCGCTCATCACTAATGGTAATATACTTACCAGCCAGCATCTTCTTTTGATATCGGAGCCGCTCAGGTCATCTTTTGTTGTTTGTGACCTGCCAGATTGCTACAGCAGTGTTTGCTGGTCAATCCAGACGATAAACTCATTGTAAATATATGGCAGCCAGAACGAGGATCTTGTAAACTAAAGGCCCCGTTACACATAACGATGTCCCAGCGATCCCACCAATGACCCTACATGGATGAGATCGCTGGGACATCGTTAGGCTGATCGCTGGTGAGCTGTCACATAGACAGCCCCTCCAGCGATCAGGACCAGTGAGCAAGCTGGTTTCTAATGTAAACATCGGGTATCCAGGAAACGCGGCTCTTGGATACCTGCTGTTTACCTTGCAAACCGGCGTACATGCTGGTTTCCAAGGTAAACATCGGGTATCTAGGAGCCGCGCGGCTCCTGTATACCTGCTGCTTACCTTGGAAACCAGCGTGTATGCCAGTTTCTAAGGTAAACAGCGGGTATCCAAGAGCCGTGGCTCCTGGATACCAGATGTTTACATTAGAAACCAGCGTCCAGCGTCGCTGATCGCTGGTCTCTCGCTGCCACATGATACGTGCTGGCCAGTGGGAGACCAGTGATCAAAAAATGGCCCAGGCTGATCGAGCTTGATCAGCGATACCCGGCAGGGGGGCCAGTCACTGATCCCCGTCACATACAGTGATCTTACTGGCGAGATCGCTGTGGCGTCACAAAATCAGTGATCTCGCTAGCGAGATCGCTGTGTGTGATGGGGCCTTTACACGGAGAGCTTGTGACCGTTATCACTGACTAATTGCTAGTCAGAAATTGCAGTCACAAGATGGTGGATCGGTGATGGAGCTGCCCTGGGAAGAACACAAGATGGCGGCTAGTAGGTATTTTGCTAAAGGCACATGGATTAATTATACTACTTCCCCGGAAAAAAATAAAAACAACAACATTGCAGTGGTGCTTTATCGTTTCCAAAAAAATAACCTCATGATATTGGCCTAATTTCAGCATTTTGTTGAAACATTCATTAAATATACTATTTTCTTTCACCAAACCACTTTAAATAACGTGCAAACATGCCAAAGAACATTTCCTTATCCTAGTTATTGGTAGATTTCTTATGGAAAAATACTATCCCCACGCAAATTTTATTTTAATTGTAGTTGTCACTGTAGGACAACTGTAGGAAGTGGGTTACTGTAGTTTGCGATATTGTTGGAGGATCTAGAGTCACTTGGGTACGCCTTTCGAGATTGAGTTTCCTACACATTGGTTCAATTCACAAAACAACATAAGAATACAAAGAGATAGAGCCATTACTTGGCCACTTATACGATAGGTTTCTATTTGTTGACATTGGTACCACTATTACAGAAAATAGATATGCACTTTTCTCATGGTTTTGTTCTCTGCTCACCAAGAGTGCATTATTGATTATTTCCAAGTTCCAAATTTCCTGCTCTAAAAAGGCAACCGCTCACAAGCAATACTATTTTCTATGCAAAAGATTTTATACAAACCATAAAAATAAAGTTTTAGTAGTTTGGCCAATGTGTTAAGCATGTTGCACTTTTCACTTTTGGTGGAATTTTCTACTCGTATTGCTTTGAATTTAGATACACATTTAGATATTTTGTTATTATTCATATGTAGTATTGGCAAAAATGTCAAACTGTTTATATTCATTCAAGCAAATATCACTTTAGAATATCAAAGGGATTGTTTTGAGCTAACAACTTGGTAAATAGCAGCTACCTCCAAGACATGTGGATGACCATGTATGACATGCATGAACTAAGTCGAAATTTGTTAGTAGTTTCATGATCAAGTTCAAAGTGTGAACTTGTTAAACTTGAAGTAAGTGGGTATAAATCTGCACTGCCAATGGTCCAGAATAGCATGGAAGACCAGAATTGCTTTGTCAACGTGTTTTGAAGTAAACAGCTTCTTTGTCAGGACAAACCACAATGATAAAACTTCAACAAGTTTATCCATATTGTGGATCTGCAGAAGCCAACTTTCTAAGTCGAGTGGGCAAAATCCGCTTTCTACCTTCCCTTTTAACCGAGATAAGTCGCTATAATGCTCTTTTTCTCTCCAGTTTTTATTCCACTCAAGCTCAAAGTGCAGAGTCACAAGTCAGTGTCTGCTTTCTAGGATGACAACATTTCCTAAGATATATAGATATATAGAGATTTAAAATATCATCCTTAAGGGACTCACAAAACGAGTCCTGGATTATGATTAAAGAAAATACAGTGCTTAGATCTCCTATGGTAAGTAGATGGCTTAGATGTATGGCAACAAATATAGACAATCAAAGAGGAAGAAACTATGCCTTTCCCAATAGCAGAAACCATGATGCTTATCTTACACTCGATTAGGGATGCGATAGCATCACACCTCTTGCCATGATAACCCTCAACACACACACTCCTCAACACACACTCCTCTCACCTTTCACCATCTCCACTCACTCTTTCACTCCACATACGACCCCTTCTCTCACTCCGTCTCTCATACTCACGCCGTCATCGCCGCTGCTCCACGATCCCCGACATCTTCTTCCGCCGGCGCCATCCTGGATCCAGACGTCCACGCCGGCGACATGTTCTTGCGGCGACGCCATCTTGAGTATCGTGAAATCCCGCGATAGTCAAGATGGCGTCGCCGGAAGAACATGTCGCCGGCGTGGACGACGTCGGGATCCAAAATGGCGTCGGCAAAATCTTGCGAGTTTTCGCCGACGCCATTTTGGATCCTGACGTCGTCCTCGCCGGCGACATGTTCTTGCGGCGACGCCATCTTGACTATCGCGGGATTTCGCCGATCCAAAATGGCGTCGCCGCAAGAACATGTCGCCGGCGTGGACGACATCGGGATCCAAAATGGCGTCGGCGTAATCTCGCGAGATTTCGCCGACGCCATCTTTTTGGATCCCAAGTCGTCCACGCCAGCGACATGTTCTTGCGGCGACGCCATCTTGAATATCGCGGGATTTCACGAAATCCAAGATGGCGTCGCCGCAAGAACATATCGGCGGCCTGGAGAACGTCTGGATCAAGGATCGCGGCGGCGGAGGAAGATGTCGGGGCAGCGACGATGACGGTGTGAGTATGAGAAACGGAGTGAGAGAAAGGAACGTATGTGGAGTGAAAGAGTGAGTGGATGTGAGTGGAGGTGAAAGGTGAGAGGAGTGTGTGTTGAGGCGGTGTGGTGTGTTGAGGGTTAACATGTGCGTGTGTGTGGTGACGTCACCGGTTACAACTGGACGGAAGTTGTTACAACCGGAAGCTGCTTAGGGCATTTATTATTATAGATGACTTGCTTGTAAAATGATGGCTACAATATGACTACACTCTTGAAGAAGAGGTCTATGTATTTTTTTTCTACAAGTGAGGTTTGCTGTCTTGTAGTTGACTTAATGTTCAGATGAGCCCTAAGCAAAAGTTCTTTTACATCATAAGACTTTGAATTGCCTGAAGTAAGAAGTGGCATCTTCTCAGCAGACACCTTTATCTATGTTGTGTTCTCATTCTCAGTGGTGCCATGTTAACACTGTACCACCTACTAGGCCATCATCATTGGCAGCATATCTAGATGTAGAAGCTGTAGAGATGGCAGCAAGTGCCAACAGATTACTTTAATTTGCTTGACATCCCATTTTATTTTTAGTACAATATTTTTTGTACAAAATATATAATCTACCAGAAAATGCCACATTAAATGTACAGTGTTCTCCTTCAAGTATCTTAGAGTTTTTCAGTCATTCTTTTCAACTACCTGCTCAACTCTCCTCTTTACTATATGCCTTAATCCACTTCTGGAGCGTGGGCATAAATCAAGCATGTTTGTTTTCAGTGCCTACCTGCTTTAATTACACTTCAGCAAATTAATTATTTTAGCTGACATATTCAGTTCTTTTTTCTCCATGTCTTGGACCTGTAGAACAAGCATGCTTATTTCAGACCTGGGTTTACTATAATATACATTTCAGTTCTTTCCTGATGACTGAATATCTGAATTATTTATCAGAACTGCATCTATCTGGCAATACATCATTGTTACAGAAACTTGGCCCCAAAGGAGAATTTTATATTAAAATCACCTCCTTCCTTTAGAAAACACTCCTGATGCTCGGTGTCCGTCACAGAGGAAAATGACATCATGAGAGGAGACGGAAAATACTGAGTAATAAATTTGGCAAACTAACAGCACCGTGACATCCTATTTTATCTTTCAGTAATTACTTTCTGCAGTTCATAAATGCTCCTACAACTCAAGTCTATGGGCCTATTTTTCAAAGGCTAGATTAACTAGTTTCCTTTAAGTGCTGCTTGTTGCATCATTTCACATATTAGACTGGAATAAATGCTCTTGAAACTTCCAGCTGCAAGTGAACCGCTCATTTCTTGAGGTTTGTATCATGTTCTGTGTTATATTGTTCTACTATCATGAGCCTTCCTAAATTGGATGTCAGGATTTAGGCTCTGGGGTTGTTCTTTCTATAGAAGCATGAAGTATCTAAGAATATCTTTGTGTTCCTGAAATTTTGCATATTTATTCTTGCCTTCAATTTGATGGCTTTTAGTGCATTGACATAAAAGCAAGTTGCGATATATTATTAAGTACAACATGTACTTAATAGAATATTGGGTTGTCAATACAACCCATTTTTTAATATATGAAATGGGTTGTGCTTATACATGTTTTTTTTAATAAGATTGTTATTTTACTTTCCTATTCTTTGCCTGATCCCCTTCATAGAAAACCTGAGAAAAAATCAAAATGAGGAAATACCTTATAGTAAGTAAATTATAAATTAAACAGTAATAGTACATGTAAAAAACATAAGGTACTTGGTTAACACATTAACTTTATTTTAATCAAAAAAGCGTAAAAGCCATCCCCCACGACAAGGTGTACCCAAACAGGATGGACTCTAACTCTTGTAGTTCACCACACTATGTGATAGCAGACATCAAAATAGATGGGGGGAGAGCAGGATTCAGACCCTAATCTCCATCATAGTATGAGATTATGCACAACTTTTTCAGTGTTGATTGTTTATGTTGCTTTTTAGCTTGTACTGTATGTAAACTGATTGCCACAAGGATTTTTTTTGCCTTCCTCTGGATCAACATGTTAGGGAAGGTTAGGATAGGATATGGGCTGAACTAGATGAACTTAAAGTCTTCCTTCAACCTTAATTACTATGTTACTATGTATTTGTCAAATATTGTGTATATGATGATCTTTGGTTGATTCTAAAGGTGCCCAAACACCTTAGATAAAGTAGCTGTTCCCTTGTTATCTCTCCAGACTACTATACCTGTTACAGTGGGTATGGAAAGTATTCAGACCACTTTAAATTTTTCTCTCTTTGTCTCATTGCAGCCATTTGGTAAATTCAAAAAACTTCATTTTTTCTCATTAGCGTACACTCTGCACCACATTGTGGCTGAAAAAAATACAGAAATGTGGAAATTTTTGCAAATTTATTATAAAAGAAAAACTGAAATAGCACATAGTCATAAGTATCCAGACCCTTTGCTCTCACACTCATATTTAAGTCACATACTGTCCATTTCCTTGTGATCATCCTTGAGATGGTTCTACTGCTTCATGGGATTACAGCTGTGTTTAATTAAACTGATAAGACTTGATTTGTAAAGGCACACTCCTGTCTATATAAGACCTCACAGCTCACAGAGCATGTCAGACCAAATGAGAATCATGAGGTCAAAGGAACTGGACAAGGAGCTCAGAGACAGAATTGTGGCAAGGCACAGATCTAGCCAAGGTTACAAAAGAATTTCTGCAGTATTCAAGGTTCCTAAGAGCACAGTGGCCTCCATAATCCTTAAATGGAAGATGTTTGGGACCACCAGAAGTCTTCCTAGACCTGGCCATCCAGCCAAACTGAACAATCGTGGGAGAAGAGCCTTGGTGAGAGAGGTAAAGAAGAACCTCAAGATCACTATGGCAGAGCACCACAGATGCAGTAGGGAGATGGGAGAAAGTTCCACAAAGTCAAATATCACTGCAGCCCTCCACCAGTCAGGCCTTTATGGCAGAGTGGCCCAACAGAAGACTCTCCTCAGTGCCAGACATATGAAAGCCCACATAGAGTTTGCTAAAAAATACATGAATGACTCCCAGACTATGAGAAATAAGATTCTCTGGTCTGATGAGATGAAGATAGAACTTTGTGTTGATAATTCTAAGCGGTATGTGTGGAGAAAACCAGGCACTGCTCTTCACCTGCCCAATACAATCCCAGCAGTGAAACATGGTAGTGGCAACATCATGCTATGGGGGTGTTTTTCAGCTGCTGGGACAGAATGACTGGTTGCAATTGAAGGAAACATTAATGCAGCCAAGTACAGAGATATCCTGGACAAAAACCTCTTCCAGAGTGCTCTGGACCTCAGACTTGGCTGAAGGTTCACCTTCCAACAAGGCAATGACCCAAAGAACACAGCTAAAATAACAAAGGAGTGGCTTCAGAACAACTATGTAACTATTCTTGACTGGCCCAGCCAGAGCCCTGACCTAAACCCAAATGAGCATCTCTGGAGAGACTTGAAAATGGCTGTCCACCAACATTCACCATCCAACCTGATGGAACTGGAGATGATCTGCAAGGAAGAATGGCAGAGGGTCCCCAAATCCAGCAAATCCACGTGTGAGAAGCTTGTTGCATCTTTCCCAAGAAGACTCATGGCTTTACTAGCTCAAAAGGGTGCTTCTACTCAATACTGAGCAAAGGGTCTGAATATTTATGACCATGTGATATTTCAGTTTTTCTTTTTTAATACATTTTCAAAAATTTCTACATTTCTGTTTTATTTAGTCAAAATGGTGTGCAGAGTGTACATTGATGAGAAAAAAATGAACTTTTTTGAATTTAACAAATGGCTGCAATGAAACAGAGAGTGAAAATTTAAAGGGGTCTGAATACTTTCTGTTCCCACTGTATATGAACGGTGTGCCCATTTGGCCCACATATTTCCTTCTTTCTCCCTATACATATATCTTGACTGTCTTAAACTTCTTAAAATATTTGGTCCAGCCTACATTTTCCTTGTAGGACTCACCAGTGTATGCCATCTAAGGCATATCAAAACTGGGGTCATATGTTCATGTCACTTTGAGGGACAACAGGCTTGCTAATTTGACAAGCTGAGCAGGCCATTGGAGTGTTATCACTAACAACATTGGGGATGGTAACAAGATTATGAATTGTATCATTTTTATTGTAACACATCAGACCCAATTAACTATATTTCAGTATAAGTTATATGGATTATTGCATCAACAAAATATTAATAATTTGTTTCCTTCCACAATAATAATTTTACTCAAATATATTGAGTTTTCAAAAATTATTAGTAATTTTTCATATATACTGACCTATCGTTCAAGCTTTCTATTTTTATTTTAGCCATTAGTATGAATGGTTTTAAGTAAAAATCTCATTTCTGAAGCTTGTACTGTGTGTGGTATTGCTGTGTGACATGTACCATCCGGTATTTTTCTATTCATAGGTCGGGTTCAACATCACTCCACATGAAGGTACCTCTCTTCTTGAAATTCTACACCTTGGCCTTCAAAAATACCTTGATGATCTAAATCAGATCAGTTTGCAAGCCAGCAAAGAGTATGCTCTAGAGAAAGCCCTGAACAAAATGAAAACAGATTGGGAAGAAGTATGCTTTGTCTTTTCACCCTACAAGGATGGAGACAGTCATGTATTAGCAGCTGTTGATGAAATCCAGGTGAAATACTTGATTTTATTTTCCCATGCACTTTTTATTTGAAATAATGGATTTATTATTTGTATTTTTGCTAGATGCTTTATTATATTTGTAATAGTCATTTTTTGGGTGTAAGAGTGCTAAGAAAAACAGGTGGTAGATAAAGGAAAAGGGCTGGTAGGCAAAGAAAGAAAGGAGGGCAGGAGAGCAGGAGAAGACAGTTGACTACCCAGGAGAAGATCTGTAGTCAAAGCTTTATTGGTTATTGAGGCAAACAGCATAAAAAAACTTTGCATAGTTTTTCAAGATCTATTTTAATATTTTAGTTATTAGTTGGCAGACAGAATGCATGTTTTATTTTCCTAGGGGGAGCATTTGTTGCAAGTGATTAAGAAACCTTTATACAATTTGTCAGGAAGCTATAATCACAGTTCCCTGGGCGAAGTAGACTCATGGTCACAATTCAAAATGTCTGCAGTAATTCTGCTAAGACTTTACAATTAAATTGGTATACTGCAAAACAATCTATTGAAAATATTTTATCGAAGTGCTATTGACCATTGTACAACGTCCACAGCTAAATATATGAGGTCTGTATGCTCCGTTATAAAGATGGAAAGGAAGTGCAATAACTCACTTTGATTTACACATTGGAGCTTTATTTTCATTCCACAGAACAGTCACTAGCTATAACTTCTTTAGCAATATTTGCCTGAAAACGGGAACATCCACCTTCTATTAGTTTCCAGCTCACTAAATCCAATAAAAAAAGGCAAACGCAAATCTGATTAATGCCTATTGGACTTTTTACAATATATTGCCTTCATACCATATGTTCTTGTGAAGCTATAGCATAGCATCAAAAATAAGATTAATGGGACATTTTATAGTACATACCTTAAATAATACTGAAACATTTAAAGCCAAATTCTTTAGCATCTCTAACATAAAAATAACAAAGCACCCGATCTACACGTTACCATCTTCCTTTTAACAATAATTTCCTTGTGTCAACATATGTCCTGCAAATGTAAAACAGGAGTAGGAGCCATCTTCTATAACTGCTGACTTCACTGCTGGAGACTCCCGATCATGTCTTCTTCCCGGTCATTGCATGAAGTACTGCTGGTTACACACACTATTAATCTTTATGGAGACTAGACTCCATAGACATATAGAAATAGACTGATGTAATTTGATGAGCATAAAGTTGGCCACAATAGGTCATCACACAGGAAAATGGTAGTGGACATGACAGATGGCATTATGCATCTAAGAGTTACATAAGACATAAGCATAGTGCACATCTGTCATGATCTATATTGGGATGCTTCTAAAGTTTACCAGGGATTAAAAAAAAATCTGATGTTTTTAATCCAAAAAGCAGTGTCACTCTTGCCCTTGAGTGTTAAAGAAAATGGTTATAGGTGGCAATATCATGGAATGTGCATGGAGAAAAGTGGTACTGTTTTATTAAAAAAATCGGGCCCTTTTTTCTCATCTTGGACAACCTCTTTAACATGATTGTCTGTAACAGCTTATTGACGACCTATCCTCAAGATTGGTGGGGGTCACCTTCCACTGATCATCTTTGAGTACTACAGAACTATTATTTTGATAAAAATTATACTGAAACAGTCTTTTGAATAGGGGCCATTCTGCAGTACCCAGCAGCTGCACTACACAATGAATGGAGTTGCAGCACAGCTCCAAGTGTTTACATATAATCAACACCAGAACAAATAACAGCTGATCGATGGTGGTACCGGCTGTTTGGCTCATCAATCTCGTATTTATCCAGTGGACCAGTTGTCACTATGATGTGACTGGATAATCCCTTTAAGCTTCAGCTACACATGCATACTGTAAACTTTAGCTATAAATGGAGTATTTGATAGCATTGAAAACTGTTGAATAGAGATGTGACATTTGTATAGTTTATAATTTAGTACAAAATGAAAATTGACTTTCTAGCGAAATGTAAAAAGTCTTTACTCTGCTAGGGAATACTTAGCAGGAGAATGACACCTGGGAAATAGATCTCACCTCTGTTTGTTGTAAAGTAGCAACCAGATTGTATCAGCAAGTTTAGGAAACATTTCTAAAGTTATAGAGGATTTCCACATGCCAGATAATACTGGCCTTGATTAGTTAATGAAAAGTTAGAACATTAAGGTAAAGATTATCAATTATGCTTTATTTACTTTACTGAGGCTTGAGTTTTTCTAAAAAAAAGTTCCTATAAAAAGGGCATCCATATTGTTTGTCATATTTAAAACTTCATCTAAGAAACTGATGTTTAGCTGTAATTGTTTAAAACCTGCCTTAATCAAAAATGTCAACCATACTATTGGTTTTGAAGATATTAATTTGAATGTGGCATAGCCAATATGACTGCACTACCTGTTGCCAGTTTTTAAAAATAGTCATCATTACAAAAAATAGTCAATTTTATGATCAAGAAATACTATGTAATGAGAGTTTTTTCTGTTTTAACTGGAGGTTTCTTTTGAACCATAACATTTAATTTCATTCTTTTCATCCATCACCCATGTGTGTATTGTAAGTGACAGTTGGTAAAATTGGAGGACTGAGTCAAAATGAACCTTTTCAGAATAGATGTATGTCACACCTTAAAACTATACATTACTAAGTCATGAAAAAATGACAATGTGCAGTCCTTTTTATCTGACCTTTTCAAATTACATTTGAGTATCAGGTGAATATCCCTCGAACCAGAAGCAAAAGTTTCAATCAGTTGATGGCTGGCTTGAAGTTCAGCTCTTCAGATGCACCAATTTATCTATTCTTTTCATCTTTGCCTTGGATTTCATTCAATACCCTAATCTTGCTATCCTAACTTGATATTTCTCAGCTTTATTTTTTCATTTTTTTCCTTTTCTAAGGTATTATTTGAAGATCACATTGTTAAAACCACAACCATGAAAGGCTCTCCATTTATTACACCATTTGAAAAGGAAATATTAACATGGGAATCAAAGTTGGTATGTTGCCTTTTGAGAAGCTCTTGTTGAATTTAATTAGTTTTTAGATTTCATCTCCAACCCACTTCTCAGATTTCACCACCCAACATGAATCATGCTTCAGTGACTTTCATTATAGAAAACTTTTTTTACTTTGCCATCAGCAATCTGTTCAGTATTCAAAAGTATAGCATTCTTTATGTTACATTGATTTAACTTAAGTTTTTATTATGTGAGGTTAAATGCAAAAGACACAGTCCCCTAGCAAGAAAGTGACTCATCCAAGTAAGACACACAAAGAGGCAGCTGTGCTGGCTCATTCTTCACTGTGCTCCACCAAGTAGAACAGAAAACAAGCATCTCTTAACCCTATTAGAATATGTGATTGCAGGGAATATATGAGAAAGTAGAGGTTTTCTTCTATAATCATACGTAGATTTATTTCAGACATCTGTTTGAGGTCCCACTAGCGTTTCTAAAAATAACTTGGTTTTAATGTGTTATTTCTTTTTTTCTCACTCAGCGGCTCTTTCAAGAGATTCTAGAATCTTGGCTCAGAGTCCAAATGGCTTGGTTATACCTGGAACCAGTTTTTGGATCAGAAGATATACGCAGTCAAATACCAGTCGAAGGAAATAAATTTGAGATTGTTGATAGGAACTGGTAAGTTTTTTGCTGTAGGGAGATAATCACAAATATCCTTTGACATAAAATGCAATGTTCACAGATTTTTTGGATTGTAGCTGTATGTTATGCAGTTCCATCCAGCTCATGGGGCCTAAATCACTTTTGTTAGAGAAGAAAATGCCAATATTATAAATGGATTTGGCTTAATGAAGAGCAGATCTTTGGAAATTTGACTTCTCCTGCTTCATCAAATTTCCCCAAATTTGGGCTAATAAATTTGCAGTAATCTCAATAATGGAAAGACAGGGAGAGATAGACCCAATAGACCAATATATATCACTTCAATATGATCTGTCTTACCCATTGAATCTGGAGATGGAATCCAGCTCTGTTGTAGACGTCAGCAATCCTGAGTTGAAGTGTTCCCCGAAGAACACTGCTGGTGACCCAGTGGTGCACTAACTACCACTGTGAAAGGTATGACAATCCAATTGATAAACTAAGATGTGATGTCATAATATATCTGCTCTGGTCATTTTGGGGAAGTGTACTCGGCCTGCAAAACTACTTTATCCCACTCTCTGATGTTTCTCCAGTTTGGGAATTGGTTCCGGTGAAGTTTTCTTTATTTAAAATTGCAAATTGATTCTCCAAGTGTTTAAATTCATTTTGAAACGTGAATTTCAGGAAATTTGACTCAAACTCACTCCTCTGCATGTCGATTCACTCATCTTTACTCATGGTTGTGTGATTGCCTTCTTAAGGAACGTGGCATAGATGCCAGGAGCTTAAAGTTACACCTCTACGACATACAATAGATATGCCAGGCAAAAAAAAAAAGATGGCTTAATGTTAGCATTAGATTTGAGCGACTTTGGTAGGATCGGGTTTGGTGAAACCTGAATGAAGCAAAATTTGAGTCGGATGAAACAGGTCCAACTAGGGCTAAAAAAGTCGGAGTTTCGTCCAAAACCCGACCCCAATGCAAGTCAATGGGAAATAAAAGTCGGCATTGAGCGGATGACATTCATCCACTCAATACCGACTTTTATTCCCCATTGACTTGCATTGGGGTTGGGTTTCAGACGAAACTCCGACTTTTTTTTGCCCTAGTCGGGCAAGTTTCATCCGACTCAAATTTTGTTTCATTCGGCTGACCACAGTCGCTCAACTGTAGTTAGCATTGCTTATGTTATATCTGACAGATGTATACATCATATAGTAAGTACTAACCATTGGCTATCCACTAGGTATTCATATTTATACAGTAGGTGTATTTATAGGTATTTTTCTGATTCACGCCATAAGAATACAGTATGTATCCATAGCTACATGCTCCCTGTGTATAGATCTATAGTATTACAGATATGTGAGATAGCTCTGCATCTATGTTCATCTATTTGATTATTTTCTCTTGTCAGTGTTTCCTTAGTGACATTTTTACTTTGCTCTTTTATACCTCTTTTTTGTTCTAAATCCTCCTTTATTTCATAATTATTCTGTTTCTACTGATGCTTGCAAAAGACATCATACGCCAAAGTCATTAATTTTCTGTTAGAAGACTTTCTTTATATGGGAACCTTTGAAGTCTTGAATTTTAAGCAGCTGACATGATTGTAGTCCATATTTGTCTCAGCCAGCATTTAATAAAATTTTCAAGAAATAATTTGCATGGGAGCCTTTTCACCTTATGACTTCTAAGTTGTAGGAAATAAATCTGCCTAGTTGAATTCATAGATAGGAACTAATAATTGGTTTTCTCAGGACGACTGCTTTTATGTGGGAAGAACATTCACCTTGGGGTTAAAGCTGTGGATTTAAATCCAATATAGATCATTTGATATGGCAAGCACTATTAGTTACCGCTATGTATTTTAATAACTTTATGCTTTCTAATGTTCTAAATTTGTTAATCCATATGCATAAAGTATGTATGTATTATTATTATTCGTAGTAGATATTATTATTTATTATTATGTCCCTTCTAATTGATATCAATATCTGGTGAACAAATTAAGATTGTTCGGATATTCAAATTTCTTAGTTGTGTGTTCGAGACTTCTAGAATTTTATTACTGGTGGTTACTGATGGTCACCTTAT
The DNA here is from genome assembly GCF_039654945.1 of Dendrobates tinctorius. Classification (NCBI taxonomy): domain Eukaryota; kingdom Metazoa; phylum Chordata; class Amphibia; order Anura; family Dendrobatidae; genus Dendrobates; species Dendrobates tinctorius. The sequence continues at coordinate 8,385,828 of NW_027361908.1, forward strand.
CTTTTCTTGAACTTTTTTGCCTCTTTTCCATTAGACTTAATGTTCAAAGTAATTTCCATTCTGATCCTTTAGACATTAAAGAGGCTTTGTCAGCACAAAATGACTGCGCAAGCCAAATACAGGCACTTAGAGCACTCTTAGGGTGCCGTTTCACATAGCGATGCACCAGCAATCCCGACAGCGATACGACCTGGTAAGGATCGCTGGGGCATTGCTACAGGGTTGCTAGTAAGCTGCCAAACAGGCAGATCTATTCAGCGATGCACCAACGATCAGGCGATCTGTATAACGACCTCAGCGGTCATTGGTACCTTGTTAAACAGCAGCTTTTCTGACAATTCCCGCATGTGTCCCTGTGTTCTGTGTCACCAACGAGGTCGCTCGTCGGCATCAAACACAGCAATGCATGCTGGCCAGCGGGACGCCGACGATGAAAAAATGGTCCAGGACATTTGAGCACGATCAGTGATATCCAGTGGGGGGGCCGGTCGCCACTGCATGTCACATGAAGCGAGATCGCTGGCGAGGTCGCTGTTGCATCACAAATTAGGTGACGTTTCAGCGATCTCGCTAGCGATCTCACTATTTGAGACGGGGGCTTAAGCGTGGCCAAACAGTTGAGTGTACCTTAGCACATACTCGTCTTTCATCTGTCTTTGCCCTTTTCTTCCTTGATTAAGATCTCTGGTTTTACAAGTGTTATAGAAGGGTGGAAATAGATTGAAAACAAGTAGGTCAGAAGGTGCTCTGGACACATGGGCTTTTTTTGATCAGTCAATTTGTACTGATAGAAAATACTTATACAAGAGATAGGAAATAGTAGAAAGAATAGATACTCTGTGAATGATGGCTACATACAATTGCATAGTACCAGTGCTTACACCACTGAAACAATTGTATTTTGGCTGTAAACTATGAGGACAATAATTAAGCTGTGGATACCATTTCAATGCATGGTAAATAATTAATTACTGTCAGGTCTGTGGTGGCCTTTGTATTTGGTATGCCAAACATAAAATGTCAATTCAATATATAAGTACAAGTCCTTTAAGGCAAAATAAGCCAATAAAAACCCCATCGATTCTGTGAGTTTTCAAAGGTGTTTCAGTGTAGTCTTCATATGGAACATTTGAACCACACGTCCAATCTCTTGCCACCTCCTGTCGCCTCCAACTCAAAAATATTTCCAGAATCCGTCCCTTCCTCAGTCCTCAATCTACTAAAACTCTTGCATATGCCCTCATCATCTCTCGCCTTGACTACTGCAACACCCTCCTCTGTGGCCTCCCTGCTAACTCTTGCAACACTCCAGTCTGTCCTCAATTCTGCTGCCCGACTAATCCACCTCTCTCCTCGCTACTCCCCTGTCTCTCCCGTCTGCAAATCCGTCCATTGGCTCCCAATTCCCCAACAAATCCTGTTAAAACTACTAACACTGACCTACAAAGCCATCCACAACCTTTCCCCTCCCTATATCTCTGAACTAATCTCCCAATATCTTCCCTCACGTACTCTTCGATCCTCCCAAGACCTCCTACTTTCCTCCACACTTATTCGTTCCTCACACAACCGCCTCCAAGATTTCTCCCGAATATCCCCTATCCTCTGGAATGCCATGCCTCAACATGTCCGATTATCCACCACCCTCGGATCATTCAAACGGAACCTGAAAACCCATCTTTTCAGGAAAGGTTACAGCCTGCAATGACCATTCTGCCGCCTCACCACCACCTGAGCTGCTGCACCCCCAACCTTCTGTCTCTTCCCCACAATCCCATAGAATGTAAGTCCGCAAGGACAAGGTCCCCTCCCCTCTGTACCAGTCTGTCATTGTAAATTTGTTTTACTGTTAACGATATCTATAACTTTGTATGTAACCCCCTTCTCATGTACAGCACCATGGAATTAAAGGCGCTATATAAATAAATAATAATAATAATTATTGGACAGGTCTCATAGAGACTAAGAGATCTTTATGGTTGACCCATTGGTAAATTGAAAATTTGAAGCAAGATACAGAAGTTATAAGATGATTGCTTTGAAATGTTTGTAAGATGGTTTTTCAAAGGAGTGAGAAAATGACCCAGCAAATTGGCCCACATTAGTTGTTATAAAGAAATGATGCTCCTACAGATTATCATGGGCTTATCCAGTGCTACTTCAGCATAAGTGAATCGTAGCAATGCATTTTCACTCAATTTTACAAAAATTTATATTATTGCATACTTTTATTGTTTTAAAAAGTTATATTTGATTGGATTGAATAAATTATTGGACTGTTTCAGAGTGCATCATTTAACTATATTTTATACTATAAAAATTAATACCAATTTACTTTAGATTTTAATGGGTATTTTGACAACAGACCTTTGTGACAAATGAATAGAATATGAAAAGTAAACTTGGGAAGCAGGGTAACCCGATCGCAGGGGAGCGCAAAGGAAAGGGAGAAGCTTGAAAGCCAATCACAATTAAGGTGCAATCATTAGGGACACTTGAGGTGCAATCATTAGGCTGTCAGCCCTTTTTATGCTCCCTTTCCCCCACTTCCTGTACCTGCCCCACCTGATGAAGACGTAGGTTATCCGTCGAAACGCGTAGTGGAACGTAATAAAGAAGAAAACCTTTCAAGCTTCTCCCTTTCCTTTGCGCTCCCCTGTGATCAGGTTACCATGCTTCCCATGTTTTAATCCTCTCTAGAAGCACCCGACAGGAGCAGCATCGGATTACTATTACCAGCTCCCTGAGACCTGTCAGCCTGGTGCTCCATATATCTGTCTCACTCTGACTATTTCACGAAAAGTATGCTTGGCAATCAATTTTGGAAGGATTAAATGTGTTTTAATGCAGTCAAGTATAAAAAATGTTTTGGCCTCACTTGGCCTTCCTCAGTTATTGCAGCTAATGACCAGCTTCTTTTTATTGACAAGCAGAGGATTCCACGTCGCTGCAGGTTACACGCATTTACCAGTTCCTCCCTAGGACGGTCTATCGAACACGGGCATCCCTGATCTTAGTGATCCTTATGACAGCCCACAATTTAAAATGATTCTTGTTACTTTTACAACTGCATATTTGTAGGGTCGGTGGGCCGGGCTGGGGGGTGGTCCCTCGATATACCATGCAGTGATGTACAGACACATGATGAGGCAAGTTTCAGGTGCAACAGGTCCAAGTTTATTTTTCCACCGTCCGACTGATGGCCCTCACAGCACACCGCAATATCTCTTTCTCATGGCCCTCCGTGTCCAGGGCCGCTTCACACACCGTACTTTACACCAGGGACATATTTATACTTACCACCCCTTTTTCACTCTGTGACGATCCTGTCAGCTTAGTCACTGTGGCCGCCTTAGGCCCGTACACCATCAGCACTTTAATGGTCAGCTTCGTCGTTCCAAATACGGTATCCTTCACCCCGTGTCTCATCTATACTGCTGTTCTTCCTGTCAGGACCACCCCCTGACATTCTCTCTCCTCAGTCCCCCTAGTTTGGTTCTCCTCACAGTGCACAAACTGTCGTAGTCCTCCTGTCACTGGAGCTCCCCCTGGGGACTGGAACTTTCTGGAACCCTCCTGTCAAATTTATATAATTCCCGGTTCCCTGTAACTCCGCCCCCCATGACCAACAGTTTCCTAAGCCCTAAGCTGATGTCAAGTCCTTTGCTCACACTCCTTCCTGCCCTCTAATGGTCAACCCAAGGTACTGCACATCCACTACACTTTCTCAGCTGTTTCCCCACTGTAGTAACTGACACCTGTCTAAACTGTGCAAACCTTCCTTTCTCTATTCTGACAAGTCTGTCTGTCCGTCAGGTCACCTTCCCTACATATTTACAAAAGAAACCAACTCCTCATTGCAGTCTGTACTGAGGAAGGCCAAGTAAGGCCAAAATGTTTTTTATACTTGACTGCATTAAAACACATTTAATCCATTCAAAGTTGAGTGCCAAGTTTACTGTTCTTATCTATTAATGGTGTGGGAACTTACATGAACACCCTCCATAGTAGTGCATACGGTATTTTCTCTCACATGAGTAGGATATGTCATGAATATCTGGTAAGTAAAGTTTCACTTCTTTAAAATCCAAGTATTAAGTCCAACAACCGTTGAAAAAGAAGCTGGTCATTGGCTGCAATAACCAGACCCATCTGCACATGTCTAGACAGTATTATAGTATATGCAAATTATAGAACAGCTGGTAGGGCATATTCAAATGTCTTTATATATATGGTCATTTCTCCCTGTAGGGGACTTAATGTTTAAAACCATAAGGGGTACAAATTATATAGCTTATAAATAGTAAATACATTTAAAGATAAGATCTCTACATTTAAAGGCAAGTCACATTTTCTACATGACTGATAAAGTGTCATTGTCACAATGAATAGATTACAATGAACAACACAAAATATATGGTTAGTGCACGTATTTACCTGTATGATTTAATATCTATTAATGTGCTTGTTTTGAGCAATGAGTTGAATTTTGCTTTAGATGAAGTTCTGACATTGCTTTTCATTCAACATTACCACAAACCAAAGCATGTTTATAATTACGGTAATTACTTTTACTAGATACAGCCATTTTTAAAGAGAATTTGTCATCAGATTTGTGATATTTAACCTGATAGCACCTGATGTAGGGACAGAGACCGTGATTCCCTTCATATGTTGCTAACTGGGATGCCTGTTTCAATAAAATTAGTTTTTTTTTATCAGCAGGAGATTATCACTAGAGGACTAGTTTTCTTGTGCCAAAAAGTCCTTTTGATCTGTGTAATCCCGCCCCCACCACTGATTAGTAGCTTTCTGTCAATGTGTAAAGTACACAGAAATCGACCAATCCATGGTGTCGGTGGGGTTTTACATAGCTAAGTATTCAGAGAACAGGTAAATCTGCAATAAAGGAAGCAGTGATTTTATCAACTAGCAGTAAGAGTCCCGATCTCTAGAATCAAGGTGTCTGTACCTACATCATGCTGTTCTCGTAACAAATAGCTGTTGACATGTTCCCTTTTTAGATACCATCATTTTAGTGTTATAGAGCATGACATTGAATTCAGATTTTTCTAAATACACCAATAACTCCAAGGGAAACTGTTAAAAGATATAATAATATTTCAGACACATATTAAACAGTCATTGTTGACAGAGCTAATAATAAATCACCGCATAGCTTGTACAATATGAAATTTTGTTTTCTAGAACAGTTGACTTATCAAAGTGCTGATTTGAGGTCTGAAACTTGGGTTTAAGGGTACTGTCACACTAAGCGATGTACCAGCGATCACAACAACGATATGGATCGCTGGTGCATCGCTAAGTGGTCGCTAGTGAGGTGCCACACAGGCAGATCTCACCAGCGACATAGCAGCGGTCGGGGGTTGCTACTTACCTGTCAGACGCAGTGATCCTGACGTCCTCCCTCCCGCGTCCACGCATCGCTCGTCGGCGCCACAGGAAGCCCAGCAGGAAGCTGACGACGAGAAACGGCCCAGGCCATTCTCGCGCGATCAGTGATAACCAATGGGGGAGCCGGTCGGAGGTAAGTATCAGACATAGCGATATCGCTAGTAATATCACTATAACGTCACAAAACCAGTGACGTTATAGCGATATTGCTAGCGATATCGCTTAATGTGACAGGCCCTTTATGCTCTCTGTTTAAATAGTATCAGTAAGCTTCACTTACTAGTTAAATAGGGTTTGCAGCCTTTCCTATCACTTTCAGTTTAGTACATCCTTGTATTTTATGTGAAATGACAATTTTGTTTTGTGCCCTTCTTCTTTTATTCCTTCTATAAATTTATGAATGAGTTGACAACGTGGCGTTAAGATGTATCTTCTCACACTTTGACTTGGTCCAATGAGTCACAACAATGTTAGACTGGGGAAATGATGATGCCCAATTGGCAACTTATTTATCATATTTTAGGAGGAATAATAGGGTAAATTCATCATGTAGAGTTCTCAAAAACATAACTCCAAACTGTGAATTGAGGGAAAATGCAAATATCAGACATGTCAGGAGACGTGAAAAATACTACAAGGGCAGCTGTAAGATTTGTATCAAAGCTTTTTCTTGTAACTTTTTCTCCATGTATTTTCCTCTGAATAATATAACATTAGAATATATTAGAAAATTTTGACACAATATTAGTATATTAGTATCAGATGCTTATGTAACTTTTTTAAGTTTACTGTTAATAGTTTTATTATAGGTCTTAATTAGTGCATATATACAGATTATAAGCAAGTAGGACAGAAAAAATGTTCAACAACATGTTTTCTTTTGATCCCAATATATCCATTCTCTTGATTTGACTTGGAAGAACAAAAAATCTAATTCTTTGCAAGTATTTGTTATTGTCTTCATATTTGACTTATTTTGTTTCCTTCCACATCATTTATACCCACACAGTCCTCCTAATGAGCTCTCTCATTTTCCAAGGAAAAAAAAATAAGCAGTGTTGATTTATTGAACTGGTTAGGGCAAATAATAGAATAGGATCAATCCAGCAGTGTGGGTTAATGGCACTGAACAAAGCTCAGTCATAATTAGATGGACGAAGGACTTTCCCTTGTCAAATGTAGTTAAAAATGAAAAGCCCCTCACCAAAGTGTATTAGAGAATAAAGCATTCAGCCACAGCAGAATTACTAGCCAGCACTTTCTATTTAGCCAAAGCTTGAAAAGCAGCTGCGTTTTTGTAAAAAGCTATAAATGTTGCAGTCCCATTTAAAGGTATGGAAACAGAAAAGATCACCCCTTGTTTTGTAATAAGGGGATTTTCAATTTGAAAGCGAGAGAGTCTGTTGTGTGAAGTATGGTTATTACATTCACTATATTCTATCTTGCTCACCAGGAGGCTAATAATGAGGGAATCTGTGAAGGAGGTCAACGCCATGAGTGTTATCTCACAGCCCCAGATGCTGGATAAGTTGAAGGAGGCAGAATTACTGTTGGATGACATTCAGAAAGGCCTGAATGATTATTTGGAGAGGAAAAGGCTATTCTTTCCAAGGTAAGCAGTCTGTTTTCTCTGTCAGCCCTGCATGTTTGTATGAAATGTTTGTTTGAATGTCACTCAGGTTATCCTTCTTCTTGTCCTTTAACACCCTACTAGATTTTTCTTCTTGTCCAATGACGAGCTACTGGAAATCCTTTCTGAGACAAAGGATCCACTTAGAGTCCAACCACACCTTAAGAAATGCTTTGAAGGCATTGCGAAACTAACATTTAATGTGAAGAAAGAAATTACTCACATGGAGTCACTGGAAAATGAAAAAGTTGAGCTGGTGACAAGAATAATTCCATCAAATGCCAATGGCTTAGTTGAAAAATGGCTTCATGAGGTGAATATCCTTAGTCTTTGCTTGGGATCTATTTGTTATTTAACCCTTCCAAGATGATTACTTATGATGCTTTTCTACAGTTAAGTCATATCCTGTTGATTCCACCACACACTCACAACATGATAGAACTGGGTTTAGGCTTTAGCCAGGAGAGACCAGGAGCTTGTTTTTTTTGTTTATTTCCTTGAGATATTTTCTACCTTATCTAGGAAAAACTGCACTTATAGCTTTATTTTCTATCAATAAATCGTTGATATTAGCACAGTGTAGATCTTTACATTTACCTATATTTACTTTGGTCCTATGATGTCTTGGAAGACAATTTATCTATAGATTTCATTTTATTTTTAAAAATATTAATTGATAAGCAGTAACTAAAGTCATATCTTGCTTCTAAATCTTAGTATTAGTGAAATGTATACTTTTTCTCTACTTCATAGAGTTCTTCTCTGAATATTTAAACAATAGTGATATCACAAACTTGCATGTGATATGGTGAACATTCACATTAATGTCAGACTAGCCACCAAAAGTCAGCTGGACTGAACAATGATTTAGCATGTATAGAGGTTTTCCAACTTTCTCCTAACAACTGATATTTAGAAGGGAAAGGGAATAGATGGATTGGGCTGTTAGATTTCAGCACACCCTAACCTTTTGTTCTTTCGGCTGATAAGCTGTTACCACTGCTTGACAGTGGTCTGCTATCTTCTCACTATTGAGACCACTTGCTTACTTGGTCAAGCCCGGCCTGCATAGGTGGGTTGAGAGTTGTACCGGTGGGTTCAATAAGAGTTTGGCCAATTTCAATATGAACAATTTAAGTGATCTGATAATCTTCATTTTATTTGAGAATTGACATTTAGAAAACATTATCTCTAGACTACAACCTACATTTTACACATTGTATATACATTATGGACAACTGAATTTAATTATATAGTCATAATTGACCAATACCTTATTCTTCTTTATGCAACTCAAAAATTCCACTATGTGGTAGACCAGGATCAAGCAGGTAAGTAAGGATAGTAAAAGAGGTAACTGGTTCCCGAGCCTTGATCTATGTTAAGTTTGGAATAAATTATTATTTATATTCAACACTAGCTGTTTTAATAAACTGTCTAGTGTTCTTTCTCTGCATGTACTTAATGTATACTGTCAGACCATCAGTTTCTCCATCTTTTTGTGTAATGATACCAGTGGTCTGTTGTTTTGTGTAGAATGAAAGATACACTAAGCATGTTTTGTTGACCCAATATCATAATGCTGGATGCTGTGTAGTTTGTGTTATGAAGTGTAACTGTTGCCAAATTGTCCGCTTGGGTCTCACATACAAACAATGCATGTCTCATAACAGTTAGAGAGAGGCAAGTTTATTTGTTCTAGATCTCTGTGTTGAGAGGGGTCTCTATAATCGTTTGCGTAGATTGACTCAGACGTCTTGTAAAGTTTTATGTGTTACTTGGGCTGGTGTTTGTTGGCTTTAACAAAATCCTTGGTTTCTTCAAAGATCTGCCACATTTCTTGGTGCATGTTAGTTGTTGTCTTGTCAGTGTAGCTGTCCCTGGTGTTGTGTTACATTTAGTGGATAAAGCCGTTTTACTGTATCATTTGTGTTTTCACTAAAAATTCCTTTGACAGTTGCAGCTTTGTTAATTTTTGATGTAATAGTTTCAGTGTGCAACTTGTCACTGAAATATAGTCTAAAATGTTTCGTAATGTAGCATGAAATTATTGGTTAGTTTTGAAATAGATGTGAAATCATGTGAAGAAAATAAGTATTGCATCCGATCGAGATAAATTCACTGTGGTGTTTTATGGCTTTTTATTCCTATGTGATAGTAATAATGTCTCATGTAGGGATGGAAGCCATGAAATACATTGTGAAAAGTCATCATCTAAAATGGGGGCCATGAGCATGGAAAATGTAATGGCCATGGACCTAATAGACAGTGTTGCAAAAGAGATCCGAAAAACAACCCAGCGTTCAATGCTCAAATTTATCTTTTCTTATATGATGAAAGTTGGAGCATTAAATTATAGGCTAAATATATATTTCTAGTTTTAAATGTGAGATATATATATATGTACATACATATATACATATATATACACAAGCAGCATATATGTTGGGTTACAGCAGCTGTGTTGATTTCTGTGCAAGAGTAAGGCTTTGAGCTACAGTATATTGATTGTTGTAGGTCACGAAAACTGGTTATCTTTGGTGGCCTCCATTCTTACTTTCACTTCTAGGTATGATATAGTTCTAAATAATAGGCCAATGAGAAGTCCCCTCATTTGTTTGCAGATGTGTTGGACACATTGTATAACATTTTTGTGGCACGGAGAAATGTGGTACATGCTGATTTCTTATTATATCACAATAAATTAGTATAGTATTCAGCAAAAGTTTTTTTAGGTCCATACAGCAGCTAATGACTACATTTCTTTTCTATTGAATATTTTAACCGTTCTGTATGATTAATATACAAAATAAAATCTATGAGTTTACTAACTTGTCTCTGCTTTCCTTTCTTTGTGTCTTTCTAACATCTTACAAACGGTAACTTTTATTTTACCATTACTATTTGGTGTTAGTCAACCTTGGCTTCCATTAGGTCAATTAAATTAGTAATAGCAACTTATGAAGCAGAAAGTTGTATGACTTCTTCCTTTTAACTTTCTACCCCAGTTAGAATGTGTTTTTCTTCTATCTAGTTTAGGAGTTCAATTATTGATGTGTTCTCATTTCCTTTTACCATCATTTCTGGGGGCATGTTACTACACATAAAGGCGCTTCTTTTTCCTGAGTTCCCAAAATAAATTGACCAATGAGATGCCAGCATTTCTGAAACCACATCTCTCTGTTATCACTATATGTATGCGGTCAGAGAGGAGAAGAGGAAAGAGACAGCAGTGTGCATTAGCACAGAGTAATGACCATACCTTGCATGCTGCATATGTGGACATTAGCAGGAGTTATGGCCTGCTCACAGTAGAGTAAACTTATGTCTCGTCCTTGACTTTGTGTCTCCCACCAGTAATAATGCTGCCAGTCTGCCTCCAACATTTACTATATCTTTGTCTACGCCTCCCACTAGTCATTTTTCCTCCTCTGTCTCCCACCAGTTACAATTTCTCCATCGTTTCTTGAACCAGTAAGAAAATCTTCTCCAATTTATAATAATGTTACCCCTTGCAAGAAAGTCTTATTTGTGGTTTTAAGCAGTTGTAAGGCCTCCTCTTTGACTCCTACTTATAAGAATGCCCCTTTTGTCTTCCACCTGTAATAATGCTTCTCTTTCCTCCAGATAGGTGCTTAGTATGATACATAAGGGTTGGTTTATGTGAGATTACTCTTATCCTGCTTATGTTACAGAAATGTTTTATTGTTTGCTGTCCCATGTTCCATTTTTGGCCATAAGTCCCGGGCATTATTTATACAGTCCAACGATAGTCAAAAGAAAAATATTCACATTGCTCTAAACCACTCAGTGACATCTCAGGAAACAGTCATCATTGCTAACTCAAGTCCTATCTTTGCTCGTTTCAATTTCTAGCTAAACCCATTTATCTTGTGAAATATTTTGATATAATTTTGGTTTCTTAGCTCCACACTTATTTTTCTCACTTTTCTAAACCAAACATTCCCGCCTAGTTAGTCATTCTTTGCTTAGAGCTTAAAAAGGAAGAATAATTTGTACCTAAATTATTTACTAAGGAAAAATCTGAACCCTAGATCATATAACATTGCAGGTTTCAGATATTGTAAAGACATATTATTAAAAAAATAAACATTGAAAAAGGCACATGAGGAGTTAAAGAGGTTGTCCACTACTTTTTCATTGATGACCTGTCCTTAGGATAGGTCATCAATGTCTGATTGGTAGTGGTCCGACACTCATCACACCTGATGATTAACTGTTCTCAGTGTCAGCAGCAGCCAACCGGAAATGCTTGATTGTGAAGCAGCTCATCTTCTGTTAGTGTCTGTGACAGTGTACTATTGATTTGAATAGGAGGCAGATATGCTTGATCTGTAGGGGTGCTGCTTGTCAGACCCTAACCGTTCAGACATTGATGACCTGGATAGATCATCAATGAAAAAGTAGTGGACAACCTTTAAAAAAAATTTAGAAATGTACATTTAGGAAATTGCGCAGCAAAAAGTGTCATTACATTTATGAAGACAAATCAGATCTATGTGCCTTGCATACAATAAGCAAACTCTGAGGTCCTTTTGTAAAAGAGCCATGATTTAAATAGAAACATATTGCATTTATCGTACTGCTGTCATCCGTTTCTGCAATCTCTAGTTAATAATCATCTGTAGCCTCTAATTTGGATAGCAAAATACATTGTCTCAATTATACAGTATGTGGCTTTCCAGCTGTATTTTCATAGACATGGGAGAAAATATCTGACATCGGAATAGTAGAAAATTAGTTTATTTTAAATTCAATACACAGTAAAGGTTGAGCTAAGCCTCAAAAAGGGAAAGTTTAATAATATATTCAGAGATATTTCTCAAACCAACCTGTGTTCATCTGCTTCAACTGTTATTTTTCTCTTTATCCTTATTATTATTGTGTCCTACTCTTAGTTCTATGATCTTACTAATCATCCAATATTGAATGTAGATGAAAATTGTCGTCGTATTTTGCAGAATGACAATTCATAGTGCCCCCAGTTTTCCTGGTTGAAATTTGCTCATATCAGAATAAAAAAAACTGAATGGAATAAGACTATTATAATGAGGGCAGTAGCACAGAAATGAAGTGTACAAATCCTAAAATAAAAAAACTATGAACTATTCAATCAACAAACATACTTGCATGTGTGCTTCAAAATGCCAGTATGATAATAAATGGTGTTACTGTTTTAAAAAGCTGTGGAACTCAACATTTATGTATCACACAGAAGAAGAAAGGTACACTGAACCCTACTTTATTCCACTTTGCAAATTACCAAATGTGGCCTTATTCAGAGTTGTTTTGAATGCTGAATGAGGAACAAGGCATTTGATTTACAATAAGAAGCTTTCCAATGAGTTAAAGGGACTCTGTCACCTGTTTTTGCTACCTCATCTGAAAGCAGCATATTGTAGGAAAAGAGACCTTGATTCCAGGAATGTATAAATTAGTATACTGGGTGTAGCAGTTGAAATAAAGAGCTTTTAGATATAACACCCAGCAGAGCTCAGAAAGCTAACCCCGCCCACACCATAGCACCTTGTGTGCATTGTCTGTTGATAGTGAGACACTTATGAGATGAGTGAGCATGATTGGTCTAGCAGGCGTGTGAGACCTAGTCCAGTAGTGATAATCACTGCTTGATGAAACCTTCACTGTAAGTAAACAACAGCACACAATCTGGTAAGTTACAGTTTGCTGAATTCTGTGTTTTACGCCCTTCATCATGCTGTCCTAAAATTACATAGCAAAAATTGATTCCCTTTAAGCTAACTGGAATGCATTTTAGGGCTGAAAGATCATGCAATAATACTGATACTCTGTGACTTGGAAGCTTTCCTCCCAGTAAGGCTGCATCTTTGCAATTATATAATTAATATGTACAACCTTCACATATCTCTGTAGCTTAGTGCTCCAAGCTCCACACTATTTCTCGTGGCATTGTGACACATTCTTTTTATTGCTGTAATGTCAAACCACAACTAACAGCAGATGGCATTATTTTCTTTAGTGATTATGGTTCATGGCCTTGTGTTATTAATGTTCTTGAAGAAAGACAGGAATAGAGTAAGTCAAAATTATGAGGCAAAGCTGACATCTCAAGTTGGTGGTCATTTTGTTTAAAGGGGTTTTCTCAGCATGATAAATTGTTAAAGTTGCAAAAAGCTTATAAAAAACAATAATTTATAATTTGCTTCCTTTGAAAAATCCTTTTGGTTCACAGCAGCAGAGGTATTTTTAAATCTGTTGCTTCTTATTTGCCATGATTAACGACCATGGTGTAGTATATCAGTCATAGCTAGTTTCCTACTCAAGGAGCACAGCGCTTACAAGTTCTCTCCAATAAAGCTTATACGAACTACTATGAAGCTGGCTGGATCTATGGATTTGACCAGACTTATTGCCACTGATGCAATAGAGGCAAACCTACAGTACCTCTGCTTGTAGCATCAGAGGCCACACAGTTTGGAAAAGCAGCTCAAACATTTTGCTGTTCTAAACAATAAATCAATCAGGAACGCACACTAGAGATGGGCGAACCCAAACAGTAACGTTTGGTGTCCATACCGAACACCTACTGTTCAGACAAGGTCACCAAACACGGACTTCATCAGGAAGTCTGTGATATTGTTCGCGATAGGTCCCCTGAACACCAGGTGTTTGACGCGTTGTCATGTGCATGACAGCACAAAAAACACTGCTTCTGAACGGTGGTAAAATCATCACCGCTGGTCAGACAGCTGGGGTTCTCAAGCAGTCAATTGACAGCATGAGCCAGCAGCTGTGATCAGAAGTATAGTTTATCTCCAGTCACTGGTGTCGGCTTATGGGACTACAGCTCCCATCAGCTAATACCTGCTGCCACTTATAACAGAGAGAGCAGAAGTGGCTGATGGGAGTACTCATCAACTGGTGCCCACGCTGTAAATAAATAATTAAAAATAAAAAAACGGTGTGGGTTCCCCCGTGTTTTGGATAACCAGCTAGGCAAAACTCACAGTTGGGGACTGCAACCCTCAGTTGTCCGCTTCAGCAGTTTTCAATCTGGATGGTGCCAAGATGCACCCGTAAAGGCTGAAACCACTGAGAAAAAGTTTCATGGTACAGAGGCAAGTTAATCGTAGTTCAAATTCACCACAGTGAAATTCTCCTGGTGAACTGCGGTGAACTCTGCACCGTGATACTTTTTCTCACAATGCTAGTGGTGATCTCACCAGAGGGAGGTCACTGCAATTCATTCTGGCTGGGAACGCAGCCTCAGTGACTTGTGGTAACCTCAATGGCATCACTGCTGGTCACTGATGCTGCGCTCGCAGCAGCTCATTCACCAGTGGTTTTCAGCCTGGACTGTCGCATCTTGGCATCATCCAGGCTGAAAACTGTTTATCCCCAGACATGGATTACGGCATGGGACAGAACGATGGACAGATGAGGGATATAGTTGTTTTTTATTTTTGTTTTATTACAGAAGATGAGGGCTTCGATGGAATGGGCGTTAGGTGAATATAACTGTGTTTGCTATTTTTAAATAAAAAAGTAAAAGTGTGTTTTGTTTTATTTCCAACAAAGGACTTTTTTCTGGCTGTGTCTTTATTTACCATGCAACTAATGGATTAGTAATGGATAGGTGTCTTATAGATGCATCTCCATTACTAATCCGTGGGCTTGATGTCATCGAACAATACAAAGGTGACATCAACCCCACAAATGTGAACCCCACTTGCCACTTCTACAGGTTAAGTGGGAAGAGTCGGGCAAAATGCCAGAATTGGCGCATCTAATAGATGTGCCATCTCTGGGCAGCTGCGGCCTGCTATTTTTAGGCCGGTGGGGACCAATATCTATGGCTTCTTACCAGCCTGAAAATACTAGCCCCCAGCTGTCTGCTTTAGCAAAGCTGGTTGTCAAAAATGCTGGGGTCTCCACACCATTTTTTAATTATTAATTTAAATAATTAAAAAATCTGAGTGGAAACCCCTATATTCTTGATATCCAACCTTGCTAAAGCTGACAGCTGAGGATTGCAGCCCCCAGCTTTGAGTTTTGCCTGGCTGGTTATCAAAAATACAGACAGGGGAACCAACACTTTTTTATTATTTACTTACAGTGTGGGCGCCGGCTGATGAATTCTTCCATCAACCGCTCTTGCTCTCGTTGCTAATAGCGGCAGCAGGCGTCGGCTGATGGGAGCACTAGTCCCATCAGCTAACATCAGTGACCGGAGGTAGACTGTATACCGTTGATCACAGCTGCTTGCTCACGCTGTCATTTGACAGCTTGGGAACTGCAGTTGTCTAACCGGCTGTAATGATTTTAACTCTGATCAGAAGCCGTGTTTGCCACACTGTCATGCACATGAAAGTGTGGAAAACACTGGATGTTCACCCCATTCAAGTGAATGGGGTCCAGGTTCAGGTCTGGGTATTGTTCTGATACCCGAACCCAATCCTTTTGTAACTGTTCTGCCGAACCCAAACATCCAGCTGTTCATCCATCTATAGCGCACACCCACCTGGCAAGCAGGAAGCTGGAAGGCTTAGGAGTGGTGCATTCCTGAATATTGATGATGAGAGCAACCTTTTAAGCCATCACATGCTCAACTGGATTTTGTGACTGCAGTGTAGGTACATAATTATATAATACCATACCAACACAGATAAACATGTCTGGCTTAGAAAAGTACACAAATAATGCAACATTATTATCAATTATCAACAATCAGACCAATGATACATCATAGAAACAATAAAACCTACCCTAAAATTACAGATGATAGGTTATCTTATGTTAATCAAAATTTGTTCATTTTTTTCTCCATTACTTGCCATGTTTGGGTCTCTTAAATGTACTCTAGATTTCACTTCCTAAAGTGAACAAAAAGTGTCTCATTGCAAATTTAATATTATGCAACGGTGTCGAATCAGATAGTATAAACAAAGATACATGTTCATCTAGGCAGAAGAGTGCCTGCAATCAGAGAAACCCTCCCGGACAAGAAAATACCAGTCTAATGCCATCTTTTATCCATGAGTTCACAAAGGTGCCTTTTCTGTGCTGATATTTGAACCTTGGCACAAAACGTGCACTCTGGATTTGTTCCACTACACAAATGCATGGTTTGAAAAGGAACATGATTGTATGAGGTTACAAAAGTACCGTTTGAATAATTCCTTATTTTCCCAGGGTCCCTGAATGACATTTTTGTCAGTTCTACATTTTAACCCATATTGTGTTGCAGTACAAGTGTTGTCATGCACCGTGAAATTAGAAGTCTTGTAAATGGTGTATATTACCTATGACACAATGTATCACTTTTGTTGTTCTTTTTCCTTAGACAAACAATGCATTCAGCTGCAAACTCACACAATAACAAGCTCAGTGAGACTTTATTACAAAGGATTTGATTTACCGTTTTTAATAGAAAATAAGGTCACCAAAACTGTGCTGACAGTAGCTACCCCAACGAGTTATAAATTTGTAAATCAGGATGCTGGAAGCACATCAATTAATTTTAAAAATAACCAAGACTTTAGTAGAATATGGTGGAGGAAATAATCATGATGGGGTACAATATTGTAATGTACCCACTCATATCAATTCTTATTCAAATTGTGGGAAAAGTAATTTGCGAACCAGACATGCTTTCCTACGAGAGATGATAGAATTCTTTGAAATTCAAATTCCCCAGGTTTTTTTTTTAATAATTCTTGTTTTTTGTAGAGAAGTGAAATACATAATAGAAAAAACATATTATGCATGCATAACATTATATTAAATTACAAAAAGGGCAAAAAGACCAGTAAAGTTATAAAATCCAATTAATTTAACAAATAATGAATAAATGTAATACCAGCCATGTTCATAACAAAATAGGTGACTGAAGAGGGACAAAATGTTAAGAGGAGTGGATAAATATAGTAATACTAAAAAGAATGATATAAGACCGTCTGCTGGGAAGACAAAGAGGGTAAGTATAGGGTTTGTGTGGTGTGGAGTGTAAATATTTTGCTCGCAAGCCCTGGGCTTTCTTAGAGGCCCATCACACATCAGCGACCAGCCCCCCCGCTGGGTATCGCTGATTGTGAAGGAATGTCCTGGGCCATTTTTTGATCGTTGGTCTCCAACTGGCCAGCATGCATCGCTGCGTGTGGCAGTGGGAGACCAATGATCAGCGAGCTCCCAGCACCGTAAGAAGACGCTGGGAGCTGGTATCCAAGGTAAATATCAGGTAACTAAGCACGCATGGCGCTTAGTTAGTCGCTGTGTACCTTGGATACCAGTGTGCTCACGCTGGGAACTGGTATCCAAGGTAAACAGCGGGTAACTAAGTGTCGTGTGCGCTTAGTTACCTGATATTTACCTTGGATACCAGCTCTCAGTGTGAGCACGCTGGTATCCAAGGTACACAGCGGGTAACTAAGCGGCGCACGCGCTTAGTTACCCGATATTTACCTTGGATACTAGCATCCTCGCTGGTCCTGGTCGCTGGTGTGTCTGCCTGTTTGGCAGCTCACCAGCGATCATGTAGCGATGCACCAGCGATCCTGACAAGGTCGTATCATTGTCGGGATCACTGGTGCATCGTTTGGTGTGACGGGACCCTTAGTCCAAGGTATCCAAATTTTATTGAGGTGTATATGTGAATATGATTCCCAGCTAGAAAGCTCCTCATGACAATGTATTTTAGATAACCACTCTGAATGAGTAGGGGGTATTGATTGCCCAAAATTTAAGTTTGTTTTTTTTAATTGATTTGCAGCAAGTTGATTCACAACAAATTGCAGTACTGCAAAACATCCAATTGCCCTGAAAAGATGTTTGAAAATATTTTAAGGGCTCCTAGAATTTTATTCAACTTCTTTTTTAAGCTTTTAGCACAACCACAGCCTTGGTAATTCCAAAGGGATCTCATTATAAATATAGATTTTAACCTGATAATAGCCAACAGCCCATTTAATAACACAAACTTTTATTTTTTTATTAAAAAAATGGTTAAAACATTACTGCTTAAAGTTGTTAGTGATTAGGCAAACCATTCTGAGAGTAACACAGACTGAAAATGATAGTGTCGCTCTCAGGGGTAACATTATCCTGTTGTGATTGACATGTGTCTATAAAAATGAGCCATACATTTCATACCACCTACGATTCCTCACCACATACACACTTGTCAGAGGCAAAAGAGGTCAACTGTTACCTGTGTTTGACAGTACTGTTGTCCAGGGGGCTGGTGCCATCGGTGGTGCTATTGCTTCTGCTACTGCTAGCAGCTCACACTTTCTTTTTAATAAGGTTTTTTTCTTTTGCACTCATTCATTGCCCCTTTTTCTTTTACCATACATTTTATCCAACACAGTAATTAAATTTTCACAATTTTTTCATTTCCAATTATTCAACTTTTGCAAAAAAGAACATAACAAAACATGCTATAAATAGCA
Organism: Dendrobates tinctorius; assembly: GCF_039654945.1. Lineage (NCBI taxonomy): Eukaryota > Metazoa > Chordata > Amphibia > Anura > Dendrobatidae > Dendrobates > Dendrobates tinctorius. The sequence goes on from NW_027361908.1 coordinate 8,404,320, forward strand.
CATAATGCAAAATGTGGCAACAAGCTGCTGTATAGTTGTGGTGTGTATGGTTGGCATACTGGACTAGTAAAAAAGTGTGCAAAAGCAGAGATGCATGGTTAAATGTCTACATTTTAAAAAATCCTATTTTTTTTACTAAATTTTACCCACTTCCCACATATTAGATAAAAATAAATTATAAATAGAAACCTAAACAGCTAGCCCCTGTAACAATGTGCTGTATCGGTGTTGCATATGATGTGCAAAAAAAGAATGTTTGCATCCCACACGATTTGTGAAGTAGTTAATTTTCTAAATGATAGAGAATTTTCACTGGTATTTTGAAAACAATTATTCCATCCTTCACAAAATGGATTGCACAAGATGTGAAAAACTCAGTTCAGTATGTGACTAGCAAGTTACACCATGCTGACTTGCTGCTTTCTAGTGCATGATGAATCATGTACAGCAGGAAAAAATTAAGCTATACCATATCACTGATCAATTACACTGAGCTTGTCACTTCTGCTAGCAAATCTCCCACCTTTCCCTCCCCTTACCGAATAAATCAATATATTATTCACAGATTACTTAAAAAATCTTCACCACTGCAGATGTACAACATATTACAGTCCAATACTCTAGGGCTTTCTATTTCTTCCTCCATTCCTGTGCTATGAGCAATTATGTCATCTCAATCTCTTAAATGAACCTAAATTGGCTACTGTATTCCCTGCATCAGCTTTTATATAAACTATAATAGTCACCACTGATTGATTGCACTATGTCATGTGATCTGATAGTTGCATGGCATTATGAGGAAGTGTGTGCAGTTGTACCTAAGGTTATATGAACCATTCATAACTGATGCAATCTTCTGTAGTCTAAAAAATGGTGGCAGATTTTTTTTTTACAAATTTCATAAAATTCAAAATGAATTCTATTCATACTTTATATAATTCTCTTATCTCTATTTTCTATGTATTTTCTTTGGCACACCAAACCCTATGATCAATTCGGAATGGAAATCTTTTAAAAAGTTGTGCCACATTCATATATTATACTGTTTAGAAAAAGCTCAGTTTTATGAAAGCCTAAAATATCCCTTTTATTATTTTCTAGTGTTATTTTTGTTTTATAAAGTATTATCATAGGAGGCACCTTTTTGTCTGCAGTGGTTATTTTTGTCATATAAGGAAAGACAAATTCCTGATGTACACTAATATTCTTCCAAAAAAGAATTGTGGAGAACTAGTTAATGCAACCTATCAGTCCTGTGCTTTCACTTTCTGAAAGGTCTATAAAAATGAGAAGTAGACTCTCATTGGCTGCCATGGGCAATGCAATCCCAATTTTCTTCTCCCTTATTGCTTGTTCTCGAACTTCACCTTCACCTATGTACAAGATAATTCAAAAGTCTCCATATAGATAAAACAGCTTTATGGTATTTCATAAGCCTCCATGTATAGAAACAGTGGACCTAATTTATCAAAGCTATATAACAAACAAATATAATTATTGATGGTAATCACCAATTACACTGCAGCGTTAACCCATAACTTAATTAAATGCAACACTATGTTGCAAAAGATAATGGACTTTTTCTTTCATGCTCCAGTTGATGAATAAGGCAGCTAAAAAGGTTTCTGCCACAGGTGAATATACAGTTCTAAGGAAAAGACAGGGTATATTGTTCCTATCATCATGAATATTATGGGAGAGTAAAGGTACCGTTACACTTAGCGATGCACCAGCGATCCCGACAACCATATGGATCGCTGGTGCATCGCTAAGTGGTTGCTAGTGAGCTGCCACACAGGCAGATCTCACCAGCGACATAGCAGGGGTCGGCGGTCGCTACTTACCTGTCAGACGCGGCGATCCTGACGCCCTCCGCCCGCGTCCACGCGTCGCTGGTCGGCGCCACAGGAAGCCCAGCAGGAAGCTGACGAGGAGAAATGGCCCAGAATGTTCTCGCGCGATCAGCGATAACCAGCGGGGGAGCGGTCAGAGGTAAGTATCAGACATAACGATATCGCTAGCAATATCGCTGCTACGTCACAAAACCAGTGATGTTATAGCGATATTGCTAGCGATATCGCTTAGTGTGACAGGCCCTTAAGATTAAATAAACCAGGGACAAAGGAAGTCATGCTGGAAAATGATAATCCCTCTCATGAATGCAACCTATCTCAGAGGCCTCGTTGCCCATAGCTAGAGTTCTGCATTCATTTTCTACTTTTTAAACCGTTTGTTAATAGGTGATACATGTACATGAGTAGCAAACTTCACATTTTTTTGCTGAACCGTTTTATTGTAAAAGACGAGGATCCTGATCAAAGACCTACTAATAGTTAATTGCCTTAAGTTCTTAAATGGATTGTCCAGGATTTTAACATTTATCCTTAGGATTGATCATCAGTGTTTGATCAGTGGGGGTACGACTCTGGCACTGTCACTCGGAACTGCTCAGTTATAGTAGAGCTCCGTCAACAGTATAGTGGCCGCAGTCGAATACTGCACATCTGCCTCCTATTCAAATCAAAAACGGGTGGATGTATAGTACCCCCATGGATGAAGCTGTGCAGCTCCATAACAAAGCAGTTCCGGATGCTGCTGACAAAGGGAACAGCTGATAAGCTGGGTGCCAGGTGTCGATAATCCACCAATCACACATTGATAACCAGTCCTAAGGATAGGCCATTAATGTTAAATTCCTGGACAGCCACTTTAAATTCTTAAAATGGAAAACTCTTGTAAAAACAAGCTGCATTGCCATTTACCTCTTATTAAACATCATCTCAGTTCTCAAAGTCTATTGCTCATTGCCTAGGCTAGCTGCCACCTTTGCAGTGTCAGAATGACTGTTCACCTAGGCAAGGCGCACGATTTAAAGCTCTGCTCTTCTCCGATGCTTCAAAGGCAAATCTGCATCTACTAACAGCCTGGGAGAGTGCACAGTTTATATCAGAGACTCAACAATGCCACCATGAGAACACACCACACCCTGCCAAACAGGAAGCCTTGAGACAGAGGAGCGCTGTGCTCCTGAAGACAGAAGATAAGGCAACCCATTTTTTATTGAATTCCATATATAAAAAAAACTAAAACAATTACCTTATCATCTTTCACATCCTTTCAGTGTAAGCTTACAATTAATAGTTGTTTAGGTAGTATTGACACTTCTTAATAGAATGTTTTTTATGCATGAATTCCAAAATGTTTATTAGATAAATGAGATGAAATGTCCACTGTGAAAATACACTGACCTAAGAACCGGGGGGAATTATTTAATTACTTGCATGTTTGAGTAGCGCATTTAATGTCATTTAGCTGATGTTTAAAAGTATATGTTGCAAAGATTTGCATGGGAATATGGTAATTAGTCAGAGATATTACTTTATATTAAACTCATCTAGATAATGTGACTGGCTTGACACGGCTCAGTGCTTTTTGTAGAATATTGCATACCCGCAAATTAGAACACACAAACTCCCTGCTAAGAAGAAAATATGCAGAGAATGGAGACATTACAGAATAAATACAATACATTTATTTTGCATTCTAATAGTTCTCTGGATATTAAGATTTGCAGAAACATTAGTATTACGTTCATCAAACCAGTCAATTTCATTGCGACCAGCTGAAGCATCCAATGTGTATGGAGTATCAGAGAGGAAGTTATAACTTCAAAGTTGAAGAAAAGGTTGTGATTTATTCCCCTGAGCTTCAGAGATCTGCTGTGATTCTCCTCTCAATATATTGCATCTATGAGTACATTGGCTTACAGGTGGTTCATATGATGCAGATACAAATATCCACAGTGTGTTACAGTAGCAACGAAGGAGACTTGGACAAATCTCATGTCAAAATGTACCTGCACTTGCCATTGAGGGAACATAACATACTTTTAATTTTTTTAGGAATATAAAATATTTATTTTGTGGTTTAAAGCTAAATTACAACATTTTTTGTCTTCCCAACCTCAATATTTTATACTTTTTAGACTAATGACTTGAAGCAGGATGGCAATCTATCTTTGAATAGAATCTGCACAGATCAATAACAAATCTGCCACGTCTTAATTTAGCCAGAAATCTCATTCAGACATCTGTTTTTTTTTCTGTACAAATATAAAATGGACAGTATTTAATCAGTGTGTGCTGAACCCAATTTTCAGTCAATGTGGGGTTTTTTTCTCATATGAAAATGTTTCTAAGCTTTTCCTACCCATTACATACTAAAAACGGACAGCGCACGGATAACACACAGATGGCATCCCAGTACAAGCCATTTTTACATGGACCTGCTTGTTTGAAAGGGCGAGTTTGATGTGTGTATTGGATAAAAAACAGATTTGTGATCTTGTCAACAGGCTATGCATTCTATAAGTGAAAAATGGCTGAATGAGGCTATACAATAACCTGTTGATACAAGAATCATTCTGATTGTCAGTAGAAGATGGGTAGCTTACTCCTCTGAACAGAATTTAGTCCATAACTAGTGGGAAAACTAGAATAATCAAAACTAAAGTAGAAAACCTCAGCAGTAGAAGTGTACAGGCACAACTATCACCTCTACTTAACCATATAAGGCTAGTTTCACACTAGCGTATAGCCAATGTGCAGAGGGCTGCAGGCTTCCTCTGTGACGCTCCGCCCCCTGCCACACTTCCTCTGCTCAGCCCCGCCTCTGTCGGCATGCGGCCTGCGTACCCTATCTTTAGCATTAGGTACGCAGGCCGTGCAGATGAATGCAGTTGCCGCCGCATGCGCCTTTTTGACGGTGTGGCGACCTGCGCCAAACGCAACGTGTTGCATTTTGGTGCGGTCGCTGCACCGTCAAAAAGACGCATGCGGCGGCAACTGCATTCATCTGCACAGCCTGCGTACCTAATGCTAAAGATAGGGTACGCAAGCCGCATGCCGACAAAGGTGGGGCTGAATGGAGGAGGCACAGCAGGGGCGGAGCTTCACAGAGGAAACACACAGCCCACCGCACCTCAGCCATACACTAGTGTGAAACTAGCCTAACAAGACCAAGTTCTAGCCAATGTTTTATTGTATAGCAATCAACCCAATGTTATACTATGAGGTGGTGTAGATCTGCTTTTTTTGCTTCTGCATCCGATAATTGGTCTATGGGTGCCTGTGAAACAATGGACTGCACTTGTATGTCATCCGAGATAATGAGAACTAATGGAGAAGATGGAAAAATTAATTTATCTGCCTTCTCACATGTGATGCGATTCTCTCATGTGAGAGAATCTGATGAAAATGACTGACACTCAGATCAAACTCTGAAAATAATTGGACACATCTCTTCAGGTAATGGTTTTACATGTTTTTATTAGACTGCTGTCATTGTGCAATCAAACTAAAAGCAGAAAAGCTACAAAGGAACAAATATGGAAGCAAGAGATAGCATATTTAGGAAGAAAATACATTTTCAAGACATTGTCAAAAAGACCTGTGAACACATATAAAACAAGATCAGAGAAAGTGTTACAAAGAAGCAAAAACAATACACAAAGTTATTCCTTCAAAAAGACATCTTTATTAGGAACAAATAGCTACATATAAAAACATACACAAATAAAAACATATTAAAACACAGGAGAGGAGAGACAAGGCACAAAATAAGTTTTCTATAAATAGTCGAAATAAATAGCCAAGGTAATGCACACAAATGGGCATCTGAAAGTATTTAAATTATCTATTGGGGCAATAATTTTACAGTGAAACCTTGTAAAAATTTAAAAATAAGTGGCCACTATATGTTTGAATAAGAGAGTAATGCAGCAAAGCTGATATTTGAAAATCTAAATACATTTAACAATTCAATTAATGACATTACCAAAGGATTAAATAAAAATATGTAAATGAAAGACTAATGGATATGTTTACAAATAAATTAGAATTAATGCACGTAACAAGATCTAAAGCAAACAGCTATATAATAACTGAATTACTGACCCAATCACAAACAGCAGAGAGTCCTGTTCCACTTCACCCCACTCCAACGAGCATATGGCTAAGCACATCATCAGGGTGTAATGAAAATCAGGGAGTAAAAAAACATGTGAAGCAATCGAGAACATGTGTTAATCCTTGTACTGTGATGACAACTTTACACCCCCTTGCAATCTGTCATACATCTTCTTCAGGTAGATACCTGGATTGGTTTACAATAAACTGGTATACCTTGTCAATAACTCATTTGTTAAATCTCTGCGTTCATTAACCCCTTTACCCCCAAGGGTGGTTTGCACATTAATGACCCGGCCAATTTTTACAATTCTGACCACTGTCTCTTTATGAGGTAATAACATTGGAACGCTTCAATGAATCCTGGTGATTCTGACATTGTTTTCTCATGACATATTGCAATTCATGATAGTGGTAACATTTCTTTGATATGACTTGCGTTTAATTGTGAAAAAAACGTAAATTTGGCGAAAATTTTGAAAATTTCGCAATTTTACAAATTTGAATTTTCATGCCCTTAAAACAGAGAAATATGTCACACAAAATAGTTTTCAAAAGACATTTCCCACATGTCTACTTTACATCAGCACAATTTTGGAATTAATTTTTTTGTTAGGAAGTTATAAGGGTTAAAAGTTGACCAGCAATTTCTCATTTTTACAACACTTTTTTTAGGGACCACATCATATTTGAAGTCCCTTTGAGGGGTTTTTATGATAGAAAATACCCAAAGCTGACACTATTCTAAAAACAGCACCCCTGAAGGTGCTCTAAACCAAATTCAAGAAGTTTATTAAACCTTCAGGTGCTTCACAGGAATTTTTGGAATGTTTAAAAAAATGAACATTTTTGGAAAGTAGACCCCTTAAGGAACTTATCTAGATGTGTTGTGAGCACTTTGAACCCCCCAAGTGCTTCACAGAAGTTTATAATATAGAGCCGTAAAAATAAAAAAAAATGTAACAAGGAGAAATTGGACCCCAAAAGTTGTTGGGCAATTTGTCCTGAGTATGTTGATAACCCATATGTGGGGGTAAACCACTGTTTGGGTGCATGGCAGAGCTCAGAAGGGAAGGAGCACTGTTTGACTTTTTCAATGCAGAATTGGCTAGAATTGAGATCAGATGCATGTCGCATTTGGAGAGCCCCTGATGTGCCTAAACAGTGGAAACTCCCAATTCTAACTCCAACCCAAACTCCAACACTCCCCTATCCCTAATCCCAACAGTAAACATAACCCTATCCACAAACCTAACCTTAATCCCAACCATAACCCTAATCCCAACCCTAACCCTAACCTTAAATTTAGCCCCAACTCTAACCCTAACTTTAGACTCAACCCTAACTTTAGCCCCAACCCTAACCCTAATTTTAACTCTAACCCTAACCCCAACCCTAAACCTAACCCTAATGGGAAAAGGGAAATAAATACAATTTTTTTATTTTATTATTTTTCCCTAACTAAGGCTGGTTTCACATTTGCGTTTTTTAGAGCTGGAAAAAAACGCATACGTGCGCATGCGATTTTCCCCCTATATTTAACATGGGTGCGCATACATGCGCGCTTGTAAGCGCATGTATGCGATTTTCATGCGCTGCGTTTTTTTGGGGTGTGCGTTGTTATTTTCCAGACGCTGCATGTTGCATTTTTTGGCCCTGGAAAAAAGCGCATGCGCACGTATGCGCACGTTTTGCGCTAAAAATGGCCATTATAGCCTATGGATGCGCATACGTGCGCACTGGCATGCGCAGGTATGCGATTTTTTAGCGCTGCGTTTTTTGGGTGGTGTCCACTTTTTATCCTAGTTAGAATCTTCTAAAGTCAAAAAAAAAAGGCTATATAAAGGAGGTGCCTGCCAAAACTCTGCCACTACTACACTGACAGATTGAAGAGCAGACAGTCAACCAAGAACCCATTATATCAGCGAAGAATGTGAGTATATTACATTATATGCCTGTCCTTTTAAATTATGTATGTACTAATGATTTTTATTATTTTTACATGCAGTATGTCTTCAGAATCCGAGTATTCCCCATCGCGGCAGGAATTGGCGCAAGCAGACCGTGAGGTGATTATTTTCGTGCATCTGGTAAGTATATCTGCTGCTTCTCCAAATCTCTTACGTTTTTTTCAACTTTCTTAAGACATCGTCATCATCATCTGCGGACGGCACTAGTGAGGGCGAAGAGCAGGAGCAGCGAAGCCAAGTCCCGGTGGTGATACGGAATGTAAGTATCAAATGATTTGTAATGTTCTTTATTTTTTATCTTCTATTTTTACTCTTTTTTTTGTTTCTTTTTTTGTAACTTTTTATTCAATTTAAATTTGATTATTCTAATGAATGTGTTTTGTCTAGGTTCCACAACGGGATGAAGACGTCTACCTGGATAATGAGCAGCTCATCAGCCTGGTCCAGGAGCGTTCGCCGTTGTGGGACAGCCGTGACCGGCTGTACAAGGACAATGTGGTGACCCAGCGGCTATGGAATGAGGTGGCCGCAGCGTTGATGGATGGCTGGGACAGCGCCACAGCATCCTCCAAAAAGGCGTTTAGTGAGTATTTCCCTGCTCTGTATTGTGCCGCAGTGACTGTTGTCCTTGACGGCACTGTTGGGTTTCGTGCTAGGCGTATTCTAGCAGGAAACCCAACAGTGTCATCGGGGTCTACAGTGACTGCTTTGAGTATTGTATTGCTACATTGTGCCGCAGTGACTGTTGTCCTTGACGGCACTGTTGGGTTTCGTGCTAGGCGTATTCTAGCAGGAAACCCAACAGTGTCATCGGGGTCTACAGTGACTGCTTTGAGTATTGTATTGCTACATTGTGCCGCAGTGACTGTTGTCCTTGACGGCACTGTTGGGTTTCGTGCTAGGCGTATTCTAGCAGGAAACCCAACAGTGTCATCGGGGTCTACAGTGACTGCTTTGAGTATTGTATTGCTACATTGTGCCGCAGTGACTGTTGTCCTTGACGGCACTGTTGGGTTTCGTGCTAGGCGTATTCTAGCAGGAAACCCAACAGTGTCATCGGGGTCTACAGTGACTGCTTTGAGTATTGTATTGCTCTGTATTGTGCCGCAGTGACTGTTGTCCTTGACGGCACTGTTGGGTTTCGTGCTAGGCGTATTCTAGCAGGAAACCCAACAGTTTCATCGGGGTCTACAGTGACTGCTTTGAGTATTGTATTGCTCTGTATTGTGCCGCAGTGACTGTTGTCCTTGACGGCACTGTTGGGTTTCGTGCTAGGCGTATTCTAGCAGGAAACCCAACAGTGTCATCGGGGTCTACAGTGACTGCTTTGAGTATTGTATTGCTCTGTATTGTGCCGCAGTGACTGTTGTCCTTGACGGCACTGTTGGGTTTCGTGCTAGGCGTATTCTAGCAGGAAACCCAACAGTTTCATCGGGGTCTACAGTGACTGCTTTGAGTATTGTATTGCTACATTGTGCCGCAGTGACTGTTGTCCTTGACGGCACTGTTGGGTTTCGTGCTAGGCGTATTCTAGCAGGAAACCCAACAGTGTCATCGGGGTCTACAGTGACTGCTTTGAGTATTGTATTGCTACATTGTGCCGCAGTGACTGTTGTCCTTGACGGCACTGTTGGGTTTCGTGCTAGGCGTATTCTAGCAGGAAACCCAACAGTGTCATCGGGGTCTACAGTGACTGCTTTGAGTATTGTATTGCTACATTGTGCCGCAGTGACTGTTGTCCTTGACGGCACTGTTTTTTTTTATCAACAGTGGACAAAGTCCGAACACGTTGGCGTTCGATCAAGGACCGCTTCAACAGTGATGTTCGTGCTGAGGGCCAGGTTCGCAGTGGATCTGCGTCAAGGACCAGAACTAGATACCGTCACTATCACGCGTTGCAGTTCCTAAGACCGGTCCTTGCCACAAGATCGTAAGTATTATACATTTTGGGTTTTTATTTTTATTAATCTGTGTTTTTCTAATCCACAGCTGATGCTTCTTGTAAAGGCATGGTAGTAATGATTTTCCTTTCTTCCACAGCACCTGGAGCAGCACCCTGCAACCTGGCCCTGGAGCGGTCCTTCCTCGGACGTCCTCTGACCCGTCCCAGCCATCCGACAGCCAGGAAGCACCTTGCAGGTCAACCACACACACAGCTGGTGACCAGGAAGCTGGGCCATCAGGTGTTCCCCTGTCCCAGGTCTCTGCCACTGGTTATGCGGGCACTACCCGCCAGCGGCAGAGGGCCTTGGACAGGAATGTCTTGCCCGAGTTTATGCATTTGAGCGAGACATTTAATTCCAGCCTCAAGTCACTGTCCGACAGAGTTGAAAGCGGTTTTGCACTCATGGAACGTGGTTTTAACCACTTTGAACACCGCTTCAATTCTGCAGAACAGCGCCTTGACCGTCTGGAGGCCGACCTCAACAGACCAGCACACCATTTTTTTAGTAAGATTGAAAAGGGCATGGCGGAACACCTTAGTCCTGATCAACAGCTGAATGTGCTGCAGGCCTGCAACAATGCTTTCTTGCAGGCTATGCAGCATAATCGGTACGGTCAGCAGTCAGTGGTGTCCTTTCCACCTGTGCCACCATTGACTCGCTTCACCTCACTACCGACTTGTGCTGCATACCACTGCACGGACACCTCTATTCAAAGCCAGGACACCCACCGTTACACCACCACAAGTCTGAGTGCAGCTGGTCACTTCACCGACACCACCATGGCAAGCGCTGCTCCTGTCTGGAGCACCACCGCCAATCCCATGCATGCGTGGAGCTCAGCCACCACTAGGCAAACATGGAACAGCCCTGCCGCTACAACAACATGTAGTAGCCCTGCCACCACCACTCTGCAAACCTGGGCCATCACTGCCGCCACCAGTCCTCCTGCAAGGACGAGCACTGACAACGAAGAGCAGCAGCAGCCACCTCAGCAGCAGCAGCCACCTCAGCAGCAGCAGCCACCTCAGCAGCAGCCGCCACCTCAGCAGCAGCAGCCACCTCAGCAGCAGCCGCCACCTCAGCAGCAGCAGCAACCACCTCAGCAGCAGCAGCAACCTCAGCAGCAGCCGCCACCTCAGCAGCAGCCGCCACCTCAGCAGCAGCCGCCACCTCTGCTGCAGCAGCCGCCACCTCAGCAGCAGCTGCCATACCAGCAGACGGGGGACCTACATTCCATATTTGCCCCTACTTCAAGGCGAAATCAATCAAGGCGGGCATTGGGCCAAAGTCGGTCCAGGCACACAAGCCTACGGCGACATGCCATTACAACTAATGTACCTGAACAGATTTCCTCTCCTACAAGTGTTCCAAGTTTAATTCCCTTAACTGGACTACCTTCCCCCACAAGTTTTGTTGCCCCTTCCCCTCAAACACCGTCTTCAACTGCAAGTGTTGCATATTCCCTGCACACCCCCAAATTGAAACCATCTGCCCCCAAACGCCGTAAAAAATAATTTTTAGTTTTTTTTTTGTGATAAAAAATAAATTTACATTTGTGGTTCACCATTAATAAGTTTCATTAATGTTGTTTGCGCCGCTCACACACACTGATGGGTAAATACATGTTAAAAACCAACCCAAGGGCTAGTATAGTCATATGTGAAATAACATGGACTAGTATAGTCATTCCAAGGCCTAGTGTAATAACTCTAGTTTTACCAAATAGAATCTGGTTTCATGAAAAACAAACTGTTGAAACTTGTCTAAAAAAGTTTCTTTCTAGTTTCACCAGTTTGTTTTTTGTGAAACAAGATGCTAGTTGTTAAAAATCGAGTTATTACAGTAGGCCTTGGTATGACTATACTAGGCCGTGGTATTTCACATATTACTATACTACTAGCCCCAAGGCCTACTATACTCATATTTGAAATACCACGGCCTAGTATAGTCATTCCAAGGCCTAGTGTAATAACTCTAGTTTTACCAAATAGAATCTGGTTTCATGAAAAACAAACTGTTGAAACTTGTCTAAAAAATAAGTTTCTTTCTAGTTTCACCACTTTGTTTTTTGTGAAACAAGATGCTAGTTGTTAAAAATCGAGTTATTACAGTAGGCCTTGGTATGACTATACTAGGCCGTGGTATTTCACATATTACTATACTACTAGCCCCAAGGCCTACTATACTCATATTTGAAATACCACGGCCTAGTATAGTCATTCCAAGGCCTAGTGTAATAACTCTAGTTTTACCAAATAGAATCTGGTTTCATGAAAAACAAACTGTTGAAACTTGTCTAAAAAATAAGTTTCTTTCTAGTTTCACCACTTTGTTTTTTGTGAAACAAGATGCTAGTTGTTAAAAATCGAGTTATTACAGTAGGCCTTGGTATGACTATACTAGGCCGTGGTATTTCACATATTACTATACTACTAGCCCCAAGGCCTACTGTACTCATATTTGAAATACCACGGCCTAGTATAGTCATTCCAAGGCCTAGTGTAATAACTCTAGTTTTACCAACTAGAATCTATTTTCAAACTGTTGAAACTTGTCAAGGTTCACCCGTTTGTTTTTTGTGAAACAAGTTACTAGTTGGCCAAAATCGAGTAGGCCTTGTTATGACTATACCAGGCCGTGGTATTTCACATATTACTATACTACTAGCCCCAAGGCCTACTATACTCATATTTGAAATACCACGGCCTAGTATAGTCATTCCAAGGCCTAGTGTAATAACTTGTAATGGAGCAGATTACATGAGCAGATTACATTCATCCACTCAATGCTGACTTGTATTCCCCATGGACTTTCATTGGGGTTGGGTTTTGAGGGTTGTGTTTTGAGAAAATCACATACTTTGTTTTAAACTAGTTGCACAATTTTCTCTTGAAAAAAAATGGTTTCCTGATTCATGGCCTGCAGCTTTGTTCATTCCAATATATTTCACGCAGACTAGCAATGCTGCATTTTAACTCGTATGTGTATTTACCTGCCCAGGTGTGTGAACATAACAAAATTCAGTTATACATGGGAAGTTTTTTAATTAATTGGAGTTTAAAAAATATAGTGCACTCAGTAATGGTATCAAATAAGGATTTTTATTACCATAAACAACAACATTACACCATTTCATCTTGCCAGTGCACCCGTCCTACATCAGAAATAAAGTAGGCCGCAAATTTGTCCCTCATTTGGCCAACTTCAACGGATGACCTGAGAGTGTGCTGAGTGAATTCAGGCAATGGGTTAGGAGCATCATCGTCCAGTTCAAAGGTCGGGTGCTCTTTAGCCATCACAAAGTTATGTAGAACCACACAGGCCTTCACCACCTCATCGACTGTTTCAAGTTTAAGATTAATGGCCGTGCCCAGAATTCGCCATCTGGAAACAAGAATCCCAAAAGCACACTCGACAGTTCTTCTGGCCCTGGTCAGCCTGTAATTAAAAATTTTTTTGGTGTGGTCCAAGTCCCGGCTGGAGTAGGGTTTCAGTAAGTTTCCGCACATTTGAAAAGCCTCATCGCCAACCATTACAAAGGGCAGTGGCGGAGCTTCGGTGTGAGGAAGAGGCCGTGGCATAGGGAAATTAAATTGGTTGCCATACAACCTCCGGCCCATGTCTGAGTTTTTAAAAGCCTGCGAGTCATTACCACGGCCAAATGCTCCAATGTCCACTGCTACAAACATACATCCGGCATCCGCAATTGCAATGAGTACTATTGAAAAGTACTTTTTGTAATTATAGTACTCAGATCCCGTTCTTTGGGGTTTGATGATCCGTATGTGTTTCCCATCAACAGTTCCCAAACAATTGGGAAAATTGCATACTGTCCAGAATTTGTCAGCAATTTCCATCCACTTTTCAGCGGTGGGCAGGGGCATAAATTCTGGGCAAAGAACATTCCAGAGAGCCCGGCAGGTGTCAGCAACAATTCCAGACAAGGTAGAGATTCCAATACGGTACTGGAAGTGTAGTGAGGATAGGGTTTCTCCAGTCGCCAGGAATCTGTGAACAGACAAAGAAGTAAAATTAATATTTATGTATATTATTTTTAAAAACTATAAAAAAAAATATTAGTACATTCACGAAAACTAATTACCCAAGGTTTTGAATACTAAATTTACAAAAAAAAACATCAGACCACACCCCTTTGTTTTTAAAACATACCGTAATGTCACCAGTAGCCGTTCCTCAGGAGGAATCGCACGACGGAGCTGTGTGTCCTGTCTCCGGATGGATTGTTGGACACGAGCAAGCAAATCCATGAAACTTTCGTGGGACATCCGGATATAATCAGTAAATTTCTCCGGGTTTGCACGTAGCTCGCTGTAGAGGGTGTGGTATGCCCCACGGCTCTCCCGGAGTTCAACAATCGGATGTATCCACATACGCCGCCGTCTTCGCTGCCTCTCTCTCTTCCTTTGTTCATGGCAAGCAACTGCATACGCCTGAGCCATCGCGATGTCCAAATCCAAGTTGAAGTGAAAACTCTTCCAGCGCAGATCCATGGTCACGAGAAGAATCAAGCAAATGTGAAGAATACTGTAGACAGGGTCTATATATATTAACATACCACACCCACAATGAAGTCCCATTGGTCTTGTGTGTTGTTGAATGGTTGTTTTTTCTTTTTTGTGGGGTTTTTCCAAAATCTGTAAAAAAACGCAAACGCACAAAAAACGCATACAAACGCGCAAAAACGCTGCGTTTTTTTCCTGCATGCGCATTAAAATGCTGGAAAAAAACGCAGCGTTTGTATGCATTTGTATGCGTTTTTTTAATGCGTTTTTTTGCGGGAAAAACGCGCTGCAAAAAAAAGCAAGTGTGAAACTAGCCTCAGGGGGTGATAAAGGGGGGTTTGATTTACTATTTATGTTGGGTATTTATAATAGGTTTTTATTTTTGGCACATGTCACACACTAAAAGATGCTTTTTATTGCAAAAAAGTTTTTGCATCACCACATTTTAAGAGCTATAATTTTTCCATATTTTTGCCCACAGAGTCATTTGAGTTCTTGTTTTTTGCGGGACAAGTTGATGTTTTTATTAGTACTATTTTCGGGCACATGACTTTTTGATCGCTTTTATTCCGATTTTTGGGAGACAGAATGAACAAAAACCAGCAATTCATAAATTTCTTTTGGGGGGGCGTTTATACTGTTCCACGTGTGTTAAAATTGAGAAAGGAGTTTTATTCTTTGGGTCAGTACTATGACATCAATACCTAATTTATTTTTTTCATGTTTTGGCGCTTTTATACAATAAAAACTATTTTATAGATAAAATAATTATTTTTGCATCACGTTATTCTGACAACTATAACTTTTCTATTTTTCTGGTTCTGGAGATATATGGCAGCTTGTTTTTTGTGGGACAAGATGACATTTTCAGCGGTACCACATCTATAATAATAAATGCCCTAAGCAGCTTCCAGTTGTAACAACTTCCATCCAGTTGTAACCGGTGACGTCACCGCACACCTCTTTCCATGTTAACCCTCAACACACACACTCCTCTCACCTTTCACCATCTCCACTCACGTCCACTCACTCTTTCACTCCACATACGACCCTTTCTCTCACTCCGTCTCTCATACTCATGCCGTCATCGCCGCTGATCCACGATCCCCGCCATCCTGGATCCAGACGTCCTCCACGCCGGCGACATGTTCTTGCGGCGACGCCATTTTGGATCGGCGAAATCCCGCGATAGTCAAGATGGCGTCGCCGCAAGAACATGTCGCCGGCGAGGACGACGTTGGGATCCAAAATGGCGTCGGCGAAAACTCGCGAGATTTCGCCGACGCCATTTTGGATCCCGACGTCGTCCACGCCGGCGACATGTTCTTCCGCCGACGCCATCTTGAATATCGCGGGATTTCATGATACTCAAGATGGCGTCGCCGCAAGAACATGTCGCCGGCGTGGACAACGTCTGGATCCAGGATGGCGCCGGCGGAAGAAGATGTCGGGGATCGTGGAGCAGCGGCGATGACGGCGTGAGTATGAGAGACGGAGTGAGAGAAGGGGTCGTATGCGGAGTGAAAGAGTGAGTGGAGATGGTGAAAGGTGAGAGGAGTGTGTTTGTTGAGGGTTAACATGGCAAGAGGTGTGATGCTATGGCATCGGGCCATAATCTAGTTTATTTATATCTGTCTTTTTGATCACGTGTTATTCCACATTTTTGTTCAGCGGTATGATGATATAGCATTGTTTTTTTTACTTGTTTGTTTTTTGTTTTAATGGTTTTCACTAAAGGGGTTAACTAGTTGGACAGTTTTATAGGTCGGGTCATTACGAACACAGCTATACTAAATATGTGTACTTTTATTTTTTAGTTTATTTTGAATTCAAATATTGATTTAATGATAGAATAAATATTGATTTTATTATTATTATTTTTTATTATTTTTTTAAATATCATTACAATTATTTTTATTTCTTTTTTTATTTAATTCTTTATTTTTACATTGTGTCCCACTATGGGATACTCATTTTGTGCTTATATGATCTACGTGCCATATAAGCTGTCAGCGCTACAGCAATTTGTCACTAACCTCAGAGACTTCCTGAACATGCACTGCGCATGACAAGAAGCCTCTGAGCTCTGGTAACCCGGATGTCATCATGACGACATCGGGTTACCATGGGAGCAATTGGGACCCTGTGTCATGCTGCGGGGTCTCCGATTCAAAGGCAGAGAGCTGTCACAGCTGACAGCCCTTCTGCCTGCTTCTGAAACGCTGCTATCATGTTTAATCGCAGTGTGCCAGGGGTTAAAGTGCCGAGAGCGGTCCATGACTTCTCCTGAAAGTTTGTCCCGGGTATCAGCAGTGAGAATCAGCTGACACCCGGCCGCGATCACCTGCGTTCCCCCCTGTGAGCGCAGCTGATTGCCTATGACGTACTATTTCGTCCAGGACACATGGATGGAATAGTATGTCCAATGGCAGAAAGGGGTTAAGTGTGTTTTTCAGAGGCAGTGTTAGCACAAAGTTACATACAAATCTGAGCCATCTTCCACAACTGGTTTAAGCCAGAAAATGGCATTGAACATTCAAGTAAGAGAAATGACAGCCCATCTTATAAGACTGGAAAACTGCTAGATCCTTGAAGATATCCCCACCTGTAGTTATGAAAACCACCAATCACTATGATGAAATTGACTCTCATAAAAATTTCCTCAGGAAAGAAAGGCCAATAATTTACTTTTGTTGTAAAGGATAAGTTCATCAAGCTTACCGATCTAAAAAAAAGAAAATTGACAGCACTTCACATAAAAGGCCTCATAAATGATGCATAGACATCAAGTAGCAAACTCACCTCAACATCAAATGACCCAAGGAAACTGCAAGAAGCAAGCCTTTGCAGTTTCATTTCTGCAAAGAAGGCATTTGGACCTCAAACAAGAAGAGACTTGGTTCAGTCAAGAAAATAAGGATTGGGCAATAAATCATTGGAAATATGTACTGTGGTCTGATGAGTTTGAGAATTTATTGCACAAACCACCATATCTTTGTGAGCTGCAGAAAAGGTGAGCAGAAGGTTTCTACATGCGTGGTGCCCATCTTTAAGCATGGAGGAGGAGGTATGATGGTATTTGGGTGCTTTGCTGGATATATTGTTGGTGAATATGGCTACTACAGCATTCTCTAGCAACATGCTATCCCATCTGGATACTCAAGTTATCATTTGTGTTGCAACAGGACAATGAGCCAAAAAACTCCTCCAGGGCTATGTGACCAAGTGGGAGTGTGTGGTAGTGATGCATCACATGACAAGGCCTCTGCAATCACCTGACATCAACCCATATGAGATGTTTTAGAATGAGTTACACCACAGAGTGAAGACACACTGGCCAACAGGTGCTCATCACCTTCGGGAACTCCTTTCAGTCTGAATCTGTAATGTGCACATTCTAATAAAAGCAAGGAAAACCACAACATAAACAGATGAGTCCAAACTTTTGATTGGTATTGTACATCAATCGGCTGTTTGATTAAAACCACTAACAAGTAAAGTAAATATAATAGATTGTCCTATGATGTATTACATTGGTACCTAGAAATTTGTAGGTTATATTAGGTAAAAAGTGCATAGTAATTTTTAAAATTTAAGTGTTGGGAACAGGAAAAATAAGCAAGTGTAAGGCTCTAAATATATTTGACAATGTCAAGGTGGCACAAAAGGGTGTAGTTTCATGCACTGAGACATCAAGACTAGCCTGTCTGTTTCTATCCCACAAAAGACCTATTGTAGTTAAAGTTCAGAAAAAGTTAATGTTGACTATGAAAGAAATGTTTCAGAATACTCTGTGTGTCATACCTTGCTGCACATGGGGCTGCTTGTCTTCAATATGGTCAATGCACCTAAATGAAGTATATAAGAAAAAAAATAACATCTTAGTCTTCTCAGTAGCAGAATGTTTGATGAGTTTTGCCTTTATTTGCATTTGTGGATGTTACGATGCATGTGTGTTGCATCTCTGGGTAGGAGATGGCAACATGATGCATGCAATTTCACTGCAATATGTTGAAGTCAAGTCAGCAGGGGCAGGGTGATGCTTTGGGAAATTTGTGATGAGATACCTTGGTTCTGCAATTCATGTGGATGTCCCTTTGGCACATACAACCTATGTGAACATTGTTGGAGACTAAGTACACCCTTTCGTTTCTTCTGTATTCCCAAATGGCAGTAGCTTGTTCCATTAGGCTAAATCACACTGCCACACTGCAAATATTTATTCAGGTGTGGTTTTAAATGGAACCGTACATTCTGCATTCTTTGAATAATTCAAAAGTACTAGTGAATAAAATGATCTGTGTCGTTTATGTAGTTGGAGAAATCAGCTACTTTCTCACTTATCAGACACTTCTGCCTCCTGAACTTATCATCCACTATGAAAAAAGCAGCTCAAACCCAGCTTACTGAGACAAAGCATTCTACCAACTCACTGTAGTGTCATGAGACACAGCCCTTTGTATGCTATGAAAAGTGGAGGGAGAGAAAGATTAAGGAGTAAGCAGGAAGATTGAGGCACAAGAAGAGGAAACAGGCACCGGTAAAAATACCAATATTGAAGTGAGCTTGCAAGCAAGTATTTTTCCTCACCCCAGGGCTGATTCGCATGCAGACAGCTCAGCATTGCTACATAATATCCTGAATGTTGCTGTTTCTTCTCTATGTGTGATAAAAACTGAATGGTAAAGCAGAATGTCTCTGTGCGCTGTGCTGTTTATGAGCGAGATCAATAATGTGGGGCTATAACAGCAAAAGCAAATTGATACTTGACATCCAGTGAGACCATTAACCATTTTAGGTCTTGCTATCTAGGCCCTTTTGAAATAGACACTATGAAAGCATTTTTAGTTCGCTGGTTTACAAGAGATGCTATTTGTGCAATATTAGTGTGTGCTATTTGTCCTGTCATAACATGTTATCTATGTATGATTGTGGTGCACAAAATAATACAGACATACAGTTACAATGCAATACCACTATTTAAAGGCCAAATCACCTCATCATGACATGTAGCCACTACCCAACAAAAATATTGTTACTAAAAAAAAAACAGTATGAGAATATCAATATTACCAATTCACGGTAATCATATGGTTTGGTACTAAAGATGCAGTTTCAGCAGAAGTGATTTGAAAGCCATAATAATACAATACAGCTAATTCAAGTGACTCACAGGTGATGTCATCTCTAGTTGACGTCCTTTAGGTTTACTTTCCTTCAACAGCTGATCAATACCACCATGAAGACTTTTGCAAATCATGACTCTTCTCTTCATAGTCTGCTACTTAGACATGTTTGGTGCAAAACTTTTCCTACCTATTTACATTTTATACACAAAGTTCCTATCATTCAGTATTGTCCACTTAGGGTACTGTCACACTTAGCGATGTACCAGCGATCCCGACCAGCGATATGACGCGGTCAGGATTGCTGGTACATCGCTAAGTGGTCGCTAGTGAGCTGCCACACAGGCAGATCTCACTAGCGACATCGCTGGGGACGGGGATCGCTACTTACCTGTCACACCAGGCGATCCTGCTTCCTCCCGCCCGGCTCCACGCGTCGCTCGTCGTCACAGCAGGAAGCGCCGCAGGAAGCTGACGTCCTGGACGTTCTCACGCGATCAGCGATAACCAGCGGGGGAGCGGGTCATAGGTAAGTATCAGACATAGCGATATCGCTAGCAATATCGCTATAACGTCACTAGTTATAGCGATATTGCTAGCGATATCTCTTAGTGTGACATGCCCTTAAGTCACACTTCCTAATTGAAAAATCCCCTTTTAGTGCCCCCATTAGTAATAGTGTCCCTAACTAAGTTGTCTCTGACATATCTTTTGCATTCAGCTGCATATTATCTAGGGCAGCTAAATGCCACAGATAAGGCAAAGGGAATTTGCTTGGAGGCTATTATTACAATGTTGGGTTACAATAGATAGATAGATAGATAGATAGATAGATACTGTAGATAGATAGATAGATATAGTACTGTGAAAAATTTTTAGGCAGGTGTGATAAAATGCTGCAAAGTAATAATGCTTTAAAAAGAAGAGTTTATCTTTTATTATAAATTAACAAAATCCAAAGTGAATGGCAAGAGAAATCTAAATAGAATCAATATTTGGTGGGACTGCCCTTTATGTTCAAATCAGCATCAATTCTTCTCTGTATATTTGCACACTGTTTTTGAAGGAAATTGTCAGGGATGTTGTTGCAAACATCTCAGAGACCTAACCACATATGTTTTCTGGATTTATACTGCGCAAATCCTTCTTTTTCTTTATGCAATTCCAGGCAGACTCAATGATGATGTTGAAATTATGACTTTGTGGGCACATATCAACACTTCCAGGATTTGTTGTTCTATCTTCACAGCAAAGATGATTCTTAAAGGGAACCTGTCAGCAAGATTGTGCACAGTAACCTACAGACAGTGTCAGATTGGTGCCTTTATTCTGATTAAAATGATACCTGGATTGATGAAATCCGTCTTGTGGTTGTTGTTTAATCTTTATTTTCAGTTTTGAGTTAATGATATGCTCGTGCTTTGGGGTGGCCTTTGGAAGGGGGGTCTTCATGTTTCTTCTGACAGGTCACTGATCCCTCACTGACCTGCCCCCTATTTTACATAATGAATGTTATATATATTGGAAAAAAACATCACCTGCAGCAGGCATTGGCTGTATGTTTGGGATCATTGTACTGCTGCAGAATAAATTTGGAGCCAATCAAACACCTCTCTAATGGTTGTGCATGTTGGATAAGTAGCTGCCTATATTTCTAAGCATTTAAAATACCATTAATTATAATCAACTCCCCAACACCATTTAATGAAATTCAGCCCAATCCTTTCAAGGAATCTTCACTTTCAACTTCATTGTTGCCTGCAGCCACTAATTATTGTATCACTATACAGCCCTTGTGCAAACAAACTGCCTTCTGTTACAGCCAAATATTTAGTATTTTAACTCATTAGTTCAGAGCATCTGCTGCCATTTTTCTCCACTCCAGTTCCTATGGTTTCATGAATAGTTAAATTACTTAGCATTGTTCCCCTTGTTCCCATATTGATCCTGAGGTCTTTTGTGCACAATTCTTCAATGCAGAGCACTTCAAGCCAGATTTCTATGTACAGAATATGGATCTAGATATGCCCCTCTGGTTGATGCCAGTTCTGAGCTGATGGCACTGCTAGACATTTTCTGATATTGAAGGCAAGTAAACATAGCCTTCAATTTGCTTCACTTAACTTCTGAGGCCAACTACTGTCTCTACATTCCTCACTGTTTTCCATCTTTTGGTGCTTCTTCAAAAAAGATGAACAGCACATCTTGCAACTTCAGTCTACTTTGAAATCCTTGCTTGGGAAAGAACTAGCTTGTGTAATATAACTACCTTGTGTCTTGTTACAAGGCCTAGTCTTACCATGGTATGTGACCTGCACCATGAAGCTATTTTCCACAACCTTACTTTTGCAGCAGAGTTTGCCTGTTCTTCACACAGTTTTAAGTCTCCTACACAGATTTTTCTGTTTCAGATAATGCTTGTGTTTCAACCTTCATATGAAAATGATAATCATTACCACCTGTTTGGTATAATGGATACTCTATAACTCTACAAATTACTAACTTTGTGCAGGTATATTTAGAAGAGTTGATAGTGTTTTGAAGGCAAAGGGTGGTCTTATCATATATCACTTAAGTTTAGATTTTGCTTTGAATTTTCTTAATTGATAGCAATAAATGTTTAACTTTTATTTTTGAAAGCATTCCAATTTGCAGTAATTTTCCCCACCTGCCTGTAACTTTGGCACAGTATGGTATATGTATATTTTTGTACATGAAATTGATTTTATAATGACAATATGAGAAAATAACTCATGAGCATTTAATTAAATTAATTAACATTAGGGTTACAAATGTATTGTGCTATATAGTAAATTACGCCAAGCACATGAGCTGATTGTGGAAATATCCTGTAAACTTATTGGAATTGGTATAGAACATTAACATTACTGTGTATAATTAATTCAGTAGTTTATTAAGCAAAATGCGGAAAAACATTCTTGTTGACTCTAGCAATATAGGGAGAAAAGTTGAAGAATTAGTTTCCTTCGCTTTTAACCTATGCCATTGGGTACATTTCATTCTAGAAACATGTCACATTATGACCATTGATCTCGAGTGATTGCCAGCTGGGTCTTTGGAACAGAGCCAGTCAGAAAAGAGCCTCATTTCTACACTGACCTTATCAAGAATAGCCTGTGAGCTTCAGCCATCCACATATTTTACACTTATTTCTACATTCAGCATGTTTTCATATCTACTAGAAGAAAATGTATCTGTCACACATCTTGTTTATTACACTGTAGAGACTTGGGACGCTTGGATTATTAGTCACGGATTATTGTAAATTCTGTCCTATGAGAATGATTAAATCCTTCATTAGCAAAGTTGTGCTAACTAATTGCACTAGCAAGCAATGGGGCAATTTGTAAAAATGTGACTTTGGTAGAGTGGATGCTTTTAAGGCCAATTGTATTTGAAAGTAATGGTCGCTGGAGGTTTCGAGTTGTCTGCGGGAGGCTTAAGCACCACATCGAGGATCATCCATTTCCGAAACACATGGACAGTAAAGTGTGGAGAATGAGACTGATTATACCGTTCTGGTCTGTAGAGACTGATTCCAGTGCTCTGTCCTACATAATTATATTTTTGATCGACATTAATCAAGATCTTCACCAATAATCAAGTAAAGCATTTGCAGCTTTTTCCGTTTCATGGAAGCTGGATTCCTGTTTTGATTTTTTTTAGCTCTCAATTTATTTGCTTATTTTTCTTTGCAGACATATGTAATAATATATGTCAATTACAATGTTAAGGCTACGCCTCCATTTATCCTAGCAAACCTCAACACATTAAAGTGCAGTACTTGCCGCAGTTTTCTCTGTAGAATATTCTATTCCGAGCATTCTTTGGTCAATTGCAGACACAATGTACAGGCTTCAGTGAGTTTAACCTCTGTCGAAAAAAATGCAAATGCCCTTTTTTATTTTTTGCATATAAATGAACCTCAACAAGCCATTTGTCATAACTATATACGGCAGAGACTAAAATTTACATATAATAATAATCCTCAGGTCACTCGCTGCGCTGGCTTTCAATTTACAGGTTATAATAAATACACATTGCTTTCTGCTTTGTTTTCTTCTACTTCCTTCTTGAGCACTTTGTCTTACTTTATACTTCATGTCTTTGGTGTGATTGTGTTTTAATGCAACTGGCAAAAAATGAAACGTGTAATTAATTAAAAATCAAATGAAAAATGTGGGCTCCAGTTTGCTTTGAGATTCTCTTACTTTCCTCTTATCCCAGGAAACAGACCTGATAATAAATATCTTTACTCTGGATTGTCTTCTTTGACTTTCATTTTCTTTTTTCTTACTGTCGATAATATAAATAGCAAGAATGATAGGAAATTGATATAAATTTGGATTGTAACAAATATCCTGGATCAACTATAGGGTGGATTTAAAGGGTTTTGTAGTTTAAAATGTTTATAGTTCCTCAGCCAGATAGCAAACTGATCTGGTACTCATCCTCCCCAGATCCAGCACTGCCTTTCTGCTGCTGTTCATGCTGCAGTGATAACTTCACATCTACCCAGCACAATACTTCTCCAGCAAAGTAAAAAACTCAAAGGCTTGAGCTGCGGAGTCCACTGAAAGTGGCCAATGCAGTGGCGGAGAGGCAGTACTGGACCTGTAGCGTGAGAGGACCAGCTGACTTCATTATTTCATACTTCTGCTAGGCTACGGTCTACAAAAATTTCAAACAGAACAACCACTTTAAGTAGATTTTGTATAGAACAAATTCATAACTTCCTGATTCACATTTTAAAAAAATATATATTTTAAAATAATTATCATAAAATTTACACAGACATTTACCAGAATTCCAAAGATTAATTTCCAATATTCAAATTAGCATAAAGGATTGACTATTTTCATGGACGGTATGATGAAATTGTTTTATGCACATATTACAGTGCAATGAAAGTGGCTACCAGATTGGCCTAATGAAATATTTCCATATGGCACCAGCAGCATCACTGCACAGGGACTATGAAAAGGCACAAGTAGAGATAAGTGAATCAGACAAAATTCAAATGTGACTGTTAGCGCTGAAGTTAAGAAGAAATTTGATTTGCAAATTTGATTACATTTCTCCACAAATGTTATGCTCTGGAGTCCATAATATGCTCTGGGGTCTCTCTAGACTTCAAAGCATAATAAATGTAAGATGTAAAACTGAAAAATTAAATGTTTTTCTCATCCTCTGCTTACCTCTCTGGTCGCTTTATGCTACTAACCTGTCCACTATCTGGTCCCTCTGCCATGTTGTGTCTCCAGATTGATGTTTACTCTGCGATGGAGCTTCTGGTCTAAAATAGGCTCCAGAACATGCACAGTGAACTACAGGTTCTGCTCATGGCAGAAAACCTCGACCTAATGTGAACACCAGGATGAGATGCAATGTGACTTAGGGACATGGAATCAAACAGCGGGCAAGGAAGCAGCGATAGGGGTGAGCAATGAGGTGAGAATGGTTCTTTTCCTTTTTAACATTTTGATGGCTCTGTGTTGTTCAGCAAAAAAAGTAGCCACAGCTAGCCTCCATTTTTCTCATTTCATATGAAGTGAACTGCAAAAAATCCAGAATGAGGATTTTCATAAAACTAGAGTCGAATTCAATTCTATTGAAATAAATTTGGTCATATCTAGGTACATGTGCACCGGTTATCATGCTTTTCTCTGACCACCAGTTCAGTGATTGGTGGATGACCTGAGGGATGGGAATGACTCAAAAGTGAAAACTTATATTAACCTCATCATATAATCTCCTTTACCTGTAATAGGCATAACAATTGAAAGAAGGTGTTTTTTTAAAAAATTGGAGGAACTGCCCATGTCACCAGATTGATTGGCTCGTATGGCTTTACTAATATCTTAAATCCAATAGTAAATCCATAAGTTACAATGGCATTTTGTTACATATAGCGCCTTGAAAAAGTATTCATGCCACAAGAACATTTTCAAATTTTTCATGTTACACTCACTAAATAATTGTTTTTATTTGGATTTTTTGAGGTATACCAACAGAAAGTAGCAATTATTTGTGAATTGTAAAATAAATTATACACGGTAGTCTAATTGTTTTGAAAATATAAATCTGAAAATTGTGACTTGGTTTCATATTCAGCCTCCCTGAGTCAATACTTTGTAGGACCAGCGTTCACTGCAATTACTGCTGCAAGTCTTTTTTGGGGTATGTCTCTACCAGCTTTGCTCGGGTTGAGCAAATTGGAATACTCGGATACTCGGACAGAACAACAAGCCCAATATAAGTCTATGGGAGACCCAAGCATTTTTACTGCGATCCCCCGGGGGCCCTTTTAAGGTCTAAAAACATCTGAAAATGATGGAAACACTGCTCAAATGACACGGGGACATCATGGGGATAGCCCCTGGAAGCATTTCTGACTCCTAGTTCAAAGCTTTAAACAATGTTATCAGAGTTTCATGCCATTTTTACCTGTGCACCCAAAAACATACTAAAACAAAACCAAAACGGATTTTGCTGGAAAAAAATGTAAAGGTACATCCTTTCCAGATTAATGACTTGTATATAAGGCAAAAAAATTAACCCCAGACCAAAATTTTCCACCCCCACTGGGCTATGTTCAGACGCAGCGTTTTTGAAGCGTTTTTCAACTTTAACATTGTTTTCAACCATTTCAACCAATACAAATGCATTTACTTGGAAATATCATTGCAACATTTAACAACCCTAGCTGTCCATATGGTGTGTGACACATATGCAGACACATCTTGTTTCATTTATGAATGAGGGACTCAAAGTCACAGAGCCTATTTTTACTGGGGCATCAGGTGGCATTAATATTCTTAAAGGGTCATTATTAAACAGTGGGTCCCCTAAACTGTTATTGCCTATGCACTTAGTGGATGGGCTACCACGAATTAAGATGGACCCCAATGCCCCTTTCACGAGAGATACAGGAGAGCTTCCAGAAAAAATGTTGCTTTGAATGCAAGGCCTGGCTTGCCCCAAAGTTACATGCACCCCAATAAGCTTTTCAAGCCACATACTGCATGGGCACAGATAAATCCACTTCACATCATTCATATTGTACTCCTATTCTGTTTTCTTTTGCATTGACTGCAAGACCTGCCCTGCTACCAAGTCATATGCA
This sequence comes from Dendrobates tinctorius, assembly GCF_039654945.1. NCBI lineage: Eukaryota > Metazoa > Chordata > Amphibia > Anura > Dendrobatidae > Dendrobates > Dendrobates tinctorius. Next base: position 8,430,998 of record NW_027361908.1, read on the forward strand.
CCCCAATAAGCCTTTGAACCCACATACTGGATGGGTACAGGAAAATCCACTTCACATTATTCATTTTGTACTCCCATTCTGTTTTCTTATGCATTGACTGCAAGGCTTGCCCTGCTGCCAAGTCATCTGCACCCCAATATGCCTTTGAACCAACATACTGGATGGGCAAAGGAAAATCCAATTCACATTATTCGTTTTGCACTCCCATTCTGTTTTCTTATGCATCGATAGCAAGGCCAGCCATGCTACCAAGTCATATGCACCCCAATAAGCCTTTGAAACCCATGTACTGATGGGTCCAGGAAAATCCACTTCACATTATGCATTTTGTACTCCCATACTCTTTTCTTATGCATTGACAGCTTGACCTGCCTTGCTGTCAATTCATATGCATCCCAATAAGCCTTTGAACCCACGTACTGGATGGGCACAGGAAAATCCACTTCACATTATTCATTTTGTGCTCCCATTCTGTTTTCTTATGCATCGATAGCAAGGCCTGCCTTGCTGTCAATTCATATGCATCCCAATAAGCCTTTGAACCCACGTACTGGATGGGTCCAGGAAAATCCACTTCACATTATGCATTTTGTACTCCCATTCTGTTTTCTTATGCATTGACTGCAAGGCCTGCCCTGCTGTCAATTCATATGCATCCCAATAAGCCTTTGAACCCGCGTACTGGATGGGTCCAGGAAAATCCACTTCACATTATGCATTTTGTTCTCCCATTCTGTTTTGTTATGCATTGACAGCAAGACCTGCCCTGCTACCAAGTCATATGCACCCCAATAAGCCTTTGAACCCACATACTGGATTGGCCCAGGAAAATCCACTTCACATTATTCATTTTGTGCTCCCATTCTGTTTTCTTATGCATTGACAGCAAGGCCAGCCAATGTACCAAGTCATATGCACCCCAATAAGCCTTTGAACCCATATACTGGATGGGCACAGGAAAATCCACTTCACATTATTCATTATGTACTCCCATTCTGTTTTCTTATGCATTGACTGCAAGGCCTGCCCTGCTACCAAGTCATCTGCACCCCAATATGCCTTTGAACCAACATACTGGATGGGCAAAGGAAAATCCAATTCACATTATTCATTTTGCACTCCCATTCTGTTTTCTTATGCATCGATAGCAAGGCCAGCCATGCTACCAAGTCATATGCACCCCAATAAGCCTTTGAAACCCATGTACTGATGGGTCCAGGAAAATCCACTTCACATTATGCATTTTGTACTCCCATACTCTTTTCTTATGCATTGACAGCTAGGCCTGCCCTGCTGTCAAGTCATATGCACCCCAATAAGCCTTTGAACCCACATACTGGATGGGCACAGGAAAATCCACTTCACATTATTCATTTTGTGCTCCCATTCTGTTTTCTTATGCATTGACAGCAAGGCCAGCCAATGTACCAAGTCATATGCACCCCAATAAGCCTTTTAAACCCATGTACTGGATGGGTCCAGGAAAATCCACTGCACACTATGCATTTTTTACTCCCATACTCTTTTCTTATGAATTGACAGCAAGGCGTGCCCTGCTGCCAAGTCATATGCACCCCAATAAGCCTTTGAACCCACATACTGGAAGGCCACATGAAAACCCACTTCACAGTCTTCATTTGGTCCTGCCATACAGTCTCCTTATGCATTGAATGCAAGGGCTGCCTTGACCCAAATTTGCACGCAGCACAATTCCCCCTTGGCCGAAACATGGAGGAGGGTGTCCTTAAAAATAAATGTCCCATTACAAAGGACCGGGTCTCCTAGACTCGTAATGCCCATACACGCAGTGCATGGGCTGATGAACATTTCCCCATGGGGGTACACATTTTTAAAAAGTATACTATGGGCATCATAGACACCCTTGCCAAAAATTGGACTGCCTGTAGCAGCACAGAACACATTAACCCTGGCCATCTAGTGGCGGACAAGGAGGAGACAATGATGAGAGCCTCAGTAAAAACTAGGCCCAATGTAAAGGAGTGGGTTTCCTAGACTTGTAACATCCATACACGCAGTGCATGGGCTGACAAACATTTCCCCATAGGGGGTACCTTTTTTAAAAATATACCATGAGCATCATGGACACCCTTGCCAAAAATTGGACTGCCTGTAGCAGCACAGAACACATTAACCCTGGTAATCTAGTGGCGGACAAGAAGGAGACAATGATGAAGGCCGCAGTAAAAACTAGGCCCAATGTAAAGGAGCGTTTCTCCTAGACTTGTAACGCCCATACACGCAGTGCATGGGCTGTCAAACATTTCCCCATGGGGGCTACATTTTGTAAAACTATACTATGGGCATCATAGACATCCTTGGCAAAAATTGGACTGCCTGTTGCAGCACAGAACACGTTAACCATGGTGATTTTGTGTCAGAGAATGAGGAGACATTGAAAACTAGGCCCAATGCTAAGAAATGGGCCTCCTAGACTTGTAACGCCCATACACGTAGTGCATGGGCTGACAAACATTTCCCTATGGGGGCCACATTTTGTAAAAGTATAATATGGGCAACATAGACACCGTCAGCCAAAAATGGACTGCCTGTTGCAGCACAGAACACGTTAACCCTTGTCATCTAGTGGTGGAGAATGAGGAGACATAATGATAAATCATACTGAAATCAGACAAATAAATTTAAAATGTGAATCCACCTATGAAAGAAAATAACAAAAGGGAGAGGCAAACACAGGCTTATAGATATGAAGCCAGAATGTGTCGAACGAGATACGTTTGTTCCTAGCAACAGCTCAGAGACAGGGATATAATTAAAAATATAGTGACTTTCACATCATGGAATATGTTCACCCTGGTGTTCTACTGGTTGTGGAGGATGAGGATGAGGATAAGGAGGAGGATAACACCAAACAGACCCAATCAGGAAGCGGATAACCATGTGTGATTGTGAAGAGGTGCATGAGAATACACCTCCCCAACCAACAAAAAAAATTATTTGAGGTTATGTTTCAATGTTTTCATTCGGTGGTGTACAGAAATCTTGCCTTATTCAGCCCTTGATCATTTTTATAAGTCAGCCTGTCAGCATTGTCAGTTGACTGGCAGATGCACTTATCTGTTATAATTCAACCAGCGGCACTAAAAACCCGCTCTGATAGAACGCTAGCAGTAGGGCAGGCCAGGACCTCCAAGGCCAGCTTGGATACCCAATGATTAAAAGGCACAGAGGAATCCCGGAGGACGTTTGGATGATCAGCAAAGTACTCCCTCAACATCTTCCCAAACATTGCACTTCTTGTGACATCACCCCTTGCCTTTGTGGCGGCACAATGGGAGAGTCTGAGAAAACTGTCCTAGAACTTTGCCATTGTTCCTCTGCCTGAGCTGGTTTCTACTTCTGTCTCTCTTGCTTGGACTCCTTGGCTGTACAGCAAACTCTGACGTCTGCTGCCAGCACTCTCACATGGTAATTTTTTAAGTAATTCCGCTACAAAACATCAAAAATTTTGTAGACCTCTCTGCCTCTGGAATAAGAGATTGAAAGTTTTCCTTGTAGCATGGGTCTAGAAGTGTCACCAACCAGTAATGAGTGTCACCGAAAATTTTTATAATGCGAGGGTCACGCGAAAGGCAGCGCAACATAAAGTTAGCCATGCATGCCAGACTGCTAACAGGCAAAACTTCCATGTCCTCAACAACAGGATGACTGACCATGCTGTCCTCCTCCTCCTCATCCTCCTCCTCCCTGTCCTCAGGCCATTCCCACTGAACAGACGGTATGACAGCTGTGCTTTTAATAACGCCTATAATGCATGAAAGTAGCTCCTGTTCTTCCTCCTCCTCCTCATTGTCTACCAATCCACGTTGCGACGACATGAGGCTGGGTTGAGTGTGATTCCCCTGTATGGTTCCTTGCTCCATGTCCTCGTGCTCTGCCTGCAATGCATCATCTTTAATTGTGAGCAGAGAGGTTTGCAGAATGCTGAGAAGCTGGATGGTGACTCTAATTATGGCATCACCGCCGCTCACCATCTTGGTGCAGTCCTCAAAGTTCTGGAGGATGGTACATATGTCTGACATCCTTGTCCACTCCTGAGGTCTTACGTGTGAAGTCGCAACAGAATATCAATGGCCTTGATAATGCTGGTAGTCAACAACTGCCATCTTCTTCTCACAAATCCTATCCAACATATGCAGTGTAGAGTTCCAATGCGTGGGGACATCACACAACAGTTGGTGAGCCTGAAGATGCAAATGCTGATGAAGCAAGGCAAGGGTGGCTGAAGCTGTAGCTGACTTTCTAAAATGGGCACACGTACTTTCACTTGCAGATCTGGCAGCTCCAGGTAGCTTTTGAGAAAATGTTGAACCACGAGGTTAAGCACATGAGCCAGGCAAGGTACATGTGTGAGCTCACCTTGCCTCAAGGCCGCCACCAGGTTTCGGCCATTGTCACACATGACAATGCCTGGCTGTAGGTTCAGCGGTGTCAGACAAATATCTGACTGCTCTTTTGGCGCTGTCCACAACTCTTCTGCATTGTGCGGTTTGTTACCTATGCAGATTAACTTCAGTACAGCCTGTTGCCTCTTGGCTGAGGCAGTGCTGCAGTGCTTCCAGCTTCTGAATGATATGTTCATTTTAGAGATGGAGGCTGTAGAAGAGGAGGAGGAGGTGCAGGAGCTGTAGACTGTGGGGGCAACCCTGGTTGACGTAGGGCCCGCAATCTCAGCGTAGGAAGAATGTGTTCCATCCCAAGGTCAGACTGGGTCCCGGCTTCCACTATGTTAACCCAGTGTGCCGTCAGTGAGATGTACAATCCCTGCCCACAAGTGTGTCTGTGGTTAGCTGGACTTTCCCAGTAAGATCATTATTGAGGGCACGGGTAATGTTGTGGGACACATGCTGGTGTAATGCCGGTACAGCGCAATGGGAGAAACAGTGGCATCTGGGGACCGATTGCCTTTGGACGGACGCCGCAATCAGGTTGCGGAAAGCCTCCGTCTCAACGAGCCTAAAAGGCAACATTTCAAGAGCAAGCAGATGAGAAATGTGCAAATTAAGTACTGTGGCCTGTGGGGAATTGGCTGCGTATTTCCGCTTGAGTTCAAATGACTGGAGTATAGACAACTGAAGGTTGGGCTGGGACAAGGACGTGGACGGGCTTGATGATGGTGCTGGTTGACTGTGGACAACAACAGGTGCAGGGCCCGAAGCATCTTCTCAGGCATGGTGAACTGGGGATTGGCTTGGATGCAAAACAGTGCAAGAAGCAGTGTTGTCACCTGCAGGCAGTGTTCCTGGAGCCTGGGGTTCAGCCCATAAGTCGGGTGCTTTGCTGCCATGTGCCTAATCATGCTGGTGGTGGTCAGGCTGGTAGTTTTGCTACCCCTGCTGATGCAGGCATGGCAAGTGCTGCAAATGGCCTGTTTGGGGTTATCAGCAGAGTCTTTAAAAAATAACCAGACCCGGGAAGATCTAACAAAAGGAATGCAACTTCCATCCTATTGGTGTTACGGGGAACGGATGCACGCCTTCTGTGTGCGGCCACCACACTGCTTCTTATTGACTGTTGGGGTGATATGCCTCCTTCTCCATGTGTGCTGCTGTCCTCGCTCTGCATGTCCTCCTGCCAGGTAGGGTCAACCACTATGTCATCCACCACCTCTTCTTCCACATCAACACCCTGCTCCATCTTATACTTGACCGTGTGGAAGACATGGTGGTGGTGGTGGTGGCAACTAACTGGCTGAAAGCATTATCCGCTATCCAACCAACAACCATTTCACACTGCTCTGGATTCAAGAGTGGTGTGGTGCGGTCCCCTAGAAACTGGGACATGAAGGTCAAGCGCGAAGATGTGGGTCCTTGCTGTGGCCCACTTTCAGCTTGACCATGGCCTCATCCTCTGCATGCACCATCAGCATCACGTCCATTTCCCCGTACCTAGCCCCTTGCCTTGCCCATTTTAAATAGACTACTGAAATATCTGAAAAGCTCAATACAAATGGATTTCTTGTGAGAAAAATTAGATGTGATAGGTATGCATGCAAAGCAAACAATTTTCCACCACAGATACACCAGGCCTTAGCCTGAGATAGCAGACTGTATTAATTTTTTTGTATTTTGTGGATACAAAAGACTGCTGGATATAACGACTGTGACAGCATGGCCAAAAAATGGAAACCAACGTAAACTGGCCAAAAATACACCACGCACAGATATGAGCTGAAACGGAGAAACCACCCCAAAAAATGTGTGGCCTGTATGTTTTTTTTGGCCTAAATACTGCTTTATTTAACCAAAACTGTCAGCCAGCCAAAAAAGAGAAAAAAAACGTAAACTGGCCAAAATGTCAGCACGCACAGATATGAGCTGACATGGAGATACCGCAGCAAAAATTGGGTGGCCTGTATGTTTTTTTTGGGGCCTAAATACTACTTTATTTGACCAAAACTGACAGCCAGACAAAAAAGAAAGAAAAGCTGTAAACTGGCCAAAATTTCAGTACGTACAGATATGAGCTGCATGGAGATACCGCAGCAAAAAATGTGTGGCCTGTATTCCAATTACACCTGGGGCTTGCTATATACGGCTAATATATCCCACAGGTAGCAGAAGCAGGACCAGAACACAGGAAGGGAATGGACCCTCTTGATGTATGCAATGCTCTATATACAGTACACACATACAGTGCCTGCAGGCCTTGCACTGATGTGTATACAGTGATTTACAATCCCCTGCCTAACACTGGAACCTAAATACTTTGAAATTAGTCCTTAGAAGGACTGCTGGTTTAGCTGGATATGAGTATTTAGGATGGTAAATCTCACACTAACTAATAAATCCCCAATTCTGACCCTATCAAGGCAGCCGCTCTCCTTACATTCTCTCAATCCGGAGCTGAATGCGCCGAGCAGGGCGGCATTCAGTCCCTTATACCCCTGATGATTCTGTGCAGCCAGCCAACCACTGCATGACCACAACAAAGATGGCTGCGGCATTTCATGGCCTGGCAGACAATCCCTGCACCATGATTGGGTCTGTAAAGTCCACCAAAAAAGGTGGGTGGAGACTCGAGTTCCCGCTGAGTAACCCCAGAATTACTCGGTGCTCGCTGAGTACACCGAGCACAGTGATACTCGAGCGAGTACCGAGTAGTGCACATTCGCTCATCACTATCAACTATCACTACAGCCCCCCACCAGTCGAGCCTTTATGGCAGAGTGGCCCAACAGAAGACTCTCCTCAGTGCCAGACATATGAAAGCCTGCATAGAGTTTGCTAAAAAACACATGAAGGACTCCCAGACTATGAGAAATAAGATTCTCTGGTCTGATGAGACTGACAAAGATAGAACTTTTTGGTGATAATTCTAAGCGGTATGTGTGGAGAAAACCAGGCACTGCTCATCACCTGTCCAATACAATCCAAACAGTGAAGCTGTAATGTTTTCGGACTTTTATGCTAGATCCGTTATCTTCGCATTTAGTGTGTCGGCCATCTTGTTTCCTGGACTGTGCATTGACTTTTGCCCTCAACCAATATGGAGTCCTCAGCTTGTCGTTGGCCATCTTGTTTCCTGGCATGTGCAGTGACTTTGCCCTCAAATAACATGGAGTACTCAGCTATGATGTCCCTGCCCTGTTTCCTGCCAATTGTCCTTTTAATCAGCTCCAGCTGATTCACCTGTGCTCCTGAATCAGCTCTATTCCCAGTTTGTGACTTGGTCTGTGAAGCCTGGATCTCCTCTGCTTGGAACCATTTGTGGACACAGAACCCTTCTGCTTGCCAGCTACTTCTGACAGGAAAGTAATGGACTCTGAATATCGTTGGTTGTTTGCCTAACTCTGCAACTATCCTGCTACTGCACTACTTGTATGAAGTAATACAAGAAATGCTTAAGAAGCTTATGTCTCATGTGTCTTATTATACCCATGCGTTAGACTCTAGATAGACTGTATACCATATGACAGATTCAGGAGCCATGATAGAGTCTGCTGGGTCTGAGACACCGCTGCAACCTGTATAGAGATTTTTTATTTTTTTTTTTTTTGGATCTTTGCCGTTGGGGAGCCGCTGCAGGCTGTGGATCCAAGATATCGATATATGTGATAGTGGTTGTGGCTTTTCACAACCTTTCCAGGTGAGCACATTCCCTTCTTTTAAGTCAGGAGTGTTACCACAGGTAAACACTATTGTGCTCCTTTTCTTTCTTTCCAGCCTCTCTGCCATACATCTTCGGGGAATATGGAGGACTCTGTTAAACATCTGTGCGAAGTAACCAATTCAATCCTTGCTGATCTACAGGCAGTAAAGGACAGCTTTGCAAGTCTGCGGGATCGGAGTGATCATAATCTACAGGTGTTCGGACAGACCACTCAGGACTTACGAACCCGGATTGAGGTTCTGGAGCGACAAGTCCAAACCCAAACTTCCACCCCGGCAATGGGAATCCCCAAGCTACCACCATTCCGCTTTGGCGGTGAACGGGAAAGATTCAGAGGATTCATTAATCAATGCAAACTGTTCTTTGCGGCTCATGCGCCTCAGTTCCTTACTGAGCGATCTAAAGTATTAACAATAATTATGCTGCTCTCCAACAAAGCTCTCGCATGGGCAAACCCTCTAATTGAGACTGACGACGACTGTCTAAATAACCTTGATGCTTTCATTTCAGCTATGGGGAAGGCATTCGATGATCCGAAACGCGGTGCTACAGCGGAATCAGCTATGTTGACTTTAAGCCAAGGTAAGCGCTCAGTAGCAGAATATGCTCTGGATTTCCGGAGATGGGCCCTCGACACCACTTGGGATAGCTCCGCTAAAAGATCGGTTTTTCGGAGAGGATTATCCTCTGTAATTAAGGACGAACTTGCTCGTGTCGACCCACCTACAGCATTAGGAGATTTTATCAACTACTGTATTCGGATCGATGCTCGGCTTACTGAACGCAGACAGGAGAGGTGGTCGGAGCTAAGGCACTCTAATCATTTATTCTCTCCCTCTCCAGCCAAGGAGTCCTTGAGCAGGATTATACGAGAACCAAAACCCGAGCCTATGCAGGTGGACTCTTTACAGAGACGGGTCAGTGATGCACGTAAGGAACAGCGACTAAAGGAAAATCTGTGTTTCTATTGCGGTAAGTCAGGACATTTCATCATCAACTGCCCCAGTCGTTCTCGTAAGACAACTGCAGCCATCATACACTGCGAGTGCTGTGAGAGGGGTTCTGTCAGGTCCGCACTACAGACCCCAGAGGGAGTAGAAGATACAGACATTGATTACTCGGACTTGAACTCCGTTATCTCTGAGCCCGATGCAGGTGTTACTGCAGCAGTTTTTCCGGTCCTCTCAGCGGTTTCCCAGCTGAGCTGCAAGAACAACAATTCTCATTGCTTCATTCCCCTCAAACTCAGGGTTCACTCCGTTTGGGTATCTACCTCCGCTATGATTAATTCAGGGGCAAGCGGCAATTTTATGGACATCTCCTTTGCCCAGAGACATAACGTACATTCAGTAAAGAAGGCTACTCCTGTACAGATGGAGACCGTGGATGGCTCACTGTTAAACTCGGGACCAGTGGACCAGGAGACGGAACCCCTGAAGGTCCTCATGGGTAATGACCATCAAGAGAGTCTGTCCTTTATGCTCATCTCTTCTCCTCATTTCCCTATTATTCTAGGACTGCCTTGGCTGCAGGCTCAGAATCCTACGATTAATTGGGAGACTAAAGAACTGCACTTTCCGAAGACACAGATAAGTCCAGAAGCTTCAGTCTGCTCCATCCCTAAGGGACCACCATCAGTCTCAGAGCTACCAGCAATATACCGTGAGTATGCTGATGTGTGTGACAAAAAGAACGCAGACCTACTACCCCCTCACCGTCCATATGACTGTCCAATAGACCTATTACCAGGTGCAGGGATACCGTTTGGCAAGATTTACCCTTTGGCAGGGCCAGAGCTAAAGGCGCTAAAGGACTATATAGATGAACAGCTAGCCAAGGGCTTCATACGCCATTCTTCATCTCCCGCTGGTGCACCAATCTTCTTTGTGAAGAAGAAAGACGGATCTCTTAGGCCCTGCATAGATTATCGGGAGCTCAATAAGATCACGATCAGAAACCGTTACCCACTACCTTTGATTCCGGAATTATTGGAGAGAGTACGGCATGTAAAGCTCTTTACTAAGTTGGATCTCCGTGGGGCCTATAACTTGGTCCGCATTAGACCTGGGGATGAATGGAAGACTGCTTTCAGGTCACGCTACGGACACTTTGAATACCTGGTAATGCCATTCGGTTTATGTAATGCCCCAGCAACTTTCCAACATTTGGTGAATGACATTTTTAGAGATCTACTGGATACATTCATTGTAATTTATTTGGATGATATCTTGATTTTTTTCTAACTCCACAGAGGAACATCACAGACATGTGAAGATGGTCTTAGAACGCCTTCGACAAAACCATCTGTATATCAAACTAGAAAAGTGCGAATTCCATCGGACGGAGATCCAATTTCTGGGGTATGTAATGACGTCACGAGGAATTAGTATGGATGAGAGTAAGATCCAAGCCATTAAAGACTGGCCGGTCCCCAAGAATGTAAAGGAGGTCCAGCGCTTTATAGGGTTTGCTAATTTTTATAGGCGTTTTATCAGGAACTTTTCTGAGGTAGTGTCTCCCATCACACGGCTTACCCGCAAGAACTCTGCTTTTACCTGGACCCCCCAGGCTCAAGAAGCATTTTCCCGCCTGAAACAGAAATTCACCACGGCACCTATTCTGGTGCATCCTAACCCTGAACGTGCCTTCATAATAGAGGTGGATGCCTCAGACAGTGCCATTGGAGCTATCCTCTCCCAGAGGACAGGCGAGAAAGAAGTCTTACATCCCTGTGCTTTCTTTTCTCGGCGGTTGTCTCCTGCAGAACGAAACTATGACGTGGGTAATAGAGAATTGTTGGCCATCATCGCAGCCTTCAAAGAATGGAGACACCACCTTCAGGGAGCTGCACAGCAGATAATCGTCTTGACCTACCACCGCAATCTCGAGTTTATCAGATCGGCTAAGTGTTTGACTCCTCGCCAGGCTCGTTGGAGTCTTTTTTTAAACCAATTCAGTTTTGTTATCTCTTATAGACCAGGATCGCGTAATGGAAAGGCCGATGCGTTGTCTAGACTCTACTCAGATGAAACTATCCCACTCACGTTTCATAAGACTGTTATCTCTGATTCCAGGTTCCTGGGGGTGATCCATAATCAAGACTTGCTTAACGATATCAAGGAAGCATACCATACAGATCCCTGGTTGGCACAACCATCTTGTGAAGTAAGTCTTGTATATAAGAATGGTGTGTGGATTCAGGGGCAACGCCTGTATATTCCTGAAGCTGCCAGAGGGAAAGTACTGCAACTCGTCCACGATTCTAAAATAGCGGGGCATAGAGGAGTTCTGAAGACTCAAGAATTCCTGTCTCGCTTCTTTTGGTGGCCCACGTACAGAAGAGACGTTCTGGATTATGTCACTTCTTGTGAAGTCTGTGCTAGATGCAAGACTCCACGTTCGTCGCCTACAGGTCTTTTACAACCCCTACCCATTCCCACCCGTCCATGGGGATCCATATCAATGGACTTCATTGTGGAGCTGCCAACCTCTCAAGGGAAGAACACAGTTCTAGTGGTGGTGGATCGGTTAACAAAGGCAGCCCATTTTATTCCGTGTGTGGGTTTACCCACTGCGAAACACACATCGGACTTGATCATCCAAAATGTGTTTCGTCTGCATGGCGTACCGGATGAGGTTGTATCTGATCGAGGGGTGCAATTCACTTCAAAGTTTTGGCAGCACTTCTGTGCTGCGTTAAACATCAAAGTTAATCTATCTTCTGCCTTTCATCCGCAGACAAATGGACAGACTGAGCGGACTAACCAGACCCTAGAACAGTATCTCCGCTGTTTTATCTGCCACCTACAAGATGACTGGGTGGATTTGCTCCCACTGGCTGAATTCTCTTACAACAATTCGCAGAGCGCTTCCACTAAGTTGTCACCCTTTTATGCCAATTTGGGTTATCATCCTAACATCCTTCCTCGATTTCCCATAGACACACCTCTCCCAGCTGTAGCCGACAGAATCACATCTCTACAACAGAACCTTGATCTACTTAAGAGGAATCTGGAATCCGCTCAGGACAGGTATAAAAAATCGGCAGATAGGTTTCGTAAACCTGCACCAACCTTCAAGGTAGGAGATTTGGTTTGGCTGTCAACTAAGAACCTTAAGATGACAGTACCATCATCCAAATTGGGTCATAAGTACATCGGGCCTTATAAGATTACTAAGCTTGTCAGTAACGTTGCCTGTCGCCTTCAACTGCCGAGATCTATGAGGATTCACCCTGTGTTTCATGTTTCTCTACTGAAGGCTGCAACTCCCAATTCTTTCCCTGGTCGTTCTTCTTCCCCTCCTGCTCCGGTCCTCATCGATGGCCAGGAGGAGTTTGTCGTGGAAAGGATCCTGGACTCCAGGTTGCGTAGAAACGGGGTGCAATACCTGGTACAGTGGCAAGGCTATTCTTCTGAGGACAACTCGTGGGAACCAGCCTCCAATCTCCATGCGCCTCGTTTACTCCGCCAGTTCCATCAGAGGTACCCGGGAAAGCCTGGACTGGGGCCATCCGGAGGCTGTCCTTAAGGGGGGAGTAATGTAATGTTTTCGGACTTTTATGCTAGATCCGTTATCTTCGCATTTAGTGTGTCGGCCATCTTGTTTCCTGGACTGTGCATTGACTTTTGCCCTCAACCAATATGGAGTCCTCAGCTTGTCGTTGGCCATCTTGTTTCCTGGCATGTGCAGTGACTTTGCCCTCAAATAACATGGAGTACTCAGCTATGATGTCCCTGCCCTGTTTCCTGCCAATTGTCCTTTTAATCAGCTCCAGCTGATTCACCTGTGCTCCTGAATCAGCTCTATTCCCAGTTTGTGACTTGGTCTGTGAAGCCTGGATCTCCTCTGCTTGGAACCATTTGTGGACACAGAACCCTTCTGCTTGCCAGCTACTTCTGACAGGAAAGTAATGGACTCTGAATATCGTTGGTTGTTTGCCTAACTCTGCAACTATCCTGCTACTGCACTACTTGTATGAAGTAATACAAGAAATGCTTAAGAAGCTTATGTCTCATGTGTCTTATTATACCCATGCGTTAGACTCTAGATAGACTGTATACCATATGACAGAAGCATGGTGACGGCAGCATCGTGTTATGGGTTTTTTTCAGTTGCTTGGACAGGATGACTGGTTGCAACTGAAGGAAACATGAATGCAGCCAAGTACAGAGATATCCTGGATGAAAACCTCTTCCAGAGTATTATGGCCTTCAGACTTGGCCGAAGGTTCATCTCTCAACAAGACAATGACCCTAAGCACACAGATAAAATAACAAAGGAGTGGCTTTAGAACAACTTTGTGACCATTCTGACTGGCCCAACCAGAGTGCTGACCTAAACCCAATTGAGCATCTCTGGAGAGGCCTAAAAATGGCTGTCCACCAACATTCATCATCCAACCTGACAGAACTGGAGAGGATCAGCAAGGAAGAATGGCAGAGGATCCACAATTACAGTTGTGAAAAACTTGCTGCATCATTCCCAAGAAGATTCATGGCTGTACTAGCTCAAAAAGGTGGTTCTACTCAATACTGAGCAAAGATTCTGAAAACTTATGAGCATGAGATATTTCAGTTTTTCTTTTTTAACCCCTTCCTGACCTTTGACGCCATGTAGGCATCATGAAAGTCGGTGCCAATCCGACCTGTGACGTCTATGTGGCATCATGGGGAGATCATGTTCCTGTGGGTCGGATGACCAGAGTCACTGAAAGGTCACCCAACCCGCAGGTAAAGGAAGCCTTGCACTTCACCCCAGGGGGGTGACTTTGCCCCCCCATGGCTAGGATCGCTCTGATTGGTTGTTGAAAGTGAAACAGCCAATCAGAACAATTGTAATATTTCACCAATGAAATTTGGTGAAATATTACAATCCAGACATGGCCGATGCTGCAATATCATCAGCCATGACTGGAGACTGCAATCTGACCCCCCCACGACTGACGGGGCGATCTGCCCCCACTACCGACTGACGGTGGCGATCTGCCGCCGCCATCAGTATTTGCTTCCCTTCCCCTGCCCTCCACTCCCCCTGCCTTCCAATCACCCCCTCCCCCAGTACCTCCTGAGTCCAGGTATCCCTCCTTCATCCTCCATGGGTGCCGCCATCTTCCAAAATCTTCCGGGCGACAGATTCATTCATTTATTCTAGGTACATTTTGATCACTGTAATAAACCCTTTCACAGTGATCAAAATAAAAGAGCAAATAAACCCCTCTTTATCACCCCCATAGGTAGGGAAAATAACGAACTAAAGAAATTAGGGTTAGGGTTAGAATTAGGGTTAGGGCTAGGCTTGGAATTAGAGTTAGGGTTGGAATTAGGGTTAGAGTTGGAATTAAGGTTAAGATTAGGTTTAGGGGTGTGTTGGTGTTGGGATTAGTGTTAGGCTTGTGGTAGGGTTGGGATAAGGTTTAGGGGTGTGTTGTGGTTAGGGTTGTGGTTATGGTTGTTGTTAGGGGTGTGTTGGTGTTAGGGTTGAGTTAGCATTGAGGGGTTTCCACTATTACGCACATCAGGAGGTATCCAAACACTTCATGGTGTCACCATTGATTCCAGCCAATTTTGCGTTCAAAAAGTCAAACAGTGCCCCCTCCTTTCCAAGCCCCGACGTGTGTCCAAACAGTGGTTTACCCCAATATATTGGGTATCAGCGTACTCAGGAAAAATTGCACAACAACTTTGGGGGCTAATTTCTCCTGTTACCCTTTGGAAAATAAAGAATTGGGGGCTAAAAATTTATTTTTGTGGAAAAAAAATGATTTTTTATTTTCATGGCTCTGCGATATAAACTTCTGTGAAGCACTTGGGGGTTCAAAGTGCTCAACAAAATCTAGATAAGTTCCTTGGGGGGTCTAGTTTCCAAAATGGGGTCACTTTTGGGGGGTTTCTTCTGTTTAGGCACATCAGGGGCTCTGCAAACGTAACATGATGCCCGCAGACCATTCCATCAAGTTGGCATTTCAAAATGTCACTACTTCCCTTCCGAGCCCCAACGTGAGCCCAAACAGTGGTTCCTCCCCCACATATGGGGTTCCAGCATACTCAGGACAAACTGGACAGCAACTTTTGGGGTCCAATTTATCCTGTTACCCTCGTGAAAATGAAAAATTGTGGGCTAAAAAAATCATTTTTTGAGGAAAGAAAATGATTTTTTTATTTACATGGCTCTGCGTTATAAACTTCTGTGAAGCACTTGGGGGTTCAGAGTGCTCACTACACATCTAGATAAGTTCCTTGGGGGTCTAGTTTCCAAAATGGGGTCACTTGTGGGGGAGCTCCAATGTTTAGGCACACAGGGGCTCTCCATAATAAGCGACATGGTGTCCACTAATGTTTGGAGCTAATTTTCCATTCTAAAAGTCAAATGGCGCTCCTTCCCTTCCGAGCCCTGCCGTGAGCCCAAACAGTGGTTCCTCCCACATATGGGCTTTCAGCGTACTCAGGACAAATTGTACATTAACTTTTGGGGCCCACTTTCTCCTTTTACCCTTAGGAAAATAAAAAAATTGTTGCTACAAGGTAATTTTTGTGACTAAAAAGTTAAATGTTCATTTTTTTTCCATGTTGCTTCTGCTGCTGTGAAACACCTGAAGTGTTAATAAACTTCTTGAATGTGGTTTTGATCAGCTTGAGGGGTACAGTTTTTGTAATGGTGTCACTTTTGGGTATTTTCAGCCAAAAATACCCATAAATACCCCTGAAACTGACTTCAAATGTGAGGTGGTCCCTAAAAAATGGTTTTGTAAATTTTGCTGTAAAAATGAGAAATTGTTGGTCAACTTTTAACCCTTACAACTTCCTAACTAAAAAATTGTTTCCAAAATTGTGCTGATGTAAAGTAGACATGTGGAAAATGTTATTTATTAACTATTTTGTGTCACATAACTTTCTGGTTTAACAGAATAAAAATTCAAAATTTCAATAATTGTGAAATTTTCAAAATTTTTGCCAAATTTCCAACTTTTTCACAAATAAACACAAAAATTATTGACCTAAACTTACCAATAACATGAAGCCCAATATGTCATGAAAAAACATTCTCAGAATCGATAGGATCCGTTGAAGCATTCCTGAGTTATTATCTCATAAAGGGACACTGGTCAGAATTGCAAAAAATGGCCTGGTCATTAAGGTCAAAATAGGCTGGGTCATGAAGGGGTTAATAAATTTGCAAACATTTCTGTCTTTTTCAGCCAAGGTGGAGTGCAGAGTGTACATTAAAGAGAAAAAAATTGACTTTTTTGAATTTACCAAATGGCTGCAATGAAACAAAGAGTGAAAAAATTAAAGGGGTCTGAATACTTTCTGTACCCATTGTAGATATACATAAATTAAGTTATGTGTATAATGAGAAATGACACAGGGAAAAATAATTATACTTGCTTACTGAAATGTAATTAATTTGTACAGAAGCCTTTGTTGGTGATGACACCTTCGAGATACCTCCTGTATGGAGAAACTAGTCACATGTATTGCTCAGGTGTGATTTTGGCTCATTCTTACACACACACTCTTCAAATCATCAAGGTTCCTTGGACTCCTATAAACTCTGAGCTTTAGTTCCTTCTATACATTTTGTATTGGATTCAATTCAGGTGATTGGTTTGGCCATTATAGCAGCTTATTTTCTTTCTCTGAAACCAATTGAAAGTTTCCTTGGCTGTATGTTTGGGATAATTGTCTTGCTGAAATGCCCACTTCCCTTTCATCTTCATCCTCCGGATAGATGGAAGCAGATTTTTTCAAAGAATATTTGTATATTCACCCTTTCTTCAATTGAATGAAATTTGCCATATTCTGAAATACAGTCCCACACCATGATGTTCCCACCTCAAATTTCACTGTTGGTATGCTGTTTTTGTGACTATATGCAGTGCCTTTTGGACTCCAAACATGGTATGTATCATGGCATCCAAAGAGTTAAATTTTGGTCTCATCTGACCAGACTATATTCTTCTAATATTTCACAGGCTGTCTCTAAGTGTTGTTGAGTAAACTTTAAACATGCTTTTCGTTCAGCAATGAAGTTTTGCATGACAAGTGTGCATACAGGCAATAGCAGTTGAGTGCACTACTCATAGTTTTGTTTTAAACAATTGTACCTGCTGTTTTCAGGTCTGTCTGTAGCTCTCCACAGGTTGTCATTGTCTCTTGGACAACTCTTCTGTTAATTATTTTCATTTTTTCTGAAATCTTGTGGGGAGAACCTGATTGTGGCCTGCTTATGGTGAAATGCTCTTCTTTCCATTTCCTGAATATGGCCACAACAGTGCTCACTGGAACCTTCAGAAGTTTAAAAATATTTCTGTAACCAAGGCCATCAGTATGTTTTGCAATAATAAGGTTGCAAAGGTCTTGAGAGAGCTCACTGGTTTTACCCATCATAAGATGTTTCTTGTGTGGCACTTTGGCAATGAGAAAACTTTTTAAATCCCATTAGTTGATCCAGGTGATATTATTTTTTTAAGTGACAGGATTGCTTTCAAATTACTAATAGATTTCAGCTGGTGTCAATACTTTCCATATCTTTATGCACCTTTTTTTCTTCATCTGTTCAAAACTTTTTTCCTGTGTAAGTTCTCATTATTAAACATGATTTATGGACATCTAGGGATTGTTTTCTTTGCCTCTGTGGATTGGATGTGTTATTACTATCATCTCCTGATAATTTAATATCAATACCACCTTTACAAATATATTTACTTAGTAAATTGGTGGGGTGTTTAATGCTTATTTACCCAGCTGTATATATGGATGTTTTAATACACATGTTCCACTTTTATCACTATGAGCAAGGAGCGTGTTTATTAGCAGATTGTAATAATTTATCCCAAGGTGGTTGGGAAGGGTATGTTGCAGAAAGTAATCTGTGGGTTGTTTAATAAGCACCAGTGGTTATTTTGTTTTTAGGGTAATATTTTGTTTCAAAAGGTAGCAAACCCCTGACTATGTTTTAAATAATTTCTACTGGCACTAGTCTTATGGATTGTCTGAATGTCCGAGGTGCACCTGGCCAAGGTACTGACTCATAACTCAAGAAAATCAAATGATCATAAACTTAAAGACCAAAGAGTCTTGGCACAATTTCTGTGACAAAAAGATAAATTGCACAACACAATCCAAGCCAAGTTGAACACCTGGAACTATACAAAAGCATCAGCCAATAAAAGAGACAATTAAGATAGAACGCCAAAGTCTTAATCAAGAGAGCATACAGAACTATATTGAAGTTTCCTTGCTCAAGGGAAAGAGCAATGGATATGACATTGCTGTGCAAGCAAGTACTCTGAATAAAAATTTCCCTACTTTCACATGATAAGTCTAAAGGGGTTGCTCATATACAGTTATATATGTTCTTTCTGCAATTTGATATAACTTACTAATGTACTTCAATCAGGAGAACACCATTGATGTTCACCTTTCCCTATTGGTCATGGCAGCTACACATCTGATTTATGCTCCTCATAGGAAATAGATACCTTTTTCATTTATAATTAAAGTACTGAGTAAAGAGAGATAGCTGATTTCAATAGCCAAATCAGCCCTTTTTCTGTTATAGCCAATGCATAGATGGAGAAGGGTTATAACTTAGCCATAGAAATAAGCACTCAAACAGCTCTCATCATACAAATGACGAAGAAAAATAAGATTTTTCATTGATGGTCAATGTATAAGGCCAGCACTATAAGGCAGAATGGACAGCAGGGACACCTTTCCTTTTCTACAGTAAACAACAAAGTAATATCCATTGTCCTTTCTTTTTGCTCCTGAGGACTGAAGTCAATCAATTAATAATTTAATAATAATAATACATTTTATTTCTATAGCCCCGACATATTCCGCAGCACTTTACATTTCAGAGGGGACTTGTACAGATGATAGACATTATAGCATAACAATAATCACATAGATCATAACAGATACCAAGAGGAATGAGGGCCCTGCTCACAAGCTTACAATCTACAGTTGTGGCCAAAAGTATTGACACCCCTGCAATTCTGTCAGATAATACTCAGTTTCTTCCTGAAAATGATTGCAAACACAAATTCTTTGGTATTATTATCTTCATTTAATTTGTCTTAAATGAAAAAACACAAAAGAGAACGAAGCAAAAAGCAAAACATTGATCATGTCACACAAAACTCCAAAAATGGGCCAGACAAAAGTATTGGCACCCTCAGCCTAATACTTGGTTGCACAACCTTTAGCCAAGATAACTGCGACCAACCTCTTCCGGTAACCATCGATGAGTTTCTTACAATGCTCTGCTGGAATTTTAGACCATTCTTCTTTGGCAAACTGCTCCAGGTCCCTGATATTAGAAGGGTGCCTTCTCCAAACTGCCATTTTTAGATCTCTCCACAGGTGTTCTATGGGATTCAGGTCTGGACTCATTGCTGGCCACCTTGGAAGTCTCCAGTGCTTTCTCTCAAACCATTTTCTAGTGCTTTTTGAAGTGTGTTTTGGGTCATTGTCCTGCTGGAAGACCCATGACCTCTGAGGGAGACCCAGCTTTCTCACACTGGGCCCTATATTATGCTGCAAAATTTGTTGGTAGTCTTCAGACTTCATAATGCCATGCACACGGTCAAGCAGTCCAGTGCCAGAGGCAGCAAAGCAACCCCAAAACATCAGGGAACCTCCACCATGTTTGACTGTAGGGACCGTGTTTTTTGTGTGAATGCCTCTTTTTTTCTCTTGTAAACTCTATGTTGATGCCTTTGCCCAAAAAGCTCTACTTTTGTCTCATCTGACCAGAGAACATTCTTCCAAAACGTTTTAGGCTTTTTCAGGTAAGTTTTGGCAAACTCCAGCCTGGCTTTTTTATGTTTCGGGGTAAGAAGTGGGGTCTTCCTGGGTCTCCTACCATACAGTCCCTTTTCATTCAGACTCCGACGGATAGTACGGGTTGACACTGTTGTACTCTCGGACTGCAGGGCAGTTTGAACTTGTTTGGATGTTAGTCGAGGATCTTTATCCAACATCCGCACAATCTTGCGTTGAAATCTCTTGTCAATTTTTCTTTTCTGTCCACATCTAGGGAGGTTAGCAACAGTGCCATGGGCTTTAAACTTCTTGATGACACTGGGCACGGTAGACACAGGAAAATTCCGGTCTTTGGAGATGGACTTGTAGCCTTGAGATTGCTCATGCTTCCTCACAATTTGGTTTCTCAAGTCCTCAGACAGTTCTTTGGTCTTCTTTCTTTTCTCCATGCTCAATGTGGTACACACAAGGACACAGGACAGAGGTTGAGTCAACTTTAATCCATGTCAACTGGCTGCAAGTGTGATTTAGTTATTGCCAACACCTGTTAGGTGCCACAGGTAAGTTATAGTTGCTGTTAATTACACAAATTAGAGAAGCATCACATGATTTTTCGAACAGTGCCAATACTTTTGTCCACCCTCTTTTTTATGTTTGGTGTGGAATTATATCCAATTTGGCTTTAGGACAATTCTTTTGTGTTTTTTTTCATTTAAGACAAATTAAATGAAGATAATAATACCAAAGAATTTATGTTTGCAATCATTTTCAGGAAGAAACTGAGTATTATCTGACAAAAATGCAGGGGTGTCAATACTTTTGGCCACAACTGTATGAGGAATAAGGTAGACACGAAAGGTGGGTGGTAACAATTGCCCTGATTGTATGGACAAGGCATAATGTTAAGTGTGTAACAGTACAGACACAGAGGGCTAATGGATGCATAAAGCATATGGGAACATGATGCCTAGTTATGGTAAAACTTTTGGCTGTGCCAAACAGGGATAGATTAGGTTAATGTGTTGAGGCGGTAGGCCAGTCTGAATAATTGCATTTTCAGGGCACGCTTAAAATTTTGGGGATTGGGGACAAATCGTATTGACCTGGAAGTGCATTCCAAAGAATTGGCGCAGCACGTGTACAGTCTTGTAGACGGGAGTGGGAGGTTCTGATTATTGAGGATGCTAACCTCAGGTCATCAGCAGAACAGAGGGCACGGGTAGGGTGGTATACTGAAACAAGGGAGGAGATGTAGGGTGGTGCTGAGCCATGGAGAGCTTTGTGGGTGAGGGTAATAAGTTTGTACTGGATTCTGGAGTGGATGGGTAGCCAGTGTAATGACTTGCACAAGGTAGAGGCATCAGTGTAACGATTGGCAAGGAATATGATCCTGGCTGCAGCATTCAAGACAGATTGGAGGGGGGAGAGTTTGGTAAGAGGGAGACCGATTAGAAGAGAGTTACAATAGCCAAGGTGAGAATGAATAAGAGAAACAGTAAGAGTTTTTGTGGAGTCAAAAGTAAGAAA
Organism: Dendrobates tinctorius; assembly: GCF_039654945.1. Taxonomy (NCBI): domain Eukaryota; kingdom Metazoa; phylum Chordata; class Amphibia; order Anura; family Dendrobatidae; genus Dendrobates; species Dendrobates tinctorius. The sequence goes on from NW_027361908.1 coordinate 8,452,447, forward strand.
AGGTCACATTCTAGAAATGTTTTTGAGGTGCAGGTAACAAGAGCGAGACAGTGATCGGATGTGGAGGGCAAAGGAAAGCTCAGAGTCAAGTATGACCCCAAGACAGCAGGCATGTTGCTGGGGAGTAATAGTTGAACCACACATGAAAATGGCAATGTCGGGTATAGGTACATTAGTAGCGGGAGGAAACACAAGGAGTTCAGTCTTTGACAGGTTCAGTTTCAGATATAGTGAGGACATGATGTTAGAAACAGCATTTCGACAATAGCTGGTGTTTTCTAGAAAGACAGGAGTGATGTCAGGAGAAGAAGCGTATAATTGAGTGTCATCGGCATAGATATGGTACTGGAAACCAAATCTACTGATTGTTTGACCAATAGGGGCAGTGTACAAAGAGAAGAGGAGGGGGCCTAGGACTGATCCTTGAGGAACCCCAACAGTAAGGGGAAGATGAAAGGAGGAGTAACCAGCAAAAGATACAGTAAAGGAGCGGTCAGAGAGATAGGAGGAGAACCAGGAGAGAACGGTGTCCTTGAGGCCAATGGGATGGAGCATAGTGAGGAGGAGCTGATGATCCGCAGTGTTGAACGCTGCAGAGAGATCCAAGAGAATTAGCATGGAGCAATGACCATTTGATTTAGCTGTCAGTAAATCATTAGAGACTTTAGTGAGGGAGTAGAGCGTAAAGAGCCGAAACTGGAAACTGGATTGGAGAGGGTCGAGAAGAGAGTTATCAAAGAGATAGCGGATAAGATGGGAGTGGACCAGGCATTCCAGGAGTTTAGAGATGAAGGGAAGATTAGAGACAGGTCTATAGTTAACGGCACAGTTTTGGTCGAGGGATGGTTTTTTAAGTAGTGGATGTATGATGGCATGCTTGAATGAGGAGGGAAAGATACCAGAAGAGAGAGAGGTTAAATATTTTAGTTAGGTGAGGGGTGACAGCAATCATGTTTCAGAATGGGCTGCAGAATTAAGGCATACAGCTCCTGAAATCTGAAGAGAAATATATAATGAATTTCCAGACAGAGAGAAACAATTAGGTAAGATAATACTAGTTTAAAACTATATTAGAGGACTCCTGAATTAAAAAAACAAACACATTGGCCTTCTTTTATAAAGGGGCTATCCGATTTCAGATATGCTCTGCCCTGGGTTATCTTTCTTTAATTTTCTTCCTGTGAAGTCTTGAAGGGGACATCACCATAGGATGGCCTTTAGGTCACTTCCCCACAACTCCTATCACGCCCCCTCCTGAAAAGGCAAATTATCAGGGGGGTCATTTACTGCAGATTTGTCATTGCCATCCCCAAGTTGTCTGATTGAAAAGTGACCTTCATCACACTTTATCTGTATCCGCCGACCACATTTTCTAAAGACGCTGTGACAGTCACCGTTTCTATCAGCACTGTCTCTTTCTCTGAAATGAGATATCATCAGAGGCGATGATAGAATGTGTGAGTGTCACCAATGCCAACTCCTGATGCCAATTCATTAGTGGGCAGTGATAATAGCTGTGGAGTGGCCTGTTTTTCTCATCCTGCTTTTTTTTATCAGCTGGGGTGATGGTAGCTGTGTAGAAGCGACTGCAGGGCATTCCTCTTATTAAGACTTGTTTGAGACTTTCTCCTGTGATGCTTCTTTCTCAAAGGAAACATCACATGAATTAAAGTAAAAAAACAGATATAGGGAATAGTAGAACAGGGCAAATGGCAGGAATTTTAAATAAAGTAAATTACAAAAGTGGACCATCCCTTTAATTCTATAGGGAAGTTTCTTTCCATTACTCTAACACAGACGTTTAGTTGATACACATGATGATGTAAATTTGTATTTTGGGTACTAGTGCGATCCAATAAAACATATTTCACTCGGATTAATGTTATTCTATGGAGCCGTGCACATGTCCAATTCTTTCCTTGGAGAGAGTCGGTCCAGGGAAAAAATTGTAGATTTCCCTAGTTTGATCCTATATTAGGATCATTGCAAGTCAGTGAGTTCGTGGAAACATTGGACTGCACCCGGATAACATGTGAGTGCAGCTTGATTTCCCTGAGCTGATAGAATGGAGAAAATGGAGAAATTTCTTACTTCATCTTCTCCTCATCCAAGTGAATCGGATCACACTCTAATCAAACTCTAATCAAACTTTTATGAGAGTTTGATCAGTGGGTGATTTGTATATTTGATCCGATACTTTCGGATGAGAGAATATACAGTCATATGACCCTAGTCTTAGGCCACATTCACACGTACAGTATTTGGTCAATATTTTACCTCAGTATCTGTAAGCCAAAACCAGGAGTGGAGCAATCAGAGGAAAAGTATAATAGAAACACCTCACAACTCCTGTATTTATCACCAAGTCCTGGTTATGGCTGACAAATGCTGAGGTAAAAAAACTCACCAAATACTGAACGTGTGAACGTGGCCTTATATATTTTTTTACCATTTAGATCAACAAGTAGAAAATCAGTGATGGATGTAATTTGTGGATGTAAATTTTTACGCCATGCCCTGAAAACCACGCATTTTTTTTGCAGCATATGTTTTCAAGTCAACATTTTTACAACCATCTGTGCAATAATTTCAAATTTTACTGAAATTCTGCCATGTTTGAATTTGGCCTAATAGTTAACATTAATATATCTAAATTGCTGCAGTTTCATTCCTTATAGAGGGCTTTTCGAATCTCTGGGCTATATATAGTGAGCCCGTGTCATGATAATACGGTGTGAAGCTTTAAGGTGTCTTCAGGATGCGCCTGTATGACATAAATGATGGCGGACAAAACCATCTCTGTCATGTAATGTTTCTTCTCTATTCACATAGGTGTTGTAAAGTCATGTTTTTCAATAGTGAATTTTATGTGTTATCCCTCAGGGCCCTAAAGTCATTAACTGTAAAATAGCAATTGTGTATGACAGGTGCTGCCGATCTCCCATGGCTCTGCAATAAAACTTCGCTGTCAGTGCCTTTGTATAGATTTCCATTTTAGGCAGTATTGGCACCCTATGTATTTTTTCTAATTCACACATGCTCCTTGTATTGCCACTGGCTTCTGTCATCATTTACATGCAGATAGGACGGGAGACAGACCCCTGGTATGGACGTGCGCTCTTATTCATCACTCAGTTGCTTTTAATGAATTCTGCTGGTGCTATGTGGCCTCCAACGCAATTGTTATTGGACTGACTGATAAGACAGTAGCACATTTAGGAGACCATAATGCAAATTCATGTATTCTCATAGACATTCACAGGTTTACCAAAAATAAATTGAACCATCACAAAAAAATTAAAATATTGTCACTTTCTGAGACTTTTACAAAACATGATAATGGTAAAACTCGTTTGACAAAATCACTCATCGGGAACCTAAATCCTGGATGCAAACACCAATATAATAGAAAAATATATATTATTTTTTTTCTAACTATTGCAATATAAAACCAAGCAAAATCACCTTGGTTTATTGCATGAGGGTGTAATATTGATCTGTACAGGAGACGTTCAATATAATGAAAAGAACAGGCTCCTACCCCTCTTTTCTCATCTCAGAGGACCCGATTTAATGCCTATTTAGGCACCAAATAAGATGGTCTTGGACAGAGATCACTTTACAGTCATCTGCACAAAAGAGAAACATATAAATGATGGAGTTAGAAGAATCTCCATGGTTATAAATCTTTGTTTTCAATTTGATATCAGCCCCTTTGAACAACTCATGAACTATAAGGCTAAGTTCTAGAGATGTGAAAATTGATTAGCAGGACTCGGTCAAGCCATTAAATTGTGATCCTTGGTTGAACCTCCTTACTTTTGGCATTCTGGATGATACCTTCCCTGCCTAGTTAATCAAAAGAATAGCCCAGAAAATCAGGAGGTAAGGAGATTCGCACAGCTGCCATCCAGCAGTCACAGAATTCTGACCTTAGTGATGAACAGGACTCCAGCCAATCAATTCTCAATCGATTCTCTATTAAGTTTCCACAATGAATATTTGGTGCTGTTTTCTGCTGTGCATTTATAAGTGAAAATACCACAACGTATTATTACAGTTCCAGCATAGTGAACTGGATTTATATAAATCTCATGGCTGCTGTGATTTTTGTTCTAGAAAAAAAATCATGGACTGCACCTTCAAAAATCATATGTTGCTCTAACGCGGCCAGTCAAAAATTTACAAAATTGAACATGAGGTTCTTAGTTTACCATTCTGATCTGACTGTACAAAACCTACTGCCATTTCACTGCGAACCTCTCAGTGGGTCCCTAACTTTTTATGGACTTAAATATCCACCAACCACTGTCACTGCGACAGTGCACTAGCAGGGTGGTGATGCAGAAAAAAATAAAAATAACATGTATTTTCAGTGTGTTTTCACTGTAGAAACCCAGTAAAATTTCATGTAATCACACACTGTTTTCTTAATAATGTTTTACCTAAGCAGTATCCAAAACTGCTTTATTTGGAATGTGACATACCAAAAGAGACAAAAACTTCAGCACAATAAACTTGCTAAAAATGTATGCATGTATGTAAAAAAAAGGTGCTAAGAAACTAAATAAAAGAATGCTAGTAGCCTAAATTAGCCAATTGCTGCAGAAGCACTGCAGAAAATCTGTATTGTCAAAAATGCCCCAAATACAAATCATGGGATATCAGCATCAGGTAATGTTCACAAACACACTCAAAAATCCTGCTTTGTGTTTTTTTTTTTTTGCTTTACTTTTTATGCACTAAAATATACATTACCAATCTGCTCCCATTATTGTGTACTTGCTGAGTTGTTGTTTTTTTATTTGAAGCAATTTTAAAAAAATACTTTTTGGTGCAGAAACGCTGGGATTCAGGACTTAAAAATGTAACTGCACTTTTTGAATGTGTTTCTCAGTCTTTCCTTTGAAGCCTATAGAAACAAACACACAGTTTAAGGGTACACTCACATCTGCATAGAAAATCAGCCAGTGCGATGTGAGAAAAAAAAAATTGCATTGCACTTATAACAATATTATTCAATTAGGCAGTGTTCATCTGTGAGTTTTTCCTCACCTGGAATTGGGGTGAGGAAAAAATTGCAGTATGCTGCGTATGGCAACGTAAAGTGTCCAAGACTCACCAATGCACGTTAATGGGTGCGAGAGAAAACAAATCTGAAAAATGAAAAAAAGAAAAAAAAATGAACTGCGATAACCTTACTGTTCTTTATGACCTGCTGAGCAGTCACGTTACTTTTGTCACCTCTCAGCACTGCACCCAAATGTAGCACAGTAGGGGATCGTTGTGGAACGTGGAATGGATTTACTGTGGACCACTTTGAATAATTTCCTCTTTTAATGGCAATAATTGGATAAAAGAGCATCTAGAATTGTTTTTTATTATTGATGTCAGTGAACATTACACAGCTGCAATCAACCCCAAAGCCATTACCACACTTGCCAACAAACCAGGGGAAGCTGGAAGTTAAGTCTGAGCGCCAGAATTGACGCATCGGGGGGATGCACCATTTCTGGTGCGGCTTTGGACTGGTGTTGTTAGCCTGGTAGGGGACCAATATCTATGGCCCCTTCCAAACCTATTAATATCAGCCCACAGCTGTGTCCTAACTACTTTTTACTGACTTCATGAAGCACTAAATTGGTTTTGTAACCTCATTGAGCTTTGAACTTAGCCAGGTGTATAAAATCATGAGAAAAGGTATTTAAGGTGGCCACTTGCAAGTAGTTCTCCTATTTGATTCTCCTATGAAGAGTGGCATCATGGGCTCCTCAAAACAACTCTCAAATGATCTGAAAACAAAGATTATTCAGCATAGCTTTTCAGGGGAAGGATACAAAAAGTTGTCTCAGAGATTTAACCTGTCAGTTTCCACTGTGAGGAACATAGTAAGGAAATGGAAGAACACAGGTACAGTTCTTGTTAAGCCCAGAAGTGGCAGGCCAAGAAAAATATCAGAAAGGCAGAGAAGAAGAATGGTGAGAATAGTCAAGGACAATCCACAGAGCACCTCCAAAGACCTGCAGCATCATCTTGCTGCAGATGGTGTCACTGTGCATCGGTCAACAATACAGCACACTTTGCACAAGGAGAAGCTGTATGGGAGAGTGATGCGAAAGAAGCCATTTCTGCAAGTACGCCACAAACAGAGTTGCGTGAGGTATGCAAAAGCACATTTGGACAAGCCAGTTACATTTTGGAAGAAGGTCCTGTGGACTGATGAAGCATAGATTGAGTTGTTTGGTCATACAAAAAGGCGTTATGCATGGAGGCTAAAAAACACAGCATTCCAAGAAAAACACTTGCTACCTACAGTAAAATTTGGTGGAGGTTCCATCATGCTTTGGGGCTGTGTGGCCAATGCCGGCATCGGGAATCTTGTTAAAGTTGAGGGTCGCATGGATTCAACTCAGTATCAGCAGATTCTTGACAATAATGTGCAAGAATCAGTGACGAAGTTGAAGTTACGCAGGGGATGGATATTTCAGCAAGACAATGATCCAAAACACCGCTCCAAATCTACTCAGGCATTCATGCAGAGGAACAATTACAATGTTCTGGAATGGCCATCCCAGTCCCCAGACCTGAATATCATTGAACATCTGTGGGATGATTTGAAGCGGGCTGTCCATGCTCGGCGACCATCAAACTTAACTGAACTGGAATTGTTTTGTAAACAGGAATGGTCACAAATACCTTCATCCAGGATCCAGGAACTCATTAATAGCTACAGGAAGCGACTAGAGGCTGTTATTTTTGCAAAAGGAGGATCTACGAAATATTAATGTCACTTTTATGTTGAGGTGCCCATACTTTTGCACCAGTCAAATTCTGTTTAAATGCAGATTGCACATTTTCTGTTAGTACAATAAACCTCATTTGAATCCAGAAATATAACTGAGTCCATCAGTAATTAGATATATGAAACTGAAATAGCTGTTGCAAAAACCAAAATTGTTATAAAGAAAAAAGGTTAACATTAATAGGGGTGCCCAAACTTTAACATATGACTGTATATACAGTCATATGTAAAAGTTTGGGCACCCCTATTAATGTTAACCTTTTTTCTTTATAGCAATTTTGATTTTTGCAACAGGTATTTCAGTTTCATATATCTAATAACTGATGGACTCAGTTATATTTCTGGATTCAAATGAGGTTTATTGTACTAACAGAAAATGTGCATTCTTCATTTAAACAAAATTTGACCGGTGCAAAAGTATGGGCACCCTTATCATTTTCTTGATTTGAACACTCCTAACTACTTTTTACTGACTTCCTGAAGCACTAAATTGGTTTTGTAACCTCATTGAGCTTTGAACTTCATAGCCAGGTGTATCAAATCATGAGAAAAGGTATTTAAGGTGGCCACTTGCAAGTAGTTCTCCTATTTGATTCTCCTATGAAGAGTGGCATCATGGGCTCCTCAAAACAACTCTCAAATGATCTGAAAACAAAGATTATTCAACATAGCTTTTCAGGGGAAGGATACAAAAAGTTGTCTCAGAGATTTAACCAGTCAGTTTCCACTGTGAGGAACATAGTAAGGAAATGGAAGAACACAGGTACAGTTCTTGTTAAGCCCAGAAGTGGCAGGCCAAGAAAAATATCAGAAAGGCAGAGAAGAAGAATGGTGAGAACAGTCAAGGACAATCCACAGACCACCTCCAAAGACCTGCAGCATCATCTTGCTGCAGATGGTGTCACTGTGCATCGGTCAACAATACAGCACATGCATAACGCCTTTTTTTATGACCAAACAACTCAATCTTTGTTTCATCAGTCCACAGGACCTTCTTCCAAAATGTAACTGGCTTGTCCAAATGTGCTTATGCATACCTCAGGCGACTCTGTTTGTGGCATGCTGGCAGAAACGGCTTCTTTCACATCACTCTCCCATACAGCTTCTCCTTGTGCAAAGTGCGCTGTATTGTTGACCGATGCACAGTGACACCATCTGCAGCAAGATGATGCTGCAGGTCTTTGGAGGTGGTCTGTGGATTGTCCTTGACTGTTCTCACCATTCTTCTTCTCTGCCTTTCTGATATTTTTCTTGGCCTGCCACTTCTGGGCTTAACAAGAACTGTACCTGTGTTCTTCCATTTCCTTACAATGTCCCTCACAGTGGAAACTGACAGGTTAAATCTCTGAGACAACTTTTTGTATCCTTCCCTCTGAAAAGCTATGTTGAATAATCTTTGTTTTCAGATCATTTGAGAGTTGTTTTGAGGAGCCCATGATGCCACTCTTCATAGGAGAATCAAATAGGAGAACTACTTGCAAGTGGCCACTTTAAATACCTTTTCTCATGATTTGATACACCTGGCTATGAAGTTCAAAGCTCAATGAGGTTACAAAACCAATTTAGTGCTTCAGAAAGTCAGTAAAAAGTAGTTAGGAGTGTTCAAATCAAGAAAATGATAAGGGTGCCCATACTTTTGCACCGGTCAAATTTTGTTTAAATGCATATTGCACATTTTCTGTTAGTACAATAAACCTCATTTGAATCCAGAAATATAACTGAGTCCATCAGTTATTAGATATATGAAACTGAAATACCTGTTGCAAAAACCAAAATTGTTATAAAGAAAAAAGGTTAACATTAATAGGGGTGCCCAAACTTTTACATATGACTGTAAGAATGGCATATAACATTGGAAACAGGTAGCATAAACAAATATATTCTTTTTCCATATAACAAGTAGCTACAACCTAAGGTAGTTTCTGGTATCACAATAGTGTAGTATATGCAATAGGATATATAAAAAATAATAGGATATATATAAAAAGAAAGAAAACATTTATACCTGTGTGGTAGTTAGAGAGTTCAGATTTCTGAGGAGAAATAGAGAAAAAAAGGAAAATTTTTTTATATATCTAAAAAAAGGGTGAAATCCAAGGAAGGGCATTATACCTATAACAACCTCATCAGAAATCTGTCCCAAAATGTGACCAACCTGCAAATGAAATATGCGGAAAGACAGGACAGCGCCGCAGTCAGATGAGGGAATGAATGAGACACAGACAAGTGAACCTATTTATGCCACTTTAATTAAAAAATGTGAGACGGCTGGGTAAGACAGATAGCGCTGAAAGACGCTTGCGCAGATCGTCATCCCAGACGGAAATGGGGCATAAAAACCGGAAGTGGGGCATATCAGAGGCAAAGAGGGAAGAAAAAAACGTCAAAAATTGACTGTGGATAGCGCAATCATATGCGCAAAGGTGTATAAGGGTAACCGGGATATTTTAAACCATATAATCGTGGAAATAATATAACTGAAAGACCAAAGTTCATACTACAGTCGCGCATGCGCCGTCCTATCATAAGGACGGAAATGGGGCATATTAAACCGGAAGAGGGACTATATAGAGCGATATGGTAACTAAGTCCTGTAGCTCAGTGTAAAAGTATATATACCATATAAAATAATCAGAAAGACAAAATAGAAGAGTCTGTTGTTTTACCATCCCAGATTATGTTAAACCAATCACCTGCATTGTTCTAGAGATTATGTGCATTTAACCCTAATGGCCAGCCTGTTTAACCCCTTTCTGTCATGTGATGTACTATCCCGTCTATGTGCCCTGGGACTTAATTCCCAGGGACGGGATAGTATGTCACAGCGATCAGCGGCACCCACGTGGTGAGTGCCGCTGATCACGGCCGGGTGTCAGCTGATTATCACAGCTGACACCCGGCACATTGTGTCAGGGGCGGTCACGGACTGCCCCTGACACGTTAGCCCCTTGCACACAGCAATCAAACATGATCACGGTGTACCAGGGGTTAAAAGGAAGCATCGACAGGGAGGGGGCTCCCTCCGAGCTTCCATGAGCCCCCCACAGCAGTGCAATGTGCAGCGCTGCTGCGGGGGGCTCAATCCCTGCAGGTCCCCGAATCCAAGATGGCGCCGGGAACCTTCGGGGGCCGGCAGGGAGCTGGCTTCCTCAGTGCCTGCAAAGCGCAGGCATGAGGAAAGCCTGTGCAGTGCCTGTGACAGATCGCTCATCTGTCACAGTGATCTGTGATGTTACAGATCAGCGATTTGTCACAAGGCAGGTATGTCCCCCCTGGGACAATGTAATAAAGTTTAAAAAAAAAAAAAGGTGCAAAAATAATTTTTAAAAAATCGCTAAATAAATTTAAAAAAAAAATATTACCTAATAAATTCATTTTTTGGAAATATAAAAAAAAACAATAAAAGTACACATATCTGGTATTGCCGCGTCCGTAACGACCCGCCCTATAAAACTGTCCCACTAGTTAACCCCTTTAGCAAACCCCTTAAAAAATAAAAATAAAAAACTAAGCAAAAAATAATGATTTCGTATCATACTGCCAAACAAAAAGTGCAATAACGCGCGATCAAACACACGCATATAAATATCCATAGTACCGCTGAAAACATGATCTTGTCCCGCAAAAAACGAGCCACCATACAGCATCATCAGTGAAAAAATAAAAAAGTTATAGCTCACAGAATAAAGCGATGCAAAAATAATTATTTTTATATAAAATTGTTTTCATTGCAAAAAAGCGCCAAAACTTAAAAAACAACCTAAATGAGGTATCGCTGTAACCATACTGACACAAAAAATAAAAGGGCTTTATCAATTTTACCGGAGGAGGAACGGTGTAAACGCACCCCCAAAAAGAAATTCATGAAGCGCTGGTTTTTCTTCATTCTGCGTCCCAAAAATCGGAATAAAAAGTGATCAAAAGATGTCACATGTCCGAAAAAGATACCAATAAAAATGTCAACTCGTCCCGCAAAAAATAAGACCTCACATGACTCGGTGGGTCAAAATATGGAAAAATTATAACTCTCAATATGTGGTGATGCAAAAACTATTTTTACAATAAAAAGCGTCTTTTAGCGTATGACAGCTGCCAAAAATAAAAACCCGCTATAAATAGTAAATCAAACCCCCCGTTATCACCCCCTTAGTTAGGGAAAAATAATAAAATTAAAAGAAAATGTATTTATTTCCATTTTCCCATTAGGGTTAGGGCTAGGGGTAGGGTTAGGGCTAGGGCTAGGGCTGAGACTAGGGTTAGGGGTGTGTTGGGGTTAGGGTTGGAGTTATAATTGGGGGGTTTCCACTGTTTGGGCACATCAGGTGCTCTCCAAACACAACATGGCATCTGATCTCAATTCCAGCCAATTCTGCGTTGAAAAAGTCAAACGGCGCTCCTTCCCTTCCAAGCTCTGCCATGCACCCAAACACTGTTTTACCCCCACATATGGGGTATCAGCCTACTCAGGACAAATTGCAAAACAACTTTTGGTGTTCAATTTCTCCTGTTACCCTTAGGAAAATTAAAAATTGGGGGCAAAAATATCATTTTTAAGGAAAAAAATGATTTCTTTATTTTCACGCCCGGGCGTTATAAACTTCTGTGAAGCCCTTGGGGGTTCAAAGTGCTCACCACACATCTAGATAAGTTCCGTGGGGGGTCTAGTTTCGAAAATGGGGTGACTTGTGGGGAGTTTCAATAGTTTAGGTACATCAGGGGCTCTCCAAACGCACATGACACCCGCAGACCATTCCATCAAAGTCTGCATTCCAAAACGTCACTACTTCCTTTCCGAGCCCCGACGTGTGCCCATACAGTAGTTTTCTCCCACATATGAGGCATCTGCGTACTCAGGACAAATTGGACAACAACTTTTGGGGTCCAATTTCTCCTGTTACCCTTGGGAAAATAAAAAAATTGGGGACTAAATGATCATGCTTGTGGAAAAAATACGATTTTTTTATTTTCACGCCCGGGCATTATAAACTTCTGTGAAGCCCTTGGTGGTACAAAGTTCTCACCACACATCTAGATAAGTTCCTTAGGGGGTTTAGATTCCAAAATGGTGTCATTTGTGGGGGGTTTCCACTATTTAGGTACATTAGGGGCTCTCCAAATGCAACACGACACCCGCAGAGCATTCCATCAAAGTCTGCGTTCCAAAACGTCACTACTTCCCTTTCGAGCCCCGACATGTGCCCATACAGAAGTTTTCTCCCACATATGGGGTATCAGCGTACTCAGGACAAATTGGACAACAACTTTTGGGGTCCAATTTCTCCTGTTACCCTAGGGAAAATAAACAAATTGGTGACTAAAAGATCATGTTTGTGGAAAAAATATGATTTTTTTATTTTCATGCCAGGGCGTTATAAACTTCTGTGAAACATGGGGGGGTTTAAAGTGCTCACCACACATCTAGATAAGTTCCTTGGGGGGTCTCGTTTCCAAAATGGTGTCATTTTGGGGGGTTTCCACTGTTTTGGTACATCAGGGGTTTTCTAATCGCGACACGGTGTCCGATCTCAATTCCAGCCAAAAAAGTCAAATGGCGCTGCTTCCCTTCTGAGCTTTGCCATGCGCCCAAATAGTCATTTACACTTACATATGGGGTATCAGCGCACTCAGGACAATTTGCACAATAACTTTTAGGGTCCTGTTACCCTTGGAAAAATAAAAATTGGGGGTGAAAAGATCATTTTTGTGGAAAAAATATGATTTTTTTAATTGTACCGCTGTACGTTATAAACTTCTGTGAAGCCCTTGTGGGTTCAAAGTTCTCACCACATATCTAGACGAGTTCCTTGGGGGGGTCTAGTTTCCAAAACGGGGTCACTTGTGAGGGGTTTCCACTGTTTAGGTACATCAGGGGCTTTCCAAACGTGACATGGCATCCGATCTGAATTCCAGCCAATTTTGCATTGAAAAAGTCAAACGGCGCTCCTTCTCTTCTGAGCTCTGCCATGCACCGAAACAGTGGTTCCCCCCACATATTAGGTATCAGCATACTCAGGACAAACTGCACAATAACTTTTGCAGTCCAATTTCTCCTGTTACCCTTAGTAAAATAAAAAAAATTGAATCTGAAGTATTTTTTGGGGAAAAAAAGTTAAGTGTTCATTTTTTTTTAAATATTCAAAAATTCCTGTAATGCACCTGAAGGGTTAATAAACTTCTTGAATGTGCTTTTAAGCACCTTAAGGGGTGCAGCTGCTAGAATGGTGTCACTTTTGGGTATTTTCTATCATATAGACCCCTCAAAGTGGCTTCAAATGTGATGTGGTCCGTAAAAATAAAATGGTGTTGCAAAATGAGAAATCGCTGGTCAACTTTTAACCCTTATAACTTCCTAACAAAAAAAAATTTGGTTCCAAATTTGTGCTGGTGTAAAGTAAACATGTGGGAAATGTTACTTATTAAGTTTTTTGTGTGCCGTATCTCTGTGATTTAAGGGCATAAAAATTCAAAGTTGGAAAATTGCAAAATTTTAAAAATTTTCGCCAAATTTCCGTTTTTTTCACAAATAAATGCAAGTTATTTGAATGAAATTTTACCACTAACATGAAGTACAATATGTCACGAGAAAACAGTGTCAGAATCACCAGGATCCATGGAAGCATTTCAGAGTTATTACGTCATAAAGGGACAATGGTCAGAATTGTAAAAATTGGCCTTGTCATGAACGTGCAAACCACCCTTGGGGGTTAAGGGGTTAATGGAAATAAAATGCATCAGAGAAAATATTGAAAGCCATTTAATTCATTCTGTACACTTTTTTATCGGGCAAAGAGATTATTGTAATAAAATATTTACCATTCAGCTTCAGCCTGTAGCCTTTTTTCTATTTGCACAAAGATTTTTCTTTTCATCATATTAATTCATTTGAAGATAGAACCTTGCTGGAACTTTACGATCCCTTTTTACACAGTCCGATATGTGAATATTAAAAGTTATTTTTATTATAAATGTGCTTTAAGAAAAAGACACATTTAATTAAGGAACCGTAGTATCAGCATACTGAAATGTTAATACACTTTAGAGAATATTGAAATATGGCAAACCCTATAGATTCTTTTCATCATTGTTTTCATTAGAAAAGGATTGGGGCCATAAAAATTTAAATTTGAACTTATTAGATATGTTCTAGCAGATATGTCCTGCTGCCCAGTTTCCTTGTTACTCTGATTGAAATGACAAGTAGTTAAGTTATGTCTTGTAAATAGAATTAAAGATTTAGATGTTCCTTATTAAATTCCACCATTTATGTAGGTTACTAATTGGGCCTTTTGACTTACTGTATTTTTCAGATTATAAGACAAACTTTTCTTTTCCAAAAATGTGGATGAAAATGGGGAGTGCATCTTATAGTCCTGATGTACCAGCTATACCAAAAAAAGGTGAACACAAGGCAAAAATAACATATAAAAAATACAATTTTTATTAAAGCATCTAGTAAAATCCAATCGACAGGTATATATGGGAAAGATGTAGAAAAACGCACACATAATGGTGGTACATAAGCACATGCAAAGGGACGTACACATCCAGATTGATATATATTAGCAATATATACAATAATCACACAATTGTGATTTAACCCAAATGGGGAAGAAAAAACCACTATAGTATATAATATCAAAGGGAAAATAATGGACACACAAGTGCACAGCTGGGATATATACCACAATCATTTCCCTTAGCTATGTCCATAAAGATCCCACCCTGCTAACTGCAAATGACCCCCATGTTATTGATCACTACCCCAAAGTTACCATCATATGAGGAGTTAAATTACCAGCAAGTCGCGGCAGCAGCAGGGACAGTGGTGTAACCCGGATGAGCACGTCAGCCCCGACGTGCGTTTCGATCCTCCTTCATCAGGGGGCATAGCTACATTGATGACTGCCTGTCTTTTTATACCGCCTGGTCAAAGCGCGTTTGACCGCGCGACCGGAAGTAGCGGTCCCGGACCGGAAGTGACGCGCTCCGTTGTCAAGACACCAACGACGCCAGACAGCGTCGGCATCATGCTGGAGGAGGAGCCACAAGGAACCACCAACGCATAGAGACGCCGAAAGCAGGCGGGCACAGGAGGGTGATGACAAACAGGCGCGTACAGGTCGGGAGAGCTAATCACACAGAAATAAACCAATACAATTAAAAAGTACATCAAGGTGACTAAAGTGTGAAACTGGTAGTATCATAAATAAAGAATTATGCAGAAAATATACAAATAAATATATATACTGCATATATACAGGGAAAAGAAGAAGGATTGAGAGAATCCTAATATTCAATGACAAGGTACACATATGTATGGATATCAATCACTTCTTCATCAGCGCTTCCAACGCTGATCATAGGGCGTAGTTCCTCATATGTTGTCAGAAAAACCGCTGATCCGATACACATCCAGCACACATAGGCCATCATCATGATGATAATTTTACTAAAACATAAAATCAAAAGTTAAAATATGGACCACACAAAACCTGAGCGTTCTCCCTAAATCAGAACAGTGTGATCAAAGGAATGGGGCAAAACTAATATGTTCATTTAATCCAGATGGATGGACAGTGCCAAGTGTCCAAATCCACCTGGATTCTAACTGGGCCAACCTTTTGGACGTGTCTCCACCCCGAATACCAACATTCAACATGTCAATGCCTCTAACCCTGAGAAGACTACCATTGCAGTTATGGAACCTCCTGAAATGATGGGGGATGGTTTTTAGCGATGCGGGGTCCTCAGTGGACATCGCTGCCTCGATCCCCAATACGTGCTCATGTACACGTTTTTTAAGCTGTCCAGTGGTCATGCCCACATATATCAAATTACATGGGCAGACCGCATAATAAATCACGTTTCGACTCTCACATGTGATATATTTTTTAATTTTATATTCACGTACACCATCCTGGCTCGTGAATACCTCAGTGCGATCCATATTGGGGCAGGCCACGCAATGTCCACAAGAGGAACTCCCACATCTCCTAGCCATCCGATCCAAAAACTTATCCGGTATCACACCCGTGTAGTGACTGCTGACTAATGTATCACGTAGGTTCCTAGATCTCCTAGCCGCAATGGCAGCCCTCTCAGGGAGAAACCCGGATAGTACCGGGTAAGCCTTCAAGATATGCCAGGATTTATCCAATATTCGCCTCATATGAGAAAAATGTGAGTGAAAATTGGTAACAAATCTAACTTTATTTGTCTCATCCCTAGACTTCTTCCCATACAAGAGCACATCTCTCGATGAATATCTAGCCCTGTTGAATGCTCGTTTAATCCTTCTATTACTATACCCACGTTCAGACAGTCTTACTTTTAGGTCATCACTCTGTCTAAAAAAATCCTCGTCGGTGGAACACAGTCTACGTAATCTCAAGAATTGACCCGTTGGAACAGATTGAATCATGTGGCCAGGATGGGAAGAGGTCGATGCAATAACATATTCGTGGAAGTTGGCTTCCTAAATATGTTAGTCTGTATTTCCCCTCTAGCGTCTTTTTTCAAGGTGACGTCCAAAAATTCAATCGTCACAGGATCAAATTTGTACGCAATGAAAATATTCATTCCATTAATGTTAAGTGACCTCATGAAAGTATGGAGATCATCACCTGAACCCTGCCAGATCATTAAAATGTCTTCGATGTACCGCAGCACATCAGCGACGATCCATCTGGCAGGGAGAGGTCCCTCTCCCACAGCCCCAGGAACAGGTTAGCATACGCAGGGGCGAAGGACGCCCCCATAGCTGTCCCCTGGAGCTGTAGGAAGAAGGACCCCTTAAAAATGAAGAAATTATGAGTTAACGTAAAAGTTAATAATTCCAAAATCAGTTCTCTGATATCACCCTGCAAATTTGACATATTAAGGAAGAATGATGTGGCACGAATGCCATCTTCATGCTTAATACTGGTGTAAAGAGACTCAACGTCTCCAGTCACCATTAACATATCATCCTCCAATTGGAGTCGATCAACCCGCCTAAGTAATTCACCTGTATCCTTCAAAAATGATGGCAACCCCTCCACAAGCGGCTGCAGTTTGGAGTCTATCCACCGATTGACGTGTTCTAAATAGTTACCTCTCCCTGAGATGATTGGGCGACCCGGGGGCGTCTGCGCGTCCTTATGGATCTTGGGTAATAAATAAAACGTAGAAATAGTTGGTTCAGATACAATTAAAGCACTAGCCAACTCCTTAGATGTTACACCAGCCTCCTTAGCTCTATTAATAATTGTAGAGGGCTGTGTGGAGTAGGCGGACAAGGGGTTAAACGTTAATTTCTTATAGCATATTTTATTATCAAGTTGTCGAAAGGCTTCCTGCTCATAAAGCACCTTTGGCCAAATGACCACGTTACCCCCCTTGTCCGCCGGCTTGAACACAACATCATCAAGATCCTGTAAGGCGCGCAGATGTCCCCGCTCCTCTCTGGTCAGATTGTTGCCATGGATATATCGTGGAATCTCAAGAAACTCCCTACTCACAATTTGTACGAAAAGGTCCACATTAGGACATGAAGATAGAGGAGGGAATTTCCCAGACCTGGGACGTATCGATGGTGGTACCTTACCTCCTTCAGGGGTGTCATGTTCGGCGGATAGTTCCTCCAAAGTCTGCAGCGCTATTTGCTCTTCTTCTGTAGGAAATAATTTGGAGAGGTTGCCATCAAAAAAATGTTTCTTGAAGATAAGGGAACGGGCAAAAAGATGTAAATCTTTCACTGCCAAAAATGCGTCAAAAGGCGCGGCGGATGAAAATGAAAGCCCCTTTTCCAAAACAGCCAAATCTACATCGGTAAAAATATGTGAACTCAAATTGATTACCTTATTATTATATTTGGTGACATCAGGAGAATGATGTTGTCGTCTATACGGATGAAAGCCACATCCGTGTTGATTACGTCTGACCATCCCTGACCTAGTGGCCATAGAAGATCCAGAAATATCTGATACATCACTCATAGAGGATATGGATGTTTGGGACGAACCACGTCCCATTCGATTTCCCTGCAGACTCGGCTTTCTCCATAAATAGACAGAATTATTCTCATAATCTCGTCGGTCACGATTAATTTTGTTCAATTGGGTGGTCTGTATCCGTTTAACCACTGATTCCAAGGTTTTGTTAGTCTCATCCTGAAAACTAGTCCATTTTTCAACAGTACCAGAGGACTTAAGATCTTCCTCAATAGTTTTAATAGATGCATCCAATTGTGAAATCAGACCACCATTATGCCTGCTAAGGAGTTGCATTAAGGTCTTAGAACACTCATTGCAGGCCTCTTTCCACCTGGCCACAAACTCATCATCCTCCACCGGAAACGTGGGTATAACACGAACCCTTAACCCTTGTCTGATGTACCAGCTGTGGTGGGGTGGTAGGGAGGTAGGGAAGTGGGCGAGTGGTTTTGGCAGAGCAACGGGTCACAGAGACAGGAGCAGACTGCTGCTGCTAACTCCTGTGCCTGCTGCTAAAGAGAAATTAGTATTCACAACATTCCATGCCCATGGGCATGGAGGTCAATAAATATCCATTTCTCTTTAATGACATCCTGGTATAATGGGACCCCAGTCCTGGTATGCACGGTCGCATACTTTCCTTATCCTGGTTTGATTGGCCCCCACCCCATGCTGGTATGTATGGCCCCATCAGAAAACTTAAAAAAAAATTGCACTTACCTTACCAGCGCTCCCTCACAGCGTCCTGCTCCGATGCCTGCAGCTGCTTAATGCTTGTAAGCAGCGCATGGCAGGGACGTCATGCGCTGCTTGCAAGTCGAAGGCAGCTGGCGGAATACTGAATGCTCTGCACATCGGAACTGTGTGCGCGCAACGCAGTGAGTATTCATTGCTCTATAGCGAGCACAGTGCCAGCCGGAGCCTTCCTGCTGCTACCAGCGGTCACATGTGACGATACTTAAGAGAAAAAAATATTCACCCCATTCCATGGTGCATCTTATGGTCTGGTGTGTCTTATAGTCCGAAAAATATGGTATATGGGTTACAAGTGACCCTTTTAAACAACGGGAGTAAATGTCTCCATACTCATTTGATTGATGGGATCTTCTCATATTGTATTTTGCAATGAATATGTCATAATATATTTTTCTGGTCCGAAGACTACTCCACTGAATTCTGTCTCTTATCACATCACAGTCTAAAAAACAAAATAATGCATTTTTTTAAAGAACTATGCATAATTTATACATTATGTATTACAAAGTATAAACCTTTGTAATGTTATTCAGATATATCACTAATAATGGCTTGATTTAACCTCTGAGTTGAATATAGTTTATATATCTCTACGATAGAAATCTTAAGAATCCTAATGTACCTCCATATGTCACTATTTTCAATGAAGTCTATTTTATTGAGCTAAGCTTCTAAGGAACTCCAATTCTTGAATATAAGACTGTACTAATCATAGAATTTACAGTGTGTTGTTCCTTTCTAAACAGATGTCACAAGTTTTTGTGTCTCTAGAAAGCTTCTGCATGGAACTCTACTAAGTTTATGAGGTGTAAATTCTTTTTTTCCTATGAATATATTGACTTTGGATATACATGTAACTGTGTGTGTGTGTTTGTGTGGCCTCAGTTTGAACATGCTCATGTACAGTACGCTGCATGCATTCCAACTTATATTCTGGCTCATTTTTCTGGTTTTGATCTAGTTTCTTGTACTTTGTCCAAACAGGGGTGTAACTTCACATTTTTTTAGCTAGGCAATTCATTTATATAGCTTCCTATGGCTGGGTGTCTGAACAGTTAATTTACACTTACAGAAGGATATATGCTCATTTTGCTTCCATGTTAGGCTTTGTTTGGATAGACATAACTTTAAAACATATTTTGTACTATATATATATACATATATATATATAGTACAGAATATTTGCTTTCTTGAATTTCCTTCAGAGAATATGAATGATTACACCAACTCTTTTTCTCCACTCATGGTTATTGGTTGGGTGAAGTCATTTATTGTCAAACTACTGTGTTTTCTCTTTTTAAATTCTTTTCAATGTTTTTTATTGAAAGTATTACAGATACAAGAACATGAAATCAGAATAGAATGCAGCAAATATATCTTTACATTACGAGTAGAAAATATTTAACCAGTCTTTAACCTAAATATGGCAGTAAAGGGTAGCACTGCATTGTGGAGTAATAGACAGTAGTTCGATAATATTCTTAAGTCAAAAATGTCATTGTGCGTCACTTTTGTGAAAGAGTATAAGGTCTTTGAATTGCTACAGCTATTAAGATATCAATCTGATTAGAGTTTTATTGAGAAGAGGGAGAGAGGTTAAGAAAATATAGATATAAGAAGGAGGTGTAGGTGGTGGGAAGGGGGGAGGCATGTATATTTTCAAAGCTTTATTATTGCAATTTAATTATGATACATTAGTCTTCCTTGTGGTTGTAAGTGGACCTAAGATAAGTCCATGGGTGTCAAGTTTCTTCAAATGCCGATTGAGAACAGTTTACTAATGCAACAAGTCTAGCTACATGGTATAACAAATCTACCTTTTCTTAATACCGTGTATTGCCCCCTCAAACATCAATGACAACTTGAAGTCTTTTGTGGTAGTTGTGGATGAGGTTCTTTATTTTCTCAGATGGTAAAGATGCCCACTCTTCTTAGCAAAAGCCTATAGTTCCTGTAAATTCCTGGACTGTCTAGCATGAATTGCGCGCTTGAAATTTCCCCAGAGTGGCTCAATAATATTGAAGTCAGGAAATTAAGATGGCCACTCCAGAACTTTCACTTTGTTCTGCTGTAGCCAATGACAGATTGACTTTGCCTTGTGTTTTGGATCATTGTCATGTTGGAATGTACAAGTACATCCCATGCACAGCTTCCAGGCTTATGATTGCAAATTTGTCTCCAGTATTTGCTGATAACATGCTACATTAATCTTTCCTTCAACTTTGAGCAAGTTTCCTGTGCCTTTGTAGCTAACACATCCCTAAAGCATCAGTGATTCACCTCTTTGCATTACAGTACAAATTTTGTTTCTTTCATCATAGGCCTTGTTGAACTCTCTCCAAATGTAACATTTATGGTTGTGACCAAAATGTTCAATTTTGGTCTCATTACTCCAAATTATCTTGTTCCAGAAGTTTTGAGGCTTGTCTCTGTGCTGTTTTGAGTATTAAAAAAGAGATACTTTTGGGGCATTTTTGCAGTAAAGGTTTTCTTCTGGCGAATCGGCCATGCAGCCCATTTTTCTTCAAGTGCCTCCAGTTTGTGCATCTTGAAACAGCCACACCACTAGTTTTCAGAGAGTCCAGTATTTCAGCTGATGTTATTTATGGGTTTTTATTTGCATCTGAACAATTTTTCTGGCAGTTGTGGATTCAATTTTCACTGGCCTACCTGTGGTTTTGTTTTTACAGAGACCCTGATTTTCCATTTGTTAGTCACAGTTTGAATGCTGCTGACTGGAATTATCAATTCCTTGGATATCTTTTTGTATCCCTTTCCTGTTTTATACAGTTCAACTTTCTTTTACTGTAGATCCATTGACAATTCTCTTGCTTTCCCCATGATTCACAATCCAGAAATGTCAGTGGCTGGATGAAAGATGCAAGAGTCTGTCTGGATCCAAGAAACTCACTCAGCTTTTATGCACACACACTGATTTCAAGCAAACAGGTCACTGGTGAGGTAGCTATTCAAACCCATTTGTGCCAACTTCTGTGCATGTTATACTATTTTTGTCTATTCATCTGATGGAATTCATAGTAGATAAAGTTTTAACTTTGGACACTAAGGCATTGCTAAAATAAATATCTGTTTTTAGTGAATAGCTTCATATACACCTATGGTGTGTTATGACTGAGCCCTAACACTCACATGGGAATGAACAAACCAGGGGAGATGTTAAATCTGCACACCTCAGGTCCATATACAGACTAGGCAAATCTCCAGAAAAAGTAAGAAACCAGAACAACCTTTGGTATACATGAAAACCCCTAGACCCGGAATGTAACAAATGGGAAATGAGCTGAGAAGGGAATACACAAACAAACCACAGGAGAATAAATACAATAACAATCGGCGCTGCGTTTTATACCACCTAAGCAGCAAGTTTTCAGGACAAAACCACTCAGTTCATCCAATGAAATATACCAAAAGGATACCACTTTAACCCTGTTTGGAGGCACTATTTTCGGGCATATAAAATTATCTTACAGGATTTAACCCTCTAGGTATATAGTATATTATTACTGTGCGCTCCTAAATTTTCAAGAGAAGGACTATCTGATTCCTGGTGTCAGCATTTCCATGTTTGCATATAAGGGAATATATATATACCATTTTAGCCCTATTTATAAACATTTGTTGGCGTATAATATTGTCCTATATGAATTAACCCTTTAGGTATACACTTTAGCGCGAGTTTTTACAGTTTTTTTTAAACCACAGGAGAAGCAATAGAAAAAAATCAGCAAGAAAATCCTTTACTGGGGAGCTGGGACTCCAAACATCCATCTAACTTGGAAAATAGCCAGAAAAGAATTCATGTGCCAGGAGAGTATAAATAGCCCCTCCCAAGATATGATAGGCTAAACCAAAACAAAGAAGTGAAGACACCTGCATAGGTGCAATGCAGCAAAGGAAAGGCAAGATCATTATCAGCAGTTGGACAGAAACAACACAGGCTGTGGTCAAAAAGAGATGTAAACTGACCCATAGCCAGAGGTCAGCGGATCGAGTCCTAGAGTCAAGCCATGACAGCTATCTTACAATCATCATAATCTTTATAGAATTTTAATTAAATAAGTTTTCTTATAAGTACACTCCCTGTACAGTTGTTCTGTTCGGGCTTTTAACAATAATGGGGACTATAATTGCCAGCCCTACTAATAGCTATGAATGGACTAATGGTAATGAAATACTACATTATCGTGGATGTATATAAGACAATCAAATCATCATCACCAGGCTTTCTTTTATAGAAGGACTTACACAGATTGATCAACCATTTTAAAGTGGTTCTGTTTTATTTTTTAAGAGCCAATTACTCCCACCCCAGCTTCCTGCTTTGCAGGGGTCAATACGCTCCTGAAGTTTGACTGTATAGACCAGCAGCATGGTTGCACCACTAATCCCCAAATCAGCACGCTCTCATGCTGTTCTCAGAGGAAGTTTTAGTTCTCCAGCATTGAAGAAAAGCAGGGGAACTGTGGCTGGTTTAATCCAGTCATGTAGCCAGCCTCAGAGCTCCACAAGCTGGGTCTAAACCATAGAACCTGCTAGCAGCACAGACTTTTTACCTAGGGAACCTGCTACAAACAGTAAATGAGATGTAAACTATACAAGTAAAAAAAGCCCTTTGTGAGTATGGAAAGGATTTTTAATAGGAAAATTGCAAAGTTGCGAAGTTACACTTATCAGTTTTAACCACATAATAATTTGAGACAACCCTATTTATGAAGCAACCACTAGCATTCAAGATCATTACTATCTATGAACAAGTATCTAGCATTTTCAAACAAGCTAAAGCATTCTTCATTTCTGAGATATCCAGGCAGCTTGGTGGGTCAGTGGTTAGCACTGCAGCTTTGCAGCGCTGGCATCCTGACTTCAAATCCCATTAAGGGCAACATCTGCAAGAAGTGTTTTTGTTCTCTGTGGGTTTCCTCCAGGTGCTCTGGTTTACTCCCACAATCAATATGCGAACTGATAGGGACTTT
Organism: Dendrobates tinctorius; assembly: GCF_039654945.1. Taxonomy (NCBI): domain Eukaryota; kingdom Metazoa; phylum Chordata; class Amphibia; order Anura; family Dendrobatidae; genus Dendrobates; species Dendrobates tinctorius. The sequence continues at coordinate 8,475,972 of NW_027361908.1, forward strand.
ACATTGTGAGCCCCAAAAGAGACATTGATGATGATGATGTCTGTAAGGCACTATATAAATAATGTTACTATAAGAGGAAGTAAAATGTTACATATAACGATCTTGATGTATGCTGCAAAGAAAACAAAAATGAAATAAGTGGGAGACTCATATGCTCCATTTTATACCAATGCTCATTTGCACAAATTACCTTGCAGGAGCTTTATCAAACTTTTGACAAGTTTACTTCTGCAGCATTGTTTTATTGAGAAGGTAAAAAGTTCATTCCTTCTCCAGAACCAATATTCCCAGTCTTGGGCAACCTACACGCAATTGTAATTCATCTAAACTTTCTCATTGCTCTTCAAGTTAGAATGAAATATTGTTTGGATCTATATTGCAAGCAAACTGGGTGATCTATCCAGGTACTATTTGGCAAGATTCCATGGTTGACTCTTTAGGGGCATCTGTTTATGTGAAAAGTCACTTTTTCTGGCCATCTCATTGTTGAGCATCTTTAGAATAACCTCTAACTAAGGCACAATTTTATTAATGATTGTAGTTTAAATATAGGTAGTGAGAAAAATTGGTTGAATGCGTTTTGCATACCACATGTACTATATTAAGGTGGCCATAAACATTAGACAGAAGTAGGTTGAACTATCATTGAGCAAATAATTGTCTTGTGAACATTTTGGAGATGTAGCGATATGCATTTTAGTTCATATTGGCATTTACAACTGATGAAACTGTGATCTCATTGTCACGTGCCCCGTCCTGAGTGACACGGCCAGCAGGCCGGTAACTGATACAACAGGACGTGGCACATGTAATTGTCCTATGTGACGCGGCCCGCAGGCCGGTAACTAATACAATAAGACAAAGGGAATAGGGAAAACCTGGGTAACAATAACAATGGTGGCCCTGCGATAGGGAATGGGGACGTGGAGACCTCCTGCACTCCCCTGAGTCAATGTCTCTACACTCCTAGCGTTCCCTAGGCAGGTTCCGCACTGGGCGCCGATCAGGAACCTCAAAACCCTGACTCGCCCTGCACCTAAACCCTCACTAGTGAATTGGTCGGTGCGGAAACTAATCCCACCACTGCACTAAACACACATAAGGAAAAGTGACAAAACAGGGGAACACCACTTAGCTTTGCTCTGTTGCTTATGCTCCGAGCAACAGAGCCCACCACCTGCGTGCATCTTTTCCTCCACTGTGTCTGACATCTGGGTGCACTGTCCAGAAACGGACCTTCTCAGCATCATAGTGCAGCCTTGGAGCAAACAGAGTCCACACCTGCATGCAGCTGTCCAGAAACAGAGTCCCGCAAATGAGTCCAGCATTTCTGCCAAAAAGTCCAGCATGCTTGAGTCTAGCTCTCAGCAACAACGTCCAGCATTTTGAGTGCAGCTCTACGCCATAGCTGCCACTCCACCAATCTATGCACGAACTCCTTGCTGACACCATAACTGCGACTCCACCACACCATGCCAGCACTCCTTGTAGACACCATAGCTGACACTCCAGGGATCTCACTGATCTGCCCGCGACTCACCTTTAGCTCCCTCCTTCACCCAGGCTTGCTTGCAAATGAGGACCTTATCACCAACAGTGATTAACACACCTGATACTCTCTTATAGAGCTATCACACCTGTTACATAATTGCGTGCACAAACTAAGGTAACCAAAGTGCAATGACCCTAATGGCCACCGGGGGGAAAACCACCTTTGGCACACAGCCAAGGGAAAAAAGGCTACTTTGTGCATTTACTCTGTCAGATCCAACCTGGATCATGACAATCATGTGCAGAACATATGTGTGATGTATGGTGTGCAGTTCATATAGCGTCTGTGTTTGAGTGCGAGGAAAACACATGAGACACAGGCTTGATTAGGAAGGACTTGTATTACTTCATACAAGTAGGTAAACAAGGGTTCACCCAGCTTGCAGGTACAGATGCAGAAGACACAGCAGGCCAGAGTAACTTTAGCTCAGCAGTAACTTTCCACAACAGGTTCAGGATGTCTTCCTTGTTACCATAGTTCCCTTGCAAACGTGGATTCAACCAACAGCAGGTTTCCAGAGTCCACATGTGTTCAAGAGTTCCCAAGCATGAGATGGCTCGAGTACCAAGTCCAAGATTTCCAGGAGCCAGGTCACAGGCTGACTGCAGACTTGATTCTGAAGCACTGATTGCTCAGCTGAGGCTGCTTAAGAGGCAAGAGGGAGAGAGTCAGGGTGGGAACATGAAAGCTGGAAACTCCATATTAACTGAGGGCAAGATAGCTGCAGCAGGACAGAAAGCAAAATGGCTGACGGAAAAAACTGAATTTCAAGAAACATGTAAAAAAGACTGGGAAACTTACAATATGATCCTTGTAGGAAAATTAATTCAAAGAAACATGGATTATGATTTATGGCACAATCATTCTTAGATATAAAACTGGACAAAAAAAATCAAGCAGGTCTTCTTTATTTCAGATTATGGCGGTGTAAGGGAGGGACAGTACTGTAGTCGTGACCTGTATTACTGTAGCAGCAGTGTCCAGTCCTTCCCCTACATGAACCAATACTCCTTTCCTCGGCATACCTGCATCTTCAGATTCAGCTTCTCCTGGGCACTTCCCAGGCCATAATGGTCCCTCTTCTAGGTGACCCTCATTATTGGAGACAGTCCGAGACAAGTTTAACACTTTCTTTACTTAGGATTTTGCATGTTACATCCACAGTTGGTACATCATAACATTTGCTTGCTTCCTCATCTTTCCCTTGTTTGTTGTTACTTCTGTGCAGTACCTGCCCAGACTGGACCGCCTTTGACTGCTTTCCAGTTCCTTCCTGGCCTGACCTCATTATAATGACATTTCCTTCAGCTTGTTTCATCCCTGACATGAATTCATCAGTAACAATGTTTGATGGCCCCTGGTGAAGTATCCGGCCCGTCTGTACCGATCTCGTTGACGCTCCAACTCCCTTCATCTCCTTAGTCCAGCCAACTTCTGCCCTAAAAGCATTGGCCCAGGTGATGAGATGCCACATCTTTCCAGTTCTGGCCCACTGTTTAGACACGCAGTGGCCGTGGTTAACGTGGGCTATAACAACTTAACGTTACATGATTGCCAAGCTGTCTTGGCCTATAGCCCATGTGGTCACTTGGGCACCCTGGCCCCATCTGACTAAACTGCTCTTCAGTATTAAACTTAACTCCCAGCAGCCCCTCCCACAATTAACCCTCTATGAACATCCTATCAGGCCACACTAGTATGCCCCATCTAGTGACCCACAACATAATTACATCTATCCAGTCTATGGGGAATTACTGTATGTACTAAGAGTGCCCTCCTCTAATGTCCCAAAAAGGATGCACTAGCTTACCCTAACTATAAATAGACAACAGAGATATAATATTATACAATACACAATGGTAACACATACATGTGGCAATACCTTTAAAGACTGGCGATAATACATATTTTTATGTAGCAGTACTGCAGACGTTAATCAGAAACATTATAATACAGCAATATATACACAGTAACAAAGGAGGGACAACTCTGAGGAAGGAAACAAGAAAACATCACATTTCACTTCCTTACAGCAGTATGCAAGCAATGGGCTAAAACATTCATTGTTAAATTTCACCTAGTGATTGTTCTTTATGCTAAAATTGTTGATTTTCATCAACTTTTGTCTAATGTACATGGCCACCTTTATGTTATCTTTATCACTAGTGTGCTGTGCCCTATTGACAAAGCAACCATAGTATTTAAAAATGCTATAGCTAAGTGCAGGCATTTAAAGGAAAATATTTTATTACTCTATTACTTATGTCCTTTCAAATTCCTCAAAGCTAAATTATTACTAAAAGTGAAGCATTTCTGATATTGTGTTTTCTATTGTTTTGATATCCAACTGAACCTGAGCCAGTCCTCCTGTCTAAATGTTATGTGGTTTTTAATATCTGTACTTTTCCAGTAACAAGCAAGAAGGTGATGTTGGATTGTTAAAGTTAAAACATAGCAAAGTGCTGTAGAGCGCATGGCCTATTAATCTTACCATCTCCTTGACTGACAATAGCAAATTCTCCTGCATAATCCTGTTAGAAAGTGGACTATTGAATTTTATTCACAGTTCTCTATCTCCCTTTGATCTTCCTCACTCATTTTTTTTCCAACTTCAGGGCACAAATTTTTAATTTAATTTGTTTTTGCACATCAAATACCTAAAGAATTCGCAGTGTGGGACACACACAAGTAAAATTACTTTCCAAGGCTCACAAAGAGCTAAACAGGATTTAAAACCAGCTTCCTAGTTCAAAGTCAGTGTTGTACATACTGCGCCACCTGATATCCAATATGCTGGGCTTTGATGTATTTGCCTCCATAGAGAAGCTGCGATTAGTCTCCCGTTCTAGTAAAAGAAACAAGTAGCTTTTTATCCTTTTTAAATAAAAACAAGCATTTAAAATGATCCAGACTAATGCCATATCCATGGCCTGCAGTAATCCTTGTGTATGCTTAACTCTGTAGGTATCAACCCAATTAACTATTTTCAAATTTCTATATTTGGTGACTTATTTGGTATATTCAAAAAGATATACAGCATATTTTTATCAAAATGATTGATGACATCCATTTATTCATTCATGTTTGCTTTACAGTATAGCATACTGTATATTTTAAACTGTAATACAAATTTTAAGAGCAAAAAATATTTGGAGGCATTTATTTTGGCTTTAACTCTTTTCGCTGAAGCCAATTTTCACCTAACAGATCAAGTTAACTTTTCTAAATCTTACATATTTCACTGTGATAATAACTGAAATGTTTCTACACATCCCAGTAATTCTGAGATCATTTTTTCATGACACATGTTCTTTATGGTATTGATAAATTTAAGTTGCTAAGATTTGCATTTATTTATGAAAATATTTAAAATTTGACATAAATTTTGAAAAATTGCAAATTAAAAGTATAAAAATTGTGATCACCTTGAAACAAAAAGCAAAACCAAATAAAATGGAAAATTAACATTTAACACATATCAAATTTATGTCAGGATTATTTTTTACCTTTTTTGTTAGGATTTAAAAAGGGTTAAAATATTATAGTTTAGCTTTAATATTTTTTCAAAGAATTTACAATATATGTATTTGAAGTGATTTTGAGTGGCAAATATACGTTAGAAAACACCAAAAATAAGATGCCACTTTAAAAGCTGCAACCCTAAGGTTATGTGCACACGTTGCGGAACTCCCACAGAAGTTACCGCGAGAATTCCGGAATTCAATTCCGTGGGAAAAACGCATTTTAAATTCCTGCGATTTTCCCACGGAAAAACTAGCATTTTGCAAGCGTAATTAGCTTGCAGAATACTAGCGTTTTCCAAGTGATCGGTAGCATCGCTTGGAGAACTGATTGACAGGTTGGTCACACTCGTCAAACATAGTGTTTGACAAGTGTGACCACCTTTTTACTATTGAGGCTGCCTGTCCGGCATCAATAGTAAAAGATAGGATGTAAAAATAATAAAAAAAATTATGTTATTCTCATCTTCCAATGGCCCGATCTTCTTTGCGCCTCTCTCCATGCTCCAGGCATCTTCTGGTCCCAGTAATCCTTAGCGCGAATGACCGCGATGACATCGTGGCCTCGCGAGACCATGATGACGTTGCGTCTCGCGAGGCTGCAAGGTCATAGTGGTTATTCGTGCAAAGGATTTCTGGGACCGGAAGATGCCGGGAGCGTGGATAGAGGCACGAAGAAGAACGGCGGTTGTAGGAAGGTGAATATAACCTGATTTTTTATTTTAATTCTTTTTTTGACATGGATATGGTACCCAGAGCCTGGAGGAGAATCTCCTCTCCTCCGGACCGTGGGTACCATCCGCACATGTTCTGCTTACTTTTTGCATGGTGGGCACTGCCACATGCAGAAAGTAAGCAGAACAATGCATTCATATGTGGGCGGAATCTCCGCGATTCTGCAAAATTAATAAGCATGCTGCGTTTTTTACCGTGAAGCGATTCCGCCGTGGAAAAAACTGCAGCATTAGCACAGCATTGCGGAATCCCATAGGATTGCATGGGATGCTTATTTTTCGCATTTTTGCGGCAAAATCAAGCGTTTAAAACCGCCATAAAAAAACACGACGTGTGAAACCTTTCTAAAAGTATTCAAATCCTTGTTCAGAAAGTGGTCGGGTTGGTGGAACGCACCAAATAAAAAATTATAATAAGGTGCATTCACAACCTGGGGTCCACCATGCGGTGATGGAGAAACCGCAGCTAGAACAATGGCGGAGCAAGGCTGAGGGAAAATACTTAAAGCACACTGAGTGGGGTGTAACAGAGCGCAAAGTAACAAGCTCTGTTACACTACAGAGCGATACTATGAAGCAAAGCAAAAAGGACTATACCCTCTTATATGCCTGTGCAGTCTAGAAAAATACTATTGGGGTCCCTATTCCTTAACCCCTGTTATGAATGGGTCACCGAGGAGGAGAGCGCAATAGGCTATTCCACCAGAACACCAGAGAGGTTGGTCGCTCAGTGGATTGCAGACCCCTGATCTTAACAACACAACTAGCAGTAGCCGTGGAGCGTTCCTACGTTGCCCTAGATGCTTCATCACAGCCGGAGGACTAACTAAGCCTAAAAATAGAAAGGTGAAATTTAAACTGCCCCGGAGCAGATCCCCAAAGGAAAAGACAGCCCGCAAACATATATTGTCGGTGAGACAAGATGAAGCACAAACACAGACAGAAAATAGACTGAGCAAATGATGGGGCCCACACTGACTAGATAGGACAGGACAGAAAAGGCACTGTCTGCAATCACACAAAAACCCTACCAATTCCAACACGACTGATGCACAAAAATACTGAGGTTTGCACAACGTCGCCTCCACTATATCATCACTCAGGTGTGAACTGGCAGCTAGCAACAGGCTAATACAGCAGGGGACTGAGCAAACAAACACAAGATACAAAAATACAGGGCAAGAGCCAGCAGCCCCAGAGGGAGCTAGCTGACCTCAGACAGCAAGGCAAAATCAGATGCAAAGAGTTTAGCAAATGACACTTAGCTGAAAAAAGCAGCATCAGGCAGGAGACAGAAATCCTCAATAAGCAAAGAAAGGAGTATCACTGGCAGCCACTGAGAGAAGTCTGCTCGCTTATGTAGTCCCAGTCACTACCCCCACTCCTTCAATTATCCTCTGCAGCTGTTGGACTAAGATCATGTTGACCAGCTCCACTACCAGCAGTATCAACCAGAGGGAGCCTTGCCTCAAAAGTTGGATTAAGAGAATTCACAACAGTACCCCACCTTGAGGAGGGGTCACCGAACCCTCATCCACACCACCAGGCTGATCAGGATGGGCCCGGTGAAAAGCACGAATCAATCTCTCGGCATGAATATCGGACACAGAGACCCAAGAATTATCCTCTTGGCCATAACCTTTCCACTTGACCTAGTACTGGAGTCTCTGTCTAGCCAGACGAGAGTCCAATATTTTGTCTACCTCATACTCGAAATTACCCTCAACCAATACAGGGTCAGGGGGCGCTGCTACAGGAACTACTGGCTCCACAATTCTTTTCAACAACGATTTGTGAAAAACATTATGAATCTTGAACGTACCGGGAAGAGCCAAATGGAAAGAAACGGGGTTAAGGATTTCCAAAATCTTATAAGGTCCACTGAACCTTGGCTTGAATTTTGGAGACGCAACTTTCATCGGAATATTTTTTGAGGACAACCAAACCATGTCACCCACTTTGAACCGGGGACCAAAGGTCCTATGCCGGTTGGAAAACCGATGGGCCTTTTCCTGAGATTGGGACAACTTGTCCACTACTTGGTCCCAAATCTGCTGCAGTCTGTCCACCAAAGAATCCACACTTGGGCAAGCAGAAGCCTACACCTGCCCCGAAGAAAATAGAGGATGAAAACCAAAATTACAGAAAAACGGAGACAGCAAAGTTGCAGAACTAGCTTTATTGTTTAGAGCGAATTCGGCCAATAGCTGAAATGAGACCCAGTCATCCTGATCCGCAGATATGAAACATCTCAAATAGGATTCCAAAGTCCTGTTTGTTCTCTCAGTTTGTCCAGTGGTCTAAGGATGAAATGCAGAGGAGAAAGATAACTGAATTACCAGTTTAGAACAAAAGGCCCTCCAAAATCTGGAAACAAACTGGACTCCTCTGTCTCACACTATGTTCTCAGGAATCCCGTGCAAGCGAACCACCTGTTTTAAAAACAGGGGCACCAACTCAGAAGAAGATGGCAACTTCGGAGTGGTACAATATTGACCATCTTGGAAAATCTATCACAAATCACCCAGATAACATTCATTCTCTGAGAGACAGGGAGATCAGAAATAAAATCCATTGAAATATGGGTCCATGGCCTGGTAGCCACCAGTAGGGGCATCAACAAACCACTAGAACGAGAACAGGACTTGGACCTGAAACAAGTCCCACAGGACTGCACAAAATTCCTGACATCACAAGATAAGGCAGGCCACCAAAAAGACCGACTCACCAAATCTCTGGTACCAAAAATACCCGGATGACCAGCCAGCGCAGAGCAATGAATTTCAGCCATCACTCTCTTCCTCCACTGGTCAAGGACATACAATTTCCCCACAGGGCATCGTTCAAGTTTGGCCTCCTGAAATTCCTCCAGGGCAAGTCTCAAATCGGGTGAAACGGCGGAAAGAACCACACCCTCACCTAGAATGGTAGTAGGCTTGGTCACATCAAGAGAATCCGCAAAGAAACTCCTAGAAAGGGCATCCGCCTTAACATTCTTAGTGCCAGGAAGAAAGGTGACCACAAAATTAAAACGTGTGAAAAACAAGGCCCACCTACATTAGTCTCCCTAGGATTCAAGCGTTTGGCTGATTCAAGATAAATCAAATTCTTGTGGTCGGTAAGGACAACTTGATGTCTAGCTCCCTCCAACCAATGTCTCCACTCTTCAAATGCCCACTTCATGGCCAACAACTCCCGATTCCCCACATCATAGTTACGTTCAGATGGGGAAAATTTTCGAGAAAAGAAGGCACAGGGATTCATCTTAGAGTTTACCGGATCCCTTTGAGACAAAACGGCTCCTGCACCAATCTCAGAAGCATCTACCTCCACCTGAAATGGGAGTGAAACATCAGGTTGCCGCAGAACCGGAGCAGAAGTGAATCTCCGCTTAAGCTCCTGAAAAGCCGAGACTGCCTCTGGAGGCCAATTCACCACATCAGCGCCTTTTTTGGCCAAATCCGTCAGTGGTTTAACAATACCAGAAAAATTACTTATAAATTTACGATAGAAGTTAGAAAAACCCAAAAACTTCTGAAGAGCTTTCAGAGAAGTGCGCTGAACCCAATCATAGATGGCCTGTACCTTGGCCGGGTCCATTTCATTAGCAGATGGGGACAAAATGAATCCCAAAAACGAAATCCTTTGTACACCAAAGAGACACTTTGATCCCTTAACATACAGAGTATTTTCTCTCAAGATCCGGAACACAGTCTAAACATGTTCCACATGAGAATACCAATCACTGGAAAAAATCAAAATATCATCCAAATAAATGATCAAAAACTTATCCACAAAGTCCCGAAAAATATCGTTCATAAAAGACTGGAAGACGGAAGGGGCATAAGTGAGCCCAAAAGGCATCACCAGGTACTCAAAATGTCCCTCCGGAGTATTAAAAGCCATCTTCCATTCATCCCCGTGCTTGATTCGAATAAGATTATAAGCCCCTATGGTCAAGTTTGGTAAACTAACAAGCACTTTTGACCCTGGAAAATAAATCAGAAATCAGGGGCAACGGGTACTGATATTTAACAGTGATCTTATTGAGGGAACGATAGTCAATACATGGCCTTAATGAGCCATCTTTCTTGGCCACAAAAAAAACAGCACCTAAAGGTGAAGAGGATGGTCTTATATGACCCTTCTCTAATGACTCCTTGATATAAGATCGCATAGCAACATGTTCAGGTACCGAAAAGATGAAAAGCCTACCTTTGGGAAATTTACACCCGGGCATCAACTCAATTGCGCAATCATAACTCCTATGAGGAGGCAAAGACGCAGACTTACTCTCACTAAATACATCAGAAAAATCAGCCAAATAGTCAGGAACATCTTGAGACTGGGGAGAGGTGGAGAAAACAGGAGTGTCACCAAGAGCACATTGACAACCCCAACTCACCACAGACACAGATTTCCAATCCAACACAGTATGGGTCTGCAACCACGGAAAATCTAGTACAATAATATCAGGTAAATTGTGCAACACCAAAAATTTACAATTCTCTTGGTGGTCCGGGGGAACCCGCATAATCACCTGGGTCCAAAACTGGAGTTTAGTCTCTGCCAAAGGGGTAGCATAACTACCCCTCAAAGGAATAGGGGTCTGCAGGAGTACTGTTGTGAGTTCATTTTCCCCTTCACCGTCGATGTCTGATGAACCTTGGCTTGAATTTTGGAGACTCAACTTTCATCGGAATATTTTTTGAGGACAACCAAACCATGTCACCCACTTTGAACCGGGGACCAAAGGTCCTATGCCGGTTGGAAAACCGATGGGCCTTTTCCTGAGATTGGGACAACTTGTCCACTACTTGGTCCCAAATCTGCTGCAGTCTGTCCATCTGCTGCAGGCTGATTACCAAACACCTGATCTGGTAGATGATGACTGGGTAACAGGAACTTCTGACTGGATATAAGGCAGCCGACGCCCTTCTGAGTCGCTGGTGATTTCTCTGCTGGATTCTTGGAGACCAGTCTGATTCCTGCTTCCCAAAGATAAGTTTTTACTCTGCTATTGAACTTATTAGTTTTGTTTTGTTTACCTTGTTTTTTGGAGTTCAGCCATCCCCGGTCGGGGTGTGCTGAGTTCCATTTTTGTCTCTGATCAGTTTGTCTCTTTGCTCTGTCTTCAGAATTTACCTGAGTGCTGATATAGTCATTTTGAAGTCCTAGCGACTTCAGGGCCTGTTTTTCCTATCAGACGGTTGGGACATTTTTTGGTAGGGTTTTTTACGGATTGCAGACAGAAGCTTTTCTATCCTGTCCTTTTTAGTTAGCTTGGGCCCCATCGTTTGCTCAACCTATCTTTCTATCTGTGTTAGTGTTTTCATCTTGCTTCACCGTCATTATATGTTGGGGGCTGCCTATTGCTTTGGGGTCTGCTCTGGGGCAGTTTAGATTTCCCCTTTCTTTCTTTAGGCCTATTTAGTTCTCCGACTGTGATCGAGGGGTCTAGGGCATCGTAGGAACCCCCCATGGCTACTGTTAGTTGTTGTGGATAGGATCAGGGGTCTGCAATCCGATAGCTACCAACCTCTCCGGTTTTCTGGACTTAGCTTGTATTTTTGTTTTTTCCTCCTTCGGTGACTCATTCATAACAGAATTACCAGCCATACCGCAGATCCTAGGGTACTCAATAGCAGGAAGGAATTGTAAAAAAAAAAAAAAGAGAAAAAAGAAAGTGTCAGAATTTTTTTTTTGTGTATATTTTTTCCTCTATGTCTCTGAGGCCGGAGGGGGAATTTTTTTTTCTTTCTCAATGGAGATGAAGCAATTGTCTGATCGTGTGGAGCAGCTCACTGCTGAAGTGCGGGGAATTTCCTCCTATCTTGCTCATTCACATGCTGCTGAACCAAAGATCCCTATTCCTGATGTGTTTTTTGGGGATCGGTCTAAATTTTTGAATTTTAAGAATAATTGTAAATTATTTCTTGCCTTGAAGCCTAACTCGTCGGGGAGCTCCATGCAGCAGGTTAAAATTGTCATCTTTTTGCTGTGCGGCGATCCCCAGGATTGGGCATTTTCTTTGAAACCTGATTATCCTATTCTTACTAATGTGAATGCATTTTTTCAAGCCTTGGAGTTGTTGTATGATGAACCTAATGCTATTGATCAGGCTGAAAAGGCCCTGTTGGCATTGAGCCAGGGTCGGGATTCGGCAGAGTTGTACTGTCAAAAATTCCGAAAGTGGGCGGTCCTTACTACCTGGAATAATGGTGCCTTGGCAGCTCTCTTTTGGAAGGGATTGTCAGAAACCGTAAAAAATACTATGGTGGGATTTCCTGTTCCCTCTGGTCTTGACGATTCTGTCATTAGCCATTCAGGTTGATCGGCGTTTGCGTGAACGCAAAACTGCACGAAAGGTGTTGCCACCTGTTGAACAAATGTCTGAACCTATGCAATGTGATAGAGTTTTGTCTATGGTGCAAAGTCAGGAGTTCAGAAGGCGTAATAAGCTGTGTTTCTTCTGTGGTGATGCCTCGCATATTATTTCTGTCTGCCCTAAACGAGAGAAACGTTTTGCACACACATTTGCTGTGGGTGGTGTTCAACCTAAGTTTCTTCTGGCAATTACTCTGATCTGCTCCCTGTCCACATTTTCCGCTAAGGCTTTTGTGGATTCGGGAGCAGCTCTGAACCTTATGGACTTGGATTTTGCTAAACGTTGTGGATTTCCTATGACACCTCTGTGGATGCCTATCCCTTTGAGGGGTATTGATGCTACTCCTTTGGCGAAGAATAAACCTCAGTTTTGGACCCAGGTGGTAATGCGGGTCACCCCAGACCATCAAGAGAATTGCAGATTTTTGGTGTTGCATAATTTGCATGATACCATTGCTCTGGGGTTTCCCTGGTTGCAAATCCATAATCCAGTTTTGGATTGGAAATCTGTGTCTGTGGTGAGTTGGGGTTGTCGGTGTGCCCTTAGTGATGCTCCTGTTTTCTCCACCTCTCCCCAGTCGCATGATGTTCCTGACTATTTGGCTGATTTTTATGATGTATTTAGTGAGAATGAATCTGTGTCTTTGCCTCCTCATAGGAGTTATGACTGTGCAATTGAGCTGAGCCCTGGGTGTAAATTTCCCAAGGGTCGACTTTTCAATTTATCTGTACCCGAGCATGAGGCTATGCGATCCTATATTAAGGAGTCGTTGGAGAAGGGTCATATTAGACGATCCTCTTCAACCTTAGGTGCTGTTTTTTTTTTCGTGGCTAAGAAAGATGGGTCATTAAGGCCTTGTATTGACTATCGTTCCCTCAACAAAATTACTGTTAAATATCAGTATCCGTTACCCCTGATTTCTGATCTATTCTCCAGAGTTAAAGGTGCTTGCTGGTTTACAAAGCTTGACCTCAGGGGGGCGTATAATCTTATTCGCATTAAGCATGGGGATGAATGGAAGATGGCCTTTAATACTCCGGAGGGACATTTTGAGTACCTGGTGATGCCTTTGGGCTCACTAATGCCCCTTCTGTCTTCCAGTGCTTCATGAATGATATTTTCCGAGACTTGGTGGATACATTTTTGATCATCTATCTGGATGATATTTTGATCTTTTCCAAGGATTGGGACTCTCATGTGGAACATGTTCGGACTGTGTTCCGGATTTTGAGGGAGAATTCCCTGTATGTCAAGGGATCGAAATGCCTTTTTGGTGTACAGAGGATTTCATTTTTGGGATTTATTTTGTCTCCGTCAACTATTGAAATGGACCCGGCCAAGGTACAGGCCATTTATGATTGGGTTCAGCCCACTTCTTTGGAGGCCCTGCAGAAGTTTTTGGGTTTTGCTAATTTTTATCGTAAATTTATAGCTAATTTTTCTGGTATTGCCAAACCATTGACTGATTTGACTAAGAAGGGTGCTGATGTTCTGAATTGGTCTCCGGAGGCTGTTTCTTCCTTTCAGGAGCTGAAGCGAAGGGTCACTTCTGCTCCGGTTTTGCGGCAACCTGATGTCTCACTCCCGTTTCAGGTATAGGTGGACGCTTCTGAGATTGGTGCAGGAGCTGTTTTGTCCCAAAAAGATCCTGTAACATCTAAAATGAATCCCTGTGCTTTCTTTTCCCAAAAGTTCTCCCCATCCGAACGTAACTATGATGTGGGGAATCGGGAACTGTTAGCCATGAAATGGGCATTTGAGGAGTGGAGACATTGGTTGGAGGGAGCTAAACATCAAGTTGTGGTCCTTACTGACCACAAGAATTTGATTTACCCGGAGTCGGCCAAATGCTTGAATCCTAGACAGGCTAGGTGGGCCTTGGTTTTCACACGTTTTGATTTTGTGGTCTCTTTTCTTCCGGGCACTAAGAATGTCAAGGCAGACGCCCTCTCTAGGAGTTTCTTTGCTGATTCTCCTGTTGTGACCAAGCCTGCTACCATCTTAGGTGAGGGGGTAGTTCTTTCTGCCATCTCGCCCGATTTGAGACGTGCTCTGGAAGAGTTTCAGGAGGACAAACCTGAGCGTTGTCCCATTGGAAAATTGTATGTTCCTGACCAGTGGAGGAAGAGAGTGATGTCTGAAGTTCATTGCTCTGCATTGGCTGGTCATCCAGGTATTTTTGGTACTAGAGATTTGGTGAGTCGGTCTTTTTGGTGGCCCGCCTTGTCTCGTGATGTCAGGAATTTTCTGCAGTCCTGTGGGACTTGCTCTCGGTCTAAACCTTGTTCTCGCTCTAGTGGGTTGTTGATGCCTTTGCCGGTCCCCAGGAGGCCATGGACCCATATTTCAATGGATTTTATCTCTGATATGCCTGTCTCTCAGAGAATGATTGTTATTTGGGTGATTTGTGATAGATTCTCTAAGATGGTCCATCTTGTACCACTCCCTAAGTTGCCATCTTCCTCAGAGTTGGTGCCCTTGTTTTTGCAACAGGTGGTTCGCTTGCACAGGATTCCTGAGAACATTGTGTCTGACAGAGGAGTTCAGTTTGTGTCTAGATTTTGGAGGACTTTCTGTTCCAAGCTGGGAATTCAGTTGTCCTTCTCTGCTTTTCACCCTCAGACCAATGGGCAGACGGAGAGAACAAACCAGACTTTGGAGTCGTATTTGAGATGTTTTATTTCTGCTGATCAGGATGATTGGGTTTCATTTTTGCCCTTGGCAGAATTTGCTTTAAATAATAGAGCTAGTTCTGCCACTTTGATGTCACCTTTTTTTTGTAAGTTTGGGTTTCATCCTCGATTCTCTTCAGGGCAGGTGGAGCCTTCTGCCTGCCCAGGTGTTGACACTGTGGTGGAGAGAATGCACCAGATCTGGGACCAAGTGGTGGATAAGTTGTCTCTCTCCCAGGAAAAGGCCCAGCGGTTTTCCAACCGGCATAGGACCATAGGTCCCCAGTTTAAGGTGGGTGATATGGTTTGGTTGTCATCAAAGAATATCGCTATGAAGGTGGCTTCTCCAATGTTTAAACCTAGATTTATTGGACCTTACAAGATTTTGGAGATTCTTAATCCAGTCTCTTTTCGATTGGCTCTTCCTGTTACATTTAAGATCCATAACGTGTTTCATAAGTCTCTGTTAAAGAGGTTTGTTGAGCCAGTAGTTCCTGTGGTGGCACCTCCTGACCCGGTATTGGTTGAAGGTAATGTGGAATATGAGGTTGAGAAGATACTGGATTCTCACCTGGCTAGACGGAGACTCCAGTATTTGGTTAAATGGAAGGGTTATGGCCAGGAGGATAATTCTTGGGTCCCTGCATCCGATATTCATGCCGAAAGATTGGTTCATGCCTTTCATCGGGCCCATCCTGATCGCCCTGGTGGCGTGGATGAGGGTTCGGTGACCCCTCCTCAAGGGGGAGGTACTGTTGTGAGTTCATTTTCCCCTTCACCGTCGATGTCTGATGAACTCCCTCTTCTGGTGAAGGAAGGTAGTGAGGCTGATTACCAAACACCTGATCTGGTAGATGATGACTGGGTAACAGGAACTTCTGACTGGATATAAGGCAGCCGACGCCCTTCTGAGTCGCTGGAGATTTCTCTGCTGGATTTTTGGAGACCAGTCTGATTCCTGCTTCCCAAAGATAAGTTTTTGCTCTGCTATTGAACTTATTAGTTTCTTTTTGTTTACCTTGTTTTTTGGAGTTTAGCCATCCCCGGTCGGGGTGTGCTGAGTTCCATTTTTGTCTCTGATCAGTTTGTCTCTTTGCTCTGTCTTCAGAATTTACCTGAGTGCTGATATAGTCATTTTGAAGTCCTAGCGACTTCAGGGCCTGTTTTTCCTATCAGACGGTTGGGACATTTTTTGGTAGGGTTTTTTACGGATTGCAGACAGCAGCTTTTCTATCCTGTCATTTTTAGTTAGCTTGGGCCCCATCATTTGCTCAACCTATCTTTCTATCTGTGTTAGTGTTTTCATCTTGCTTCACCGTCATTATATGTTGGGGGCTGCCTATTGCTTTGGGGTCTGCTCTGGGGCAGTTTAGATTTCCCCTTTCTTTCTTTAGGCCTATTTAGTTCTCCGACTGTGATCGAGGGGTCTAGGGCATCGTAGGAACCCCCCACGGCTACTGTTAGTTGTTGTGGATAGGATCAGGGGTCTGCAATCCGATAGCTACCAACCTCTCCGGTTTTCTGGACTTAGCTTGTATTTTTGTTTTTTCCTCCTTCTGTGACTCATTCATAACAGGGTACCATAGGAAAACCACAATGCTTAGCAAAGTCAAAATCCATCAGATTCAAAGCTGCTCCTGAATCCACAAATGCCATAGTGGAAAATGTGGGCAAGAGCAGATCAAGGTAACAGCCAAAAGGAACTTAGGCTGCACACTGCCCATCGCAAATGAGTGAACAAAACGTTTCTCTCGTTTAGGGCAGGCTGAAATAGCATGAGAAGCATCTCCACAAAAGAAGCATAACTTATTACGCCTTCTAAACTCTTAACGTTGCTCCCTAGACAAAACCCTATCACATTCCATGGGTTCAGAGGTTTTTTCAAAAGGCGGCACCGCCTCTCTCGTAGTTTTACGTTCTCATAAACGTCGGTCAACGTGAATGGCCAACGACATAGTGTCGTCAAGACCGGAAGAGACAGGGAATCCCACCATAATATCTTTTATGGATTCTGCCAGACCATTCCGAAAGAGAGCTGCTAGGGTATCATTCCATTTAGTAAGGACCGGCCACTTTCAGAATTTTTGACAATATAGCTCAGCAGCATCTTGACCCTGTTTTAATGCCAATAAGGTTTTCTCAGCTTGATCAATAGCATTAGGCTCATCATAAATAACCCCAGGGCTTGAAAAAATGCATCTACATTAGCCAGTATAGGTTCTCCAGGTGTCAGAGAAAAGGCCCAGTCCTGGGGATCGCCACGCAGCAGGGAAATGACAATTTTAACCTGCTGCACCGAGCTCCCAGAAGAGTTAGGCTTCAAAGCAAGAAATAGTTTACAATTATTCTTAAAGTTCAGAAATTTAGACCGATCCCCAGAAAACACATCAGGAGGCTCTACAACTGATGATTGGGCGAGACAAGCAGAAATTCTCCGCACTTCAGCAGAGAGCTGCTCAACACGATAGGACAATTGCTTAGTCTCCATTAAGGAAAAAATCCTCCTACGGCCCCAGAGGAAAAAATATATAAAAAATTCTGACACTTTTTTTTTTTGCAATTCTTTCCTTCTTTTGAGTACCCTAGTATCTACAGTTTTGCCGGTGATTCTGTTATGAATGGGTCACCGAAGAGGAGAGCGCAATAGGCTATGCCACCAGAACACCAGAGAGGTTGGTCGTTCAGCGGATTGGAGACCCCTGATCTTAACAACACAATGAGCAGTAGCCGTGGAGCGTTCCAACGTTGCCCTAGATGCTGCGTCACAGCCAGACGACTAACTAAGCCTAAGAACAGAAATGTGAAATCTAAACTGCCCCGGAGCAGATCCCCAAAGGAATAGACAGCCCCCAAACATATATTGTCGGTGAGACAAGATGAAGCACAAACACAGACAGAAAATAGACTGAGCAAATGATGGGGCCCACACTGACTAGATAGGACAGGACAGAAAAGGCACTGTCTGCAATCACGCAAAAACTCTAACAATTCCAACACGACTGATGTACAAAAATACTGAGGTTTGCACAACCTCGCCCCCACTATATCATCACTCAGGTGTGAACTGGCTGCTAGCAACAGGCTAATACAGCAGGGAACTGAGCAAACAAACACAAGATACAAAAATACAGGGCACGAGCCAGCAGCCCCAGGGCTCCTGACAGCAAGGCAAAATCAGATGCAAAGGGTTTTGCAAATGACACTTAGCTGAAAAATGCAGGATCAGGCAGGAGACAGAAATCCTCAATAAGCAAAGAAAGGAGTATCACCTGCAGCCACTGAGAGAAGTCTGCTCGCTTATGTAGTCCCAGTCACTACCCCCATTTCTCCAATTATCCTCTGCAGCTGTTGGGTTAGCATGATGTTGACCAGCTCCACTACCAGCAATATCCACCAGAGGGAGCCTTGCCTCAAAAGTCAGATTAAGAGAGTTCACAACAAACTCCCCAAGGAAGACTAAGCTGATGGTTGAAGCTGTTCTGGCACATGTTGTGCTTTAGCACACGCGCCTGAGGATGCCCGGTGCAGAAGCTAAGTACAAGCGGGAGTTCCCACCCTACACTGCCTGTCTAGACAAACACTCGCAGTGCTGTAAGCAGCACACATGCATACAGGGTCGCAAAGTAGCCACCAACACACCAAACACACAAGATACTAGCGCACTAGTATGCACTCCTAAGGACCTTTTATAAACAAGGCTCATGTCCCACTAGAGAGGACCTTGCCTATGGGCCAATCTGAAGCTGCCACATCACCAGAGCAGCTGATGTTCGAGCACCAATGAGAAGGCGCCACATCACGGACATGCTCAGTAGCTACATTAAAGGGATTGTCCAGGTTTTGGATGAAAGTCTGCAGTGACTTTATTTTACTGCATACTTATGAACCTTCACAGAGCAAACATTTCACACTTTCAGGATTTCCTGGTGATGGTCGCAAGAGTGGGTGTTCACAAGAATGCAAGTATGCGATTTGCACATTTCCTTCCGCATTCTTACTAGACTTGCACAGCCTCTCTCCATACAGGTAAATTGAGTGAGGATGACCATATCTGAGTCAGCACTTGACCACATGAATGCAAATCATATACTCATGGGCCTTCCCACCATGGGGCAGGGGGGTAGCTGCCCCCCTAGAAGCAGGGGCACGCACCTATTATCATGAGGCCACCTGTTTTTCCTGCCGCTGGCCCTTTAAATCTTCGAGCACAGCAGGTGTGCACGCTCGCCCAATTATCAGTGAGTCAGTGGCTAGGTGCCCTGCACATAGGGGTTAGGAATGCCTGATGTCAAACATCAGGACCTTCTTTGTGGATGGAGACAGAGCGTTCTGCTCTCCTCATCTCCCGCCCCTTGCTGCAGCGTGCCGCTGAATGTATCAGGTCAGGGACCACACGCTCTTGAGATAATTGCTGTTATTCTATTCAGTCAGTGACATCATGCCAGGTCTGGGCAAGTGAGTGCTGGCTGGGCTGATGCATATACAGGGGATGGGGGCTGTCTATAGCTGATGTATATACAGGGGCTGGGGGCTGGCTGTGGCTGATGTATATACAGGGGCTGGGGGCTGGCTGTGGCTGATGTATGTACAGGGGATGGGGGTTGGCTGTGGCCGATGTATACACAGGGGATGGGGGCTGATGCATATACAGGGGCTGGGGGCTGGCTGTGGCTGATGCATATACAGGGGCTGGGGGCTGGCTGTGGCTGATGTATATACAGGGGCTGGCTGTGGCTGGGCTGATGTACAGTCATATGTTAAAGTTTGGGCACCCCTATTAATGTTAACCTTTTTTCTTTATAACAATTTTGGTTTTTGCAACAGCTATTTCAGTTTCATATATCTAATAACTGATGGACTCAGTTATATTTCTGGATTCAAATGAGGTTTATTGTACTAACAGAAAATGTGCAATCTTCATTTTAACAAAATTCGACCGGTGCAAAAGTATGGGCACCTCAACATAAAAGTGACATTAATATTTCATAGATCCTCCTTTTGTAAAAATAACAGCCTCTAGTCGCTTCCTGTAGCTATTAATGAGTTCCTGGATCCTGGATGAAGGTATTTGTGACCATTCCTGTTTACAAAACAATTCCAGTTCAGTTAAGTTTGATGGTCGCCGAGCATGGACAGCCCGCTTCAAATCATCCCACAGATGTTCAATGATATTCAGGTCTGGGGACTGGGATGGCCATTCCAGAACATTGTAATTGTTCCTCTGCATGAATACCTGAGTAGATTTGGAGCGGTGTTTTGGATCATTGTCTTGCTGAAATATCCATCCCCTGCATAACTTCAACTTTGTCACTGATTCTTGCACATTATTGTCAAGAATCTGCTGATACTGAGTTGAATCCATGCGACCCTCAACTTTAACAAGATTCCCAGTGCCGGCATTGGCCACACAGCCCCAAAGCATGATGGAACCTCCACCAAATTTTACTGTAGGTAGCAAGTGTTTTTCTTGGAATGCTGTGTTTTTTAGCCTCCATGCATAACGCCTTTTGTATGACCAAACAACTCAATCTTTGTTTCATCAGTCCACAGGACCTTCTTCCACAATGTAACTGGCTTGTCCAAATGTGTTTTTGCATTCCTCAGGAGACTCTGTTTGTGGCGTGCTTGCAGAAACGGCTTCTTTCGCATCACTCTCCCATACAGCTTCTCCTTGTGCAAAGTGCGCTGTATTGTTGACCAATGCACAGTGACACCATCTGCAGCAAGATGATGCTGCAGGTCTTTGGAGGTGGTCTGTGGATTGTCCTTGACTATTCTCACCATTCTTCTTCTCTGCCTTTCTGATATTTTTCTTGGCCTGCCACTTCTGGGCTTAACAAGAACTGTACCTGTGTTCTTCCATTTCCTTACTATGTTCCTCACAGTGGAAACTGACAGGTTAAATCTCTGAGGCAACTTTTTGTATCCTTCCCCTGAAAAGCTATGTTGAATAATCTTTGTTTTCAGATCATTTGAGAGTTGTTTTGAGGAGCCCATGATGCCACTCTTCATAGGAGAATCAAATAGGAGAACTACTTGCAAGTGGCCACCTTAAATACCTTTTCTCATGATTTGATACACCTGGCTATGAAGTTCAAAGCTCAATGAGGTTACAAAACCAATTTAGTGCTTCAGGAAGTCAGTCAAAAGTAGTGAGGAGTGTTCAAATCAAGAAAATGATAAGGGTGCCCATACTTTTGCACCGGTCAAATTTTGTTTAAATGCCGATTGCACATTTTCTGTTAGTACAATAAACCTCATTTGAATCCAGAAATATAACTGAGTCCATCAGTTATTAGATATATGAAACTGAAATAGCTGTTGCAAAAACCAAAATTGTTATAAAGAAAAAAGGTTAACATTAATAGGGGTGCCCAAACTTTAACATATGACTGTATATACAAGGGCTGGGGGCTGGCTGTGGCTGGGCTGATGTGTATATACAGGGGCTGGGCTAATGTATATGCAGGAGCTGTGGGCTGGCTGTGGCTGGGCTGATGTATATACAGGGGCTGGGGGCTGGCTGGGCTGATGTGTATATACAGGGGCTGGGGGCTGGTTATGGCTGGGCTGATGTATATACAGCGGCTGGGGGATGGCTGTGGCTGGGCTTATGTATATACAGATGGTGTTGGGTTTAGTTTGCTGGGGCTGGTGAGGATGTACAGTATATACAGGTGCTGGGCTTAGTGGGCTGGGGCTGGTGATGATGTATATACAGGTGCTGGGCTCTGAGCTGGGGCTTGTGATGATGTATATACAGGTATGGAGCTCATTTTACTGTATGAAGCAGTTTCATTCACCTTTTTCATTCTAAAATGTTACAACCTGAACGACCATGGCTTGCCCCCCCTAGTTTTGATCCTGGGTATGCCCCTTCATATACTTGTGGTTATGTGGCCTGAGTAACCTAAGGACAGTGTCAGGTTGGCGCTTTATTCTGATTAAAATGATACCTTGGTTGATGAAATCTGTCTTGTGGTTGTTGTTAAATCTTTATTTGTAGTTTTCAGTTAATGAGATTTTCGTGCTTCGGGGCGGCCTGTGGGGAGTCTTTATGTGATGCTCTCTTACATATTGATCTGTATAGTTTATGACATGTCACTGATCCCTTAGCAACCTGACCTGCCCCCTATTTTACATACTCAATATAATATGGTTTAAAAAAATGCACATTCAGCAGGCATGCGCTGGTGGCAGCGCCTGCCCTGTAGCATGATCGCATTTATAATATCCATTTAATTAATTTATTAGTGATATATATTTAACTGAAAAATACAAATAAAGATTAAACAACAAACACAAGATGGATTTCATCAACCAAGGCATCATTTTAATCAGTATGACAGGGCCAACCTGACATTGTCTGTAGGTTACTGAGCACAATCCCGCTGACAGGTTCCCTTTAAGCTCTGTTCTATTCATAAAGTACATTAGGGCACAAAGCTATGTGCAATTCATCACATGCTGGATCCCAACAACACATGATGGACTCCATCATACTATTTTAAGTTATTGGTTCTGGTTTTGGTGGCCAGAGTTTTGGCAGGAAAAATAATGCTACTTCCTGTGCTATTGTTGACATTAAGGCTGAAGCTTCACAATAACATGTGCCACGTAACACTTAAATCACAAAGTCACATTGAATCATTACATCTAATGATTTCCTATGGTGTCACATTGCCCCTGCGACTACAATTTGCAGAGTTGCAAATCTTTCCAAATGTCCAGCTCACTTGCCATAGACTTTCATGAAAGTCACATGCGACTATGACTTGTGTGTGAATTATTTGTAATTTAGCCAATGTTTTCACAATAAATTCACATTTCTAAAATACAACAGCTAGAGACATATGTGTCTCTCAGATACTGATTACAACTTTTCTGAGAAATGCTGTCTTGCCTTTCCAGGTAGGCACAAATATAGGACTCATGCAAACGAGTGTATAAATCTGTGTGCTAACAGATTTTTTATTGGATAGAACACAGATAGCATACAGACCCATGCTATTCAATAGGGATGTACAGAAGAACATTTTTTTTCTCATTCCAACTGTCCATGTGAAAATAATCTCACCCTCTCAAGTTTATGGGTGTGTAAAAAAATGGATCCCACATGGACCATCAGAGTGGCATCTGATTTTTATTGATACATTTTTATTATAAACCTGTGAAATTAAATGTGATCATGTACATTTTTAGTGTAGATGTAAACAGATTGCATACAGATGTTGCATAGACATCACACAGATGTCATGTGGATATAAAAGACAGACTCACTCATGAAAATCGGATGCAAATTAGATGAAAGTCATCTGAGATTTCAAGATGAAACACCATTAGTTTTTCATATGCTCATCTACAGTCAGCCTTAGGCTAGTTTCACACTAGCATATGGAGGAGCTGCGGAGGGATGCGGACTTCCTCCGTGAAGCTCCTCCCACATCTGCACCTCCTCTAGTCAGCTCCGCCTCCGTAGGCATACGGCCTGCATACCTATCTTTAGCATTAGGTACACAGGCCGCGCCGATGTATGCGGATACCTCCGCATGCGTCGTTTTGACAGTGCGGTGACCTTTGTGCTGAACGCAACATGTTGCATTTTGGTGTAGTCGCTGCACCGTCAAAATGACACATGCAGAGGCATCCGCATACATCCGCACAACCTGTGTACCTAATGCTAAAGATAGGGTACGCAGGCCGCATGCCGACAGAGGCGGAGCTGACCGGAGGTGGTGCGGCCATGGGTTGAGCTTCTTGGAGGAAGTCTGCATCCCTCCACAGCTCCTTCATATGCTAGTGTGAAACTAGCCTTAGGCTAGTTTCACACTAGCGCTTTGGAGCGCAGCGACGGCCTGCGCACGGCCGCCGCTAAGCCCTGCCCCTGCCACGCCTCCGCCGGTAGCTCCGCCTACCGGCGCATGACGCTGCATGCGTCCTGCGTCCCCTATCTTTATCACTGGGGGCGCAGGCCGTGCGCAGTATGCGTTTGGCGGGGCATGCGTCCTTTTGAAGGTGCGCCGACCTGCGCCAAACGCAACCTGCTGCAGTTTGGTTGTGCTCGGCGCACCGTCAAAAAGGCGCATGCGCCGCCAAACGCATATTGCGCATGGCCTGCTCCCCCCGTGATAAAGATAGGGGACACAGGACGCATGCAGCATCATGCGCCGGTAGGCGGAGCTACCGGCGGAGGCATGGCAGGGGCGGGGCTTAGCGGCGGCTGTGCGCAGGCCGTCGCTGTGCTCCAAAGCGCTAGTGTGAAACTAGCCTTAGTTTGACAGCACTGTTAATGAACGGCCACCAACAGAAACATTAGAGCATTGAATGTCAAGTAATGGAACCATTTTAGTTAAGGGAATCTGTCAGCAGGTTTTGCTATTTAATTTGAGAGCATTATAATGTAGCAGTTGGGAGCCTGATTCCAGGGATGTGTCACTGATCAGGATGTGTGGTAGTTTCAATGCAGTCAGTGTTTTATCAACAGGAGATTATCACTGACTGCAGAATTAGTCTCACATGAAGACCAGTCAGGCTAAACTGTATAACCCCGCCCCATCACTGAGTAGCAGCATGCTAACAGTGCACAGTATACACAGGACGCCTCCAGTCAGGGGTTATACATAGCCCAAATGTCTCAGCTCTTACTACATCTACAGCATACAAAACAGGAATTCCATCAAAACTACACTAAGCAGCCCAGAATGTGATACATTGCTGGAATGAGGCTCTCGGGCTTTACATTATGCTGCTATTAGATCCCATAGCAAAAAACTACTCTCAGATTCCCGTTAAATTTCTTGTTTGAATCATACAGAAAGTATATATAAGGTAATGTTTGGAACCACAGAAATCACAAAATATAGATTGCTAGCACTAAATTAAATAATAAGTTAGACTGGAGAGAGCAGTATAATATAAATAATGCTGTCATTTCACATCATTTTAGGAATATTTTGTGGCATGGATGAAATTGACTTTGCTAAGTTAAACATGTCACATAGCGTATTAAGGACAAGCAGATATCTGTAGTGTATTTCTAGCTAATATGCGTGCTTTCGTAGCAACAAATTAGTTCCAAACATGTCTCAGAATCTGTTTCCATGGAAACAAAGACGAAAATAGGTTTATTTGTTTTTTGTCTCCATCATCATTATCTGTCATCATGTTCTTGACAATTGTTGATACATTGTTTGCTGACATGTTTGAAATATGATTTAGCAACATATGCTATTAATGTCATGCTTAAACTTTCACATCTATCAATCTATGAATGTATCCATCTATGTTTCCATCCATCAATTTATCATCTATTTATCTATCATTAAGTTTAGCAATTATCAATTTCATATCACTTTTAGTAATAGTAATGTTTCAGTTCCTCCTGTTTAAAAAAGGTTCCAGGAGTTCCAGAAGTGCTGCCATATTTTATGCTATCTATCTATCTATCTATCTATCTATCTATCTATCTATCTATCTATCTGTCTGTCTGTCTGTCTGTCTGTCTATCTGTCTGTCTGTCTATCTATCTATCTATCCTTCTATCTCTGCATGAGCAGAAACGTCGCCAAACATGTGGGTCTGAAATAAAAACACATTTTTTCTACTTTCTTAAAAAGGAGTGCTGCCTTCAGTATTTTCATGTGTGGATTCTGGCTTATGGTATATTTGCTGAGGAGGCCTGTGCACCCAAAGGAATTGGATTGTGCCGTTCCATTTTTTTCTTGTAATTGTATCCTTCTATCTATCCAATGGAGAAAAAAAGAAGACAGCACTCCATATTCCTTGCAGTTGAAAGTGGTAGTTTTAATTCAGATCCACATGTTTGGGCGACGTTTCGGCTCACTATGAGCCTTTCTCAAGCCATACTCAAGGCTTGAGAAAGTCTCAGTGTGAGCCGAAATGTTGCCCAGACATGTGGGTCTGAATTAAAACTACCAATTTCAACTGCAAGGAATATGAAGTGCTGTCTTCTTTTTTATCCATTATTTGAATTTGGGGCAAATATTGGACTTGTTGCATTGGAGACCTGGCACACACTAGTAAGCATTGTGCTTTTCCATTTTTCTTGTATCTATCTATCTATCTATCTATCTCAATCTATCAATCAATCTTTCCATCAATCCATCTATCTTAGTTTCATTCATTGTTTCAAAGTTAGGGCACTCTCTGTCAAAATTACTGTTTTTGTGAGCAGTTAAGCAAGTTGAAGATGAAATGATCTCGAAAAGGGCAACAGTTAAAGATGACACATTTCCTTTGTATTTTATGCCAAAAAGTTTAATCTTTTACATTTTAAAAATAACAAAAAGGAAAATGCGATGATGCAAATGTTTTCTCACCCTGCATAAATAGTACCTAGTAGCATCCCCTTTTTCAAGTATCACAGCTTGTAAACTATTTTTGTACTCAGCCAATAGTCTTTCCATATTTGTTTTAGTGATTTTCATCCATTCATCCTTGGAAAATTCTTCCAGTTCCGTGAGATTCCTGGTTCATCTTGCATACACTGCTGTTTTGAGGTTTGGCAACAGATTTTTAATGATTAAACCGAAAAGGAAACAATTCACATGGTCAAATGGAAACAAGCCTCTAGACCAGAAACATAGCCGAAAAAAACTCAAAAAATCAGGAAAAACAATAAAAATTATTTCAATGGGATTGAAGATAATAATTATAAGGTAATAGGTGACTCATGTGTCAAGTATCCAAGGGTTTACTAGCTAGTCATCAAACTATAATCAAAAATATCGGTCAATACCGATGCAGAGAGCATCAGTGGTACACGAAAAGCCCCAACGAAGCCATAGGCGAACTAAACGTGTGTCGAGGATTTTCGTATCCCACTGACGCTCTCTGCACCGAGTCTTAGCGGCACCATGACTGAAGGTAATCAACTCTGAGCTCAATTTATATTCTATTTACCGCTATGTGTTGTTCAGCGATTCCATGGTCATAATTTTTCTGATACATCACACAAATGGATAACTAAGTGCTGGACTGAAAAGGGACTTCCTCCTCTTTTGACCTTAGCACAGCCGGATGTGTGCAATTGCGTTCAGTGAGACTACCTGCTCTCTGCCTGGTGCACACATTTACCCTGCATTACACCTCGTAAACAAACGGCTCTGCTCCGTACACCTCATACACAAACGGCTCCGCTCCGGACACCTCGTACACATGCGGCTCCACTCCGCACACCTTGTACACATGTGGCTCCGCTCCTTACATCTTGTACACACATGGCTCTGCTCCGTACACCAATTACAGGTGCGGCTCCGCTCCTTACACCTCGTACACATGTGGCTCCGCTCCGAGCACATCTTACACATGTGGCTCTGCTCCAGACACAAAGTACACACACAGCTCCGCTCTGTACACCTTGTAAAAATACGACTCTGTTCCATACACCTTGTACACATGCGGCTCTGCTCTGTACACCTCGTACACATGCGGCTCCACTCCATACACTTCGCACACATGCGGCTCCGCTCTGTACATCTTGTGCACACATGGCTCCACTCTGTATACCAAGTACACACGCGGCTCCACTCCATACACCTCGTACACATGTGGCTCCGCTCCGTACACCTCGTACACATGCGGCTCTGCTCCGTACACCAAGTACACACACGGCTCCGCTTTGTACACCTCAAGAAAACATGACTACGCTCCGTACACCTTGTACACATGTGGCTCCGCTCCGTACACCTCGTAAACAAACGGCTCTGCTCTGTACGCCAAGTACACATGCGGCTCCGCTCCATACACCTTGTACACATGTGGCTCCACTCTGTACATGTCATACACACGCGGCTCCACTCTGTGCATCTCATACACACATGGCTCCGCTCCGTATACCAAGTACACATGCGGCTCCGCTCCATACACCTCGTAAACAAACTGCTCCACTCCGTACACCTCGTACACATTTGGCTCCACTCCGTACACCTCATACACATGCAGCTCCGCTCTGTACACCGAGTACACATGCGGCTCTGCTCCATCCGACATCCCCAAGTCCAAGGCGATCCCGCTGGCTCTGCTCCATACACCTCGTAAACAAATGGCTCCGCTCCGTACACCTCGTACACAAAGGGCTCCGCTCCGTACACCTCGTACACATACCGGCTCCGCTCCGTACACCTTGTACACATGCGGCTCCGCTCCGTACATCTTGTACACACACGGCTCCGCTCCGTACACCAAGTACACGCGCGGCTCCGCTCCATACACCTCGTACACATGTGGCTCCGCTCCGTACACCTCGCACACATGCGGCTCCGCTCCGTACACCAAGTACACATGCGGCTCCGCTCCGTACACCAAGTACACATGCGGCTCCGCTCCGTACACCTTGTAAAAAAAACGACTCCGCTCCGTACACCTTGTACACATGCGGCCCCGTTCCGTACACCTCGTACACATGCGGCTCCGCTCCATACACTTCGTACACATGCGGCTCCACTCTGTACATCTCGTACACACATGGCTCCGCTCTGTATACCAAGTACACATGCGGCTCCACTTCATACACCTCGTACACATGTGGCTCCACTCCGTACACCTCGGACACATGCGGCTCTGCTCTGTACACATCTCCACTCTGTACACCTCGTACACACGTGGCTCCGCTCCATACACCTCACACACACAGCTCCACTCCGTACACCAAGTACATGCGCGTCTCCGCTCCATACACCTCATACACATGTGGCTCTGCTCCGTACACCTCGTATACACGCGGCTCTGCTCCATACACCAAGTACACGCACGGCTCTGTACACCTTGTACACATACATCTCCGCACTGTACACATCTGCTCTGTACACATCTCCACTCTGCACACATCTCCGCTCTGTACACATCTCCGCTCTGTACACCTTGCACACACACGGCTCTGCTACATTCACCCTGTAAACCCCTCCTGACCCCACACAAACTTCCCTCATCCAGCACCACAGTCCTGCATACACTGAGACCCATGATCATGTGACCCACCTGACTCCTCCCCTCCTGTGACCTCATCACAGGTCCTGTGCACACAGAAGAGATGAGCATAGCAGCCAGGCGGCAGAGCAGGGAGATCGATTCACCCTGCTCTGCTGCAGAATTTAACAGTTAAGTGTAGCTCCACGTGGGCCCCCTCAGAGCGCGGGGCCCGGGGCCACCGCCCCCTCTGCCCCAGTAGCTACACTGCTGCGACAAGTGACACTATTTTGGAGACTATACTCCTCAGGGAACTTATATAGATGAGTTGGGAGCACCTTGAGGCCCCAGGTGCTTCACAGAATTTTATGTTGAGCCATGAAAATAAAAGATAATATTTTTCACAGAAAAATGTTTTTAGCCCCAAATTTTTCATTTTCAAAAAGTTAACAGGAAAAAATAGACCACAAAATTTGTTACTGAATGTCTCCTGTATGGCATTACCCCATATGTGGTCAAAAACTACTTTAGGCTATGTGCACACGCTGCGGTTTTTGCTGCGGTTCTGCTGCGGATTTGGCCCTGCGTAACTGCAGCAGTTCTGCAGACATGGTACAGTACCATGTAACCCTATGGGTTTTCAAAACCACAGTGCTCACGCTGCGTTTTTTTCCGCGCGGTTTTGCTGTGGTTTTTTTTCCGCAGCATGTCATTTGTTTCTGCGGATTCTGCTGCAGTTTCACACCTTTAACATAGTAGAGGTGTGAAACCGCAGGGCAAAACCGCAGGCCAAACCGCAGCAAAACCGCAGGTCACTTTACCTGTGGTTTTACCTGTGGTTTTACCTGCGGTTCCGCAGGAAAAAACCCGCAGGTGAATCTGCAGTGTGTGCACTTAGCCTTATAGGCACAGTGGAAAGCTCAGAAGGGATTGATCGTCATATCAAAGTGAAGACTTGCCTGGAATGGTTTGCGGGTGCCATGTCACATCATTGTCAGAGCATCTGAGGTATCAGGACAGCGGTACTCCCATAAATGACCGCATTTTAAAAATGACACCTCTTAATGAAGTCATTTACGTGTGCAGTGATCATATTGACATCACGTTTCATAAAATGTTATACCATTGAGTTGTGAAGAAAAAATAATTACATTTTTACCATTATAATGTTTTAGAGTTGTTGTTTTAGATTTAGATTTTCTGTTCCAGATGTTAAATTTTCACAAAGAGAAATGTAAAATTTGGTACAGGTAAAAATTACCACATAATTTGTTACACAATTTCTTGTTTATGAGACAATACCGTGTATGTGGTTGTACAGTACTGTTTGCACACACAGTGAGACTTGGGAGGGAAGGAGTGCTATTTATTTTGTGGAATAGTTTGCAGACAAATATACGGAGTCCCTAAATGCCAAAAGAGCAGAATCTCACTCATTTGACCCTAATTTGAAAATTATGCCCCTCTGGGAAATTATCTACAGGTGTAGTAATAATTTTGACTCCATGGGTGTTTTCATAAAACGAGCAGCCATTAATTTTGCTAAGTGAAAATGCAAATTTGACATTGCAGTGCCCAGTACATTGTAGTGCCTGAATGTTGTAGTGCCTGTATACTGTGCCCAGCTTGTGTTTCTGGAGATACCAACCCCGTAAATTAAGTGTGTGCTCCATTCTACAGTAAAGCCAAAGATGTGGACTAGAGATGGGCCGACACCTGGATGTTCGGGTCCGGCCAAACAGATACAAAAAGTTCGGGTCCCAGTGCCAGAACAGTACCGAGCCCAGGACCCCATTCAATTGAATTGGGGGCCCGAACATCCAATGTTTGCTGCGCTGTAATGTGCATGACAGCGTGGCAAACACTGCTTCTGATTGTTGGGGAAATCCTCCCCACCAGTCAGTGAGCTGCGGTTTCCACACTGTCAATAGACAGTGAGAGCACTCAGCTGTGATCAGAGGTATAACTTTATCTCTGGTCACTGGTGTCAGCTGATGAGACTACTGATCCCATCATCCGACACCTGCTAACGCTTATTACAGTGAGAGCAGGAGCGGTGGATGGGTGTATTCATTAGCCGCTCCTGCAATATAAATAAATAATTTTTAAAAGAATGGTGTGACTTCCCCTGTATTTTTGCTAACCAGCCAGACAAAACTCACAGCTGGGGGCTGCAATCCTCAGCTGTCAGCTTCAACAAGGCTAGTTATCAAGAATAGAGGCGTACCCGCGCTGTTTTTTTAATTATTTAAATAAACAATTAA
This sequence comes from Dendrobates tinctorius, assembly GCF_039654945.1. Lineage (NCBI taxonomy): Eukaryota > Metazoa > Chordata > Amphibia > Anura > Dendrobatidae > Dendrobates > Dendrobates tinctorius. The sequence goes on from NW_027361908.1 coordinate 8,507,029, forward strand.
AAGAAAACAGCATGAGGTCCCCCCGCATTTTTGACAACCAACCTTGCTAAAGCATACCACTGGGGGCTGGTATTCTCAGGCTGGTAAGAGGCCATGGATATTGGCCCCCCCAGCCTAAAAATAGCAGCCCGCAGTTGCCCAGAAAAGGAACATCTATTAGATGCACCAATTCTGGCACTTTGCCTGGCTCTTCCCTCTTGCCCTGTAGCGGTGGCAAGTGTGGTTCATATTAATGGAGTTGATGTCACCTTTGTATTGTCAAGTGACATCAAGCCCACAGCTTAGTAATGGAGAGGCGTCTATAAGACACATATCCATTACAAATCCTATAGTTGTGTGGTAAATAAAGACATAGCAAGAAAAGTCCTTTATTTGAAATAAGGCTAAACATAGTTTTCTATTTTTATTTAAACACCTAATTCCAGCAGAGCCCCCGTTCTCCTGTAATAAAAGTACACAAAAAAATAAGAACATACCATACCTGTCCGTTGTTCTGTCCCATGCCGTAATCCATGTCTGGGGGATAAACAGTTTTCAAATTGGATGGTGCCAAGATGCATGCATCCATCCAGGCTGAAAAACATGGGTAACTGAACTGCTGCTTGCGCAGCCTCAGAGACCGCTGGTGACATCATAGAGGTTACATTAGGTCACTGAGGCTCCATTCCCAGCTGTGCTGAACTGTGGTGAGAAAAACAGGTAGGCTGGGGGGGTTAATCTCCATGGCCCCTTACCAGCCTGAGAATACCAGCCCCCATTGTCTGTTTTAGCAAGGTTGGTTGTCAAAAATGGGGGGACCCCACACCATTTTTCAAAATTGTTTATTTAAATAATTAAAAAAAACATCGTGGGGACCCCTCTATTCTTGATAACTAGCCTTGCTTAACCTGACAGCTGAGGGTTGCAACCCACAGCTGTGAGTTTTGTCTGGCTGGTTAGCAAAAATACAGGGGAACCCACGCCGGTTTATTTTTTTAATTATTTATTTACAGCGCAGGAGTGGCATTTTGGGGTGCAGAACATTTTGGATCACATTTATCCTGTGCTCTATATTGAGTACTTATATCAGGGTTTCCATCTAAATCTACAAAATACTTGATTTGGATGAAACCCCCAAGGGATCCATTCTCTAATTAAGCAGCATCCAGTTTTCAGAGGTGCACAAAACTGTGGCCAGCAATTTTTTAATGCAAGCCTAAAAAGAGAAACACCGCAGAATCATAGGTCACAGCATCCACTGTGCCTCCATCTGCCTTTTTGCAAGGTATCTTCGTTCCGGTGTTCCGCTTGAATCACGTATTTCAGAGAATTACATGGAAACCCCAGTGGTTTTATTTATTGGTTTTATTTATTGTTTATGAGTTTCCTCATGCAGTAAAAGTTCTTAGATTACTTTATTCTTTGGATCAGTCTGATTACAGCAATACCAGATTTATATATTTTTTTAAAACTTGCCTGCTATAATGCACTAAAAGCCTTTTTTTTTGCAAAATAAAGTTTTTGCATTACCATATTTTGGTGTTTTTATTGGTACCATTTTCAGGAACATAACATTTTTTGATTGCTTTCTATTTCAGTCTTTAGGAGACAGAATAAACAAATCAGCAGCAGGTGAAGAATTGGTTTTATTAATTTTTTACTTTGCTTCTCATGCGGTATAAATAATTAGATGACATTATTCTTTGGGTCAATGTGATTACAGCGACACTAGATTTAGATAAAATTTTTATGTTTTGATGCTCCCACACACTTAGACTTATTTTTGCAAAATAAAGTTTTTGTATTACCATATTTTGAGAGCTATAATTTTTCCATTTCTCTGCTGACAGACTCATGTAATTGCTTGTTTATTGCAAGACGAGTTGACGTTTTTATTAGTACCTTTTTGGAGCACATAATATTTTTTGGTTGTTTTCTATTCTGATTTTTAGGAGGCAGAATGATAAAAAATATTGGTTTTGGAGGTTTTCTTTATGCCGTTCACCATGTGGTAAAAGTGATAAGACAACTTTATTCTTTGGATCAGTATGATAATAGTGGTACCCCATTTACATAATTTGCTTTAATGTTTTGTCACTTTTACGCAATAAAAATTTTTTTATAGATAAAATATTTGTGGCATTCTCAAGTGGTGTATGGCTGAGGGTTATATTCCTGACAGGGTATGATGTATCTTATGGTGGCCAAGCATTCTGTCAGGAGAAGAGACTTTCCTTCTCAAATTACACACACAGGAGACTCCACAATACAATGTTTGTACAGTAACTGCCTCTAGGCAGAAGATGATGATGGTGGTAGTATTTGGTGCATTTGAGCTCCAGTCAAGAAGCAGCTCTCAGAAGTCTTTTACTGAAGGTAATGGGGCAAATTATTATTTACAAACAGCAGTAAACTGAGGTACAGGATTACACTCACGGTTGATGAATTCTGTGTACCTGCAGACAGGCAGATCTTATGTATAACCTCTAGTTTTATTAAGTCTGAATATTTCTGCTTCAGCACTTTGCTCTGTTTCTGCCTTGAGTTAATTCTTCCTCCTAGAGGTGCAATGGTAGCCTTCCTCATATGAAGACTATTAACTCCCCTTATCGTGCCAGTCCCTTTTTAAGTAAAGCTGGCAGGGAAAAAGTAGGTAATTCCTTCACCTACAAAATGGCTTCCTCTTCTCAAGATGTCCGACCACCAACTGCCACTTCAAATTTTAATTGCAAAAAGTAGATGAATCCAGCGAGCCAAGTTTGAAGTGCGTAAATGATGGCAATGATAAAGGTTTAGCAGAAACGCGTCTTGCCGTGCGCTTTACAGCAGTAATTTTTCCCATCTCTGCCTATATTTATAATATGCTGCTATGGATAAATATTTTTAATCTACGTTTGAAATAAAGAAAAAGATTTTTTACGTACTTCAAACTTGGCTCGCTGGATTCAACTCCTTTTTGCATCTATTGTTGGCAAGAGCTCCTGTCTTTTATCCGTTGCTGAGAGCCTATATAGTATAGCAGCTTATGGTTTGAACCAACTGGGTAAGCTGGCATTTTTTCTTTTTTATTGTTCAAATTTTAATCTATCCCTCAGGACTTGGCTCTTCCTTCTTCTATGGGAGCTGCAGTCATTGGCTGACTGCCCTGAGGCATTTTTCCAGAACCTTCTGCATATTAAAACAGAGCTGGGTCACCTGATCAAGTCTGTGAGAAGATTAATCCTTTTTGCGTTGCCTGTCAGCAGGTCTCACAATGTATTAAAAGGGAAACTGTCACCTGTTTTGGCCGCTATAAGCTGCGGCCATCGCCTTTCAGGGCTTATCTACATCATTCTATTTTGCTGTAGATAAGTCCCTGGTCCGACCTGAAAGATAAGAAAAATAAGTTTTATTATACTCTCCCCGGGGGGAGGTCTCATGTTGTCCGGTCTGATGGGTGTCACATATCCGGGGGCATTGAGAAACATGTGATGGTGTCTCCGCGGCTTGTGTTTTGCATATTTTACATATTTCCCATAAGGGATGGGGGCTTTGCTCTAGAATCACTGCGTTGAGAAACATGTGATGGTGTCAGTGTTGGATGCTGATCTCCATGAGTTCATTCATCCTCATTTTTCACAGTCTTCTACTAGGCATTGCTCCTACTGGCCAGTTTCCTACTCCACACTGATGAGGGGCAATACCCCAAAACAGCTGTCTGTGGATGGATACCATGTTTTGGCATAGGTGGTTTCCTTCATTGGAGACTGCCCATCCCGTGGTTGTTCCTTCCCGGGGAAAGACCTGGCTAGTCATTGCTTGCGTTGAGAAACATGTGATGGTGTCTTCGCGGCTTGTGTTTTGCATATTTTACATATTTCCCATAAGGGATGCGGGCTTTGCTCTAGAATCACTGCGTTGAGAAACATGTGATGGTGTCTCCGCAGCGTTGGATGTTGATCTCCATGAGTTCATTCATCCTCATTTTTCACATATCCGGATCCGGCGCCTCCCATCTTCTTGTGGCGACACCCTCCTGCTTGCTTCCCGTCATCGCACTTCTGCACAGGTGTACTTCTCTGCCCTGTGGAGGGCAAAGTGCTGCAGTGCACAGGTGCTGGGAAGGGTCAGAGAGGCCCAGCACCTGTGCACTGCAGTACTTTGCAAGTTTTATTGACATTTTTGCTACAAAAATGTTTATCATTCTGATCAGCTCCTCCTGCTCTATAACATCCTGCCTGCAGATCAAGTACCATTTTCAACATGACCGGTTCCACTAAATTATCCATATCACTTTATTCCATGCATAGATACATACAAACAGATGTGGGAAGTTAGAGCAGGAGCCTAATACTGATTTTGTGCACACAGCACATCTGTAAAGGGGTTGTCAAGGACTTTTACACTGATGGTCTTTTCTCAGGATAGGCCATCAATATCTGATTGGGGGATAAGATATCTGGATGATCAACTGCTCCTGGTGCTGGAAATGGTTGGAAGTGCTCAATTGTGGAAATGTATTGTGCACATGGCTAGGTACTGCACATACCCTATGAATTTGAATAAAGAGCATATGTGCTGTACCTAGCAGTAGCCAACTCCTGGCAACAGGAAAAGCTTTTGCACCCTCACTGATCAGCTGTTGATGACCTATCCTAACATAAGGTCATCAATGTAAAGTCCTGGAAACCACCTTAAAGCAAGAGGAAGAATGGGTTAGGAGCTAAATATATTCCTTATGAATTGATTTGCCTGTTTCTGATGCTAACATTTCAAAAAATGTTGATATTTATGAACCATATATATAAGCTGGTCATAAATATCACCAAGAATATACAGTATAGCAAGTAAAATAAAGTCATGTAGTCAATGTTGTATACAGTCTTTACCTTACATTACAGGAGAAGTTTATTAATCTTGTTGTGAAATCATCATTTTACGAGGTTTCATTTTTAATATTAAGTGCAATAAATCCCACCTGCTATGTTTCCTTGGTTAGTTTGAGATATTTCTTCCTTTTTGTCATTTCTAGTCTATTTTAGAACAATTCATAAGTCATTTCCTCTCTAAGTTGCCAATCATGTATGTATTATTTTTGTAGTCATAAGCATATCTACAGATGTCCTGCTTGAATAAGAACGATGTGCAGGGAATAATGAGCAGACATAGATTTTCCTTACAGGTGGTAAAATGTTCTTGATTGACAGAATGATCTAAACACCACATCAATTATACTTATCAAAGCAATTACATCTGTCTGGATTTTCAGATATGTAGCTACACAGCAGTCAACAGGAGATATATTTTAGACATTGAAATCCTACTAATCAGGATTTTTTTTGTGAAGTGAGATAAGGCGTACTGACTATGTAGTAATAAGATGAAGTCAACAAATTGGAGATATTCTTCATGGGATTTTAAAATCGAAACTGCTTTATTTTATATGATTAACATCTGAAACGATTAGGCATTTCATACAAATTCCATTAAAATTTTGCCTCTGGCATGTGCTTGCTTTGTTTCTCTTTCAACTGAGATATCACATACTTACAATAACATACGTGTCAAATGTCCTACTTTCACAAGATAAGACAAAGAATGGACATGGGCATGAGTGAACTTGAGACATGGCACAGCTGATTAAAATGGCCTACTATAACATATGTATGAACTAAGTTAATCCCTATATGATCCTGATATTTAGCTTTTTATGCATCAAACAATGCAAGAGAAAGTTGTATGTTCATATACATTTTTTTTTTAAATATTGGTTTGTCCCAAAACTGCAGATGTTCCCTGCCGACACAGTCAATTTTCATTTTTTATTTCTCATTTTGTTTCTCTTCTTCTTCTAACAGCCCTAACCTTTTTATTTTTCTGTCCACATAGACATATGAGGGCTTATTTTGTTTTAGGATGAGTTGCACTCTTTAGTGACATCATTCATTTTACCACATTGTGTACTGGAAAATGGGAGAAAAATTCCGAGTGCGGTGAAATTGTGAAAAAATGCAATTCTGAGATTTTTTTTTAGGAATAGATTTTATAGAGTACATTGTCTGATAAGCATTACCTGGAAATATGATACCAAACATATCCATTTTTTTATTATTTTAGTGGTAAAAAAAATCAGAAATAAGAAAAAAAATAAGTTTTTGATTGTGTCACCATTTACCGAGATCTGTAACGTTTTCATGTTTTAGGTGATAGAAATGTATGAGGACTTACCATTTGTGGCGAGAGACTACATTTTTCACTGATACCATTTGTGGCTAAGTAAAACATTTTGATTGCTTCTTACACCATTATTTGTGGTATTGGATCAACCAAAAAAATGCAATTTTAGCATTTTGAATTTGTTTTTGTTTATGGTGTTTACTGATCAAATTAAATATATTTATATTTTGATGGATGAGGTTTTTTTGAATCTGACTATACCACCTTTATTTTTTTTTATCTTTGTTTTTAATGGGAAAAAAAGAATGTAATTTGGACTTGCATGGGTTTTTACATTTTTTCATATTTTTGCAAATTTTTTTGTTTTACTTTTTACTGTACTTATACAGTAAGTCCCCTTAGGGGACTTAAATCTGTGAACATCTGATCCCTTGTACTGTACACAAAAATACCACAGGATTACTGCATATAGCATAAATCACAATATCATTTAAAGCCCGGCCACAGTCTGCGTTTTGAAGGTACTCTATGATTACAGGCACATGCATCTTCAACAGACTCATGGTTATCATAGCAACAAATTGTTGCCCCACTATTGCGCTGATAGAATAACGTGCTCATGCCAGCATTCTGAGTTTGACAGTGGCGCTTATCAGGTTAAAAATTGTGTGCCTAGCTGCAATACACCTGCCGGTTGTTAGAGGTAAGTCCTGTCATACAGACATTACCTTATTTGGCACATGATTGTAAGAATGCAAATTGGATATGAGTGGTCACATGATGGCAGCTCAAACCAGCCAGCATATGAGGAGGTGGTATGGCCTCTTTAAATTGTTCATACATGCCTTGATAGTAAAAAGAGTCAGTGATAAGCAGTCATAGAGGAGCGCTTAGGAAGCAACCCAGGGGCAGACAAAAATGTCAGGTCTCCACCGCAGCTCCAGACGAAAACCTCCAATGGAGGATAGGAGCAATGAGAAAATGGAAACGGTCCTAGGAGCGCAGGAAAGAGACTCAGAAAAGAGATGGGGTTAAAACACAACGCGTTTCGACGGAGGATCTGTCTTCATCAGGTGGAAGTTTATTAATGACATAGGGGATGGGGTATTTAAATGGGAGGCAGCCAATCACAACAGTCAAAACAGTCACATGTTATGATTAGTGTTGAGCATTCCGATACCGCAAGTATCGGGTATCGGCCGATACTTGCTGTATCGGAATTCCGATACCGACTTCCGATATTTTTTCAATATCGGAATTCGGCATCGGAATCGGAAGTTCAGTTGATTGACGGCCTGACGTCATCATGATGCGCGGTGTGTGCGCATCATGATGCGCCGTCATTTCGGGCCTTCCGGGGGTCTCTGCCGGCCTGCCGGGGGGCTGTGCCGGCCTGCCGGGGGGCTGTGTGGACTGCCCGGGGTCTGTACCGGCCTGCCGGGGGGCTGTGCCGGCCTGCCGGTGGTCTGTGCACCCTGTGGGGGTCTGTACCGGCCTGCCGGGGGGCTGTGCCGGCCTGCCGGGGGGCTGTGCTGATGTCCGGGGGTCTGTGCAAGCATCGTCCGATGGGACTACAAGTCCCATCGGGCGATGCCTGCTACCATGACAGTGATTGACACATTAGCCAATGATGGGACAGTAGTAGTCCCATCATCCGGCTAATGTGTTAAATGTTAAAAAAAAAAAAAAAAAATACTACATACATACTACATGCATGCTACATACATACTACATGCTACATACATACTACATATATACTACATACATACTACATACATGCTACATACATACTACATACATGCTACATACATACTACATGCATGCTACATACATACTACATGCTACATACATACTACATGCATGCTACATACATACTACATATATACTACATACATACTACATACATGCTACATACATACTACATATATACTACATACATACTACATACATGCTACATACATACTGCATGCTACATACATACTACATACATACTACATACATACTACATGCATGCTACATACATACTACATATATACTACATGCATGCTACATACATACTACATGCTACATACATACTACATATATACTACATACATACTACATACATGCTACATACATACTGCATGCTACATACATACTACATACATACTACATACATACTACATGCATGCTACATACATACTACATGCATGCTACATACATACTACATGCATGCTACATGCATGCTACATACATACTACATGCTACATACATACCACATACATACTACATACATACTACATACTACATATATACTACATGCATGCTACATACATACTACATGCTACATACATACCACATACATACTACATACATACTACATACATACTACATGCTACAAACATACTACATATATACTACATGCATGCTACATACATACTACATGCTACATACATACTACATACATACTACATACATACTACATGCTACATACATACTACATATATACTACATGCATGCTACATACATACTACATGCTACATACATACCACATACATACTACATACATGCTACATATATACTACATGCATGCTACATACATACTACATATATACTACATGCATGCTACATACATACTACATGCTACATGCATGCTACATACATACTACATACATACTACATGCTACATACATACCACATATATACTACATACATACAATACATTCATACAATACATACATAGACATACAGTACATATAACATAGAGTAACATACTTACCAATACTTGTCACATTGTTCCCCGAAGCCATTGTCTTTTCCGGAATAAATATTAACATAACAAACCACAAAAATACTCACCCACGATCCGAAGCAGTCCACGAGTGTGTCCCACGATGATCTTGGGTAGAGAACTGCAGCATCAGATGATGCTGCCGTTCTCTACGGGCTGCAGGAATCCAATGACGGAAGGTAGGTATCCTTCCGCACTGTATTCCTCCGCCACTTAAAAAAAAAAAAGTCCCTAGTCTCACTTTATGCCATTGCTGCGTGGGAATTTCCCACACAGCAATGGCATAAAGTGAGACTAGGGACTTTTTTTTTTTTAAGTGGCGGAGGAATACAGTGCGGAAGGATACCTACCTTCCGTCATTGGATTCCTGCAGCCCGTAGAGAACGGCAGCAACAGCTGATGCTGCAGTTCTCTACCCAAGATCGTCATGGGACACACTCGTGGACTGCTTCGGATCGTGGGTGAGTATTTTTGTGGTTTGTTATGTTAATATTTATTCCGGAAAAGACAATGGCTTCGGGGAACAATGTGACAAGTATTGGTAAGTATGTTACTCTATGTTATATGTACTGTATGTCTATGTATGTATTGTATGAATGTATTGTATGTATGTAGTATATATGTGGTATGTATGTAGCATGTAGTATGTATGTAGTATGTATGTAGCATGCATGTAGCATGCAGTATGTATGTAGCATGCATGTAGTATATATGTAGTATGTATGTGGTATGTATGTAGCATGTAGTATGTATGTAGCATGCATGTAGTATGTATGTAGCATGCATGTAGTATATATGTAGTATGTATGTAGCATGTAGTATGTAGCATGCATGTAGTATATATGTAGTATGTATGTAGCATGTAGTATGTATGTAGCATGCATGTAGTATATATGTAGTATGTATGTAGCATGTAGTATGTATGTAGCATGCATGTAGTATGTATGTAGCATGCATGTAGTATGTATATGGTATGTATGTAGCATGTAGTATGTATGTAGCATGCATGTAGTATATATGTGTTATGTATGTGGTATGTATGTAGCATGCATGTAGCATGCATGTAGTATGTATGTAGTATGTATGTAGTATATATGTAGTATGTATGTAGCATGTAGTATGTATGTAGTATGTATGTAGCATGCATGTAGTATATATGTGTTATGTATGTAGCATGTAGCATGCATGTAGCATGCATGTAGTATGTATGTAGTATATATGTGGTATGTATGTAGCATGTAGTATGTATGTAGCATGCATGTAGTATGTATGTAGCATGTATGTAGTATGTATGTAGCATGTATGTAGTATGTATGTAGTATATATGTAGTATGTATGTAGCATGTAGTATGTATGTAGCATGCATGTAGTATGTATGTAGTATTTTTTTTTTTTTTTTTAACATTTAACACATTAGCCGGATGATGGGACTACTACTGTCCCATCATTGGCTAATGTGTCAATCACTGTCATGGTAGCAGGCATCGCCCGATGGGACTTGTAGTCCCATCGGACGATGCCTGCACAGACCCCCGGAGCCTGCACAGACCACCGGCAGGCCGGCACAGCCCCCCGGCAGGCCGGCACAGCCCCCCGGCAGGCCGGCACAGCCCCCCGGAGCCTGCACAGCCCCCCGGCAGGCCGGCACAGCCCCCCGGCAGGCCGGTACAGCCCCCCGGAGCCTGCACAGACCACCGGCAGGCCGGCACAGACCACCGGAGCCTGCACAGACCCCCTGGCAGGCCGGCACAGCCCCCCGAAAGGCCCGTACAGACCCCAGAGAGGCTGTACAAGGGCAGGAAATGGTTTTTCTTATTCCGATACCGGAAGTCCCATAGACTTGAATGGGACTTCCGGTATCGGAATCGGCGATACCGATACTTTTTTTAAAGATCGGCCGATACCATCCGATACGATACTTTGAAGTATCGGACGGTATCGCTCAACTCTAGTTATGATAGTCACATGTTACGACAAGATGACATAATACAGTCATGGCCAAAAGTATTGACACCCTTACAATGCTCTGCTGGAATTTTAGACCATTCTTCTTTGGCAAACTACTCCAGGTCCCTGATATTTGAAGGGTGCCTTCTCCAAACTGCCATTTTTAGATCTCTCCACAGGTGTTCTATGGGATTCAGGTCTGGACTCACTGCTGGCCACCTTAGAAGTCTCCAGTGCTTTCTCTCAAACCATTTTCTAGTGCTTTTTGAAGTGTGTTTTGTGTTATTGTCCTGCTGGAAGACCCATGACCTCTGAGGTAGACCCAGCTTTCTCACACTGGGCCCTAAATTATGCTGCAAAATTTGTTGGTAGTCTTCTGACTTCATAATGCCATGCACACGGTCAAGCAGTCCAGTGCCAGAGGCAGCAAAGCAACCCCAAAACATCAGGGAACCTACGCCATGTTTGACTGTAGGGACCGTGTACTTTTCTTTGAATGCCTCTTTTTTCTCCTGTAAACTCTATGTTGATGCTTTTGCCCTAAAAGCTCTACTTTTGTCTCATCTGACCAGAGAACATTCTTCCAAAATGTTTTAGGCTTTTTCAGGTAAGTTTTGGCAAACTCCAGCCTGGCTTTTTTATGTCTCGGGGTAAGAAGTGGGGTCTCCTACCATACAGTCCCTTTTCATTCAGACGCCAACGGATAGTACGGGTTGACACTGTTGTACCCTCGAACTGCAGGGCAGATTGAACTTGTTTGGATGTTAGTCGAGGTTCTTTATCCAACATCCGCACAATCTTGCATTGAAATCTCTTGTGAATTTTTCTTTTCCGTCCACATCTAGGGAGGTAAGCCACAGTGCCATGGGCTTTACACTTCTTGATGACACTGCGCACGGTAGACACAGGAACATTCAGGTCTTTGGAGATGGACTTGTAGCCTTGAGATTGCTCATGCTTCCTCACAATTTGGTTTCTCAAGTCCTCAGACAGTTCTTTGGTCTTCTTTCTTTTCTCCATGCTCAATGTGGTACACACAAGGACACAGGACAGAGGTTGAGTCAACTTTAATCCATGTCAACTGGTTGCAAGTGTGATTTAGTTATTGCCAACACCTATTAGGTGCCACAGGTAAGTTATAGGTGCTGTTAATTACACAAATTAGAGAAGCATCACATGATTTTTCGAACAGTGCCAATACTTTTGTCCACCCTCTTTTTTATGTTTGGTGTGGAATTATATCCAATTTGGCTTTAGGACAATTCTTTTTGTGTTTTTTCATTTAAGACAAATTAAATGAAGATAATAATACCAAAGAATTTGTGTTTGCAATCATTTTCAGGAAGAAACTGAGTATTATCTGACAGAATTGCAGGGGTGTCAATACTTTTGGCCATGACTGTATATTATATATAAAAAAAAAGAATTAAAACAACTTTCATAAAACGTGAGATAAAACAACATGAGGTAAACAAGTTTTAAATGTATAAAATGTGCAAAAAGGAGCAATAAAAAAATATAGATAAAAATGAATAAAATTATTAACAAGTTAGTAGACCAGTAAAAAGACCAATAAAAAAGCGAGAACCCATATTAATAATGAAAGCATGTAAACAATAGCATCTAGGTAAAATGCACTGATGCTAAAAAGGCAAATAAAGTTATCTGGTTACTTTATCTATAGTTAAATTCAGGCCTTCAGGGGCAAGTGTGCAAGCTTGAATATCCAAAAGCTTTCTCTATTGATTAAACTGTTGAAGCGATCAGCCACGGTATCAGGTATGTGGTCAATAATCGTTAGTTTCAAAGTTTTTGGATTTTTTTGATGCACAGTTAAAAAATGTTTGGAAAGGCTGTGCCTGAATTTAACTATAGAGTAAAACAGCGGAGATTTAGCCTACAAGCTCCTATAGCAGTTGACAAGACCAATCTACAGGCTCCCAATTTAACCACCCAGCCGCTTCTTTAGGGAAACCAGTACCTGACAAAACCTATATACCTGGGATTAGCATGAGAACATTATCTCAGGCTCAGCAATGTGGGATGAAAGATGGTCCTGAAAGTAAGAGACAGCACTTTACACCAATCCCTGAATTCATCCTTTGAATTTTGTGCTTGGTCCAGAGAACATATGTTAGAATGGATGGTCTGGAGCCGGATACTCCAGGAGTGGACCCTCTGGGCTGTGGCACCGAGGGGCCCCGGGCGAACTGCCAGGTGGAACCGACCCCTATACAGGGACCGTTAGGAGCAAGCCCAGGGTTTCGGGTACCACTGTAGCCGGTACCGAGAGGGGTGGCTCACAGGAGACACGGGTGAGTATGTCTGAAGAATGGTACTGGGTACTAGGAACACCAAGAGTGTACACGGAAGTGCGCTAACTACAGGATAGTGCGAGACAGGTAGCCGTGAACACGTATGACGTATAGCGAGTAAAACGTCCGGAGGTAAACAAAGCAGGACGTGCGTAAGGAGCACGACAGAGTACTGAATGGAGCAGCAGTCGTGCCAGGAGGTGTAACAGAGCACAGGAACAGAGTGAGTACCAGGAGGCACAACAGAGCAAGGGACAGAGGACAGGATACTAGAGTGTGCCAGCAGGCACAACTGAGCATGAAGCAACGTGAAAGTTCAGAGCGAGTGCTAGGAGCACAATAGAATACCGGACAGCGCAGAGGACCTGAGAACAGCGCACAGCCAGGCTGGGACAAAGCAGACCCAGCCAGGAAGCACAACAATAATCAGGCATCTCCCATAGGGGAAGGTAGCCTGATATAGCACATGACCATGACAGGTTCCGGGTCAGATCCTAGCCAGAAAGCACATGACCACTACAGCTTCCGGATCAGGTCCTCCATTACCATAGAGAGGACCGACCCGGGGACAGCACTGACAGGAGCGCGCAAGCGCAAACGTGACATGGAGGAGGAGCCCTGGGGACGAGAGCTGCGCGTGCGCGCCCGACGGGAGCTCCTGAGGGACCGCCGTACCGGAGGGAGAGACGTCGGGACCGAAGCCCCGCCTCCTGGTGAGCTCGGCATAACAACATACAGTATTGACGTCAGCTCCAGTTCCACAGACAGTAGGGATCCAAAGGTTCTCACAGCAGATAAGTCATCAAGTCAAAAAACGCTCTTTGAACTGGTTTGGATTCCTGCCAACACTGAAGAAGCCAATATGTGGTGTTTCATGTATTTCCTCTATGTATATCTATCTTTTGTGCAAATGGGATTAGAAAGAGCCAATTAAATTTGTATTAGCAAAATAGAATGATGACAATCAGGCATCAGCATTTAGGAGCTAGGATAAGCAATTGTATGTCAGAATGATAGTTACCCTACATATTGTAACCCTGAGCAAAAGGCTTCCCTATTCTCAAATAAAGCAAGACTAGACTAAAGGTTCATTCATTATAAGTCACACTGCCTAGTCTTGAAAGCAAAGTTCCTATGTTTGTCTTGCCTGTAGAAGAGAAGCACAAGTTTTTCATTGAAGAAATATATTTTCTCTTGTATTATTGGCACCTATTCTACACGAAGATGTACAATGGAAGAAGTATGCTTCAGATGAATATTTATTGACGGTGATAAGTGAAGAGACAGCTAGAGACGTTTCAGCCAGAAAACGGTCTTTATCACATAGTCACCCTTTAAGTAAAGTATCAAGAATCACCGGGTAAGTAATGTCACTGCTATGAAATGCTTCATAAAGCACAATATGTCTTTGTTAGTGGCTTTAAATACCAGTTTAGCTGGCAGTCCAGTGTGTATTACAGGTTCCCAGGGAGCCATTGTCCTGATAGTTTGCCTAAGGGTCAGTGGTGGCGCAGTGTAGGATGCAGACACAGCTGTGTCTGAGCAGTGAGTCACTTTCTTACTGCTTCTGTGATTTCCAGGGTAGTACCTGGCCACTTCCTGGCCAGGAAAGTTCTAGCTGCATAATTACACCAGCTATCACTAGTTGTTCAGGTCTTACCGCCGAGGTTTGGGTAGCCTGATCATGTATTGTTGGTCTGGCTGGAACTGCAGGTGCTGGCACAGCGGTTGGTGTTACTGCAGGATCTGGTGTAGCATCTGAGATAAAAGATTCTGGCAGCCTTTCTGGACTGGCAGCCACTGGCCTAGGTGTTTTGAGGACTGAGGGGACGTTGCAGTGGGCCTAACAGGGTCCCTTTGGTCACCGTGGCAGGGTTGATCACCATACCTGCTCCTGGTGTCTCTCCGGTGCCATGTTCCTCCTCTGCTGGAGTCGGAGATGCTGGTAATGAGGTCACTTTCCATGTTGTCTTTACGGTAAGCTGCATGCATAGAAGTTGACGGGTCAGCTCCTTCACTTCATCTCTGAGGAGCGCTGGGTCCACTGCAGCCAGTCGGGGCCTTCATCTTGCTGGCTGGGGGAGCCCACTGCTTCCACCCCACACTCCTGAGGCCTCTGTTCATCACTCGCCATGGCGCCCTTCGGATTCGATGCCTTCCTTCCTGCTGCACGCTTTTCCACCAGTTTTTCCTGCCCCTGCCTTCAGGGGCAGTTCCTTCTCCTTTTGCCACCATACCAGGCCAGGAGGCGGATCCCCCTGTCCGTCGGCCCTGTTCTTGTCACATAGAAATAGGTTCCGCCCAACGAATACACGCCTTTCTCTTCCTGTGCGCCATGTGACCCGGGAATTGCTGCGATTTTACAGTTTTATAAAGTCCATGGCACACAGTACCCGGCGATGCTGGGGCACAAATCCTGTTTGTGATGCCAAAATGATGCACCCATCAGAGCCGTGGGGTACCCTGAATCGGACCGGACAGTTCTAAGGGGGAGGTCACAGGGCCGTGATCTGTTTCCGTGGCCTGGCCCTGTCTTAAAATAGAGCATAGTTATGAGGTGTTTAATCATGATACCATTCGTTGTGTTTGGCAATAGATTGTCGACGCTGCGGTTTTGGTCCAGTGGGGCTGATACAGCAAAGATGGTTCATCTCCCCATGGGTAGAGCGGGGCCCCAGGGTAAATATATATGATTTTTCAGATGGTGGTGAACATTGGGGTGCAAAGAATAAGTGAAGGAGACAGAGAGGTGCAGTTTTCTTTACCTATTACTTGAAAGTAGATGCAATCTGGAGTACCAATGACAGATGATGGATTGAGTCCAACTTGCCTGGAGGCATTCAGGGGATCCACCCTGCCAAGTGGGGTTGGGGACCTTCCTTCTGTGCTCTCTTTTCGGGTCACTGCTGCTTGTAGCTAAGCTGCATCCCTCTCCTGCGTGATGGATTCTAATCTGTAAGGCAGACATCATGAGCCTATATAACGGGCACTGTCCTTTTCACTGTCAGCACCTGGCTCTTGGTCTGCTGCCATGCCTTCAGGTGTTCGGTGTGGCAAGGGAGCTTGCTGCCCCCTGACCTCCAAATTCAGTTGTCAGGGCGTACAGCACCCGCCCAGCCAAGGACTCTGGCATCCCTTTTTATCAGCGCTCCACTCTGAGGTCAGCTCTGCAATTCTGAAGAGCCCTTGTCTCTGTTCCTCTCTTTTCCCTCTCCACAGACCAACTGCCAGCTCTCCTTTCTCACTGTCCTGTCACAAGCTCCAGCTGGCTCCCGTTTCCATGACAACTCCCCTGTTTAATCACTCAGCTGACTTCTTTCTGACTCACTAACCCCATCTGCTCTCCAGAATTTATAAGGAAGCTCCCCTTTCTGGCCTGGAGCAGGAATTGACATGAACACTGTGTTACCTGGCATAGGGACCCCACTGCCTCCAGGCATGATGTCACCCCTTAGTGGAAGCCAATGTCACTGTGGCAACCGGACTCTGGGGTGCCACAATGGCATGTAGAAGTTTGTGCACCCCTAGTCAAAATTACTGTTATTGAGAACAGTTAAGCAAGAAGAAAAATAAATTATCTCTAAAAGGGCTACAGTTAAAGATTACATATTTCCTTTGTATTTTATGCAAAAAATATGTATTTTCATATTTACATTTTAAAAATTACAAAAATGAAAGTGGGTCAATGCAAAAGTTTGGGCACCCTGAAAGGTTTGTAGCTAGTAGCACCCCCTTTTGCAATTATCACAGCTTGTAAAAATTTCTTGTAGTCAGAAAAGAGTCTTTCAACTCTTGCTTGAAGGTTTTTCATCCATACTTCCTTGGAAAATTCTTCCAGTTCTGTAAGATTCCTGGGTTGTCTTGCATACACTGCTATTTTGAAGTTTAGCCACAAATTTTCAATGATGTTCAGATTAGAGGACTGTGAGAGCTATTGTAAAGCCATCAGCATGTGACTTTTAAGGTAGTCTGTTGTGGACTTCAACATGTGTTTAGGATTATTGTCCAATGGTAGAAGCCATCCTCTTTTGAACTTCAGCCTTTTTACAGATGGTGTTATGTTTGCGTCAAGAATTTGTCGAAATTTTATTGAGTCCATTCTTCTCTCTACCTGTGAAATGTTTCCTGTGCCACTGGCTGCAACACAACCCCAAAGCATGATTGATCCACCCAATTGATTAATATCTGACAAGATGTAATTTTGACCAGGGGTGCCCAAACTAATACATGCCACTGCATATTCCTCTAAATTGTAGGTAGTTGCAGTCATCATGTGGATATTTAAGAAATTTGGTCTACTATCATTTTTTTTTAAGAAGCGATGATATAGAATAAAAGAACAGGTTTACAACACCACCTATTTGTGGCTTTAAACAACCTCCAATCAACTACTTGTTTGCTGATCTGTGGTCATTTCACAGTCAGTTTTTGCAGGCAGACCAGATTTCCTGTGCAAAATGAACAATTAGTGAAAGATTGTTCTGATCATATAGACTGTCATTTTTCTCTGTAACACTGTTTGTGAAGGATGGACTTGTGCTGCTGAGAGCAATGATTTTTAGGCCTGTTTAGAAATATTTTTACATAACTAAAATGTGTTTTGTTTGTTTGTTGGGAGATTGTCTGTCTATTTGCACTGTCTAATTAGCTGTAAAGTAGCATGTCAATTCATTGTAATTTTCCAGTGTCAATCCAGCTTACTTAAGTTGTACAGTATTTTCTTACATCTATCAGAGGTCACTGGTTCAAAAAGGCTACCTAGGACAGACGTGGCGCAAGCCACTTTATCTGGCAGATTCCAGGGGAACATTGGCGTTCACCCTTTAACCCTTTTACATGGACCTGGTCTTAAAACAAGGTCCATTGGATTGCTTCCATGTAAGAGCTGCTATTCAGAGGAGTGAATCAGAGGCAAGAGAATAGTTGGGTAGCGGGATCAGAACCAGGAAGTCGATTAAGTGACAAAATCATAAAGACAAAAAACAAGAAAAAAAATCATAAATGTCCCCTAGAAGAATAGCAAGGTACAGATTACACAGCAAGTCTTATTATAACTGACAGTGGACAGCAGGATTTTAGAAGTTTAAACAGCCTGCAGCCCCACCCAAATCACATAACAGTTAACTCTATATCTCCCAGTCTGATAGAACCTAGAACCAAAAATATCAGAGGACACAAAACTAGAATTCTTGCCCCACAACAAGAGTGCGGCGCCACCTGACAGGAGAGGCCAGAAAAGCAGGCACCAATACAGATCACATGTTTTCTTCAATGTACAGTGAAATTCCCCTCTCTACAATTTGATTGGACAGGTGATAATGTTAATTGACACTTCATTACTACTTATGATGTCACAGACTCCACCCACTTTGTGTATATGAAATTTTTTTTAACAGTGACTTAGAATATTATAGGGTGGGAGCCTTGTGTTACTGAACTAAGACGAAACAGATTTACATTCTGAATTATCACTTTCTTTACGTCATTTACAGCACAACAGATGGGAATGTAAGAAGTAAATCCCTATGGCCTAACCTACTGCGCAGATTTTTAAATTGCCTGCCAAAGGCAATTACACATTTGCTCTACAGACAACAAGGTGCATAATGCAATCCTTGAGGATGAGACTCTAGGCCGCCTTAATAATCTTCCTGAAATGTTGAAGTAAAAACCTGCAAATAGCATTCTTTCAAAGTAATGATCAATAGATATTTTAGGAGGCTTCTTTTCTTTTTTTTTATTTGTAAAAAATATTTTCTTCCAAAAGTGGTCCTAGAAAGGTATATGCAAGGATATTGCCCTTGACATATCAAGGCAACTCCGCATGTATTTTAGATTCTTTCAAGGACCTGCAAAAAAAAGTTAATCAGTTTGTTCTTACCACATGTCGTAATGAGCTCTAAAGAACAGAAGGCTGATGAAGATCGAATCACATTGCATAGTGTTCAGGTGTCGATTAAAATTTCGACCTGATCTGTCAGCTTGGAAAGTGGAGAATTTCCCCATATGTTGTGTTGCTGTAAGGCACATAAGGGAAAATAATATTTTTATGCCTTAAAACAATTATTAAAGTCTCAGCATTTTAACACATACACTATTGTGAATATTGGTTAGTTAGGTATAGAAAAAATGCTTTAAAGTCAGTATGCTTTCAAAAATACAAGTGTTGCAGTGTATCATTAGTTCATTTTTATCAATGAATAAAATGCAAAGTGAATGAACAAAATTGAAATCTAACGCAAATCATTATCTGGTTGTGATAGAAAATATGAAAATCTCTGAAGCCCCTAGGGAGGTTGAATGCACGTCCCTTCCCCCTCCTTTCTCACATGGAATTGCAGAAGCAAAAAGGGCACACAATCCACATATCTCTTTAAGTAGTTGAATTACACAGTTTAACATATAGTAAATGACTAAGACTGAGATGTATAGATTGGAGAGGTAGCAAAGTGACAAATCTGATTAAAATTCCGTTTGAACCCCAGACTCCTGACAGCGCCCAGATGACTGAATGGGGTTATCTTTTGTGAAAGAATGAGATTTACAAAATGAAAAATGAAAAGGTAATTGGACAAAAAAAGTTCTTTACAGAGGGCTGAATAACAAAAGAGACATGTGTTTACACATAGATAGAGAAGTGAAACAGCCTCTTTTGTCTCCAGGAGGAAAAGATACTGCAGTTTTAAGAAGCGCTGAAGTAAAATGGGACAAGGCAATTAAAAATTAAAAATTAAAAAGCACAGACCTTTATTAAAACACTCCACAATGCATTTCAATAGTGGCATGCTATATTCATCAGGTTGTATAACAACAAAGGGAGGAAATGACATATTTAAAGGAAAGTGCACCAATAAGGGACAGCAACCAATTAAGCCCTTGAGGCACTCATTAAAACACCAGAGGGAGTTAAAGATAATACAGCAATATCTTAAATGATAGCAAATAAAAGTAAAACAAAAACTGTATATATATACTGTATATATAATATATATATATATATACACTCACTGGCCACTTTATTAGGTACACCTGTCCAACTGTGTGTTAAGACTTAATTTCTAATCAGCCAATCACATGGCGGCAACTCAGTGCATTTAGGCATGTAGACATGGTCAAGACAATCTCCTGCAGTTCAAACCGAGCATCAGTATGGGGAAGAAAGGTGATTTGAGTGCCTTTGAACGTGGCATGATTGTTGGTGCCAGAAGGGCTGGTCTGAGTATTACAGAAACTGCTGATCTACTGGGATTTTCACGCACAACCATCTCTAGGGTTTACAGAGAATGGTCCGAAAAAGAAAAAAAAAACAGTGAGCGGCAGTTCTGTGGCTGGAAATGCCTTGTTGATGCCAGAGGTCAGAGGAGAATGGGCAGACTGGTTTGAGCTGATAGAAAGGCAACAGTGACTCAAATTGCCACCCCTTACAACCAAGGTAGGCAGAAGAGCATCTCTGAACGCACAGTGCGTCGAACTTTGAGGCAGATGGGCTACAGCAGCAGAAGACCACACCGGGTACCACTCCTCTCAGCTAAGAACAGGAAACTGAGGCTACAATTTGCACAAGCTCATCGAAATTGGACAGTAGAAGATTGGAAAAACGTTGCCTGGTCTGATGAGTCTCGATTTCTGCTGCGACATTCGGATGGTAGGGTCAGAATTTGGCGTAAACAACATGAAAGCATGGATCCATCCTGCCTTGTATCAACGGTTCAGGCTGGTGGTGGTGGTGTCATGGTGTGGGGAATTTTTTCTTGGCACTATTTGGGCCCCTTGGTACCAATTGAGCATCGTTGCAACGCCACAGCCTACCTGAGTATTGTTGCTGACCATGTCCATCCCTTTATGACCACAATGTACCCAACATCTGATGGCTACTTTCAGCAGGATAATGCGCCATGTCATAAAGCTCGAATCATCTCAGATTGGTTTCTTGAACATGACAATGAGTTCACTGTACTCTAATGGCCTCCTCAGTCACCAGATCTCAATCCAATAGAGCATCTTTGGGATGTGGTGGAACGGGAGATTCGCATCAGGGATGTGCAGCCGACAAATCTGCGCCAACTGTGTGATGCCATCATGTCAATATGGTCCAAAATCTCTGAGGAATGCTTCCAGCACCTTGTTGAATCTCTGCCACGAAGAATTGAGGCAGTTCTGAAGGCAAAAGGGGGTCCAACCCGTTACTAGCATGGTGTACCTAATAAAGTGGCCAGTGAGTGTATATATATATATATATATATATTTATATATATACACTCACTGGCCACTTTATTAGGTACACCATGCTAGTAACGGGTTGGACCCCCTTTGCCTTCAGAACTGCCTCAATTCTTCGTGGCAGAGATTCAACAAGGTGCTGGAAGCATTCCTCAGAGATTTTGGACCATATTGACATGATGGCATCACACAGTTGGCGCAGATTTGTCGGCTGCACATCCCTGATGCGAATCTCCCGTTCCACCACATCCCAAAGATGCTCTATTGGATTGAGATCTGGTGACTGAGGAGGCCATTTGAGTACAGTGAACTCATTGACATGTTCAAGAAACCAATCTGAGATGATTCGAGCTTTATGACATGGCGCATTATCCTGCTGAAAGTAGCCATCAGATGTTGGGTACATTGTGGTCATAAAGGGATGGACATGGTCAGCAACAATACTCAGGTAGGCTGTGGCGTTGCAACGATGCTCAATTGGTACCAAGGGGCCCAAAGAGTGCCAAGAAAAAATTCCCCACACCATGACACCACCACCACCAGCCTGAACCATTGATACAAGGCTGGATGGATCCATGCTTTCATGTTGTTTACGCCAAATTCTGACCCTACCATCCGAATGTCGCAGCAGAAATCGAGACTCATCAGACCAGGCAAGGTTTTTCCAATCTTCTACTGTCCAATTTCGATGAGCTTGTGCAAATTGTAGCCTCAGTTTCCTGTTCTTAGCTGAGAGGAGTGGTACCCAGTGTGGTCTTCTGCTGCTGTAGCCCATCTGCCTCAAAGTTCGACGCACTGTGCGTTCAGAGATGCTCTTCTGCCTACCTTGGTTGTAACGGGTGGCAATTTGAGTCACTGTTGCCTTTCTATCAGCTCGAACCAGTATGCCCATTCTCCTCTGACCTCTGGCATCAACAAGGCATTTCCGGCCACAGAACTGCCGCTCACTGGATTTTTTTTCTTTTTCGGACCATTCTCTGTAAACCCTAGAGATGGTTGTGCGTGAAAATCCCAGTAGATCAGCAGTTTCTGAAATACTCAGACCAGCCCTTCTGGCACCAACAATCATGCCAAGTTCAAAGGCACTCAAATCACCTTTCTTCCCCATACTGATGCTCGGTTTGAACTGCAGGAGATTGTCTTGACCATGTCTACATGCCTAAATGCACTGAGTTGCCGCCATGTGATTGGCTGATTAGAAATTAAGTCTTAACACACAGTTGGACAGGTGTACCTAATAAAGTGGCCAGTGAGTGTATATATAATGACTAAAAAATTATATAAAGTTACATTACTGACTGACAACATTATCAATTGTTAAATTAAGTTCTTCAGGAGCCAAAGTACCCGGTTTGAAAATCCAGTAACTTTCATTATTAATGAGACTTCCCAGGCGATCTAGAACATTGTCAGCGACCTGATCAATAATAATGAGACTCAAAAAATCAAGATCTTTCTGATGTTCTTTTGTCTCCAGGAAATACTGTTCCCTTCAAAGGAAATGTTATACATTGACCCAGACTTATGTCTCTAAAAGAATGTTCTGAATATTGGAGCTTGCATAGATATGAACTGTAACCCCTGCCTATAAGCCATAAATCAATAGTGGGCAGTTCACTGACAACAGTCATGTCATGTTTGATCTCTGGGTAACAGTAACAATAAAAAATATGGAGGCAATCTCGAGCTTCTGCGGTTATCAGAAGCAAAGATATCATATAAGTTGTGAATTTCATAAAATCCTGAAGTGTTGAGGACATGTCACAACTCGACACATGTGAAGTCATCATGGGGAGAGGAGTGTGGGTGTAGTTCATTTGCTGATAAAAGGTCCAGACAAATTATGATCTGTGTTCAATGCTGAGGAAGATACATACCATTGTAGACTTGATCCCATTAACTGTATGGTTTCAATCAGATTGCTATCATCCACTAAGTTGAATCATCACTGTGTTGGTGTGGTAAGTTCTAGTAATCCTGTTTTATTTTAAGTAATTGTATTTAAACATGTTTCCTACAGCGGTGCTCCGGGTGCACCGAACGTCTGTGGAGAGATTCCAATCTACCCGATGATTTCATCCATTATAAGTTTATGCTTAAAACATACAACACTGCCCTTCACCTCTCAAAACAAACTTATTTCAACACCCTCATCACCTCACTATCCAATACGCCGAAACATGTCTTTGAAACTTTTCATTCCCTACTCAACCCAAGAGTGCAGGCCCCAACCACGGATCTCCGCATGGACAATCTGGCCAATTATTTCAAAGAAAAAATTGACCATATCCAGCAGGAAATTATCTCCCAATCCCCTCATACCATGCACTGTCCTCCCTCCCCCACTGCATCAAGATCACTCTGATTTTGAACCAGTTACAGAAGAAGAAGTAATCAAGCTCCTTGCATCTTCTCGCCCTACCACTTGCACCAGTGACACATTTCTCCAGTCGCTTTCCCTTGCTGTCATCAGTCACCTATCAAAAATATTCCGCCTCTTTCTCTCTTCTGGTATCTTCCCCTCCTCATTTAAGCATGCCATCATACATCCATCAATTAAAAAAAATCCCTCGACCAAATATGTGCCACTAACTATAGACCTGTCTCTAATCTTCCTTTCATCTCTGAACTCCTGGAACGCTTGGTCCACTCCCGTCTTAACATGCTAGCTCTCAGATAACTCTCTTCTCGACCCTCTACAATCCGGTTTTCACTCTTTACACTCTACTGAAACTGCCCTCACTAAAGTCTATAATGATCTACTAACAGCTAAATCTAAGGGTCGCTATTCCATGCTAATTCTCTTGGGTCTCTCTGCAGCATTCAACACTGTGGATCATCAGCTCCTCCTCACTATGCTCCGCTCCATCAGCCTCAAGGACACCATTCTCTCCTGGTTCTCCTCCTATCGCCATGACCGCTCCTTCACTGTATCTTTTGCTTGCTCCTCCTCTCATCTTCTCCTTATGGTTGGAGTTCCTCAAGGATCGGTTCTAGACATCCTCCTCTTCTCTTTGTATACTGCCCCTATTGGTTAAACAATCAGTAGATTTGGTTTCTAGTACCATCTCTATACTGATGACACCCAATTATACACTTCTTCTCCAGATATCACGCCTGCCTTTTTAGAAAACACCGGTGATTGTCTTACCGCTGTCTCTAACCTCATGTCCTCACTCTATCTGAAACTGAATCTGTCAAAAACTGAACTCCTTTTACCAAACTCTCCCCTCTCCAATCTGTCTTGAATGCTGCAGCCAGGATCATATTCCTCACCAATCGTTATCCCGAATCCAGTACAAACTTACCACCCTCACCCAGAAAGCACTCCATTGCTGAGCACCACCCTACATCTCTTCCCTTGTTTCAGTCTACCACCCTACCTGTGCCCTCCATTCTGCTAATGACCTGAGGTTAGCATCCTCAATAATCAGAACCTCCCACTCCAGTCTTCCAGACTATTCACGTGCTGCGCCAATTCTTTGGAATGCAGTACCCAGGTTAATACAATTAATCCCCAATCCCCACAGTTATATGCATGCCCTAAAAGCGCATTTGCTCAGACTGGCCTACCGCCTCAATGCATTAACCTAACTATCCCTGTGTGGCCCATTGAAAATTTTTACCATAACCATGTTCCTCGTATCATGTTCTCAGATGCTTTATGCATTTAATAGCCCTCCGTGTCTGTATTGTTTCATACTTAGGCCAATAACCAGTTCATGCAGCACTATATGAACACCCGATTCTTACACTATGACTGGTCTGAACAACGAATGCAATTGTTACTATCCACATTTCGTGTCTCCCCTTCATCCTCATAGATTGCAAGCTTGTGAGCAGGGCCTTCATTCCTCTTCATATCTGTTTTGATCTATGTGTTTATTATTATGCTGTAGTGTCTATTGTCTGTACAAGTCCCCTCTAAAATGTAAAGTGCTGCAGAATATGTTGGTGCTATAGAAATAAAATTATTATTATTATTATTATTATATGCTGTATCCTTTTGTGCCTATTGTAGAATATTTTGTGTATTTTTACAAACACTGCCTATCATTTTTCATTAAATATAAAACTTAATAGTTCTGTTTGTTATATTCTGTAACCCGCACCCCGAAGCCATATGCTACCAGAACCAATGCCAGGCCAGTCAGCCTATATACACAACTAATGGTGGCAGTGAGTAGGACTTGGGTTATTGTGAAATTAGCTGTGGTCCTGCCAGAGGTATCTACACATATCCCAGGCATGGGGATCAGAGATGTATATACCATATGCTCAATGTTAGTCTCCCGATATCCGGCTAATTAGTAGAAATGGCCTGCGGCCTCCTCTGTTGATTGATCGGCCTTATATAGAGATTTGCACAATGTGTAAAGGCCCCGTCACACACAGTGAGATCGCTGATTTTGTGACGCATCAGTGATCTCACCAGCGATATCACTGTGTGGCATGCATCAGCGACTGGCCCCCCCGCCAGGTATCGCTGATCGTGCAGGAATGTCCTGGGCCATTTTTTGATCATTGGTCTCCCACTGGCCAGCACGCATCAATGCGTGTGGCAGCGGGAGAGCAACGATCAGCGAGCTCCCAGCGCTGTAAGCAGACACTGGGAGCTGGTATCCAAGGTAAATATCGGGTAACTAAACACGCGTGTCGCTTAGTTACCTGCTGTGTACCTTGGATACCTGTGTGCTCATGCTGGGAGCTGGTATCCAAGGTACACAGCGGGTAACTAAGTGCCGCGCGCGCTTAGTTACCCGATATTTACCTTGGATGCCAGCATCCTCGCTAGTCCAGATCGCTGGTGAAATCAGTCTGTTTGGCAGCTCACCAGCAATCATGTAGCGAGGCACCAGCGATCCTGACAAGGTCGTGTCATTGTCAGGATTGCTGGTGCATCGTTATGTGTGACGGGGCCTTAAGTCTAGTTCAACCTTGCTCTCAAGTGACAGCCTTTGGAATAAGATGAATTCGAGACACAAGGCAAACATCAGACAATGGGGCAATAAACCCAAACAATTCAAAAGCTCCCAAGGATAACATAAATCCACATCACGTGGAGGTTGAATAAACTTCCAGATTTTACAGTAACAAACAGCAAACATGAGACTATTTGTGAGGTAAAAACCTTCAAACAATGGGAGCAAACAGTTGTCAAGATTGTGTCACTATGAACATTGTCTATCTGTAAATATATGACCAGCAATGCTGCTCTGTCATGGAGTGACTGTATTCTGTATATTTCAATATGGACTCCAAATATCCATGTTTATGTTCACACTACAATCCACTTTTGCCTATTTTGAGCCATACATTACACTGGGGAACGCAATTTTTTAGGAGTTAGGTCAGACAACTGTTCTTAATTAATTTTTGGATGCTGAATCCAGAAATGATCTCAGTTTTTCTCTATCACGTCAAGTTTTTGAACTATAGGATTTTTGTCTTCTCAAAAATATGTAAACTACTGTACCTAAAAAGTTTTTTTTTTTTTTTAAATAGTACAAATATGAACAAAAAATGAAATATATAAGAAATAGGCATGACAAATATGTTTTTTAACACTATCATGTTTTTTACAAAGGATATATATATATATATATGCAAGTATTTAAGGTAAAAATGTACATTTATAGCTTTTTCTGGAGTGTTTAACTTGAGGACAATCACGTTTGATGCTCCAGCAATAGTCAGCCATCATATGTACATCCCATCTACCCTGGTAACGGTCTTCCATAACCTTCAAATCTTGGTGAAATCGTTCACCTTGCTCATCGCTAACAGCACCAAGATTTTCCGGAAAGTTGGCAAGATGGCAATGCAGAAAATGTAGTTTAATACTCATGTTGCAACCAAGCGCTTTGTAGCTCTCCAATAGTTTCTGAACAATTTCTTTGTAATTACTTGCACGTGTATTTCCAAGAAAGTTCTTGACGACGTCTTTGAATGATAACCAAGCATTCTTCTCAAGATCTGACATAGTCCCGGTGAAATGTTCATCTTTGATGATCTGTCGAATTTGTGGACCATCAAACACACCAGCCTTGATTTTTTCAATGGACAGTCCAGGAAGTGCCAACATGATGTACTTAAAACAGTCGCCGTCAGTTGGCAATGCTTTTACAAATTGCTTCATGAGACCTAGTTTTATGTGCAGAGGTGGGAATAGTATATTCTTCCTGTCAACAAGTGGCTGATGTAGAATGTTAGGATCTCCAGGTTTAAGACCAGATCTTGGAGGCCAATTCGACTCAACCCAATGCTTTTCTCGAGCTCTGCTATCCCACATACAGAGAAAGCAGGGATACTTTGTGTACCAACGTTGCTGACCAAGAAGGAAGCAAACCATTTTAAGGTCAACACAGATGATCCAATTGTGTGTGTCATATTTCAATAACTCAATAACTCTCTTTACATCTCCATGTTCTTCACGAAGAGAGACAGAATGCCCAATAGGGACTGCACCAAATAAATTGCCATTGTGTAGAAGGACACACTTAAGACTCCGCTTTGAGCTATCAATAAACAGTCGCCATTCATTTGGATTGTACACTGAAAGCCCTAATTCTTGTAGTAAACCAGGAATATTATGGCAAAACACAAAACCGCTGTCACACCGAAAGTACTGCAAAAATGTACTTTCTCTAGTACGAAAGTATGATACCTTCGCTCCTTGTTCAAGTAACTGTTTCTCATTCAGCCTTGATGCTAGTAATTCTGAAGCTTTTTTTGTTAAGCCCAATTCACGTGCTAAATCATTTAACTCGTGCTGATCAAATCCCTTAAGAACTGAATCCTTGTGACTTTCAAATTCTGCATCATTGCTGTCACTGTGTTCGTCAACATCACTCAGAACTTCTAGAGATGGTAGCTGTTCGAAAACTGGCACTGGAATTTCAGCTGAATGAGGCATTGGTCTGATAGCTGACGGTAGATTTGGATATTCTATTTTACTTTTATTTTTCCTGTTAAATCCTGATGTTTTCACTAAACAGAAGTAACAGTCTGTGGAATGACTTTTTTGCTCTCTCCACACCATGGGGATACCAAATGCCAACTTTTCACGTGTTCCTTTGGTCCACATCCGTAAACTCTCGACACACTGCTTGCACACTATGTGAGGGGCCCATGGCTTATCTTGATCACCGAGTTTTACTTTAAAATATGCAAAATATGCTTGTTTGACAAATGCACTGATGTTTGCCCTTTGAACTAGAATGGTGAAAACACCACAAATATAGCAGAAGGAGTCAGGGTTGTTTAGGCATTTACGACGAGAGGAAGAAGGAGCAGACATGATCTGAAACAAAGGAAATATGTACATAAGTAAATAAAACACTGAAATGGAAAGTTACAAGCTTTGAAAACTAACAAAGAAAAAAATCATAAAAGATATATAAATTACAACTAAGCGCCCAATGTAAAGAGAAAAGCTATCACAAATCCTATTTATTCCTACTATGATACATTTTTTGTGTAAAGATATTGATAATTATGACGTATTGGGAGCTGTGCACACCTCTCACCACACTGTCTCAGTTGTGACTACTCTTACAAGTTGCCACGTAGCTCTATATGAGTCGAATTGTACTCAGATAACAAGTCTTATTACAGAAATCAGTGCAATTGTGCTTCTATGGCAGGTAAGTTGAGGAGGAAAAACTTGACGTGATAGAAAAAAACCTACTACATTTTTGGAATCAGCATGCCAATTTTAGTATAAATCAGCTCAAAAACCTAACTCAACAGAAAATTTTTTTCAAATTGTTCCCCAGTGTTATTTATACAAAGTACCATACCCTAAGGGGATAGTTTTAGCAGATGATTGACATAAAGATAATAATTTCATACAGGTATTGTTAGGGATGGCGGAACGCACTAAATATTAAATAACATAAAGTGCATTTGCTGCCCGGGGTCTACCGTGCAGAAGGTGTAAACACTGCTGCTAGATAATGGCGGATGTGTAATAAGGCGATATAACGCACGCGGGTTAGACGTCACCCGGCGTACGCTGAGCGATCTCTGTTTATTCACAGAGACGTCTAAGTGTTAAACACAAATGGCTGAGCCTGTTAACGTCACAGGTCTCAGAGGAGTGCACGCACGATATATGGTCACAGGAGCTGGGCCCTAGGCAGAGGGTCAGAGTCCGACTAGACCTACCGTGCGTGCGGCGTCGTGACTGTGGATGCCAAGAGGAGCTGCAGACTGCAGCGCAGTGACAGACACTGCCGCTAATTGACAATGCCCGGTAGCAGGCGCACTGTCGGTCGCTAGCACTGTGGAGGATGCTAATGTGGCTATTAGCTTGCCACTGGCTGGCGCTGACTCTAAACCTAAGTGTCACGCTTACCGCCTCCGCAGGTCTCACTCCCACTGCCTCCTCTGTCACCGTGGCCACGGCTCCTGCAGCCTCTGCCTCCGCTAGTGTGCCCGCGCTGCCTGCGACTCCCTGGTGCGCTTGCTGCTCCCAGCACGCTCCCGCAGCGGGTGCGTGTCTGCCTGCTCCCCGGCTTCCTGTCCCACGGTCAGCCTCGGTGCTCCGTCGGGTGCACATGCACACCTCGCACCATAGACTGCAGCACAGGCTGGACCGCTCTATCACACCTCCTCCGTGACCCTGGAGGACCCTGACCCGGAAGTCCTGCTACACTCCCTATTTAAGGTAGCTTCGCCCCCTGATCGCTGCCTGACTATCAATTGTGTCCCACGACTGATTTCGGGTCCACATTCTCCTGCATATTCCCTGCCTAGCGCCCTGCTTTGTGGCTATAGCCTGTCTTGTCTCTCCTGGTGACCGCCTTTGTCTTTCCTTCCAGAGTCCGCAGTTTCCAGTCCGTTCCTGCCTGCTCCTGTGTCTCCTGCCCTCTCCTCCTTCCTGTCGTGTCGCAGTCTCTCCTGTGATTGCCAGTCTCCCCTGTCCGTCTTCCAGCCCAGTGTCCGTCTAACTCCTCCTCCAGCTATCCCCAGGTATCAGCTTCCGCGACGATATTCTCCTCCGGGCCTGCCCCTAACGCTCCCTGTATAGAGGGTGGTACACTTGGCCAGCTTGCCTGGGGGCAGGTTTGTCATCGTGGTACTGTGGGCTCACCCTTGGAGTCTACCTAGCCTCACACTAAGTCCCTTTACACACTCGTAATATCAGGGGAGAGGATCTTATTGAGTCATTCGCAGGTTCATGCATCCATCATCATTCACACAGTAAGCAACTAGAGACTATGCTAGCTCATGGCCGAGTGGCCATGCAAACCATTTATAGCAGGGACTTTCCGGAAGCTTCCCGATCCCTGAGATGGACCAATCAGATCACGAAAAGGACCTGGGCATGTGACTCCCAATCTCTAATGGGAGATCGTCTCATGAGCATGCCCAGTAGAGCGACGGAGGGACTTAGCTTCTGGAGCGATTTGCTGCTGAGCAGCCTGCATTGCTATTTCTAACCCAAAGGTGGTAGCAACTGCCAGACCCACAGAGCAGGACTGGGCAGAGCATCTGGGACGCGGGGACTGCTGGCCAATCTCCTCTGCAGTCGATAGACAATGGGAGACTGCAGAATGTGAGGCTCTGGATTCCTGTTGAGCCGCTGCAGGAACCTGAAGCCTAACATTACCCCCCCTCCTAGGGCCCCCTTCCCCCGAGCCTTCCAATCCATCAAAAAAAAATTTTTGTCATGTACCACCTGGTGTCCCGTAGAGGCATAGGCCTCAGACTTGTCCAAAGACAAGTCTGATGTCCCAGCAGATGACTCGGAAAACCGGGACATGTGAACAGGTTTGAGGAGGGAAACGTGGAAGGCGTCAGGTATGGCTAAGTCACCAGGAGCAGAAGTTGGAGCGGGGCATCGATGTGTGTCGGCGAGCATCTTCATTCTCTCTTTAGATGTTTGAGTGGCATGCGGGGTGCGACTCAAGCTGTCGCGAACCTCCACTGCCCGGTCTGCCACCGGCAAGGGATACAGTAACCCAGCCGGCCTCTGTTTAGAGGAGCTGCTCCGAGCACAAGAGGCGCAAGTCTGAATGTATTTTTTAGTGTCCCAAGTGTTGTGTGGCCACCAATAAGAGCTTGCCAGGAGTTTTGTGGTCTGCTTGTAGCCAAAGTGACCACCCACCCTGGACGCGTGTGCCCACACGAGAATCTTGGACCGTAAGTAAAGCAGGACAAAGATCTTGCCCGGCGGCACTGACTTGAAGGTGACCGGAGCCATGGTCTTCAGACTCCCAGTAGGGGGTGCGGAAAGATCTGCAGGCATCTCCGCAGAGGCTACTTGGACGCTTTCCCCCATGCACCTTCCCACACAGTTTTTGCTCCATCCCAGTATTCTCCCCGAGGACCACTCTATATGAGGGGAATGTGTTATGAATGGGTCACCGAGGAGGAAAAAATAAACAACAAGCTAAGTCTCAGAAAACCAGAGAAGTTGGTAACTATGCAGATTGCAGATCCCTGAACTTAACCGCACAAGTAGCAGCAGTCGTGGAGCGTTCCTACGATGGTCCTAGACGCCTCATCACAACCGGAGAGCTACATAAGCCTAAAGCAGGAAAAGAGGAAAACTAACTGCCCCAGAGCAGACCCCAAAGGAAAAATAGCCCCCCACATGTATTGATGATGAAACAAGATGAAATTACAAACAAAGGCAGGAAAATAGGCTGAGCAAACGATGGGGCCCGGCTAACTAAGCAGGACAGGAAAGACACTGTCTGCAGTCTGCCAAAAAAAACCTACAAAAATATTGTCCAACACTTCTGATAACAAAATTAGCCCTGAAGTCACTAGACTTCTACACCTATATCAGCACTCTGAAATATTCTGAGACAGAGCAAAAAGAGGCCAATCCAATAAGGGACAAAAAGCAGCTTGGCAAATACTGATACATAGGAGTGGAAATTCAGCATAGCCCCAGCAGGTGCAGGCTGACCACACAAGAAACTGAACTGACCAACAAGCGCAAGTGTGAACAATAGCAAAAAACAAACTTAACTTTGAGAAGACTGGAAGAGAGCTGAAGTCCAGGACCTGAGAAGCAGACTGAATCAGCCGCACTAGGATAGGGCGTCGGCTGTCTTATATCCAGTCTGATACTCCAGAGATCCAATCGTTATCTTCCTCATCAGGTGGCAGATCACTACCACTTAAACCAACCTCACTACCTCCTGTCACCACCAGAGGGAAAACGGGAGGGGAACTCTCAATTGGTGGAGCCGAAAATGAGTTCATAACAGGAATGGCAACGTAGTCAGGGAACCCCGAGGAGCACCTGATCGATGCCCTCTGGCATAAAGTGTCTCCTGGTGAGACGGTGAAATTGAGAGCCTAAGGGGTGCTGTTTGTTGGGTAATCTGGGATAAGGTTGCCCCGTTGACCACCCTGATGGGCACTGGGTGAGGAAGTGGTACCAACTGGATAGCGTGCTGTTGGGTGAAGGACGAAGACATAAAGTTCCCTTCTGCCCCAGAATCCCCCGTGACCTGTACCTCCCAAGAGGAATCACCGCTATCTAACGTCCCTTGGAGTGCTGATTTGGGGGAGAAGGTATCCATAGCGAATAGCCCTTCACCAATTACCAGTGGACATGATTGTTTTTTCGGCCACTGCGAATACCTGTTAGCCAGGTGAACAGACTGTCGACACTGGTAACAGCGTGTGGAGCTTTGTGCCGGACGCGTCTTGAGACTGGCGCGGGACACCTCCATGGAGGTAAACTCTCCGGCTCGGGTGGTTCTAGAGGTTCAAAGAGGTTGGGAGCCAAGCTAACCTTCCGTCTGGATTGAGCACGCTCCAGCCCGCGCTCTGAAAAACGGAGATCGATGCAGGTGGAAATGGCAATCAGCTCTTCCAGACTTACAGGAACCTCTCTGGTAGATAGAGCTTCCTTAACATGCTCCGCCAAACCTCTCCAGAACACAGGGATGAGGGTTTTATCAGACCATTCAAGCCCGGAAGCCAGTGTGCGGAAACGGACGGCGTACTGGCTGACCGAGAGGGATCCCTGAGTTAACGCTAGTAGCTGGAGAGAGGTGTTGTGAGTGACCCGTGGCCCCAAGAAGACCTGCTTAGGGATGTTAAGAACTGAGCAGCGGTCCGAACCTCTGGGTCACCACGCTCCCATAGTGGCGTGGCCCACTCCAACGCCCTGCCCGACAGAAGGGAAATGATAAACCCCACCCCCAGACTACTCTCTGGTCTCTTCGGTCACCGCTGCTACTCGGCGTCTGACTCCGCCTCCGGCCACTCCCCTGTGGTAACGTGTTTCAGGTCCTGCGCTCCGGCAGGTAAGCTCACCGCAGCACTCCCCTCTCTCACCCTGTCCTTCTGTATCTCGTGCATAGACCCCTGCTGTAAGTCTTCAGCAGGGTTCTTGATATGTGTGTCACTGAGATCTATATATCTATGTATTCTATATGTATATATCTATTCTATCTAGTCTATTCTGACATGTCAGTGTGATTTTACTGTACACTGCACATGAATTGCTGGCTTTTCAAAGGACACCAGTGCGTGAACATCGGACAGCACTCACATGGTCCGTGTGGTGTCCGATTTTTTCTCACACCCATAGGCTTGCATTGGCGAGACACTGCCGACATACACGTAATGCTGCGATTTTACACTCACGAAGAATACGCCCGAGAAGAAAGACGGTGATGTGAGCTGCCCCACAGATTAACACTAGTTCAAGTCCTATACAATGTTTTCTTGCATAGCACTTGTCCATATTCTACGGTAGTGTGACACCAGCCTAATAGGAACACATGCGTCACGGGGCAGTTGGGACAAAGCAGGAGATGTGGAACCTGGACCCCTGAACTGCCCCTCAGGCTAAGTGGGTGCCCTGACTCTCCTTAACTTGGGGGTACACTTGAAGGTAGTGAGGGCCAAGTCCCCAACCTGTCCCTATCCTGTTTAGCCCTGAGCTAAACCATCAACCCCCTCCCCAGGAGGTGAGACTGGGAAAAAGTGTACTACACAAAAAACCCAAAGGAAAGATACAACAGATAGGGTAAAAACAAAATAAAACTTAGCTTGCTCTGCTGCAATGCTCCTGGACAGCAGAGATAGCCACTTGACAACAGCAAACAACTGAAGCACCACAGAGCTCAGCTCCTGAACTCCAGCTTGGTTGGTCTCCCAAGAGCAAGTGTATAACCAACAGTGATCTCCAGCACCTGCACTCCTTTTATAGGAAGGAGGGGGAGAAGTCACCACCTGCATAAATAATTAATCACATGCAGTTTCCATGCAGTAACCCGGTGGCCAACGGGGGCAAAAACTCATATTAACCCCGATTACCGAAAAGGAAAAAAGGTTTAGATATGAGGAGATCCAGATCTGACAGATCCAAAAAAATGGATCATGACAACATGCACCACTTCTGCAACCTTCATTCACTCTTGATCTTGTAAATACTGATGTGAAATTCTGAACAAATACTGATATATGAACTTGGCCTAAGAATAATCCATCAATACTATATGATCATATAACCCTATTAACCTTCATTTACAAAACCCTCACTTTCAACTTGAAGCTTGACTATATTTAAATACATTGTTAAAAACCAAAACAACCATAAATGAAGATATTTGATTTGAATTAATAAAAGAAATGGAAACTAATATAAATCCAACATCAATGAGAATAAAAGCAGTTATATATTTTGTAATATATTATATAAGATCCTTTTCTGTTAATGTACTGTATCTACCTTCCAGGTGTGGAAATAGTACTTTTTTAATATTCAGGTATGGAAGTTTCAAAAGAAAAACAAATTTTACACTCTGCAATTATATCTTAATTGGAACAGACAATGTACTTTTGCTGAAATAATTAGGTTGGCGGATTGGGTAAGCTTAAAGCCTGGGCTTGTTTTCAAAGGTTATTAAATGTTATGGATAAGTAAGACTATTCTTGAATAAATACATGCATTAAAACAACCCCCAGAAACTGTACTTTCAGCATTTGGATTTTGATTTCATTAAAAAAATCAAAGCAAAAAGACTAATCATCCTTCTGGACAAATCTAGATAATAAAGTGGAAAGAACACAATTGATTCTTTCTAATAATACTGTAAATGAATATTTTACATTCTACTTTTCCACTTCCCTCTGTAGTAAAAGGGTTATTACTAGAGTTGAGCGACTTTTGTTTTTTTAGGGTCGCGTTTCGTTTCGTGAAACCCAACTTTTCCAAAAGTCGGGTCGAGCAAGATCGTCCGATTATAGGGAAAAGTCGGGGTCGTCCCGAAACACGAAACCCAATGTAAGTCAATGGGGAATAAAAGTCGGCAGTGAGAGGAGGACAGGAAACACACCAACAGTGCCCATTTGAATGCCAAAAGCATCAATTCTTCTTACTTAAGCTTGTCAACCTTAATTAACTTCATAATACAAGTTACGCACTGAAAAATGGGGGTTATTTGGCTACAGACTGTGGGGGGGGAGGGCTGGCTCCAGGTTTTCATGTGCCCTGGGCGAAAGAGCGCCCCTTTAACACATACCACAACTCATCATGCTCCGATACGGCAGAGAAATAGCGGTATAGTACAATGAAAAATACCTCACTTTTTACATCTCATGACGAGGCCCATCTATTTCTCCATACAGAATCATTGGTCCCATATAATGTTTGAAACAGTATATGATGAGCTCCACATAATGCTACAGTATATGTTGGTCCCCATGGATGAAGCTCTACTGTCTTATGGGCCCAAATAATGCTCCAAACATAATGGGCCCCATTTCTAATGCTCTAGTGTATAATGGGCCCTGTAAATGCAGCTCCAGTGTCTGATGTCCACCTTTGGAATGTTCCAGTGTATGGTGGGCCCCATCTATCATTCTCAGACGGTGTTAGGCCCAGTATGGATTGCACGTGATTGCACAAAGGTTAGAAAGGGTACCGTATCCCCAGATAACATGTATGGATAGCGTACACATTCAAAATATATGTCTCTTGAGGAAGGCTCAGACGGTGTTAGGCCCAGTATGGATTGCACGTGATTGCACAAAGGTTAGAAAGGGTACCGTATCCCCAGATAACATGTATGGATAGCGTACACATTCAAAATATATGTCTCAGGAGGCAGGCTCAGACGGTGTTAGGCCCAGTATGGATTGCACGTGATTGCACAAAGGTTAGGAAGGGTACCGTATCCCCGGATAACATGTATGGATAGCGTACACATTCAAAATATATGTCTCAGGAGGCAGGCTCAGACGGTGTTAGGCCCAGTATGGATTGCACGTGATTGCACAAAGGTTAGAAAGGGTACCGTATCCCCGGATAACATGTATGGATAGCGTACACATTCAAAATATATGTCTCAGGAGGCAGGCTCAGACAGTGTTAGGCCCAGTATGGATTGCACGTGATTGCAAAAAGTTAGAAAGGGTACCGTATCTCCAGATAACATGTATGGATAGCGTACACATTCAAAATATATGTCTCAGGAGGCAGGCTCAGACGGTGTTAGGCCCAGTATGGATTGCACGTGATTGCACAAAGGTTAGAAAGGGTACCGTATCCTCGGATAACATGTATGGATAGCGTACACATTCAAAATATATGTCTCAGGAGGCAGGCTCAGACGGTGTTAGGCCCAGTATGGATTGCACGTGATTGCACAAAGGTTAGAAAGGGTACCGTATCCCCGGATAACATGTATGGATAGCGTACACATTCAAAATATATGTCTCAGGAGGCAGGCTCAGACGGTGTTAGGCCCAGTATGGATTGCACGTGATTGCACAAAGGTTAGAAAGGGTACCGTATCCCCGGATAACATGTATGGATAGCGTACACATTCAAAATATATGTCTCAGGAGGCAGGCTCAGACGGTGTTAGGCCCAGTATGGATTGCACGTGATTGCACAAAGGTTAGAAAGGGTACCGTATCCCCGGATAACATGTATGGATAGCGTACACATTCAAA
Organism: Dendrobates tinctorius; assembly: GCF_039654945.1. Classification (NCBI taxonomy): domain Eukaryota; kingdom Metazoa; phylum Chordata; class Amphibia; order Anura; family Dendrobatidae; genus Dendrobates; species Dendrobates tinctorius. Next base: position 8,544,355 of record NW_027361908.1, read on the forward strand.
ATATATGTCTCAGGAGGCAGGCTCAGACGGTGTTAGGCCCAGTATGGATTGCATGTGATTGCACAAAGGTTAGAAAGGGTACCGTATCCCTGGATAACATGTATGGATAGCGTACACATTCAAAATATATGTCTCAGGAGGCAGGCTCAGACGGTGTTAGGCCCAGTATGGATTGCACGTGATTGTACAAAGGTTAGAAAGGGTACCGTATCCCCAGATAACATGTATGGATAGCGTACACATTCAAAATATATGTCTCAGGAGGCAGGCTCAGACGGTGTTAGGCCCAGTATGGATTGCACGTGATTGCACAAAGGTTAGAAAGGGTACCGTATCCCCGGATAACATGTATGGATAGCGTACACATTCAAAATATATGTCTCAGGAGGCAGGCTCAGATGGTGTTAGGCCCAGTATGGATTGCACGTGATTGCACAAAGGTTAGAAAGGGTACCGTATCCCCGGATAACATGTATGGATAGCGTACACATTCAAAATATATGTCTCAGGAGGCAGGCTCAGACGGTGTTAGGCCCAGTATGGATTGCACGTGATTGCACAAAGGTTAGAAAGGGTACCGTATCCCTGGATAACATGTATGGATAGCGTACACATTCAAAATATATGTCTATACATCAGGAGGCAGGCTCAGACGGTGTCAGGCACAGTATGGATTTGACGGCCCAGATTACACAGCGGAGGAGCAGGGAGAGGTAAAGATTGCAAATGCTGGGGCCCTGCCCAAGCAAGGGGGGCACACTCGTGGGCGTCGGTACTGGCACTGGGCCCCTCATAGTACAGCGGTGTGTCTGACGGCGGGTGTGCACCACCACCGTCAGAGACACTTGATTGCACTATGAGGGACCCTGTGCCAGTGCCCACGCCCAAGAGTCGGCCTACCCACCTGTCCAGGGCAACGGCACTCGCACGGTGTCGTGCGCTAGGTGGTGACCCCGGCCATGGGGGGGGAGGCAGCACAGTTAGGGAGTTTTAGAAAGTGGCATATGTTGATGTTGGACATTCAGCTGATGCAAAAGGCGAAATAGGAGAAATACCAGGAAGAGGTGGACCAAAGCAAGCCATTTTTCTGTCACCCTATGTGTCATCAGGGGAAGGTGGGATAAAATCCTTGGAAACCCATGCGTGGTTCATTTTAATGAAGGTTAGATCATCCACATTTTGGGTTGACAGACGGGTCCTTTTTTCTGTCAGGATTGATCCAGCTGCACTGAAGACTCTTTCCGATAGCACACTTGCAGCTGGGCAAGCGAGCTCCTGTAAGGCATATTGGGCCAATTCAGGCCAGGTGTCCAGTTTAGCGGCCCAATAGTCAAAGGGGAATGACCTGTGTGGGAGAACATCGATATGGGAGGAAAAGTAGTTTGTAACCATAATTGACAACTGCTGTCTCCTGTCACTTTCCATCGATGCAGTATTACCAGTTGTGTGAGCGGTATTTGAAAAATCAGTCCACAACATTGTCATGAAACCCCTGTCTCCAATGCCACTTCTGCTGTGTGCACCACGAACACCTCTGCCAAGCTGACCCCGGCCCGTACGGCTCGTGTGAGAACCATCACCGCTGCTGTGTGCTGGGAATGCCTCAAGCAACCGATTTACCAGAGTTGCTTGTTTATTAGCCAATATTAGGTCAAGGTTCTCCTGTGGCATGATGTTTTGTAATTTGCCTTTATAGCGTGGATCCAGGATGCTGGCCAACCAGTAGTCGTCATCGTTCATCATTTTGGCAATGCGGGGGTCCCTTTTTAGGATCCGCAAGGCATAATCTGACATGTGGGCCAATGTTCCCGGTGTCAATGATGCACTGCGAGTGCTGGGTGGAGGAGCACTTTCTGGCAAATCCACATCCCTCCAGTCACGCACAAACCCTGTACCAGACCTTGCCACGCCAACATTTTCACTTGCCCCACGAGATGCATCCTCCTCCCCTAAGTAATCATCCCCATCATCATCCTCCTCCTCCTCTTCTTCCTCCACCTCGTCCAGGAGAGGTCCCTGAGCAGACAATGGCTGAATGTCATCAAGGATTCCCTCCTCCTCTTCCTCCTCATCAACATTGGCTGCAGACGCCTGCTCCTTAAGGTGCGTCAAAGTTTGCATGAGCAGACGCATAAGTGGGATGCTCATGCTTAGGATGGCGTCGTCTGCGCTTACCAGCCGTGTGCATTCCTCAAAACACTGAAGGACTTTGCAAAGGTCTTTCAGCTTCGACCACTGCACACCTGTCAACTCCATGTCTGCTCTCAAAGTGCCTGGCCGTGTATCCTCCCACAAATGCATTATGGCCTGCCTCTGCTCGCACAGCCGCTCCACCATGTGCAGGGTGGAGTTCCACCTTGTTGCAATGTCGATAATGAGGCGGTGGTTGGGAAGGTGGAGCAATCGCTGCAGCTTTTGCATACGAACGGAGTGTACTGGCGACCGGCGGATGTGCGCGCACAGTCTTCGCACCTTCTGGAGCAGGGCTGTTAACTCTGGATAATTTTTGAGGAAGCACTGCACCACCAGGTTCAAGGTGTGAGCCAAGCAAGGTATGTGGCTGAGTTTTGAAAGGACTATGGCTGCCACAAAATTACGGCCGTTATCACTAACTACCTTGCCTGCCTCAAGATGTACACTGCCCAGCCATGACTCAGTTTGTCGCTTCAAGTACTCGGCCAGCACCTCGGCGGTGTGTCTGTCGCCCAAACACATCATCTGCAACACAGCCTGCTGATGCTTTCCACTAGCTGCTCGATAGGGGGACACATCGTGTGCAACAGTGGCAGCTGCAGATGGAGTGCTCGTACGACTGCGCTCTGTGGACGAGCTTTCGCTTCTGGAGGAGGAGGAAGAGGGTCGAACGCCTACAGCCAACTGTTTCCTATACCGTGGGCTAGGCAGCACTGTCCCACCACCGCTGTCCCCTGTGGACCCTGCATCCACCACATTAACCCAGTGCGCAGTGATGGACACGTAACGGCCCTGGCCATGCCGACTGGACCATGCATCAGTTGTGAGGTGCACCTTTCCGCTCACTGACTGCTTGAGTGCATGGACAATGCGGTCTTTCACATGATGGTGGAGGGCTGGGATGGCTTTGCGAGAGAAGAAGTGGCGACTGGGTAGGTCATAGCGTGGTACTGCATAGGCCATGAGTTCGCGGAAAGCTGTGCTTTCCACCAACCGAAAGGGCATCATCTCAAACGAGATTAGTTTGGCAATGTGGGTGTTCAAACCCAGTGTATGCGGATGAGAGACTGAGTACTTTCTTGACCTACTCATAGTGTCTGGGAGGGTGAGCTGGACTTGAAAGCTGCATATGGTGGAAGTAGCGGTGGACAGGGTGGACTGAGAGAGGGTTGATGATGGTGATGGAGTTGGTGTTCTTTCTGATGGCCTAGAATCAGTCTTTCGTTGATATAACAGTGGGATTCCCTGACTGCTGTGGTCTTGCAACGACACCTCAACATTTGCTGCTGTGCTAACCGGTGGGCTTACAGTGGGGGAAACAATGTAGCGTTGCTGACTACCTTCGTTGTGATCAGTTGCACATGTGGCACTTGAGGTTTGGTGTTGTGTCCACGCTTGCAAGTGCATGCTGGTTAAATGTCTAAGCATGCAACTGGTATTCAAATTTTTCAGATTTTTCCCTCGGCTAAAGGTCTTTGCGCACTTCTTACAGATAACCTTGGCCTGATCATGAGGATTTTGGTCAAAAAAGTGCCACACTGCACTCTTCCTACTTTGGCAGACATTTTGCGGCCTAGCACGCTGTGATCTTTTGACCTTCTGGACAAGCTGTCCAGCAACTCTTTTGATGTTTGGAACCTGTCTTTGGAGTGCTCCAGGCCTGCCAGATAACAGCTGTTGCGATGTCGATGTCTGCTGTGGATGCTCCTCATCTGAGCTATTGGAAGCAGCACCCTCTTCCCCCAATGGATGCCAATCTGGGTCAACAACTGGGTCATCCATCACCTCCTCTTCTATGTCATGTGCACCTTCCTCTGTGTCACCGTGTATGGTGGTATAGTGTGCGGGAAGGGGCACCTGAGTCTCATCAGGGTCAGAATCTGGCTCTGTACACTGCGAGGACAATGTAGTGCTCTGAGTGAATGTACCAGCAGAATCATCCATCAGCGGCTGTGCATCAGTGCACTCCATGTCAGATTCATCTTGGCCTGGGTAATTCACCATTTCATTTGATAATCCAGGCATGGTATGTGAAAACAGCTCCATGGAGTAATCAGTAGTATGGCCTGTGTCATCCTTCAATCTTGGTTGGGGTGAAGGACACAAGGAAAGGTGTGGTTCATGAACATGAGCCTCCAATGACGACTCAGTGCTTTTACTTTTTACAACTGAAGAAGAGGAGGCGATAGAGCTGGAGGCTGAGTCAGCAATGTAATACAAAACTTTTTCCTGATGCTCTGGCTTTAAAAGCGGTTTGCCAACTCCTAGAAAACTAAGCGTTCGAGGCCTTATGTAGCCAGACGATGACGCAGGGTCAGCACCTCCTGCATTCGGTCCTATTTTGCTCTTGCCACTACCATCAGATCCACCACCAACACCATCATTACCAGCTGCCAACCCCCGCCCAATTCCACGGCCTGTTCCACCAGCCTTCCTCATTTTTGGTAGAAATGTAGACAAAATCCAACAAACTATATAGTAATGTAAAACAAGGTACAAGGTGTCTATAGGACAGGGGAGATTTTGAATTTCTGCAGACACTTGTGGACACTGTACACTTTTGGATTGTGTGAGGTCCACTGATATCTGAGCGCTATGTGACAGGCTCGATGGCACAGCTGTGACCAAAGTGACTAGAGGATAAGGGAGATTTTGAATCTCTGCACACACTTTTGGACACTGGACACTTTTGGATTGTGTGAGGCCCACTGATATCTGAGCGCTATGTGACAGGCTCGATGGCACAGCTGTGACCAAAGTGACTAGAGGATAAGGGAGATTTTGAATCTCTGCACACACTTTTGGACACTGGATGGACACTTTTGGATTGTGTGAGGCCCACTGATATCTGAGCGCTATGTGACAGGCTCGATGGCACAGCTGTGACCAAAGTGACTAGAGGATAAGGGAGATTTTGAATCTCTGCACACACTTTTGGACACTTTTGGACACTGGATGGACACTTTTGGATTGTGTGAGGCCCACTGATATCTGAGCGCTATGTGACAGGCTCGATGGCACAGCTGTGACCAAAGTGACTAGAGGATAAGGGAGATTTTGAATCTCTGCACACACTTTTGGACACTGGATGGACACTTTTGGATTGTGTGAGGCCCACTGATATCTGAGCGCTATGTGACAGGCTCGATGGCACAGCTGTGACCAAAGTGACTAGAGGATAAGGGAGATTTTGAATATCTGCACACACTTTTGGACACTGGATGGACACTTTTGGATTGTGTGAGGCCCACTGATATCTGAGCGCTATGTGACAGGCTCGATGGCACAGCTGTGACCAAAGTGACTAGAGGATAAGGGAGATTTTGAATCTCTGCACACACTTTTGGACACTGGATGGACACTTTTGGATTGTGTGAGGCCCACTGATATCTGAGCGCTATGTGACAGGCTCGATGGCACAGCTGTGACCAAAGTGACTAGAGGATAAGGGAGATTTTGAATCTCTGCACACACTTTTGGACACTGGACACTTTTGGATTGTGTGAGGCCCACTGATATCTGAGCGCTATGTGACAGGCTCGATGGCACAGCTGTGACCAAAGTGACTAGAGGATAAGGGAGATTTTGAATCTCTGCACACACTTTTGGACACTGGATGGACACTTTTGGATTGTGTGAGGCCCACTGATATCTGAGCGCTATGTGACAGGCTCGATGGCACAGCTGTGACCAAAGTGACTAGAGGATAAGGGAGATTTTGAATCTCTGCACACACTTTTGGACACTGGATGGACACTTTTGGATTGTGTGAGGCCCACTGATATCTGAGCGCTATGTGACAGGCTCGATGGCACAGCTGTGACCAAAGTGACTAGAGGATAAGGGAGATTTTGAATCTCTGCACACACTTTTGGACACTGGATGGACACTTTTGGATTGTGTGAGGCCCACTGATATCTGAGCGCTATGTGACAGGCTCGATGGCACAGCTGTGACCAAAGTGACTAGAGGATAAGGGAGATTTTGAATCTCTGCACACACTTTTGGACACTTTTGGACACTGGATGGACACTTTTGGATTGTGTGAGGCCCACTGATATCTGAGCGCTATGTGACAGGCTCGATGGCACAGCTGTGACCAAAGTGACTAGAGGATAAGGGAGATTTTGAATCTCTGCACACACTTTTGGACACTGGATGGACACTTTTGGATTGTGTGAGGCCCACTGATATCTGAGCGCTATGTGACAGGCTCGATGGCACAGCTGTGACCAAAGTGACTAGAGGATAAGGGAGATTTTGAATATCTGCACACACTTTTGGACACTGGATGGACACTTTTGGATTGTGTGAGGCCCACTGATATCTGAGCGCTATGTGACAGGCTCGATGGCACAGCTGTGACCAAAGTGACTAGAGGATAAGGGAGATTTTGAATCTCTGCACACACTTTTGGACACTGGATGGACACTTTTGGATTGTGTGAGGCCCACTGATATCTGAGTGCTATGTGACAGGCTCGATGGCACAGCTGTGACCAAAGTGACTAGAGGATAAGGGAGATTTTGAATCTCTGCACACACTTTTGGACACTGGACACTTTTGGATTGTGTGAGGCCCACTGATATCTGAGCGCTATGTGACAGGCTCGATGGCACAGCTGTGACCAAAGTGACTAGAGGATAAGGGAGATTTTGAATCTCTGCACACACTTTTGGACACTGGATGGACACTTTTGGATTGTGTGAGGCCCACTGATATCTGAGCGCTATGTAACAGGCTCGATGGCACAGCTGTGACCAAAGTGACTAGAGGATAAGGGAGATTTTGAATCTCTGCACACACTTTTGGACACTGGATGGACACTTTTGGATTGTGTGAGGCCCACTGATATCTGAGCGCTATGTGACAGGCTCGATGGCACAGCTGTGACCAAAGTGACTAGAGGATAAGGGAGATTTTGAATCTCTGCACACACTTTTGGACACTGGATGGACACTTTTGGATTGTGTGAGGCCCACTGATATCTGAGCGCTATGTGACAGGCTCGATGGCACAGCTGTGACCAAAGTGACTAGAGGATAAGGGAGATTTTGAATCTCTGCACACACTTTTGGACACTGGATGGACACTTTTGGATTGTGTGAGGCCCACTGATATCTGAGCGCTATGTGACAGGCTCGATGGCACAGCTGTGACCAAAGTGACTAGAGGATAAGGGAGATTTTGAATCTCTGCACACACTTTTGGACACTGGATGGACACTTTTGGATTGTGTGAGGCCCACTGATATCTGAGCGCTATGTGACAGGCTCGATGGCACAGCTGTGACCAAAGTGACTAGAGGATAAGGGAGATTTTGAATCTCTGCACACACTTTTGGACACTGGATGGACACTTTTGGATTGTGTGAGGCCCACTGATATCTGAGCGCTATGTGACAGGCTCGATGGCACAGCTGTGACCAAAGTGACTAGAGGATAAGGGAGATTTTGAATCTCTGCACACACTTTTGGACACTGGACACTTTTGGATTGTGTGAGGCCCAATGAATATCTGAGCGCTATGTGACAGGCTCGATGGCACAGCTGTGACAAAAGTGACTAGAGGATAAGGGAGATTGGATTGCTTTTAAAAAAGCAGTTTGCGGAGCAGTGGGTAAACAGCAATGCAGGAATGTCAGGAAGCCTTAGAAGGCAGCCCAACAGCCAACACCACTGATACACCACTATATAGCCTCCCCTTGCACTGCACACACAGTGACTGGTGTGTTGTGCAGGCCAAATTGCTAGCAGCAGAAGCAGTTTTTTTGTCTTCTCAGCAGGGCAAAAAAAAAAAATTGGGATTGCTTTTAAAAAAGTAGTTTGCGGAGCAGTGGGTAAACAACAATGCAGGAATGTCAGGAAGCCTTAGAAGGCAGCCCAACAACCAACACCACTGATACACCACTATATAGCCTCCCCTTGCACTGCACACGCAGTGACTGGTGTGTTGTGCAGGCCAAATCGCTAGCAGCAGAAGCAGTTTTTTTGTCTTCTTCCCTGCCTAACGCTCTCCCTACAGAATCAGCAGCAACCTCTCCCTATACTAAGATCGGCAGAAGTAAGATGGCGGTCGGCGTGCACGCCCTTTTATACCCCCTGTGACGCCCACCAAAGCAAGCCAATCACTTGCATGCCCTTCTGAAAGATGGTGGTGACCCGTGCCTATGTCATCACGTTGCCCACAGTGTCCGTGGATCCTGATTGGCTGAAAAAGAGCGCAAAACAAACTTTTGAAACGCGACTTTGGCGCGTAAGTCGCCGACCTCGTGGCCGACCTCATCCTAGGGTCGGGTTTCGTTTCATGAAACCCGACTTTGCCAAAAGTCGGCGACTTTTGAATTTTTTCGACTCATTTCGCTCAACTCTAGTTATTACTGAAAGTATTTCACAAAGTGATTAGAGGATTTATATATAAGTGAGAACCAACACGATAAAATCACAAAGGAAGAGCCACATAACTTGGCAGTTGATTTAACTTTTTTTTTCATGTAAAAATGTATAGGTATCAGCTGTGGTGTAACTAGAGTCCGATGGGGCCCGGTGAAAAATTTGGACCTGTTCCCCCCTGCATGTTCATCAGATATGTGCCTTTGTAGCGGTCTAGATCCTGTGAAGATTTTGTATTCGCCCTTTCATATAACAATGTCACAATCCTTGCGTATGAATTAAGCTGCTGCGCTTAGACCAAATGGTAATGTGACTGCTGTCCCACAGTTTATCAAGCACCAAAAAGACCCTGATGGGGTGGCACTTACTTGAATTTGCCTAGAATTAGCAATAGGGCGATGAACGGTGATATAAGTAGGTAGGGTAGTGCAGGAGCTACACCTTGAGAAAGAGGGATGAGTCCCTCGAAATGCATCGGGATTGGCCCCTGCACATGCCCGTAAACACGGACATATGATGACACCACTAACCATGCCCCCCTGCTCAGCACTTTACCCACATGTTGGTGCCATTGGCCGAGGCTCACCACCGGAGCTTAGCACGAGCTGATGAGATTCTTTTCAGAATGGGAGGACGCTCCCTATCTCTGGATCACTTCAAGGACTGCATCGCCAACTGCACAATCACTAATTCCGGGCACATTTAAGTTAGTGCCACTCCCCGGATCTTTTTGGTGCTTGATTAACTGTGGGACAGCAGTCACATTTGGTCTAAAGGTACTGTCACACTTAGCGATGCACCAGCGATCCCGACCAGCGATATGACGTGGTCAGGATTGCTGGTGCATCGCTAAGTGGTTGCTAGTGAGCTGTCACACAGGCAGATCTCACCAGCGACATTGCAGGGGTCGGGGGTTGCTACTTACCTGTCACACTAGGCAATCCAGACGTCCTCCCGCCCGGCTCCACGCTCGTCGCTCGTCTCTACACAGGAAGCGCCGCAGGAAGCTGATGACGAGAAACGGTCCTGGATGTTCTCACACAATCAGCGATAATCAGCAGGGGAGCGGGTCGTAGTTAAGTATCAGACACAGCGATATCGCTAGCAATATCGCTATAATGTCACAAGTTATAGCGATATTGTTAGCGACAGTACCTTAAGCGCGGCTGCCTAATTCATATGCATTTGCTAATTATCATTAACTGCACACTTTATCTGCCATGTTGCCAGCTGCTTCCAATGCAGGTATAATATTGATAGCATCAGTGTATTTTTACAATTTTTTTTTTGTTTGTAATGTCCCAATCCTGTAATAATGTCCTGGATACATGCCCCTTTCTGTAATGATGTCCCGAATTCTTTGTCTCTTTCCTGTAATAATCTTCCCCATCCTTGCCCCTTCCTTTAATAATGTTCTCCATCCTGGCCTCTTCCTTTAATAATGTCCCTCATACTGGGACCCTTCTAGGTATACAGTGACTTGCGAAAGTATTCAAACTCCTAGTTTTGTTTACCTATTTTGTTACCTTACATCCCGTGTTTAAATATTTTTGTAATCTGATTTGTGTATGATGCATCAGCACTAGTGAGGAGCTCAGATGCTTGGGTGTTATTCGAGCATCTGAGTGTGCTGGTATTTTATGTTCGAGTCTCTGTGGCTGCATGATTTTAGACAGCCTCAACACATGCAATTCCTACACTTGTTGAAGCTTTCTAACAGCCACAAATCATGCAGCTACAGAGACTCGAACATAATATATGAGCACACCCAGATGCTCAGATAACACCCGATCGTGCTCAGATAAGACGCTATCCGGGCATGTAAGCTCTTCACCAATCAGCACTAAATAATCTAAGTTGGTGAAGTGAAAAAAATACAAGCATAAATTTATGTAATCAAATAACTAAAAATTTGCATGTGCATATTTATTCACCCCTTTATCCATGAAGCACTCAAAAATTTCTGGTGCAATCAATTACCTTCATAAATCCCAGCTTAGTTAAAGGAAGTCCATCTGTGTGTAATCTAAGTGTCACATGGTCTGTCAGTGTATACACTCCTTTTGTGAAGGCCACAGAGTCTGCAACACCAATAAGCAAGAGGTACCACTTACCAAATAACACCATTAAGACCAAGGAGTTCTGCAAACAAGTCAGGAACAAAGTTGTTGTGAAGTACAAATCAGGGTTGGGTTACAAAAAATTAAAAAATATCTCAATAGTTAGCAAGGCCGAAAAAAAAGACATTTCTCCATCCAGTTCAGCCTATATTCCGTCAGCATAAATCCCCAGATCTACGTCCTTCTAAAGAGCCTAATAACTGTAAGATACAATATTGTTATGCTCCAGGAAGACATCCAGGCCTCTCTTGAACCCCTCGACTGAGCTCGCCATCACCACCTCCTCAGGCAAGGAATTCCAGATTCTTGCTGCCCTAACAGTAAAGAACCCTCTTCTATGTTGGTGGAAAAACCTTCTCTCCTCCAGACGCAGAGAATGCCCCCTTGTGACCGTCACCTTCCTTGGTATAAACAGATACTCAGAGAGATACTTGTATTGTCCCCTTATATACTTAGGGTACCGTTACACTTAGCGATGCACCAGCGATCCCGACAATGATATGGATCGCTGGTGCAGCGTTAAGTGGTCGCTAGTGAGCTGCCACACAGGCAGATCTCACCAGTGACATAGCAGCGGTCGGGGGTCGCTACTTACCTGTCAGACGCGGCGATCCTGACATCCTCCCACCCGCGTCCACGTGTCGCTCGTCGGCGCCACAGGAAGCGCCCAATGAGAAATGGTCCAGGACCTTCTCGCTCGATCAGCGGTAACCAGCGGGGGAGCCGGTCGGAGGTAAGTATCACATGTAGTGATATTGCTAGCGATATCGCTATGTGTAACGGGGGCTTTACATATGGTTATTAGATCGTCCCTCAGTCATCTTTTTTCTAGACTAAATAATCCTAATTTTATTTATTCTCTCTGGGTATTGCAGTTCCCCCATCCTCCTTATTAATTTTGTTGCCCTCCTTTGTACTCATTCCAGTTCCATTATATCCTTCCTGAGCACCGGTGCCCAAAACTATACACAGTACCCCATGTGCAGTCTAACCAGGGATTTTTGCAGAGGCAGTAAAATGATCTCATCATGTGTATCCAGACCTCTTTTAATGCACCCCATGATCCTGTTTGCCTTGGAAGCCGCTGCCTGGCACTGACTGCTCCAGATATCAGTAACTAGGATCCCCACGTCCTTCTCCATGTCAGTCTCTGATGATCCACCGGATCACAATCAAATCCATTATCATCAAAGGGAAAGAATATGGCACCACAACAAACCTGCCAAGAGAGGAACACCCACCAAAACTCTCAGCCCGGTCCAAGAGGGCTTTAATCAGAAAGGTAGCACAGAGATCAAAGAAAGCCCTGAAGGAGCTGCAGAGTTCCCAAGCAGAGACTGGAGCATCTGCCCATATGACCACAATAAACCATATACTTCACAGAGGTGGCTTTTATGGAAGAGTGAGCAGAAAAAAAGCCCTTGCTTACATACAAAATTGTAAGGCTCTTTTTGAGTTTGCCAAAATACATGAAAGACTCTCCAAAAGTATGGAGGAAGATGCTCTAGTCAGATAGGGCCAAAATTGGACTTTTTGAACAAGGAGGTATACTCTATTTTTGGTGCCATACTAACACAGCTCATCACCCCAAGAACACCATCCCCACTTTGAAACATGTTGGTGGAACCATCATGCTGTGGGAATGTTTTTCGGCAGCTGGGGCAAGAAAAATGTAGAAGAGAAGATGGATGGTGCGAAGTACAAGGATATTCTTAAGCAAATCCTGTTTCAGTCTATTTGTTATGCGAGGCTTAGGTCGAAGGAGGCTGACAAAACCCGGGCCCCTGCGGAGTCCCTCAAACTAGGGAAAACCCTGTCTGACCCTCAACCCAGGGTTTTTGCTAAAGGTGCAAATGCCTGAGCCTCCAGCCTCTCCTTATCTCCTGCTCAGCCCTAAGCTGAACCCTCCACCCTCCACCCAGTGAGTTGTCAAACCACCAAAACCCACACAGTAATGACAGACAGGGAGAACTCAAACCACACCGCGCCGCAACCACACAGGACAATACTATAATGTGAACAGGGCAAAACAAAGCACAAATATAGGAAGACGAAAAGGTAACAACGGATCATACGACACCAGCTATGAATTTCTCTCTCCAACACCTCCACTCCAGACCGGAACCACTTGGCACAAAACACAAGCTATAATCGGCGACGCCCACAGGCCAGCACGACTATTTAAAGACCGTGGGCGTGACCAAACTTCCCACCTGATTTCCAGCTAGATTAACCCCAGATAACCTGAGTAAAATCAAGCCGGCGCCACTGAGGCTATAGTGGACGGAGATGGAACTACCGCTGCCTGCCGGACGCTGTGGTGTGAACAGCATCCGACATGACAGTACCCCGTCTTCTACGAGGGACCCCAGGGCCCTCAAGACTCATAGGACCCGGCTTGTCCAGATGACGGCGGTGAAAGGAACTGACCAGCCGCTCCGCATGTATGTCTGAGGCTGGAACCCAAGACCTCTCCTCCGGACCATACCCCCGCCAGTGCACCAAATACTGAAGAGTACGGCGCAGTACTCGAGAGTCCACCACTTTGGAGACTTCAAACTCTAAATTGCCATCCACCATGACTGGAGGTGGCATCGGCGTCGTGTCCACAGAGCCTACCACCTTTTTCAATAAAGACCTGTGAAACACGTTGTGTATCTTGTATACCGCAGGAAGCTCCAACCGAAAAGCAACCGGGTTTATGATGGCAGCAACCTTAAAAGGGCCAATAAACCTTGGACCCAATTTCAATGATGGAATTTTGAGTTTTATGTTTTTAGTAGCTAACCACACCCAATCACCCACACACAGGTCCGGACCTGGCACGCGTCTAGAGTCAGCCACACGTTTGTATCTTGCACTCATGCTCAGCAATCGCTGTTTCACACTCCTCCAGACCGATGATAGTTGAACTCCTAACCGGTCCTCCTCTGGGACGCCCCCAGAGCCCCCCTGATGCAAGGTACAAAATTGAGGATGGTGCCCATAAACACAAAAGAACGGAGACTCTCCCGATGATTCTTGGCGGTGATTATTTAATGCGAACTCGGCCAAGGGAAGGAACGTCGACCACTCCTCTTGGTTGTCAGACACAAAACATCGCAAATACTGCTCCAGATTTTGGTTCATGCGCTCAGTTTGACCATTTGACTGCGGATGAAATGCCGACGAATGAGACAACTTGATCCCCAATCGTGAGCAAAAAGCTTTCCAAAACTTTGCCACAAACTGGGTACCCCTATCAGACACTATGTCCGACGGAACTCCGTGCAGTCTGACCACCTCCTGCACAAAGACCTGAGCCAACGTCTTCGCGTTGGGCAAGGAAGGCAACGACACAAAATGCGCCATCTTCGAAAATCGATCAACCACCACCAGGATGACCGTGTTCCCCGCCGAGGCAGGCAAGTCTGTGATAAAGTCCATGGAGATTTCTGTCCATGGCCTACTAGGTATCCCCAGAGGCTGTAGAGTGCCAGCAGGACGGGTTCTGGGCGACTTGGCCCTGGCGCACGTGATGCAAGCTGTCACGTAGGAAACCACATCCTGCCGGATTTTTGGCCACCAGAAGCGGCGCGATACCAGTTCCAAGGTGCCCCTAACCCCTGGATGACCGGCCAGGACCGAGTCGTGGTGTTCCCCCAACACTTTAAGACGAAGATGAAGGGGTACGAACGACTTATTAGCGGGAAGTCCTGGTGGTACCTCCTCCTGGGCCTCGGCAATCTCCGCCTCTACCTCAGTCGTGAGAGCCGAAACCACTACACCTTCCTGGAGGATGGGTACCGGCTCTTCCCGAGGTTCTCCCCCTGGAAAACACCTGGACAAGGCATCCGCCTTGGTGTTTTTCGCCCCAGGACGGTAAGTCACCAGAAAGTTAAAACGTGTAAAAAACAATGCCCAGCGAGCCTGCCTGGGAGACAGACGCTTGGCCGACTCCAGATAGAGCAGGTTTTTATGGTCGGTGATGACTGTGACCTGGTGAGCTGCCCCCTCCAAGAAGTGTCGCCATTCCTCAAAAGCCAATTTGATGGCCAACAACTCCCTGTTGCCGATGTCGTAATTCCGTTCGGCCGGCGACAGCTTCTTGGAGAAGTAGGCGCATGGACGCAAATTGCTCAAGGACGAGCCCTGTGACAGTACTGCCCCCACTCCCACCTCAGACGCATCGACCTCCACCGTAAAAGGTTTAGATACGTCCGGTTGCACCAGAATGGGGGCTGAAGCAAAACGGTTCTTCAGAAGCTCAAATGCACGCACCGCATCCTCAGACCAGATAGCGAGATTGGTACCTTTTTTCGTCATGTCCGTGAGCGGTTTGGCTATAGTAGAGAAATTCTTAATAAACTTCCTATAATAGTTGGCAAACCCAAGGAACCGCTGGAGCGCCTTTAGATTACCAGGCCGTTCCCATCGCAGCACCGCTTGCACCTTCGCGGCATCCATTTTAAACCCTGCGGCGGACACAATATATCCCAAAAAAGGCAACTCTTGAACAAAAAACACGCATTTTTCAAGCTTAGCATAGAGCTTATTCTCACGGAGCAGCTGTAACACCTGCCTGACATGCTCTAAATGAGTGTCCTGGTCGCTCGAATAAATAAGGATATCATCCAGGTACACAATCACAAATTTCCCCAGCAAATGAGCAAATACATCATTTATGAAATGTTGGAACACAGCAGGCGCGGTTGTCAACCCAAATGGCATAACTAGGCTTTCAAAATGACCCTCAGGGGTATTAAATGCCGTCTTCCACTCATCCCCCTGACGGACCCTTATGAGGTTATATGCCCCCCTGAGGTCAAGTTTGGAAAACCACTTCGCACCAGCCACCTGGTTGAACAAATCAGGGATCAGAGGCATCGGGTAGGGATCACGGACCGTAATCTGGTTTAACTCCCGGAAATCCAGACACGGGCGTAACCCCCCATCTTTCTTCTTAATAAAGAAAAACCCCGCTGCTACAGGTGAGGATGAAGGCCGGATGTGCCCTTTACTTAAACTCTCCGCAATGTAGTCCTTAAGAGCTTGTCTCTCCGGACCAGAAATACTAAACATCCTCGCCTTAGGCAATTTAGCCCCGGGTTTTAACCTAATTTGACAGTCATAGGCTCGATGTGGAGGTAGTTCTGAGCAACCCCTCTCAGAGAATACGTCCGCAAAATCCACCAATGCCTCCGGAAGGCTGGACTTCACGGCGGACACACATGTGGCCAAGCAATTTTCCTGGCAGAAACTGCTCCACTGGACTATGTCCTGGGTTCTCCAGTCAATCACCGGGTTGTGCTTAGACAACCATGGGAAACCCAGGACTATTTGTGCTGGGAGATTATTGAGTACCTTACATGTAACCCACTCAGAATGTAGGACCCCAATGTGGAGTTTAACCTCAGCTACAAACTCAGTAATCTCCCCCTGTGGGAGGGGAGCGGCATTAATGGTAACCACGCGAATAGGATGAGGGAGTTTTTCGATCTTGAAACCTGCCATGCGTGCAAACTCCTCATCCATGAGATTGGTGGCTGAACCGCTATCCACAAACACTGATATTGGTAGCTCTCTGCCCGCAATAATAACCCTGGCAGGGAGCATACATTGAGATACCATCATGGAGGATATGCATACGCTCAGTTGGGCCTCCTCCATACCCTCTGAGCTTACCAGTTTTCCGCCGGTGCGACTTTCTTTGGTAGCACAGGACAAGCATTTACATAATGATCTCTTTTACCACAGTAAAAACATGCTCCATGCTTCCTGAACCCAGGAATGCGACGCTGCACATGTGATACCCCAGCGATTTGCATAGGTTCCGTGGGCTCACCTGCAGCAACCACACTGGCACCCCTGCTTTCCCCCAGAGGCAGCGTCTCCTGCGCCCCTTGACGCAAACGGCGATCAATACGGATAACCAAACTCACGGCAGATTCTAACGAAGCAGGAGTCTCATACATCAGGAGGGCCTGTTTAACTCTTTCTGAGACCCCATGAATAAACTGACTCCGCAGCGCTGGGTCGTTCCACTGTGTGTCTACTGCCCAACGGCGAAATTCTGAACAATAGTCTTCCGCCATACGTTCCCCCTGGCGGAGGGCGCGGATCTTATATTCTGCTAAAGCCAATCTGTCGGGGTCATCATAAATGAGCCCGAGTGCTGAAAAAACATTCTCAACCGAATGAAATGTAGCAGAGTCGGCTGGTAAGGAAAACGCCCATGCTTGGGGGTCCCCACTCAGTAATGATAACATCAGACCCACCCGCTGAGCCTCAATACCTGAGGAGACCGGGCGCATGCGAAAGTATAACTTGCAGGCCTCCCGAAAGATGACAAATTTGCTGCGTTCCCCAGAAAATCGTTCAGGCAGCGGAATCTTAGGCTCTGCACCTGCACCAGCAGAAGCCGCCTGCACATTAGCTACAACCAGGCCCTGCTGCTGAACTGCCCCCTTCAACTCGGTGACCTGTACGGACAGCGCCGCCAACTGGCGGTTTATGGAAGTCATGGAATCCATGGAAAAATGTTGGGCCGATTATAATGTTATGCGAGGCTTAGGTCGAAGGAGGCTGACAAAACCCGGGCCCCTGCGGAGTCCCTCAAACTAGGGAAAACCCTGTCTGACCCTCAACCCAGGGTTTTTGCTAAAGGTGCAAATGCCTGAGCCTCCAGCCTCTCCTTATCTCCTGCTCAGCCCTAAGCTGAACCCTCCACCCTCCACCCAGTGAGTTGTCAAATCACCAAAACCCACACAGTAATGACAGACAGGGAGAACTCAAACCACACCGCGCCGCAACCACACAGGACAATACTATAATGTGAACAGGGCAAAACAAAGCACAAATATAGGAAGACGAAAAGGTAACAACGGATCATACGACACCAGCTATGAATTTCTCTCTCCAACACCTCCACTCCAGACCGGAACCACTTGGCACAAAACACAAGCTATAATCGGCGACGCCCACAGGCCAGCACGACTATTTAAAGACCGTGGGCGTGACCAAACTTCCCACCTGATTTCCAGCTAGATTAACCCCAGATAACCTGAGTAAAATCAAGCCGGCGCCACTGAGGCTATAGTGGACGGAGATGGAACTACCGCTGCCTGCCGGACGCTGTGGTGTGAACAGCGTCCGACATGACACTATTATTGATTTGGGTCTGGGATGGAGGTTCACCTTCCAACAAGACAATGACTAAAAGCATACTGCTAAAGCAACACTTGAGTGGCTTAAGGGGAGGCATATAAAAGTTTTGGAGTGGCCTAGTCAAAGCTCAAACTTTAATCCAATTAATAATATGTGAAGACTTGAAGATTGCTGTTCACGAGAACGGAAACCATTTAACTTGAAGGAGCTGGAGCAGTTTTGCCTTGAAGAATGGACTAGATGTGGAAAGCTCATAGACACATATCCAAATCAACTTGAAGCTGTAATTGCCGCAAAAGAAGACTCTACAAAGTACCGACATTAGAGAGGTGAATACTAGTTATGCCCACTAAAATTTTCAGTTATTTTGTCCTATTTGTTGTTTGCATCACAAACATAAGAAAACCAGATGTTTACAATGGAAGGCATGTTATTTACATGAACTGATGAAACCCTCAAAAAAATACAGAAATTCCAGCTTGTGAGGTAGAAAAACACGAAAAAATGTCAAGGGAGTGAATACTTTCACAAGTCACTTTATTTTCCTCCATCTCTGGCCTTTTTCTGGTATGATATCCCCCATCCTGGGTAATTTCATTAATAATATCTCCCATCGTGGTTTAATGTTTCCATTCTGGGCTCCATCCTGGTATAATGTCTCCATTTACTGGTATAATGTCCTCCATCCTGGGCCCCTTCTTGGTGTAATGTCACCCTTTCCTGGTACAACATCCCCTATTCTGGGCCCCTTCCAGTAATATATGCCCCCTCCTCTTGTTATAATGCCCTACATCCTTGGCCCTTTCCATTAATATATGTCCCATATCCTGGTATAATGCCCCATAATTCTGGCACCTTCCTGGTGTAAACCCCCTATCTTGACCACTTCCTTTAATATATGTCCACCATCCTGGTGTACTGTGCCTCATCCTTGGTCTCTTGCAGTAATAATGTCCCTGTTCTATGAGTCTTCTCCAACAAATGTAAAAAAAACTAAAAAATAAATATTTCTACTGACCTCCCCTACTCCCACAACTTCTATTGTTGGATTGTTGGTGCAGAAGCCAGAACCTGTCTTCAGTGTACAAGCAACCAGCAGCAGCACACAACATCAGAGCTATGCACAACCAGTTACTCGCATGCCGACATCAGCTGCTGGCGTCTGATCAGCCTACAGCATGTATTTCAGTGCAGAAACCTGGTGGGTCTCTGGGCCTAAAAATATTTTAGCTGAATAATACATTTTAGCTGAATGTGCAACCTCAGATGAACATCCAGCTGATACAGATGCTGGTGTCGGCGGGCCCCCTACAGCACAGGCCAAGTTATGGTCATACCATGAGATAATTACACCCCTGGGTATATGTCAAGACTTTGCCTTAGTTTATCAAATACATTAGCACTTACTAGTTATAAGGCACATACAAATACAGATGAAAGAAATTAAAATATTTTGCCAGTAGTCTTGTTTTTTCTGTATACATCAAGTAATTTACAAAAAATGTGTACATTCTTCATATTAATTGCGAAAGAAAAAAAATGTGTAAATGCAATAGAAAAACAGCCTTTCTTAATATGGCAGGCTGTCAAACTTTCCCCTCTACCATCCAGTTATGTAAAAAATATGTAAAATGGCAAATATGCAAAATGACAGGCTGGCTCAATCACTATTCTTATTGGCACTGAAATAGAGAGTTCGAGCAAAGTGTAGAAGGCCACTATTAAATTAAGTGGAAGCAGAAGAAGCCCAAAGAGATTATGCTGAGATTTGTGCTTTATGTTTTATCTCAAAAAGTAAATAGATTAAGGTATTTCCACTTTTTAACCCCTTTCCTACATTAGACGTACTATTCTGTCCATGCGACCTGGGACCTAAGTTCCAAGGACGGAATAGTACATCTAGAGCGATCAGCTGCGCTCACGGGGGGAGCGCAGCTGATCGCGGCCGGGTGTCAGCTGATTATCACAGCTGACACCCGGCACTATGTGTCAGCCCCTGGCACGTTAACCCCTGGCACACTGCGATCAAACACAATTATAGTGTACCAGGGGTATAGGGAAGGATCGGCAGGGAGCCTCCAGCACTGCCTGTGACAGAACGCTGATCTGCCACAGCGATCTGTGATATGACAGATCAGCGATCTGTCACATGACAGTGATGTCCCCCCTGGGACAATGTAATAAAGTTAAAAAAAAAGTGTAAAAATAATTTATAAAAAATCGCTAAATAAATTTAAAAAAAAATATTCCCTAATAAAGTCATTTTTTGAAAAAAAAAACAACAAAAGTACACATATTTGGTATTGCCGCGTCCGTAACAACCCGCTCTATAAAACTGCCTGACTAGTTAACCCCTTTATTAAACCTCTTAAAAGATAAAAATAAAAAACGAAGCAAAAAATAAAGCTTTATCATTATACCGCCGAACAAAAAGTGCAATAACGTGTGATCAAAAAGACGGATATAAATATACATGGTACCACTAAAAACGTCATCTTCTCCTGCAAAAAACAAGCCATGACACAGCGTCATCAATGAAAAAATAAAAAAGTTATAGTTCGCAGAATAAAGCGATAAAAAAAATAATTAATTTTTATATAAAATTGTTTTCATTGCATAAAAGCACCAAAACATAAAAAACGACATAAATGAGGTATCGCTGTAACCATACTGACCCGAAGAATAAAACTGCTTTATCAATATTACCCCCCAAAAGAAATTTTTGTTCATTCTGCGTCCCAAAAATCGGAATAAAAAGCGATCAAAAAAGTCACATGCCCAAAAATGATACCAATAAAAAAGTCAACTTGTCCCACAAAAAATAAGACCTCACATGACTTGGTGGGTCAAAATATGGAAAAATTATAGCTCTCAAAATGTGGTGATGCATAAACTATTTTTACAATAAAAAGCGTCTTTTAGCGTGTGAGCTGCCAAAAATAAAAACCCACTATAAACAGTAAATCAAACCCCCCATATAACCCCCTTAGTAAGGGAAAAATAATAAAATAATAATATGCATTTACTTCCATTTTCCCACTAGGGTTAGGGCTAGGGTTAGGACTAGGGTTAGGGCTAGGGTTAGTGTTAGGGCTAGGGTTAGGGGTATGTTGGGGTTAGGGTTGGAGTTAGAATTGGGGGTTTCCACTGTTTTGGCACATCAGGGGCTTTCCAAACTCGACATGGCGTCCGATCTCAATTCCAGCCAAAAAAGTCAAATGGCGCTGCTTCCCTTCCGAGCTCTGCCATGTGCCCAAATAGTCGTTTACACCCACATATGGGGTATCAGCGTAATCAGGACAAATTGCACAATAAATTTTGAGGTCCTGTTACTCTTGGGAAAATAAAAATTGGGGGTGAAAAGATCATTTTTGTGGAAAAAATATGATTTTTTAAATGTACAGCTGGACGTTATAAATTTCTGTGAAGCCCTTGGGGGTTCAAAGTGCTCACCACATATCTAGATAAGTTCCTTGGGGGGCCTAGTTTCCAAAATGGGGTCACTTGTGGGAGGTTTCCACTGTTTAGGCACATCAGGAGCTCACCAAACTTGACTTGGCATCCGATCTGAATTCCAGCCAATTTTGCAGTGAAAAAGTCAACCGACGCTCCTTCCCTTCCGAGTTCTGCCATGCGCCCAAACAGTGATTTACCCACATATCAGGTATCGGCGTACTCAGGACAAATTGCACAATAACTTTTCCAGTCCAATTTCTCCTGGAACCCTTGGTAAAATAAAAAAAATTGAACCTGAAGTAATTTTTTGGGGGAAAAAAGGTTAAATGTTCATTTTTTTAAACATTCAAAAAATTCCTGTGAAGCACCTGAAGGGTTAATAAACTTCTTGAATCTGGTTTTGAGCACCTTGAGGGGTGCAGTTTTAAGAATGGTGTCACTTTTGGGTATTTTCTATCATATAGACCCCTCAAAGTGACTTCAAATGTGATGTGGTCCCTAAAAATATAATGGTGTTGTAAAAATGAGATCGCTGGTCAACCTTTAACCCTTATAACTTCCTAACAAAAAAATTTTGGTTCCCAAATTGTGCTGATCTAAAGTAAACATATGGGAAATGTTACTTATTAAGTTTTTTGAGTGCCATATCTCTGTGATTTAAGAGCATAAAAATTCAAAGTTGGTCAATTGTGAAATTTTCAAAATTTTTGCCAAATTTCCATTTTTTTCACAAATAAACGCAAGTGATATGAATGAAATTTTACCACTAACATGAAGTACAATATGTCACGAGAAAACAATGTCAGAATCACCGGAATACATGGAAGCTTTCCAGAATTATTACCTCATAAACAGACAGTGGTCAGAATTGTAAAAATTGGCCTGGGCATTAACATGCAAACCACCCTTGGGAGTAAAGGGGTTAACCTACATTGCCAAGCTACACATATCTTTACAGAGTCATAAAAATTAGTAGTGAGTCAATGTGTAACTGGAATGAAGTGGGATTATGTGATATAATAAAAATACAGTCACTTATGAAGTTCACTTGTCCATAAAAAGGTTGTTGAGTAGTGATGAGGGCATCTTTTGAACTTCGAATTGGCCAGCTTGGTCAAATTTTCTCCAGAAATTTAAATCGCATAAATCTATATACTGGAAAGCTTTTATTGTTTGGAAAGATGATGTGGGGCAGAAGAGTGAGAGAGAACCCCACTGGCCATAAGGCTTATACCCCACAGTACAGAAAATGAGAAGACCTTATTGACCATAAGAGCTTACACTCTATAGGAGAGAGAAGATTGCACTAATCATAAGAGCTTATACTCAACAGGAGAGAGACAGACTTAAGGCCCCATCTCACCTAGCGAGATCGTTAGCAAGATCAGTGATGCGTCATCGATTTTGTGATGCAACAGCGATCTCGCCAGCGATCTCGCTGCATGTGACACATAGCGGCAACTGGCCCCCCTGCTGAATATTGCTGATCATGCTCGAATGTCTTGGACCATTTTTTATCGCTGGTGTCCCGCTGGCCAGCATGCATCGCTGCGTTTGACGCCGGCAATCGACCTAATTGGTGACGCAGAACTCATGGATGCAGGCGGGAGTTGTCAGAATAGCTGCTGTGTGACAAGGTACCAACTACTGCCGAGGTCATTATATGGATCGCCGGATTGTTGCTGCATCGTTGAGTAGATCTGTCTGTTTGATAGCTTACTAGTGATCATTTAGCAATGCACCAGCAATCCTAACCAGGTCGCATCGTTGTCGGGATTGCTGGTACGCCGCTTAGTGTAACGGTACCCTTAGGCTAGTTTCACACTAGCATTCGGCCGAGCTGCGGACTTCCTCAGTGAAGCTCCGCCCACTGTCACACCTTCTCTGGTCAGCTCCACCTACGCCTGCATGCGGCCTGCATACCTATTTTTTACATTGGGTACGCAGGCCATGCGGATGTATGCAGATGCCTCCGCATGCGCTGTTTTGACGATGTGGCGACCGCAACAAATTGCAACAAGTTGCTCACAAAGCAGGTTGCCACATCGTCAAAATGACGCATGCGGAGGCATCCGCATACATCCGCACGGCCTGAGTACCCAATGTTAAAGATAGTGACGCAGGCCGCATGCAGATGTAGGTGGAACTGACCGGAGGAGGTGAGGCAGTGGGCGGAGCTTCATGGAGGAAGGCCACAGCCCTCCGCAGCTCGGCCAAATGCTAGTGTGAAACCAGCCTTACCCAGTGACTCTAGAGATGAAAAACTGCTCTACCATACAAGCCGTACTCTACTGGGAACTGCTGATCTGTGGTGGGCCAGGTACTAGCCATCACTGCACAAGGTATGATAATCCATAAGATGTCATAGCTGGGGGACATTATGAGGAGGCCTGTTATTTTAGCCTGCTCTCTGATGCTTCAAAATTGTCGGAAATGGTGCAAGATTATTTGTGAGCCAGGAATCGAACCCCCAAATGTTAGAATTTGATTGAAACCACAAATTTCAGGAAATTCAATTCAAACTCGTTTCTCAGTGGATCTATCCATTCACCTCAATTTGTGAGTGACATTGGGAATAATGGAAATGTGTTGGCTCAGTGTTTAGTTGCAAAACAAGATTTGTTTCCGTCATTGCTTCACTGAAACTCCTGCAGCCAATATTTTTTTTTGTCTTACAACTAGTGTTGAGCATTCCGATACCGCAAGTATCGGGTATCGGCCGATATCAGCGGTATCGGAATTCCGATACTTAATTCCGATACTTTTTTCATATCGGATTCCGGGATCGGAATCGGAATAGGAAGTTCCCATCATGCTATGAGCCTGCTTGCTTTGATTAAGCCAATGGGAATCCTCCGAAGTGTGGGCACATCCTGTTAGGCATGTAGGCATGTTAACTATTGGCATGGCTGTGATTGGCTGCCGAAATGATGTCATGATGCACTATAAAAGCCACCGCAGCCGCCATTTCTGGTCACTCTGCTGTGAATTCAGTTAGGGACAGGCTGCTGTAGAAGACTGTGAGGGACAGTTAGAAATAGCGATTCTAAAAACAATATTGTGCTTTATCCAGGCTACATAAACCACCACTGTAGCTTGCTTTTCCCTAGCAGCGCTGTTTTCACAGCTGTCTGCAAGGGCTGTGTGAGTGCAGCTCACGCTGTGGAGTGGGTCCTGCAGCCACGTCAGGCTGTAGGCCACCCAGTGTGATCACTGCTGCCTCATACATCTTTTATTTTTTGAGCTGCATTTTTTAAATAATTTCAATCTAGTGTGCTTCCATCCGTATCCATATACGTTGGTTGCAAACACTAGTAGTAGACAGCGGAGCCTTTCTGCAGCCTTTCAGTGCTAGTGTCCACTTTGCTGCACTGTTCACGGCTGTCTGAGAGGTCTCTGACTGTGTGTGAGTGCAGCTCATGCTGAGTAGTGTGTCCTGCAGCTACGTCTGGCTGTAGGACGCTCAGCGTGCGTCACTGCCTCACACATATTTTTATTTGAGTGCAGCTCATTTTTTCTTCTATTAGTGTGCATCCATCCGTCTCCATCTACGGTGGTTGCAAACACTATATAGGAGTACACAGCGGAGCCTTTCTGCAGCCTGTCAGTGCCAGTGCCCACTTAGCTGCACTGTTGACGGCTGTCTGAGAGGTCTCTGACTGTGTGTGAGTGCAGCTCACGCTGAGTAGAGTGTCCTGCAGCTACGTCTGGTTGTAGGACGCTCAACGTGCGTCACTGCCTCACACATATTTGTCTCTGAGTGCAGCTCATTTTTTCTTCTCCTATTAGTGTGCATCCATCCGTATCCATCAACATTGGTTGGTTGCAAACACTATATAGGAGTAGATAGAGGAGCCTTTTTTTCTGGCTTGTGCCCTGCCGGCGCAGCCAGATTAGTATTACCCAATTTTTTTGGAGCCTCATCTTTTGCATTGTAGGTTACCTGCCTGCATTGTAATAGCTCCAAAAAGTTGGTGATACTATCAGTTTCAATTCTTTGTTCTCATACTTTGAGTTTGTTTCAAACAAAGAAACCACATAAAAAGTTCACCAAACACTACATTTTGAACTTGTGTAGGCCACATCAGCTCCTATTAAAGTCTAGTCCACACACACACACTTCATAAAATTAGTGTTTCTTGTACCTGTAACCAGCTGTTCAGGAATAAGCACACTAAGGCCCCCCTTTGTCCTTTTTTGCCTATCTTAAGCAGTCTTGCAAGATGAAGAAGGCAGGGAGTAAGGCGCGGGGGCGTGGGCGTGGGCGTGGAGTTTCAGCAGGGAGAGGACGTGGGGATTCTGCAGGGAGAGGACGTGGGGATTCTACAGGTAGAGGACGTGGGGATTCTGGGCCTGCTGCGGGCACCAGTGGATCAGCATCCCCCAGTTTTAGCAGGCAACAGTCCTTTATGCGCAGCTTTGTAGGACCTCAACGTACCCCACTGCTGCGGGAGGAACAAATTGAAGCCGTTGTCGGATGGATGGCAGCTAACGCATCGACTTCAATTACTTCCGCATCCTCTCAGGGTCAGAGCACCGAAGAGCAACCATCTGTCTCTTCACCACCTGCCAAAGTGCCCAGGCAGTCAGAGAGACATGGACAGGAGCCATCACAATCTCTACTTCTGTTCTCGGAATCTGTTGGCTTGGAAAGAGGGGGCCAGCCAAGCAGCATTCCTGAATGTGAAGAAGAGGGAGTATGCAGTGATGCGCAACTTCTTTGTCCCTCTGAATCTGAAGAGGCGAGTGGGCCAGTGCCTATGGTCAGCACACCTCAGTACGCATCAGATGATGACGAGACTCAGTTGCCACTTTCTGGTGCGTACGGTGCTGGCGAGACAACCCCGGAGAAGCAGCTGTTTGAAGAGGGGAGGGAAGATGATGAGGTCCTTGACCCATCATGGCGTGAGCAACAGGAAGGTGGTGGGAGCAGCTCGGAGGAAGAGATTCCCCTACCGGCCAAAACAGGAGGCAGAGGGAGGGGGAAGACTTGGTTGCCTGTACCCTCCACTTCGGCACCCGTTAGGAGCATTCCTCCTTCCAAAGGCAAACCGGGCGCTCACAAGAGTTGCAGTGCGTGGTCCTTTTTTGACACAGTTGCAGATGACATTTGCTTTGTCAAATGCAAGCTGTGTCATCAGAGAGTCAAAAGAGGGAGAAATGTCAGCAACCTCAATACCACAAATATGTGGAAACATGTGCGCACCAAGCACGAGTTGGAGTTGCATAGACACCCTCAAGACGTAGGCCAACGTACAGCACCACCTACCACCTCTTCAGTTCGTGTTGGGCCCTCTTCCTCCAGCTCACACACTGCTGGTTCGGCTTCCTCACAGGATCGCCAAGGAAGAACCTCTGCCACTGTTGTCCGGAGACCCTGTCAGATTCCACCCATAACAGCACGTTCCCATCCATCACAGCCATCGGTAGCACAGGCATGGGATAAAAGGCGCCCTTACTCGGCAAACCATCCCCGAGCACAGTCTCTGAATGCTGGCATTGCCAAACTTCTGGCAGTTGAAATGCTGTCATTCAGGCTGGTGGACACTGACACCTTCCGGGACTTAATGGCATTGGCAGTCCCCCAATACAACGTGCCCAGCCGCTTTTATTTCAGCAGGCGAGCCGTCCCTGCCCTGCAGAAACATGTTGAGGGCAAAATAAAACATGCGCTACTAAACGCCGTTAGTAGCAAGGTCCACCTGACCACCGATGCGTGGACCAGTAACCATGGACAGGGACGATACCTTTCCCTCACTGCCCACTGGGTCAATGTTGTGGAGCCGGGTACGGATCTGGAGAGTGGCGCTGTACGTGTTCTTCCAACGCCACGGATTGCAGGACTCCAGTCTGTACACATAGACTCCTCCTCCTACTCAAGTTCCTCAGAAACAGCAGAGCAGGAGCCTGTTACGACCGATATGAGCACAGCCGTGGCCAAACGTCAACAGGCTGTACTCAAATTAATTTCTTTGGGGAATCGAAGCCACACAGCGCAGGAGCTCTGGAATGCTATCAAGCTGGAGAGCGATGTGTGGTTTGGGCCAGCGAATCTCCAGCCGGGCTTGGTAGTGTGTGACAATGGCCGAAATCTGGTGGCAGCTCTTGGCCTAGGCAACCTCACACACATCCCATGTCTGGCACATGTTCTTAACTTGGTCGTGCAGAGCTTTCTGAGGGACTATCCGGATCTTGATGCACTGTTGCACAAGGTCCGCATAGAGTGCGCTCACTTGCGACGTTCCAGCACGGCAAGATCGCGCCTCGCTGCTCTGCAGCGACGATTTGGCCTTCCAGAACATCGCATCATATGTGACCTACCCACCCGGTGGAATTCAACGTTACATATGTTGGAGCGGTTGTGTGAGCAGCAGGCAGCAGTCATGGAGTACCAGCTGCATCAGGCGCAAACAAGTCGCACTGTGCGCCGTTCACACTTCAGCACCATTGAGTGGGCCTCTATGAAGGACATCTGCCTCGTTTTGCGTGCCTTCGATGAATCCACGCGGATGGCGAGTGCAGATGATGCACTAGTCAGCATGACTGTCCCCCTTATCTGCCTGCTTCAACAAACACTGCAAGCACTAAGGGATGAGGTTTCAGAAGAGGTGGAGGATGAGGAGTCCCAAATGCCATCTGCTTCTGGACAGTCTGCGCTACGTGTTTCCTCACAAAGGCCTAGGCAGGGGACACTTTGTGAGGAGGATGAGGAGGAGTCGATGGAGGAGGAAGACATCTCTCCAGAGGAGGGAGGTACACAAACCTCTACTCAGTATGTACAGCGAGGGTGGGGTGATGCAGAGCAGGTCGAGGTCACGCCTCAAACAGGGGACAGCGGTTCTTTGGCAGTTGGGAGTCTGCAGCACATGGTTGATTTCATGCTGCAGTGCCTGAGAAACGACCGCCGCATCGCCCACATTCTCGTCTCGGCTGATTATTGGGTGTACACCCTCCTAGATCCTCGCTACCGGGACAGCGTACAAAGGCTCATACCAACGTTGAACCGGGAGCGTAAAATGCGGGAGTACGAAGAGTCACTGGTGCAGTCCATAATGTTTTCCATTCCACCCGACAGCATTGTTGCAAGTGCTTTACAAAGCAGCTCTGTGCGTCGAGGCAGTGGAGGAAACTCTGCACAAAGAGGGAGCAGAGGCAGTGCCGCAGCACAAGGCAAGACCACTATGGCCCAAATGTGGCAAAGTTTTGTGTGTCCACCACAATTGTCTACACCATCAGCGACGCCTCGAGTCAGCAGGAGGCAACGCTTCCGTCAGATGGTGTCAGACTACATGTCTTGCCCTGTCGCTGTACTCCCAGATGGCTCTTCCCCCTTCAAGTTTTGGGTCTCTAAGCTGGATACATGGCCAGAGCTTAGCCAGTATGCATTGGAGGTGCTGGCTTGCCCTGCTGCCAGTGTATTATCGGAACGTGTCTTTAGTGCCGCAGGTGGTGTACTAACAGACCGTCGCACGCGACTATCTTCCGATAATGTTGACCGGCTGACTTTTCTGAAAATGAACAAGGCCTGGATCTCCAAAGACTTTGCCATTCCTCTTACAGACTAAATTAGTGGTTGGCAACTGTATCCAGGTCTGCTGGTGTGTTCATTTTTCTACCACCTGAACTATAATCCCTGTGCTTCAACACAGCCAGTTGTCGCTCAGATGTGTCGTCTGCACAGAGAAACACACTAGCTCCTGTGTTACTGGGGTTCAGTAATGCCAGCTGATCCCCTGCTGTGTGGACGGCAGAGTCACCAGCTCCATCAACATTCAAACCACTACTGATTTTTAACCGTGCCCAACTTAGGTCTCTGGCTCCACTGTCTCTACTATTTCCCCTGACCTCCAACCCCGCCATCTACATCTCTGAAGTGGCGTCAGCACAATCTACACTTGTTCCTGTGTTCCTGTGGCTCAGTCCCATCAGTTTATCCCCTGATGTGTGTCCGGCAAGGTCTCCTGCTCTGTCCACATTCCCATAACCAGTAGTGGGAATGAGGACAGAGCTGGCGAACTTGCCGGACAAACATCAGGGGATCAACTGATGGGACTGAGCACCAGTAACACAGGAACAAGTGTAGATTGTGCTGACGCCACTTCAGAGATGTAGCTGGCGGGGTTGGAGGCCAGGGTAAATAGTAGAGACAGTGGAGCCAGAGGCCTAAGTGGAGCATGGTTAGAATCAGTAGTAGTCCACAACCTCCATAAAAACCGCTGCCCATTGGCCTCTGCATGCGGCATGCGTAATCCTGGGCACCAACAGCGTCAGTTGGTGTTCAGAAGTGTCGTCTCCACAGAGCCAAACACATTCGTTCAAGTGTTAGTGGGGTTCAGCACTGCCAGCTGTTCCCCTGCTGTGGAGATGGCAAGTCTCCTGCTGCCTTCACCTGCCAAAATCCAGTAGGCCCCAGCCTGCTCCTCGCCTAATCCTGGGCTCCAACAGCGTCAGTTGGTGTTCAGAAGTGTCGTCTCCACAGAGCCAAACACATTCGTTCAAGTGTTAGTGGGGTTCAGCACTGCCAGCTGTTCCCCTGCTGTGGAGATGGCAAGTCTCCTGCTGCATTCACCTGCCAAAATCCAGTAGGCCCCAGCCTGCTCCTCGCCTAATCCTGGGCTCCAACAGCGTCAGTTGGTGTTCAGAAGTGTCGTCTCCACAGAGCCAAACACATTCGTTCAAGTGTTAGTGGGGTTCAGCACTGCCAGCTGTTCCCCTGCTGTGGAGATGGCAAGTCTCCTGCTGCCTTCACCTGCCAAAATCCAGTAGGCCCCAGCCTGCTCCTCGCCTAATCCTGGGCTCCAACAGCGTCAGTTGGTGTTCAGAAGTGTC
This sequence comes from Dendrobates tinctorius, assembly GCF_039654945.1. Taxonomy (NCBI): domain Eukaryota; kingdom Metazoa; phylum Chordata; class Amphibia; order Anura; family Dendrobatidae; genus Dendrobates; species Dendrobates tinctorius. The sequence goes on from NW_027361908.1 coordinate 8,574,491, forward strand.
GTCTCCACAGAACCAAACACGTTCGTTCAAGTGTTAGTGGGGTTCAGCACTGCCAGCTGTTCCCCTGCTGTGGAGATGGCAAGTCTCCTGCTGCCTTCACCTGCCAAAATCCAGTAGGCCCCAGCCTGCTCCTCGCCTAATCCTGGGCTCCAACAGCGTCAGTTGGTGTTCAGAAGTGTCGTCTCCACAGAACCAAACACATTCGTTCAAGTGTTAGTGGGGTTCAGCACTGCCAGCTGTTCCCCTGCTGTGGAGATGGCAAGTCTCCTGCTGCCTTCACCTGCCAAAATCCAGTAGGCCCCAGCCTGCTCCTCGCCTAATCCTGGGCTCCAACAGCGTCAGTTGGTGTTCAGAAGTGTCGTCTCCACAGAGCCAAACACATTCGTTCAAGTGTTAGTGGGGTTCAGCACTGCCAGCTGTTCCCCTGCTGTGGAGATGGCAAGTCTCCTGCTGCCTTCACCTGCCAAAATCCAGTAGGCCCCAGCCTGCTCCTCGCCTAATCCTGGGCTCCAACAGCGTCAGTTGGTGTTCAGAAGTGTCGTCTCCACAGAGCCAAACACATTCGTTCAAGTGTTAGTGGGGTTCAGCACTGCCAGCTGTTCCCCTGCTGTGGAGATGGCAAGTCTCCTGCTGCCTTCACCTGCCAAAATCCAGTAGGCCCCAGCCTGCTCCTCGCCTAATCCTGGGCTCCAACAGCGTCAGTTGGTGTTCAGAAGTGTCGTCTCCACAGAACCAAACACATTCGTTCAAGTGTTAGTGGGGTTCAGCACTGCCAGCTGTTCCCCTGCTGTGGAGATGGCAAGTCTCCTGCTGCCTTCACCTGCCAAAATCCAGTAGGCCCCAGCCTGCTCCTCGCCTAATCCTGGGCTCCAACAGCGTCAGTTGGTGTTCAGAAGTGTCGTCTCCACAGAGCCAAACACATTCGTTCAAGTGTTAGTGGGGTTCAGCACTGCCAGCTGTTCCCCTGCTGTGGAGATGGCAGTCTCTCCTGCTGTCTCCGCATTACAAAGACAGTAGGCCTCTGCCTACACCCTCCTATTTCCTGGGCTTCAACACAGCCAGTTGTAGTTCGGAAGTGCCGTCCACACGGAAAGAGATACTTGCTCCCGTGTCTCAGTGGGGTTCAGTAACGTCAGCTGATCCCCTGCTGTGTGGATGGCAGTCTCTCCTGCTGTAAACTCATTCAAAATACAGTAGGCCTCTGCCTACACCCTCCTATTTCCTGGGCTTCAACACAGCCAGTTGTAGTTCGGAAGTGCCGTCCACACGGAAAGAGACACTTGCTCCCGTGTCTCAGTGGGGTTCAGTAACGTCAGCTGATCCCCTGCTGTGTGGATGGCAGTCTCTCCTGCTGTAAACTCATTCAAAATACAGTAGGCCTCTGCCTACACCCTCCTATTTCCTGGGCTTCAACACAGCCAGTTGTAGTTCGGAAGTGCCGTCCACACGGAAAGAGACACTTGCTCCCGTGTCTCAGTGGGGTTCAGTAACGTCAGCTGATCCCCTGCTGTGTGGATGGCAGTCTCTCCTGCTGTAAACTCATTCAAAATACAGTAGGCCTCTGCCTACACCCTCCTATTTCCTGGGCTTCAACACAGCCAGTTGTAGTTCGGAAGTGCCGTCCACACGGAAAGAGACACTTGCTCCCGTGTCTCAGTGGGGTTCAGTAACGTCAGCTGATCCCCTGCTGTGTGGATGGCAGTCTCTCCTGCTGTAAACTCATTCAAAATACAGTAGGCCTCTGCCTACACCCTCCTATTTCCTGGGCTTCAACACAGCCAGTTGTAGTTCGGAAGTGCCGTCCACACGGAAAGAGACACTTGCTCCCGTGTCTCAGTGGGGTTCAGTAACGTCAGCTGATCCCCTGCTGTGTGGATGGCAGTCTCTCCTGCTGTAAACTCATTCAAAATACAGTAGGCCTCTGCCTACACCCTCCTATTTCCTGGGCTTCAACACAGCCAGTTGTAGTTCGGAAGTGCCGTCCACACGGAAAGAGACACTTGCTCCCGTGTCTCAGTGGGGTTCAGTAACGTCAGCTGATCCCCTGCTGTGTGGATGGCAGTCTCTCCTGCTGTAAACTCATTCAAAATACAGTAGGCCTCTGCCTACACCCTCCTATTTCCTGGGCTTCAACACAGCCAGTTGTAGTTCGGAAGTGCCGTCCACACGGAAAGAGATACTTGCTCCCGTGTCTCAGTGGGGTTCAGTAACGTCAGCTGATCCCCTGCTTTGTGGATGGCAGTCTCTCCTGCTGTAAACTCATTCAAAATACAGTAGGCCTCTGCCTACACCCTCCTATTTCCTGGGCTTCAACACAGCCAGTTGTAGTTCGGAAGTGCCGTCCACACGGAAAGAGATACTTGCTCCCGTGTCTCAGTGGGGTTCAGTAATGTCAGCTGATCCCCTGCTGTGTGGATGGCAAAGTCTCCTGCTGCCTACACAGTCGTACCACTACTGATTTTTAACCGTGCTCCAATTAGGCCTGTGGCTCCACTGTCTCTCGTATTTCCCCTGTCCTCCAACCCTGCCAGTTACAGCTCCGAAGTGGCGTCTGCACAATCCACACTTGTTCCTGTGTTACAGGTGTTCAGTCCGATCAGTTAATCCCCTGATGTGTGTCCGGCAATGTCGCCTGCTCTGTCCACATTCCCATTATCGGAATGTGGACAGAGCAGGCGACATTGCCGGACACACATCAGGGGATTAACTGACCGGACTGAACACCTGTAACACAGGAACAAGTGTGGATTGTGCAGACGCCACTTCGGAGCTGTAACTGGCGGGGTTGGAGGACAGGGGAAATACGAAAATCAGTGAATCCACAGGCCTAAGTGGAGCTTGGTTCAAATTAGTAGTCTACAACCGATCTTAAAATTTCTTCAATGCAGCCTAAGCCTGCTCCGTGCTTGTCCCTGGGCTTCAACACAGCCAGTTGTTGCTCGGAAGTGCCGTCTTCACAGAGTAAAACACTAGCTCCTGTGTTTGTGGGGTTCAGTAACGTCAGCTGTTCCCCTGCTGTTTTGATGGCAATCTGTCCTGCTGCCTCCCAATTGACAGCACATCAGGCCTCAGCCTGCTAAGTGCTTGTCCTGGGCTCCAACATCGCCAGTTGCTGCTCATAACTGACTTTGGCACGGGTACTCCCTCCTGCCCAGCTTGGTTCCAGCCCTGCCTGCTGTTTCCGGGAAGTGTCAATGTCAGTTTGCCACCCCAAGTTGCCATGTCGTGTTGCGGTTGGGTTAGCCGAGGCTAGGGTGCCAGCAGTTTAGGTGCTTCCTATGTGGACTGCGGGTTCTGGTAAGAAAGGTTTGTTCCATAGTGCCAGTAGGACAAGCACCCCCTGTAGGACTGTGTGATTCGGTAACTGCGGCCAGCTTGCGGCATGCCAACTTTGCTTTTCAGGGGTAACTTCTGATACCCCTCCGGGTTCCAGCACCGTCAGCTGGTTCTCATCAGAGCCTTTGGCCTAGGTGCCTCCATCTCGGTATCCGAGTTCCAGCAACGTCTGCTGGTCCTTGGTAGTGCTTTGTAGCACAGGTACCTCCTGCTTAGTAACCGGGTTCCAGCACCGTCAGCTGGTCCTCGGTTGTGCCATTGGCTCTTATTCCTTCTGCTGCCCCTCCGGGTGCCAGCACTGTCAGCTGGTCCTCGCTATTTCCATTTGCTCTTGCAGCTTATGCTACCCCTCCGGGTTCCAGCACCGTCAGCTGGTTCTCGTCAGAGCCTTTGGCCTAGGTGCCTCCATCTCGGTATCCGAGTTCCGGCAACGTCTGCTGGTCCTTGGTAGTGCTTTGTAGCACAGGTACCTCCTGCTTAGTAACCGGGTTCCAGCACCGTCAGCTGGTCCTCGGTTGTGCCATTGGCTCTTATTCCTTCTGCTGCCCCTCCGGGTGCCAGCACTGTCAGCTGGTCCTCGCTATTTCCATTTGCTCTTGCAGCTTATGCTACCCCTCCGGGTTCCAGCACCGTCAGCTGGTTCTCGTCAGAGCGTTTGGCCTAGGTGCCTCCATCTCGGTATCCGAGTTCCGGCAACGTCTGCTGGTCCTTGGTAGTGCTTTGTAGCACAGGTACCTCCTGCTTAGTAACCGGGTTCCAGCACCGTCAGCTGGTCCTCGGTAGTGCCATTGGCTCTTGTTCCTTCTGCTGCCCCTCCGGGTGCCAGTACCGTCAGCTGGTTCAAGAGGACAAAGAACAGGAAGACAACCACCAAGATGCAGAACAACAAGAGAGAGAAGACAAAGAAGCATAAAAAAAACAAAGCAGAAGAACATTAAGCATAAGACTAATACTCTGAGCAAATGATATTATCTTATTTATAAGCAGAAGAAGACTAAGCAGTGTATGGGGGTGAGTCCGTTCCTCCTCGTGGTGCCCCTGGAAAAGGCCTGCTTCTGCAGGCCAAACTGAACGCGGACAAATCCTGTTGTAAATCTTTTGTGACAGGCAGAACGGAAGGTGTAAACTTCTAACTTTTCTAGATAACAACTACAGGAATGCCTGACACAAACAAGAATATGATGAAGAAGAATAGGAAGAAGATGAAGAAGCTGAATATGTAGAATAATAATTGTTGAATAAGAAGAATATGAAGAATGTAAGAAAAGGAAGAAGAAGAAGAAGAAGAAGAAGAAGAAGAAGAAGAAGAAGAAGAAGAAGAAGAAGAAGAAGAATGTAAAAAAAGGAAGTAGAAGAAGAAGAAGAAGAATGTAAAAAAAGGAATAAGAAGAAGAATGTAAAAAAAGGAAGTAGAAGAAGAAGAAGAAGAATGTAAAAAAAGGAAGTAGAAGAAGAAGAAGAAGAATGTAAAAAAAGGAAGTAGAAGAAGAAGACATACATGTCTGGCAAAATATAAATGAGGCTAACATAGTCAATATCTTTGTAACTCCTAACATCTTTAAAAAAAAAAGTTTAATTCCTGCTATTCCATTTGATTGGGCTAAACCTCTATGGCTTTAATGTCTCCTCCACCTCCCACAATACATTCTACATTATTCTTAGTTGTTTTTCTTCATGTAGAATTAACCTACAAGGAAAGAAAGGTTTTTTTTTAATTCCGATATTTTGGCCCCATTGACTTGCATTGGTTCCCGGTATCGGAATCGGCGATACCGATACTTTTTTTTAAGATCGGCCGATCCATTCCGATCCGATATTTTCAAGTATCGGCTGGTATCGCTCAACTCTACTTACAACACATTTACAAATACACTTATGCTATTTAAGTTAATATAAATTCTATTTCTTGAGGCAGTTGTTTTTATTAGCGGTGATTTTGGTCACACAGTGGTATAATAAAGCTATTAACATGTGCATCAGAAAACAAATCTTTAAAATAGTGGTTGACTGGAAGCAGGGCAAAACGTGCGCGTCGGGGCAGGGTGACATACACTCCACTTCATTGTCCTTCATGCTGCAGGGATCCAGGTAATGTGTGCATGGCTCTTATGTTTACAGGTCGGAATGATTACATAATACTGACTCGGGATGCACTTCCCCCCTGGATATATTGTCAGGAGCTTATGCTTTGACAGGGATTTACATAATAGGGGGTGGTTATGTGCAAGGTTTTTAGTGCATTTGGTCTCTTGCTGAGGTATCCCCGAAGTGGTTCATTGGGCTAGTGTTGTCACACAGCAATGTGATGCGGCGTTTATATGCCATGAGCAGGATTATAATTTAGGTAAAAACTGAAATACCACATTTTTTTAGAGCTATGTCATGTGCCAGGCAGCAACATTTATTGATTTTGAGGAGTTCTTTTTGGGTCACTAATTCTTGTTCTTATACTCTTTTGTAACTATGCAAATATTTTTAACTAGCTGAAGAGCCCGGCATTGCCCGCGCATAGTAACGAACTGTGGTTAGTTATAACAAATTATAATTATCCTCCATCCCATAGTCCAGTGCCCATATACCCATCACACATCCTCCATCCCATGGTCAACCATTAAGACATCATAATGAGCGGCGGTGGGGCTTGCGACCTATGATGACATCAGCATCGCCATGGCAACCGTTGTGACATCATAATGAGGGGCGGGGCTTGATACACACACACTGCTTCCCCAGTATGCAAATAGGGGCATTATGACATCACAATGAGGGGCGGGGCTTGACACGCACACACTTTTTCCCCCAGAATGTAGATAGGGGCAAAATTGTTTGGTGAATTGGAACGCGCGGGGTTAAAATTTTGCCTCACAACATAGCTTAGGACGCTCTCGGGGTCCATACGTGTGACTGTGCCAAATTTTGTGGCTGTAGCTGCGACAGTGCGGATGCCTATCCCGGACAAACACACACACATACACACACACATACATACACACATACATACACACTTTGAGCTTTATATATTAGATTATTAATAAAATTTTGATATTTTTGAACCATTTGCTTTATGCTCATGTGTTTTCGGGGGCCCCTATTGGGCCACCTGTTGGTTGATATGCATTTGTAGTTATGAGCTTACATGTGTTGATAATTGGCAATTAAGGGGTTGATTCGTCCAAGTGATATGAATGAGAAAAGTACCTTAGCAAAAGCATGAGCCTCATAAGCACAATATATAAGAAAAAAATCTCTTTTTGGAAAACATTTTCTGCTTATTAGAAGTAGATCTGTTCTAACATTCATTTCATGTTGTGAGAGTCTCTGGATGTCCATTTCATATTCCCATAACTAATATGAAGTGTCAGCTGGTAAAGCCACCTGTGGTCCTCCGAGATGCTGAGGCACTAGAGGCAGCTGTGTATGACATCGCATTAACAATACCTGCAATAGGCAAGCTGCTCTTTCCTTTTCTATATTGTAGAAGCATCTGTTCATAAATGTTTATTATGTTTAAATTATGTCTCGTCAGCTGTAGCAGATTCCCTTTTCTTGAGGCATAAACTTTCTGAAAAATTCTTTGGCAAAAGAAAAGACTCAAAAGTTAAATCTCACATCAAAATTTCCCATTAATACAATTAGTACATTAATGAATCCAATTATTTTTATTATTACCACGATAAAAGCCTGGAAACAAGGTCAAGCTCACACCAGTGTTTCCATCTTTTTGCATTTTTTTGCTTTTTATGCGTCATTTATTTTATTAGTATATATAAAGAACATTTGATGAATGCTATTGACTTTAATGGCCTTGAAGGGACATAAAAATGTATGTTGTATTATAAATACACTGGTTTAGAGGCAGGTTAATGCTTTGGTCAATACATGCAACTCACATAAATTATTATGAGCCACTGCATTGCTTAAAATAAAAAAATGTTTCTGTTGAAGCTTTCTTCTTTTATAAGGCTGACTTCAAGGTTTTGCCAAAATAATATTTTATTTTATTGACAATGTCATAAAACACTGATTGCATGATCTCTGGTCTTTTTATAACCGCAGTCACAAGTATATCACAAGAGGACAATCATAGAGATATTAACTCCGTATTTCCTTTGAACTGTTTACATTTGTAAGGACTAGGAGATTTTTCTACATCTGAAAGATGGTTCTGTTGTATCTATATAACTATGCAATATAGTAAAAAAAACACCATACAGAGGCCTGACGGGAGGCAAAAGAACCATTTTTTCACTTTTACCAGGTGAACAAGTCTTATAGAACAGTAATGAAAGGAAGTATTGAATTTTTTTTAATTATTCTCATTTAGGATTAAAATATTTTATAATTTATGGGTTATATAGAAACGCATGGATTCTTATATAAAATAGGATTTAATGTGAACTGTCAGCTGATACATGCTGCCCAATCTGTGGACAGCATGTATCAGGCACTGACTGTATGTCACATCTCGACCACAGCCTGCTTCTGCGACATCTTCTTCTGGAGCCAGGCACTGCCATGTTCACTCTAGTGATGAAAGAGATGTCGGTTCCAGAAGCTCTGAAAAGCATAGGCTCTGTCCAGCCTTTAAGGTTGGGGTGGCTGGGACTTGCAGTGTCATCCTGTCTGGCTACGTGTGTGTGTGTACTGTTTAGCTGACGTTATCAGCTCCATGCTTCAACCTATTGAAAAGCACCACACCCTACTAGATCTTCTAGTTTACTGCTGCTAGCTGTCAGTAATAACTTAGCACTTCCCTTGTTTAGTTCTCTGTTTTCTGCTCCTTAGCAGTATTTGTGCTGTCCTGTATTGATCTCAGCTTGTTTTCTGACTTTTGCTCTGCTTGACGATTTTGTAACTTTGCTGTTCTATTGGTTTTGACCAGGCTACTTGACGATCCTTGTTGCCAGGTTGCACCACCGAATGGCAGTTGACTTTGTGGCTCTTGTCCAGGCACTCCTGCCTGTGTAAGTCAAGACCCTTGTATGGAGGTTAAAGGGTAAAGGCCAGGGCAACCCCAGGGTTTTGCGGAATGGAATAGCTTGCATCAAGCCTATTCGTGGTAGCCATTTTAAAACTGGTAGGCGATCACTGCCTGATCTTCTTTGCAATGTATGATCACAGCTATGTTTGACTCTGAAATTCACTTCTGAAAAAAGCATACTTTAATTGCCACTGGTGCTATAGACTAGTTGGCCAAATGACTCCTTGGTGACTTCTCCTGTCTTGGAGTGACAGGTCTCTGCCTATATACATATGTCGGCAGAGACCTGTCAAACCTGAGCAGCTTGTGGGGAGAAGCCACCAGGGACCCACATGACCAACTGGTCTGTGGCTGATACATGCTTTCCACGCATGTATCAGCTGTCAGGGTTGCTGTAAAAGAAGATGCTGAATATGTGAAGAGCAGAGGAAAGAGAGCAGATTGGATGCACATGTTAGGGAGTTGTACTAAGTATTAATATATTTGAGGTGAAGCTAGACAAGAACCCAAGGCTTCTGTAAGTGTTCTTGTAAACATTTATTTGATTACTTTAAATAATATTAAAAAGATAGCAATTGTTTGCTACTTTTTATTGCAAAAGTGGAAAAAAGAGACAAAAATGCTGCACAAATAAAGCACTTAGTGTGAGAGTTTGGAGACACTCAGACGATTTATTGTGGAACAAAAAAAGATTTACAAATATGACTTTTTCTCAATATGTGAAGATGTGAAGATATGAAATATTTGTTATAATAAGGAGAGGAGTATTAGTCTATCCCTATGTACTCCCACTCCTCATTGTACCTATTTGTTTCTTCTTTTTAGTTGCTTCTTGGTTTGGGCAGGAATTTACTACGGGGTGGGCTTATGTTTCGACTTTTTGAAAAATACTTGTTATTTTTCAATAACAAAAAGAAAGCTGAATGCATTGCAACTTATGTTGGTTGACAAGAAGAATTGGCATTCTGAAAAATAAATAGCATTTTTACTACCAGACAAAGCATGCAAGTAGGTCATGTGGGTACACTTCCCAAATAATATTGAGAAATGCTTTGCTTCAGTCAATGGCAGAACACACAGTGAAAAAAAAAATAAGGCCAATCTAAAGAGATTATCATAGTAAATTATCATGCAGAAGGAAGCACATTTACATCTAAGGGAACAATTCTTAATGTATCTAATTATCTAAACAGCTAGTGAATAAAACCAAAATGGTAAGCAAAGTAAAGAAAAAACTGGTACCAGAGTGATAATTAATGAAATAGGAATGTAATGATTAAACATAAACTATTCTTAGTCCTAATGATGTGTATTTATCCTTTTTCCCTTGGTACACATTTGGCTACAGTTTCTGCTTTGTGGGATGCAGTCTTATCTTTCCTTTGTAAGCTTTGATAATAGTCCTGAGTTTTATATTGAAGGTTATTATACAGTAGAGTAAATCTGTTTTACAATGAAGGCACATATAGAGAATTTATTTTTCACGTAACACAGGGTGAGTAACATTCAGAACATGCAAAACCTATTTGATCTTAAAGGGGATGCCTTATCACATACAACCCAACCTTTTGAGTGCTGAGGGTCTCGCTGCAGAGACCACTGGCAAGCATTTGGTTTTGCAAAAGGAATTTTCTATCAGTTGCTCATTTCCCCTGTGGCCATTCAGATAAATGAATGAATGTGAAACAAGTGTGGCCAAGAGTGAGAGCAACTGCCTACTAGCTTGCTTTGTGAGGCATATCCTGAATTTGGCACCTGTAAGGGGCTGACTCACTCAGAGGCTTTCAGATGTAAACACAGGAACAATTCTTTGTGGTAAATCACCTGCTGGTTTATTTGTGAGACAGCATAAACCATAGCAGGATTTCACAAAATAAACATGGCCTTTCTGGCATAGAGGCAAAACAAAACATAAATCACAGCAAAATCCTTATGGTTACGGAATTTGCCCACTCAGACCACTATGTATCTTCAGCTTCTCCTCGAGCCACATCTGGAGACTTTCCTCTCCAAACACAACACCCAGAACAAAAAGGTGGAGGTGGAAATATGGTGAGTAGGTGTCATGCCCATCTCTCACCTACTCACTGGAAAACCCTGTCCCTGATAATGGCTGTCTAACTCCTTCAGCACATAGCATGCGGGAGAGAAGCTTATGAGTTTCAGATCATGGAAGAAAACAATCTTTGTGACACACGTCTTCCCTTACATACAGTGCCAGTGACCCTTTCACACCCCATAAAAAATCCATATGTCATATTATATTCTTAAAAGCCATTTTTAAACTGTACAATGGCATAGGTATTACAGACTGCAGAGGGTATGGTATGCTAATTTGCGTACAAGTTGTTTGCTTTACATAGGACAAAATGGCTATTCTTTCAAAAAATGATAAGAACAAATGGATTCATTCAAGATATTTAACATTATTCTTATGCTACTCAACTCCTTTATTGTGCTGCACATTTTCATAACAGGTCACTGTGTGGTGTATAGAATGGGCTCAGAACCAGAGATACAGATACCAGATGTGTTGTATACTCCACATATGACTCTAACAGTGGCTGAAGATTGCACCACTAGCTGTTTTTAACTAGTTAAATGCTACTGTCCATTACTGACAGCAGCATTTAAATGGCCTGTTTAGCGATACCGGCTGCCATTGCACCCCTCCATGATTCAATAGTGGACCATCAATTGGTTACTATGACAGCCAGGGACATGCTGTATGCTCCCGTACATGCCATCATGACAAAGCCACAAGATGAGCTTTATAGGACAGAGCAAATTTACACTATATGTGATGCAATACTGTAGTAGTACAGCATTTAGTATGAGCAATAAAACAAGCACAGGTTCAAGTCCTCTAGTAAGACTGATAAATAAGGTAAAAAAGATAAAATAGTTTGAAAAAAATGTACCATTTTAAATCAAACCCCTTACTCCATTCAAAAGATGTGAATTAAAAAAATGAACAAAAAAATATTTCATATATTCGTATCTGAAAAGGTCCAGTATTTCAAGACATAAAATTATTTAAGCCATATGTTGAACACCAATAAAAAAAGCGAATTGCCAGAATTGCTGTTTCTTGATTGCCATACTTCCCTAAAAGTGAAAGATAAAAAGTGATCAAGATGTTCACACAGTTCCACAGAAGGAAAAATGAAATGTATTGGTCTCAGAAAATAGTCAACAAACAATTGTTTTTTCGCAAGGTTCTGTATTTCTTTAATTACTAAAATATGAAAATTTTTTTTATAAATATAGTATTGTCACACTCTTACTAACGTAAAGAATAATATTGCCATCCCATTTTAACTGCACCATGAACACTGTAATAATAAAAAAAGCGCCCCAAAAAACACATGGGGGAAATATGTTTTTTTCACCATTTCATTCCACTTCAAATGTTTCTTTCAAAAACTGCAGTACAGTATAAGGTAAAATTAACATTGTCATTGAAAACTATACCTTGGCTTGCATAAAACAAGCCCTCATATGGTTATTGGAAGTAAAAAAAAAAGAAGGCGCAAAAAAACAAAAATCATGCAGTTCCTGGACTAAGGATTTGCTGAAAATGTAAGCAAAGTAGCAAACATGTAAGGCAATTACATATATTACACACATGTAAGGTTTATAATGATTATAGACTGTAAGCTTGCGAGCAGGGCCCTCATTCCTCTTTGTATCTGTTTTGATCTATGTGATTATTGTTGTGCTGTAATGTCTATTGTCTGTACAAGTCCCCTCTGAAATGTAAAGTGCTGCGGAATATGTCGGCGCTATAGAAATAAAATTATTATTATAACGAGAACTACATGCAATTGTATCCCATGAGGGCAGATTGTTATCCCATGTGATTGTTAGACCTAATTCACTTGACTGTCTTTCACGTAGGCGTCTATCCTTGTTTTCACAATTGAAACATATAACCATTATGGTCTATGGACATGTTTAAGTGTCCATTTTTGTTTTGATGACTTAATAGCAACAAAAAAAAAATGGACATATCAGTTTTTGATCCAGTTTGTGGTTCAAACTCAGCTTTTTTGAGTGAAAGGGTCTGGTAAAAAATTAATACAAAAAATAAAAATGGATGAAAATCGGATCCTGTACACTAATGAAAACAGTTCTATTTTTCTTGTCAAGAAAAAATAATGTACTCCTGAATAAGAGCTAAAGAATGAAGGTTATAACTTTTAATTAAATGAAAATAATCAAACATGTTTAAATTGGAATTGTACTTTACACAAACTCTGTATAAAGCAATTAGAAGAAATATATCTTATTGCAAAATTATACTTCTTTCTCCACTTTTGAGATATTTCTTCCACCTTCCCTTTTGAACTTCTACTTTGAAAAAAAAACAGTTCAGATCCATTTTGCTCAGACAAGATGCACTGCTAGTTCACTGTAGTGCCAGGTTACACTTCCTATTATACTTTATGGGAGTAGGAGTGAGGAGCAGAGTGAGAAAACAAGCAGAGGGAAGCATAAGAAGGATTGTGCTGAGCTTTCAAACAAGTATTTTGATTGAATCGAAAGCCTGATACACACCCACACAGCTCAGAACTACTTACAGTGGCTTGCGAAAGTATTCGACCCTTGGGATTTTTACCTATTTTGTTACATTAAAACCTGTGTTTAAATATTTTTGTAATCCAATTTGTGTGTTTTTGTCCTGATGAAGAGGTCATGCAGAACCTTGAGGCATCGGGTTCCTGCCTCTGCACAGGAAGGAACTCGAGCCTTGCCTTTTGTGGTCTCCCATTCTTCTCCAGCTGGAGAGGAGGCTGCTCAGCAGAGACGTCGGTCCCAGCGCCTTGCCCAGGCTAATGCTAGGCATCTGGTTTCTCCTTCTGGCTCTACTATTGTATCATGCGTGAGTCAGCAGCAAGCAGAAGCTCCTGGGACTAAGTCCTGCTTTTGCCCTACTGAGCATGCCTGTGAGATGACCTCACATTGGAGGTCGGAGGTCACATGCTCAGGTCCTGTTGCTGCTCCGATTGGACCACCAGAAAGGTCCTGGAAGGCTGCAGCTATAAAAGGTTTGCATAACCGCCTGGCCCTGCGTTAATATAGAGACTTGTTGCTAAGTGGTGTGTTTGATGATGGATATCTGAAACTGGTGAATAACTTATTATATTTCCCCTCCCTTTGATACGCATGTTTGTAGGGTTTAGGGTTTTGAGTCAGCACTGAGTACTGGCACTGCCTAGCGCCGCAGTGCTCTCAACTCCATTTACATATTAGCGCCTGAGGGCGCCATTCAGAACACGGCACCTCGGTACACCATTTCCGCAACATCTGTCAGAATGGCGCCATGCACAGATAGTGCGCTTTCCAGCTCTAAGCTAAGACTGGTTAGTGGCGTCTGCCAGTGCGGCGCTGTACACACTGTGTGGTAAGCAACTGTCTGCTGCACCCTGTGACATTTAACAGGTCACAGAGTACATTAAGGGTATACCCCTGGCACCGCAGTAGCGGCTCCAAGCGCGAGTGGGTCTAGAGGGGCGCTGACCCCGTGTATTTGGGCAGCGTCCTGTGATGTCACACTAGCGCTCTCCTAGCCATAGTCTGTGAGGCTGAACAGGTTATGGTACTTACGCCGTTTAGTGCACTCTCTGTGAAGTAACAGAGTTTGCCTCAGTACACACCGGGTGACTTTAACCCTTGTGAGTTCGGCTATTCTTTACCATACACAGTCCGTTATTGTTTAGCAGCAGTTAACACCTCTGCACGGTGTACCCTGGACTGTGAATGCACCTAGTCCCTACGTTTATTTAATATAGGTGCGTTCCACCAGTCCCTAACACGTGTCAACGTGTACTATTAAACTCCTTTGATTTTGCCTAGACCATCAAGCTTTTATCAGCAGTGCAATTTTTTAAAGGATGCTATCACCCTATGAGAGTGTGTCTCTTTTCATACATGCCTCATACTTGTCAGGTTACATTTCAGAAGTTATTGACTTTGGTTACATGCGATACTTTAATATTAACTTCTCATTTCTTTAAGTTTTCTATAAATGGGTTAATGTCTGTAGAAAAACATCTTATTTGTAGCTAGTACAATATCTAAGTACACAAATGATGACCCATTAATACATCAAGTTGGCAGTATCAACTATTGTCAATTCTGGATTGGTTACGATGAGAACTATAAACTAGAGTTTTACTACACAACCATCCCACTGAATCTATTGTTCTCTAGCACATAAACCATGCAATATAAGTCTGTAGCCTGATATGAATATCCATACAGAGGTGGAGCTCTGTTTGTGTCTCTTGACTTATTGTAGAGTAAAAGTATTTGTGATGGTTGTTGATAAGTACCACTACCATTTACATTGTGCTGTATCACTGAATGCACACGTTGGCATTTATCTTTTCTTTCTTGTAATAAATGAGAAATAATGGAGCATTTACAGTACCCAAAGCAGCCAATCTGATTAAAATGTTGCTATTCTAAAGGACCTCTTTTGGAATTTGATCAGCTCCTATAGGCAAATATTCCACTCCAGATATTTTCTATTGTCACGTATTTTTCTTTAAGCATTTATGGATTTTTATTTAGTAGCACAGAGAACCTTGATACTGCTGTATAGTTACTGTACATTTAGTTGCGCATTCTGTTACAGGCTTTTATTTTCTCTGTTGAAAAAATGTCTGCGCCTGATAAATAACAAATGGTTGCCATCTATTAAAAGCTCTTGAATCATGAGACAAATTAGCACAGTGTCAACGCTTATGAGATGTGCTACATATTTTATTAAAGATCCACAGCATTTGAAGGGATGGAAGCACTGTATTTGTCATAAATAGACTGAAACACACTGTCCTCTAAATTATTTACAATAGCTGGAATGCATATTAACTGCTAAATCTTTTGTCACATGGAAGCAACTCTTTATCTTTGCATCTATTTTTTAACATTTCAAGTTATTTCTACACTAATTCTCATTTGATTTGCGACATTATCACTAACATGTTTTGTCACATGGAAGTTATGTGAAGCATGAAACAAATATAGCTGGAAAAATAAACATTTTAAAAATAAGTCATATTTTTACTACATGTTGTGATCAAATTGTATAAGCCCACTTCAGTGACTTCTAGTAGGATCCCTACTTTAAAAATAACCGAACGCGAGCGTAATCTGGATGCACTCATGTGTGCGTAATTGCACCACAAGCTCCAACTCAATTGTGGGTCCAGTGACTGAAACCATCAGCACCATAGAATCCTATGAATTAGACAGCCTTGGGACACATGATTGAGCAAGCACAGATACAAATATCTGAAATTGGCAAATCCCTCAAATTTGAACACTGCTATTTGATTTGAGAAGTTTGGCCAAGAAATAAAGGGCTGGGGCCATTCACACACTGCCGAAGACTCAAAGAGCCGGCTAATGGTGCCAGGTGTGACCGTGCAGTCTTAACCATATTACCCTATAGATATCACATCTCACGGCCTAGCGATGCCAATCAGTGGGACTATCAAAGGCAGTATTTAAAATAGTGGCCAGTCACAATTGTACACTGTGGGGAAAGGAAGTCATAGAGCACAACTCATTCCATACTACTTTCAGTGCTCAAGCCTATTGAGAATGTGATTTCTAGTCTGTGACCAATAATCAAACAATTTTAATGATAAACAGTATATGAAACTGCTGTAGTTGTTTAGTTGCTTAGAGTGATGGAATTGATTAACCTGAGATATACAGTAACAGTCTTTTCTTTTGTTCTTCACACACTGACAAACAAGGAAGGCAACATCAAACTCCCTCAGCTCTCCACTGTATTTTTCCTGGGCAATTACTGGTTGTCCAATATTGCAATTTAGAGCAAATTTATTGGGCGCAAATTTAATTTTTGAGAAAAATTCAGTGAACCAGGCGAACTTAAATTTTCAAAAGATCCATTCATCTCTACTTGAAATAATTTATCTTTTTTCTGCAAGGTAATGGTATTGCAGTGACTACAGGGAAAGGCATAAAATAGCATGCAATAAGTTGCCCTTATTAGATGACACTAGTGATTGGTCTGCATTGGTTAAGGAGACCTCTGAATAAGAGTGTATAAGGCCTACTTCTGAAAGTGCACACATTGATGAATGTAACTGATCCTCTGACGTTTCTTTCTATCCACTTTCCAATTTTTTCTTAATCTGTTCCCTTTAGTAACATTTTTTTTTAAATACTGATTGAAACATTTCTTGGAAAAGCAGTTTCACCATAATATGATATTCAAAATATGAATTATAAGTTAGTTATTAAAGCAGTAAATATAATTTCTAATATATAAGAAAGATTCAGTACATTATCATACTCATTTTATTGTGAATCACAAAATTGTCACTGATATTCTATTATGTTAGCATTTATTTCCCCTTACTTTTCCACATGATGCCTATAGGGATACATGTAATAATTATTTCGACATCTGTATTATAATTGTAAACTTAACAAATGGTAATTGACAGCAAATTTAACCCCTTAACGACCGCCGATACACCTTTTCACGGCGACAGTTAAGGGTACTTAGTCCACAGTGCAGCTGTTTACCGGCGCTGAGGTTTAAGTGTATAGCGCCCCCCAGAGTTGGATTTTCTCTGGGAACTCGGCTGCTGGGGGTAGCTGAGACCACAGAGAACATGATTCGGTTTGGTTTTTACTGACCTCGGTTTTGCAATTGCCTTTATTAACCATACAATGGCTACTGCAAAAAAAAGTCCAATGTGCCATTTCATTTCTCTCTCCTCTGACGTGTTCGCACATCAGAAGTGAGAGAAATAGGGTCCCCTATCGCCCCCAGTACCTCCCGGTGTCCCTGGGTCTCCTGGCTTCCCCTCACGGCTGCCGACATCTTCTTCTGGTAAGAAAATAGTCTTCTGTTATAGACCCTATCACAGTGATCAAAATAAAAAATAGTAAATAAACCCCCCTTTATCGACCCCTTAGTTAGGGAAAAATAATGAAATAAAGAAAATATATTTATTTCCATTTTTCCATTAGGGTTAGAGTTAGGCTAAAGTGAGTTGGGCTAAGGTTAGGGATAGGGTTAGGATTAGGGTTGGGATTAGGTTTAGGGGTGTGCTGGGGTTTGGTTTGTGGTTAGGGTTATGGTTAGGGTTGGGCCAAATTGCACAGCAACCTTTGGTGGTCTAATTTCACCTGTTACCCTTGGGAAAATAAAAAATTGGGGGGCTAAAACATCATTTTCGTGGAAAAAAAATGTTTCAAGTTTCTGCATTATAAACATCTGTGAAGCACTTGGGGGTTCAAAGTGCTCACCACAGATCTAGATAAGCTCATTGGGGGTCAAGTTTCCAAAATTGGGTCACTTGTGAGGGGTTTCTACTGTTTAGTAGCATCAAGGGCTCTGCAAATGCAACATGACAACCGCAGACCATTCCATCAAAGACTGCATTCCAAAACGTCACTAATTCCCTTTCGAGCCCCGACGTGTGCCCAAACAATGGTTCCCCCTACATATGGGGTACCAGCATACTCAGGACAAATTGGGCAACAATGTTTGGGGTCCAATTTCTCCTGTTACCTTTGTGAAAATAAAAAATTGCTGGCTAAAAATCATTTTTGTGAAAAAAAGATTTTTTATTTTCATGGCTCTGTGTTATATACTTTAGTGAAGCACTTTGGAGTTCAAAGTTCTCACAGCACATCTAGACAAGTTCCTTGGGGGGTCTAGTTTACAAAATGGGGTCACTTGTGGGACGTTTCTACTGTTTAGGCACATCAGGGTCTCTGCAAGCGCAACATGACGCCCGCAGACAATTCCATCAATGTCTGCATTCCAAAACAGCACTCCTTCCCTTCCAAGCACTGCCATGCGCCCAACAGTGGTTCCCCACATGTAAGGTATCATCGTACTCAAGACAAATTGAGTACAAATTTCTCCTGTTACCCTTGTGAAACTAAAAATTTGGGTGCAAAAAATCATTTTTGTGGAAAAAATATGATTTTTTATTTTCACGGCTCTATGTAATAAACTTCTCTGAAGCACTTCGGGGTTCAAAATGTTCACCACACATCTAGAAAAGTTCCTTAAGGGGTATAGTTTTCAAAATGGTGTCACTTTTGGGTGGTTTCCACTGTTTAGGCACATCAGGGGCTCTTCAAACACGACATGGCGTCCGATCTCAATTCCAGCCAATTCTGCATTGAAAAAGTCAAACGGTGCTCCTTCCCTTCTCAGCTCTGCCTTGTGCCCAAACAGTGGTATCGGTGTACTAGACAAAATGCACAGCAACTTTAGTGATCTAATTTCTCCTGATACCCTTGTGAAAATAAAAATTTGGGGCGAAAAATAATTTTTGTGGAAAAAATATGATTTTTTATTTTCACGGCTCCACGTTATAAACTTCTGTGAAGCACTTGGGGGTTCAAAGTGTTAACCTTGCATCTAGATAAGTTCTTTAAGGAGTTTAGCTTCCAAAATGGTGCCACTTGTGGGGGATTTCCACTGTTTAGGCATATCAGGGGCTCTCCAAATGTGACATGGCATCCGATCTCATTTCCAGCTAATTCTGAATTGAAAAAGTCAAAAGACGCTCCTTCCCTTTCGAGCTCTGCCGTGCACATAAACAGTTGTTTACCCCCACAAACGGGGTATCTGTGTACTCAGGACAAATTGCACAACAATTTCCGTGGTGTATCTTCTCCTGTTACCCTTGTGAAAATAAAAATTTGAGGGTGAAAAATCATTGTTTGTGGAAAAAATATGATTTTTTATTTTCACGGCTCTACGGTATAAACTTCTGTGAAGCAATTGGGTGTTCAAAGTGCTCACCACATATTTAGATAAGTTCCTTAAGGGGTCTAGTTTCCAAAATGGTGTCAGTTGTGAGGGGTTTCCACTATTTAGGCACATCAGGGGCTCTCCAAATGCCACATGGCGTCCGATCTCTATTCCAGCCAATTCTGTATTGAAAAAGTCGCTCCTTCCCTTCCAAGCTCTTCTGTGCACATAAACAGTAGTTTACACCCACATATCGGGTATCAGCGTATTCAGGAGAAATTGCACAACAAATTTTATGGTTCATTTTCTCTTTTTACACTTGTGAAAATAAAAAAATTGGCTCTGAATTAAAATGTTTGTAAAAAAAAGTTAAATGTTATTTTTTTCCTTCCACATTGCTTCAGTTCCTGTGAAGCAAGTAAAGGGTTAATAAACTTCCTGAATGTGGTTTTGAGCACCTTGAGGGGCGCAGTTTTTAGAATGGTGTCACTTTTTTGTATTTTCTGTCATGTACACCCCTCAAAGTGACTTTAAAAGTGATGTGGTCCCTAAAAAAATGGTTATGTAAATTTTGTTATAAAATTGAGAAATCGCTGGTCAACTTTTAACCCTTATTAGTTCCTAACAAAAAAGATTTGTTTCCAAAATTGTGCTGATGTAAAGTAGACATGTGGGAAATGTTGTTTGTTTAGTATTTTTGTGACATCTCTCTCTAATTTAATGGCATAAGTATTAAAAGTTTGAAGATTGCAAAATTAAAAAAATTCACCATATTTCTGTTTTTTTCATAAATAAATGCAAGTCATATTGAATAAATTTTATCACTACCATGAAGTACAATATGTCATGAAAAAAGAATCTCAGAATCAGCGTGATTCGTTGAAGCGTTCCAGATTTATTACCTCATAAATTGACAATGGTCAGAATTGTAAAAATTGATGATGAACACAGACAGGTATTTATATATGTAGATTGGTAATACAATAAATTGTTTTGATAAGTAGAGGCCAAAAAGTGTTTTCCAGTTGAGGTGTCACCTGAAGGTCATTGTGTCTTTCTGTAGGTTTATGAAAATGAATGTTTCAACTGTATTTAGTGATAAAATCGTGAATGTGTGGTTGGTTTAGCTGGTTTCTTGCTGAAGGGAGAAAGTTTACCTTTCAAATGGTGTATCGTGTGTGTGTGGGGCGAAGCAATGAGTGAAAAAGCAGTGCATGTTTGCAAATGTGTTGGTAGTGTGCTTTGGGGTACTGTGGTGCCACCTGCAGGTCATTTTGCCTTACTGCAGGTTTATGAAAATTAATGTTTAAACTGTATTTTGTGATCAAATCGTGGATGTGTGGTTTGTCTGGTTATTTTGTTGCTGAAGGGGGCAAGTTTACGTTTCAAATAGTGTATCATTTGTGTGTGATGGTGCAGTATGAACGGGGATACAAAGGAATCACCGAAAAACAGTGTTTAGAAATAATAGAATAGATCTTGTTAAAAAAACCTTCTGCAGCCAGGTGACGGCAGTGACCCCTGCGCTTCAGCCTGATCACATATGTAATGAATTATGTACACATTTGATTGATGTAATCCAGAAGTCCCTAAAAAAATCTGTTTAAAAATGGCACTGGCCGCGCCTACGAAGTGGCAGCTATCCGTGATCTGATAGCTGCTTTTGCGCAGGTGCCGGGGGCGCCATCTTGCCAGAGAACAAAAAAATTTCCTCTTCCAAGCGATCGCCAACAGCTGCTACTGCACAGGCGTCAGCGACGACATCTTGGAGGAGAAAATTTTGTTTTCTAGCATGATGACGCCACTGGCACCTGCGAAGTAGCAGCTATCAGATCAACGATAGCTGCTACTGCGCAGGCGTGGCTGGTGCCATTTTGAAGCAGATTTTTTTGGGGGAACTTCAGGATTACATCAAACAAATGTGTATATAAATCATTACATATGCGATCCGGCTGCAGCACAGGGGCCATCACTGGCGCAAGCCTGCAGAAGGGTTTTTTTTCAAGATATATATAAAATTCATTATGTAAACTAGGGAGAATGTCAATGAGGAATCAGTGACCTGTCAGAAGCCATATGGGTGAATACCTAATTAGAGCACCACATGAAGACCCCCCCACAGGCTGCCCCAGAGCATGAGCATATCATTAACTCAAAATTGAAAATAAAGATTAAAAAAGAACCACAAGATGGATTTTATCAACCAAGGTATCATTTTAATCAGTATAACAGCGCCGACCTGACACTGTCTGTAGGTTACTGTGCACAATCCTGACTGGTTCCCTTTAAAAACTATTGTGTAATTGCACTTTTTTGTAAGTTCAATGCACTTGGAATTTTTTTTTTGCTTTCCAGTGTATCACATGATAAAATGAATGGTTAGCTAGATTCTATGATTTTAATTTCTTGGAAGGCAGTTGAAATTTGTGCTGTTTAGAATAAACTGCACTTCTGCAGCCCTTGCACATTTTTTAATAAAAGATGTGTAGTAAAGATTGAATAGAATATTCCCAAGAGGACTGAAATTAATCTATTTTCAGAGCCAGATCAAGGTTCAAAAGATGAGAAAATTGATACAGAGCCTAGGTAAGCGCTATGCCTAAATTGTTCTCATTGATTTCGGCTAGCGTTGAATTGGTTTTTTAAATGAATACAGTGATCTTGTTTTAATTGATTGTTATGCAAACTGCCCATCTTCATTGGCGAGCTTGTTATGTGGAAGTACTTAACTCAATTTAAAGGGATGTATGTGCTAGAAAACTTACTTTAAAGGTACATTAAAGTACGAGAAACTTGAATATGCATACCAAAGACATGCCAAAAGGAAATTTAGATAGTGAGCTCCAATGTTTGTAAATTATTGTGGAATAAATGGCGTTACATAAGTGAGTTAAATAAATATTAAATAGGCATTTACCAAGCTACATGCACGAAAAATAATAAATTAGTTTATCTAGGAAGTTTCTTGAAGTCATAAAAGTATTATGCTGAAGTCAAGTAATTTTATGAAAAGTATACCTGAAAAAAATGCTCCACTTTACGTTCTTCTTAAAAGTTTCCATATACAATGCATTCATTGACCCACTCTTTTGCATCAGCCCTCCATGCATTTTTGGTTCCTACCACACCTATGAAGGTGAGTAATTCTCAATTTACTATTAAAATGGCTGGGATACCTTTTGAAAGAAAGAAAAAATTGCTTATCTTTGAAGTTTGGACAACTTTTGCAACATTGATGTGAGAAATAGATAGAGAAATTAAGGCAAGTTTTAAATTATGGTCTATGACAGGAGTGTCAAACATGCAGACTACAGGCCGCATAAGGCACCGAAGACTGAATTCTTCCCACACAGCACATGAGCTCCTGAGACGAGATCAAGTCAGGATGTGGGACATTATTACAGGATAGGGGTCAGGACAGAGGACATTATAACATGATGGGGGACATTTACAGTGGGTATGGAAAGTATTCAGACCGCTTTAAATTTTTCACTCTTTGTTTCATTTGCACCCCATCTTGACTGAAAAAAAACAGATGCTAGGATTGGCGGAACGCACCAAATAAGAAATAATAATAAGGTGCATTCGCAACCTGGGGTCCACCGTGCGGTGATGGAGAAACTACAGCTAGAACAATGGCGGAGCAAGGCTGCAAGAAAACACTTAAAGCACACTGAATTGAATGTCACTCTGTGTGCACAGAGCGCAAAGTAAGAAGTTCTGTTACGCCACAGAGCAGTACTATGAAGCAAAGCAAAGAGGACTGTACCCTGTTAGACTGCACAGGCATATAGAAAAATACTAATTGGGGTCCCAATAACTTAACCCCCCAGGGAAGACTAAGCTGGTGGTTGACCCTGCTCTGACACACAGTGTGCTTTTCCTTAAGGATATAAAGTTATTCTCGGGCTTGCTGTGCGCTGCTTGACCGGAATGAAATCACCATCTTCAGATGTCAACCCCTGAAGAAGAAGTGGTTCACACTTTGAAATGCGTAGGGAAATAAATGGACAAATTGCTCATATTGTGGTGATTTCATTCCGGTCAAGCAGCGCACAGCAAGCCCAAGAATAACTTTATATCCTTAAGGATTTGCATTGGAGGTCACGCAGTGGACCTTCGGGTGTGCAGCAAGCTGACGGCGAGTTTATATGCTTATACCTCTCCTGGAAAGGGTGAGTAGACTTTTTTCACATCTATTTCATTTATCACCAGATAAGACCCTATTGCGCTCTTTTGTTTCCTAGTTTTATTACACAGTGTGCTTTAGCACACGTGTCTGAGGATACCTGGTGCATATGCTAATTTCAGTTGGGAGTTACCACCCTACACTGCATGTGTAGACCAACACTCACAGTGCTATTAGTGGCACACATGCACACAGGGTGGTAAAGCAGCTACCAACACACCAAACACACATGATACTAACACACAGGTGTGCGCTCCAGTGGACCTTTTATACATACAGTTCAAGTCCAGACAGGACCTTTCCTGTGGACCAATCAGAAGCTGCCACATAACCAAAGCAGGTGATGCCTGTGCACTAATGAGAAGGCACCACATCCCAGACATGCTCAATAGAATGAAATCTAGACTTCGGCTCAAGAGTACAACGCTGCATGTGTAAACCAGTAGTAACCATAGGCTTAGCTGGAGAGCCAGCAGCAACTACATGTGCAGCATGAGCCTGGGCAAGGAGCTGTGGCTGGAGTCTGTGCTGAGCAGTCATCCCAGCGGCTGAGCCTGAATGGGAGACCACAGCACAAGACAAGGCCTGGGATGTATGCCGTGCAGCAGAGAAATCCTGGCACCTAACAGAAATGTAGAAATTTTTGCAAGTTTATTTAAAAAAGAAAAACTGAAATATCACATGGTCATAAGTATTTAGACCCTTTGCTCAGACACTCATATTTAAGTCACATGCTGTCCATCTCCTTGTGATCCTCCTTGAGATGGTTCTACTCCTTCATTGGAGTCCAGCTGTGTTTAATTAACCCCTTCCCGACCCATGACGCCAACATAGGTATCATGAAAATCTGTGCCAATATGACCCATGATGCCTACATTGGCGTCATGGTATAAATAGCATTCCTGCGGGTCGGGTGACCAGGGTCACTGAAAGGTCACCGAACCCGCAGACACAGGACCCTTTGTGCTTCACCCGGGGGGGTGGCTTCGCCCCCCCATGGCTACAATTGCTCTGATTCGCTGTTGAAAGTGAAACAGCCAATCAGAGCGATAGTAATATTTCATCAAAGAAATTTGATGAATTATTACAATCCAGCCATGGCCGATGCTGAAATAGCATCAGGCATGGCTGGAGACACTGATCCAACCCCCCCACCGACTGATGGGAGTGATCGGCCCCCACCACCGAATGACAGCGGCAATCTGCCACCGCAGTCATCATCTGCTCCCCCTCGCCTTAACTTGGCGCCCCCCACCTAAAGATCACCCCTCCTCCCCCTCGGTACCCTCCGAGTCCTGCTCTGGCTCCCGGTGTCCTGCTGTCCCGGATCATGGGCACCACCACCTTCCAAAATGGCGGGCGCATGCGCAGTGCACCCATCGAATCTGCCAAATGGCAGATTCAATTCATTAACTTTGATGACTGTGATAAATTCTATCACAGTAATCAAAATAAAAAAATAGTAAATCACACCCCCTTATCACCCCCATAGGTAGGGACAAATAAAATAAATAAAATATTTTTATTTTTCTATTAGGGCTAGGGCTAGAATTAGGGTTAGAATTAGGGTTAGGGTTGGAGTTAGGGTTAAGATTAGGGTTAGGGGTGTGTTGGGGTTAGGGTTGGGATTAGGGTTAGGCTTGTGGTTAGGGTTATGGTTAGGGTTGGGATTAGGGTTAGGGGTGTGATGGGGTAAGGGTTATGGTTAGGGTTGGGATTAGGATTAGAGATGTGTTGGGTTAGGGTTGGAGTTAGAATTGAGGCGTTTCCACTGTTTAGGCACATCAGGGGGTCTCCAAACACGATATGGCGCCACCATTGCTTCCAGCCAATTTTCTGTTAAAAAGGCAAATGGTGCTCCCTCCCTTCCAAGCCCCGACTTGTGCCCAAACAGTGGTTTACCCCAACATATGGGGTATCAGCATACTTAGGAAAAATTGCACAACAACTTTGGGGGTCTAATTTTTCTGTTACCCTTGGGAAAATAAAAAATTGGAGGCTAAAATATTATTTTTGTGAAAAAAATGATTTTTTATTTTCACGGCTCTGCGTTATAAACTTCTATGAAGCACTTTGAGGTTCAAAGTGCTCACCAGACATCTACATAAGTTCCTTGGGAGGTCTAGTTTCCAAAATGGGGTCACTTGTGAGGGGTTTCTACTGTTTAGGCACATCAGAGGCTCTGCAAATGTAACAACGCCCACAGACCATTCCATCAAAGTCTGCAATTCAAAACGTCACTACTTCCATTCTGAGCCCCAACGTGTGCCTAAACAAAGGTTCCTCTCACATATGGGGTACCAGCATACTCAGAACAAACTGGACAACAACTTTTGGGGTCCAATTTATCCTGTTACCCTTGTGAAAATAAAAAATAGCGGGCTAAAAAAATCATTTTTTGAGGAAAAAAATGATTTTTTTATTTTTATGGCTTTGCGTTATAAACTTCTGTGAAGCACCTGGGGGTTCAAAGTGCTCACTATGCATCTAGATAAGTTCCTTAGGGGGTCTAGTTTCCAAAATGGGGTCATCTGTGGGGGAGCTCCAAAGTTTAGGCACACAGGGGCTCTCCAAACACGACATGGTGTCCGCTAACTGTTGGAGCTAATTTTCAATTCAAAAAGTCAAATGGCGCTCCTTCCCTTCTGAGCCCTGCTGTGCACCCAAACAGTGGTTCCCCCAACATATGGGCTACCAGCATACTCAGGACAAACTGGACAACTTTTGGGGTCCAATTTATCCTGTTATCCTTGGGAAAATAAAAAATAGCGGGCTAAAACATAATTTTTGAGGAAAAAAATGATTTTTTATTTTCATGACTCTGCGTTTATAAGCTTCTGTGATGCACTTGGGGGTTCAAAGTGCTCACTACACATCTAAGCTCCATGGGGGGTCTAGTTTCCAAAATGGGGTCACTTGTGGGGGGTTTCTACTGTTTAGGCACATCAGGGGCTCTGCAAATGCAACATGACTCCCCCAGAACATTCCATCAGTCTGCATTCCAAAATAGTGCTCCTTCCCTTCTGAGCTCTCCCATGCGCCCAAACAGTGGTTACCCCCACATATGGGGTATCTGTGTACTCAGGACAAACTGGACAACAACTTTTGGGGGTTCAAAGTGCTCACTATGCATCTAGATAAGTTCTTGGGGGGGTCTAGTTTCCAAAATGGGGTCACTTGTGGGGGAGCTCCAATGTTTAGGCACACAGGGGCTCTCCAAACACGACATGGCAACCACTAAATATTCCAGCATATTTTCTACTCAAAAAGTCAAAAGGCGCTCCTCTGTTCTGAGCCCTGCCATGCACCCAAATAGTGGTTTATGACCACATATGAGGTATCAGTGTACTCAGGAGAAATTGCCCAACAAATTTTATGATCCATTTTATCCTGATGCCCATGTGAAAATGAAAAAATTGATGCTAAATGAAAAATTTCCTTGGAAAAATTAGAATGTCCATTTTTCCTTCCATGTTGCTTTAGTTCCTGTGAAGCACCTGAATGGCTAATAATCTTGAATGTAGTTTTGAGTAGCTTGAGGGGTACAGTTTTTAGAATGGGGTCACTTTTGAGTATTTTCTGCCATATAGAACCCTCAAAGTGATTTCAAATGTGAGGTGATCCCTAAAAAAAATGTTTTTGTAAATTTTGTTGTAAAAATGAGAAATCGCTGGTCAATTTTTAACCCTTATAACTTCCTAAGAAAAAAAATTTTGTTTCCAAAATTGTGCTTAAATAAAGTAGACATGTGGGAAATGTTATTAATTAACTATTTTGTGTCACATAACTCTCTGGTTTACATCAACCTTATTGAGAATTTCACAAGAAAAACAATGGCATACTTGGTTTTAATGTAACTTTATTCTTTCATGAGTTATTTAGAAGTTTCTGACCAATTATAAAATGTGTTCAAAGTGCTGCCCATTTTGTTGGATTGTCAATGCAACCCTCTTCTCCCACTCTTGACACACTGATAGCAACACCACATAAGAAATGCTAGTCTAAGGGGATCAGATTCCTTGTAGGAATGGTCGGACCTAACACCCATAATGTGGAAGTGCACCATCTTGCTGGAAAGAGAACATGCCATCTTCAGTGCATAAAGAGGGCAACACATCATCATGTAGCAATTTCAGATATCCAGTTTCATCAATGAAGGTTTCCATTGATGAAGAATGGTCCCACTATCTTTGTACCCCATATACCATACCATACCATCAATTATGCGTGTCAGGTCCATGCATTCCTACATGAACAGTTTCCTGGAAAGTGGATTGGTCATCGTGGGCCAGTTGAATGGCCACCAAGGTCTCCCGATCTGACCCCCTTAGACTTTTATTTTTGGGGTCATCTGAAGGCAATTTTCTATGCTGTGAAGATACGAGATGTGCAGCATCTGAAACAACATATACTGGAAGCCTGTGCTAGCATTTCTTATGCATTGGTGCTATCAGTGTGTCAAAAGTGGGAAAAGAGAGTTGCACTGACAATCCAACACAATAGGCAGCACTTTGAACACATTTTATAAGTGGTCATAGGCTTGTAAATAACTCATAAAACAATAAAGTTACGTTAAAACCAAGCACACCATTGTTTTTCTTGTGAAATTCTCAATAAGAACCCTCTTCCCATTGAAAAAAATAAAGTTGGAACCAAAATGGCTGACTTCAAAATGGCTGCCATCTTCAAAATGGCTGCCATGGTCACCATCCATCTTGAAAAGTTTCCACCCTCCCATATACTAAATGTGCCACAAACAGGAAGCTGATATCACCAACCATTCCCATTTTATTTAGATTTATCCATATAAATGGCCCACCCTTTATATAAGACCTCACAGCTCACAGTGCATGTCAGACCAAAT
Source organism: Dendrobates tinctorius (assembly GCF_039654945.1). Classification (NCBI taxonomy): domain Eukaryota; kingdom Metazoa; phylum Chordata; class Amphibia; order Anura; family Dendrobatidae; genus Dendrobates; species Dendrobates tinctorius. The sequence goes on from NW_027361908.1 coordinate 8,602,626, forward strand.
GAGAATCATGAGGTCAAAGGAATTGGCCAAGGAGCTTATTAGGTTAAAACTTACATGTGCAGACCGGGTGTAATGAAGGTTGTCGCGCCGCCCCAACACACGTTTTATAATGTAACTTCCTCAGAAGGCCTCCTGCTTTGGGATGTGATGTGTAAGTCTTAATCTAATATTCTATCTCATGCTTATTATGTATGCAAGATTGCAGCACCTTGCACTTAATGCACTTTAGCAAGGCTACTTCAATCCAGGAGATCCTGTTTTTTGAGCTTTGCAGCCTCCAGAATTTCATTTGTATTTTTATCCTATCTTTAAGATGTACATGCAATAAAAATTATATTTTATGGCACTTGCACTCATTGCATTTTGTTAGGTAATTTAAATATTAACAACAATCCAAACGATTATAACCTCATATCATAAAAGATACTGATCCCTTCAAAATCAAATCATACCACCAAAAGAGAAAACAAGGAAGGAGCAAAAAGATCCAAAAATGCAAAATTTATTTAAATATAATTACATCATAGCAACACTATGTACTTACTAATAAGATACAGAGCACATAAAGGGAGGTAAATACCTCACCCAAATTATCAGAGAACATAGTTGTGAATGTAAGATGAATTGTAAAGGGTCACAGCAGCCAGATCATTAGCAGCAATGGCTCATAACATATAGGTTCTCACTGTGCGCCATATGTACTGTGCACCATATAAGAGGAGATAAATACCCCATAAATAGATAGATTTCAAAGTGCAAAAAACAGAGAGTCAATATACCCTGAATATACCTGTAGTCATGCTGCCGTCTAGATGTGTGAGCTCGTGACGCACCCCGATGCGCGTTTCACCGCCTCTGCAGTTTCATCAGGAGGTCCCTTTACAATTCATCTTACATTCATAACTATGTTCCCTGATAATTTGGGTGAGGTATTTACCTCGCTTTATGTGCTCTGTATCTCATTAGCAAGTACATAGTGTTGCTATGATGTGCTTTTGTACATATATTTAAATAAATTTTGCATTTTTGGATCTTTTTGCTCCTTCCTTAATTTAAATATTATTGTATAGATATGACAGGTTCTCCTCCTGCCCTTGTTAGAGGACCTTTCCTCACAAACTGCAGTTCTATAGTCCATAAAATATCTGCTGCTGGAGGAACATGTAATCAGAACTGTCCGTCAGCCTTGTCCAATTGAAAACCTCACATGAGAAAACTGTTTTTCTATTGGATGAAATTAATGATCTGGTCTGGTCACATGCCCCTCCAGCAGCAGCCATTTTATTGACTGGAATGAGGAAAGCTGCCACTAACAAGGGCAGGAGGAGGACCTGTCATACCTATATAATTGTAAGTGCCACAAAGTCATTGCACCAGCACATGTTTATGATAATGTGGCCAATTCCATGAACCCTTTCTGCAGCCAGCAACATACAGTACATTACATAGGCAATAAGAAAGCAAACAGAGCAAAATTTGTGATGAAACACAATTGCAAAAATGATTGTTAGCAAAAATTGGATGTATTTAGCTAAGAAAAAAAAAATGTTCCCTAAGGTGGTCAACCCTTTTAAAGTAAATGGTTCCTGCTATGTTTCTTTATGTTAATGCCTTTTTTATTGACATAATGATTTTTTATACATGGCTTGCACGTAGCGCTAAGTAGTAAAACCATTATTTCCATGTAGTTACATCTACTCCTAAGAGTCCCATGGAGAGTAATGCATAATAAACCTCTAATCTAAAATCAATATTGTGATAAGCATAAATTGTGCTAATTACTTTTCAGTCGTAAAATAACAGATATTACAAAATCTGAATGATCTTTTTCATGCCTTTTCAATGTTCGTTAAATCTACAGTTAACCTGAGCTTCCCACATATGTTTTTGATGGGAAAACTGATCCAGAGCCCAGGTTATGCAATGCTATTAGAATCTGAAAAATACATAAGGAAAATGTATATATGTGTATATATGTTGTGTCGGATAGGGTTGATATGTTTTACAAGTATAATCTTGCAGATGTGCATTGAATCAAAATAAAACTGCATAAATATATCCACTAGGGAGAAGTTATCTTTGTCATTATATTCCCACATAGTCTGTTCTTTAGATTGTAGCTCTCTCCTGTGTAATCCTTGATAACATTCAAAAGATAATCAAAACAGATTGTGTGCCATTTGTAATATTTGTACTCATTCTGTTTTTATGTTTCTATTCACTTTATTGCCATAATTTAATATACATGGGAACTGTTTCTGCATCTGGTGATAGTCCCTGTTGCAAGGGAGGGCCAACAGCCCTTCGCTAATCATATTTTAGTCACTAAAGGCTTGAATCATTGAATAATTTAATTCTCATATTTATTCCGAAAATGTCACATAAACCTAATCCATATCTCTACTCATTAACAAATGTATTCTTCCTGCTTCTGAATGCTATCATAAAGCAATACCAACAATGAAAAAGGCAGTAAAAACATGCCGCTCCAAGGATTTTTCTTAGGCTTTTTCACGCTACATTTTTGCAGTATGGTTGGCGCCAATAAAATTGCCAACCTGCATGTGAGTGTCAGGAAAGATGGAAGAATACGAAATGAAGTCTGTCCATCAATTGAAAAGGTCAAGAGGTGGATGTCAAGGCAAAATATCGGAGTCAACAAGTTGGCTGATGAAAAGGTCTAAGTTGTGCGACAAAGAGGGCAATGGAGGTGGCTCTTATGCTTCGTAACAGTGAGATCACAGACGTCCAAGCAAACACCGTGCAACACACATTACACAAGTCTGGAATGGTGGCTCCAAAACAGTTGATGCCTCAATTTTCAATATTTCAATAGCATAAGAAGTATCATCTTGAGATGGCAAAGAAGTATGAAACATGGATAGCAGAAGATTGGAAAAGGGTGATTTGGAACGATGAGACAAAAGACTCTGATGCATGCAAATAGATCTGTTTAAAACAAGGGAGAAAGGACTAATAGATCAAGAAATTTAAGGCACTGTCAAGTTTGGTGGTAGGAAGCCTGATACAATGTTTTTTTCACAGCCAAAGGCATTAGATACTTGGCAAGAATCGATGGCCTCAATGCTGAGCTATATATGAGTATCCCACAAGACATTTTACTTTGTTCACTCAAGTACTATGGGTATGAAAAGGACAACATAGAGTTCCAGCAATGCAACAATATAAAGCATACATCAACAATGATGTAAAGGTGCTCAATGTGCCCCCCCCAGTCCTCAGACTACAACCCATTTGAACACTTGTGGTTAGAGTTGAAGAGAAAGCTGTATGCAAACCCAAGTTAGTTAACCTGTATGCACCAACTTTGGGAATGTGTAGATGAGACCTGGGATCAGATTTTGGTCAAGACATGCTTGAATTTAATTGAGAGCAAGCCCAGAAGGATTCAGGCAGTGGTGAAAGCTAAAGGTGGAGTAACAAAATACTAACAAAATAATGCAAATTTAAGTTTAGAATTTTAGGAGCAAAACATTTTCAATGCAGTGACATGACAAGAATCTGCATAAACTAATCATATACTAAATAGTTGCAAGTCAAATTTATGTATGAGATAGCCAAGATGATTGTCTATAAAATGATGGTAATCTCACATTCGAAGCAGTAGTGGATGGTGAAATATGGAGCCTGAAAGTGAAAAGATCAAGACATTGCCACCCTTTTGCTCGTCAGTGTAAATTGTTGTCTTGTGAAAATTCTAGCATCCTTCCCAGCTAGAAATCAGGGGAGTGTAACACACCATCCTGGATATTTATGGAATATATACATAAAAACACACCTCAACATACTCTGAAATAATGTAGTGGTCTCTCAATTGTATTTAAGGGAATGAACTACTTCTGGCACCTGACATCTTTTTGGCCAGGTGGTGGTGTGCTAATGAAGATTGACAGTTCGGACTAGCAGTATAGCGCTGATGCTAACTTTGACCTTTGCCCTTTGCCTCTGCAGTATGGGAGAAATGCAGGGGGACTAAAACTGTCTGACTACATACTGGGACAGCACGTTGGCCAGTAACATAGGCAATGAGCTGTGCACTAGAGAATTTAAAAACTTGCATTCTTAAGAAAGATGATGATTTTGATGAGCACATTTTAAAATTCCTTACTTTTACAATCACTTTACAAATTTTACCCCTTTTTTAAATTGAGACAACTCTTTTAAACCATACTATAACAATAAAAAAATGTCCTTGCATGCCTTGACGGGTCCAAAACTTAAGAACCTCTCATACATAGCAAACCAAAATTGTAATCTTTTCACACAAATCAGGCTTCATATTTAGGGCAAATTTTAAATTGATCATTGATTAGACTTTATATAAGTAATTGGAGATGCTGTAGTGTGGCCTCTTATTATACACTCCCTGACAGAAGTTATGTCACTTATCCATGTTATGTAAATAAAAGCTTATAACCTGATGTTAAATTCATCCATTGGTTGTATAAATTATTCTTTTGAAAGCTGAAACCCTCCGAAATGGGGTTTAGGTTAAGAAAATAAATTGGAATCAATGCAGAAATATTGATCATTTAATGGACACAGAATGGTCAGATTTTGGCAAGACAAAAGTTTTGTCGCCTGGTCATATAATGCACCCAATCCTAGTTTACATCCTCACCTGTGCTCAGTAAAAGATCGGTTAATTAGTGGGTGTTTATAAAAAGAAACCCAGCGCCCCAGGTCTTCATTTGAGCTGCAACTTGAGCTATGACAACATGCCAAAAATCCACCCTGCGACCAAAGCCTGGATTATCAAGAAGCTGAAGACCAGATCCACTGCAGAGGTGGCTGGCACCTTTAATGTGTTTCAGTGTCAAGTACAAAGAATTAAAAAAACGATTCAAAGAGACTGGAGATGTGTTTGACAAACCCAGGTCCGGCAGACAACTGCTCAGGAGGAACGTTTGTTGGTTAAAAAATCCAAAGCAAGCCCCTCTTCCACTGCAGCAGAGCTCCAACAGGCCTGGTCACCTCAAGTCCCTGTGTCAACTAGAACAGTTTGTAGGATTCTGTCTCGAAATGGCCTCCATGGTTGAATCAGTGCCCAGAAGCCAGCACTAAACAAAAGAAAAATAAAAAGCTGTGTGGCATTTGCAAAGTCCCACAGCCTGCTAAACAGATGGACGCTGGAAAAGTGGTGGAAGGTGGATTTCTCTGATGAATCTTCAGTAGAATTACACCACAGCCACCAAAAATACTGCAGGAGACCTACTGGAGCCCGTATGAATCCAAAATACACCCAGAAAACAGTTAAATTTGGTGGTGGAAAGATCATGGTCTGGGGTTACATTCAGTATGGGGGTGTGCGAAACATTTGTAAGGTGGAAGGCAATATCAATAGCCTAAAAAAATCAAGAAGTTTTCGCTACCTCTTATATTCCAAATCATAAAAGGGGTCAAATTCTGCAGCAGGATGGTGCCCCATCTGATACATCCATCTCTACAACAAAGTTCCTCCAGGCAATAAAGATCAAGGTGCTCAAGGACTGGCCAGCCCAGTCACCAGACATGAACATCATTGAGCATGTTTGGGGTAGGATGAAAGAGGAAGCTTGGAAGACAAAACCAAAGAATCTAGATGAACTCTGGGAGGCATGCAAGACTGCATTATTTGCTATTCCTGATGACTTCATTAATAAATTGTATGAATCATTGTTGAACCAAATGGATGCAGTCCTTCAAGCTCATGGAAATCATATAAAATATTAAATATGGCTCTATCAGCACCACAACTTCATTCAACAATGTTATGCAACATATATTTGTAGTTTAAGTTAATTATTTGTTTGAATATCACATTACTTTCTGTGGCCGACAAAACTTTTGTCTTGCCAAAATCTGACCATTCTGTGTCCATTAAATGATCAATATTTCTGCATTGATGCCAATTTATTTTCTTAACCTAAACCACATTTCGGAGGGTTTCAGCTTTCAAAAGAATAATTGATACAACCAATGGATGAATTTAACGTCAGGTTATAAGCTTTTATTTACATTACATGGATAAGCGACATAACTTCTGTCAGGGAGTGTACTGTGAAGGATAACAAAATTGAGTTAAAGTAGTTTAAGCATACCTAGATTGAAAGCCATGCAAATCAGGCAAATTTTAATCCATCTTGCATTTCATGGAGTTGGACCACCATGCCCAATTCTATTCTTACCAGTCAAACATAATTGAACAGTATGTATTTACAGATTCAAGATTTGCAGGGATTGTGCATTTGCACTAATATAAGCTAGAAAAAATGAGGTTTTTCTCATAAATTTATGTAATTTAGTTTTTTCAGTCTTATCTATTAAAAACAAAAGCAACAAAATAAAAAGTATTAGACACAGCATTGTATTGTAATCTATTTCAGCAAATAATTGCTATTATTAATATGCTCCAAAAAGTCATAAGTAAAAGATAAAATAATGTAAAAGCCAGGAATGAGGAATGAGTTCACTAATGAGAACCCAGCAAATAAATTGATGTTCAAACACGGTAATGAGCAGGAGGCCGAACATTTTCAAATTGACTCATTTACAAATGTATTGTAGTTCAGGGACAAAAAAAAAGTTAACTTATTTTCCACTAAACAATGTGCAGAAATAAATGGTAATCTGCTTGTTAGCAAGGCAGAGAGGACACAACAGCCATTAAAATTGTCACAGAAAAGGTAAATGTCATTGTGTGGAATAGATAGCGCTCAGAGCTTACAAGCGGAGAACAATCTAAGTGCGATTCTGTTGCAGAAGTAAACTATCTCAGCAGGGGAAAGCAACAGAATTTGTTACTACTTTCTAAACTATGCTTCATGTTGGAGTAAATGAAGTGAAAACATGAGTCAATAACCACAAGCCATTAAAAAGCACGCATAACAGTTTATTAAATAAAATTGAAGCATTTATTAACTGTGTGACTGCTGAAAAAGAACGTATTAGGAATTATTAATATACTTGATACTCTAAGAATATTTTTACATTGGTATCTGAACTTTGCATTCATTTTTTCTAATACTGTCATATAATGCTCAAAAAGGTATTTTAATCTGAAAGGATATGCCATCACCTTATGATCGTGAGGATTTAACCTGTGGGACCCTCTATAATTTTGGGAATAAATAATACTCAGTGTTAGTGCAGAGAGCATCCACTGCTCATTTTTCCATGTTCAGTAGGGTTCACAGACATCTGGAAGTGCAAGGAATGGCATTCAGCCCTATTCATTTAAACAGCTAGTTCCCTGCAAAGCAATAAGGCCAGCAAGAACTGTACAGGTGAAAAACAGTGAAGAGTACTCAGAGGTACAATAGCGATGCATCCCCTTAAAGAGAATCTGTCATCAGGTTTTTGCTATCTAATCCGA